>NC_080446.1:7321318-7952297 GCF_028018845.1 Melospiza georgiana
ACTTGGTAGGATGTGTAAGGGATTAAAATGGCTGTAACAGAGAAGCAATTTTCTCCTTGTTTAAATACAGGATTAAGGGATGAGATCCCAAATTATCTTCTAGGAAAATCACACTTCCCTCTGCTCACTCTGAGACCAGAGGGCCCCTCATCCTTTTCCATCTGAGGATGATGATTAGGGGATTTGTTTGCAGCCAGAGCTGGGCTTTTCTCTTCATTCATTTTTTCCCACATTTGAGAACTGGGCTCAGTATTTGGGACTTGGGGGCAAACAGTGACACTGGTGACAATCCAGCTGTAGTGGGGCTCTGACAAAACCAGTGCCCAACCAAGCCACCACCTTCCTGCTACAGGGTTTTTGTTGGATCACTCTTTGCAATACAAAGGAGGGAGCAATTAGCCCTGAGAGCTCTTGCTGTCGGTTTCTGCCTCATCATCAGTTTTTTTTTTGAAAATTAAATGATTTTTTTTCAAGTGATTGATTCTGTGTTTCCCGTGCAGCTGCCGTGGCGCGGGGCTGGGGAGCGCCCGCCGCGCTGGCAGCGCCGGGATCGCTCGCTGGGCTGAAACACCACGGCACGATCAAATGCAGAACAAATAAGAATCAACATTTCATTCGGGAGACTTGATGGGAGATGAAATCTCATTTTAATGAGACCTATGGAGCTGGCAGACAGAGGGATAATTGTGCCCTTGCTGAAAGCTGGGGAGGCCACGGGTCGCTTGTTGAACAGTGCAGGACCCAGGGCTGGGGCTCTGTATTGTGTGTGGGGGCTGCTCTGTGCTGTGGACAGTGGGATCACTGATGAGCCCAATTATCAAGACTAATTACGGGGACAGGATGAGGTCACCAGCTCCCAAGCCTGGTTCATGCATGGGCACCCTGGGACAGCAGTGATGCCCTACAGCAGCCAGGGCTTTACATTGCTTCCCGTGTTGTTTCCCCGCTATGCTCTGCCCTCACCCCTGGCTGCCCACTGACTTGCTCCCCACCAGAGAGGAGGGTCCCTCACCGGGCCCTTCTGAGGGGCCGTGGCCCTGGAGGTGCCACAGTGACAGCGCTGGCCTGGCTGCCGTGAGCAGGTGGCACTGGGATGCAGATCTGTGCCAGGGGCCAGGAGCCAGGTGGCCACAGCCTCTCCCCACCCCAAGCAGCGAGGCACAGGCTGCACAAAGGCTAAAATTAGGCGCTGCCCCGGAGGTGGAGGTTAAAACGTCACTTTGACACCAGCACAGAGAGGCCGGTGGGGGCTGGGAGTGGGGCTGGCAGGGCAGAGCAGATGGCAGCAGGGTGTCCTGGGGGCTCGGTGGCCCCAGCTGATGGCCCTCAGTGTGCTCTCCGGGCTGTGCAGCCCCGGGGTGGGAGCACTCTGCCGTCCCTGCAGCGGGAGCAGGGCTGGCTGCTGCCTCCTCCTGCTGACGGATGAGCTGAAAGTGCTGCCATCAGGCTTTCTCCCATGCTCTGGGCTGATGGAGTTGTCTGGCAGCACATTCTGGAGCTGATGGAGAAGCCGTTGCTCTGCCAGAGGATTTTATTCTCTGGGAGGAATCTGTGGCCCGATGTCCTCCTGCCGCACCTGTTTTCCTCCTCACCCGGCTCCCTTCTCCTCCTGGCCAGCAGAGCCCTGGCCGTGGTGCAGGCAGGACTGCCCGGGGAAGCCCTGCCTGGCCAGCCCTGCGTCCCTCCCGTGGTGCCAGCTCTGGCCCGGTGCCGTGGGGAGGGTCCCTGGTGGCGGTGACTCAGCCGGGCGTGCGTCCGTGCCACGCACGGCTCTGCTGACCCCCGGCCGACCACCAGATGGCCGGGGCCAGCGTGTGGCTGAGCCCGCAGCCCTGCCAAGAGCCCAGGCAACACCGGCATGAGCGCCAGGAGCTTCCTGTGGGCAGCACGGCACAACCAGCTGGTGCCTCCATCCTGGCCGGGGCAGGAGGAAGCAGGGTGGGCTCTGCGCCAGCTGGGACCAAAATATCGCTTTTGAGAAGCAGCCGGATGTGGTGCTGGGTTGGGGCAGCCTGAATCCATGGGGGGCTGGAAAGTGAAGCTGGGGATGGGGTCCCTGTGAGGAAGCCAGACCCTGAATTGTGGGCAAGGACTGGAGTGATGGGTGGGTAGGCACTGTATGGCTGGGTGGGCACCGTGGTGATGGCCCAGGGCTCTGGGGTGCTGAGCTGGCTTTGCACAAGCTGCCTCTTCCCAAACTGGAGCCCTGGCCTGGGACAGAGATGTGTTCTTCATTGCTGTTGCCCTGCAGCTCCTGGCACCCCTGACCTAGGGGGCTTTCCATGGTCCCAAATCAACAGGAGCAGGTTGGCAGTGGTCACAGGGCATTCCTGGTGTGCAGAGTGGGGTGAGCTCACCTGGCAGCGTGGGCTCACCTCACCCTTGGCCTGCCTCGCACAGGTACCTCCGCACGCTGTACCTGGGGCTGCAGAGCCGGTGGCAGGCCGAGCACCGGCGCCGCCACTTCTACTGGCGGATGATGTTCGAGAGCGCCGACATCAGCATGCTGCGGCTGCTCGAGGCCTTCCTCAAGAGCGCGCCCCAGCTCGTGCTGCAGCTCAGCATCATGGTGCAGCAGAACAGCATCGAGCCGCTGCAGGGTAAGGGACAGCGCTGGCACAGGGGACGGGGTGGGCAGAGGGAGGTCCTGGCTTGTGTGGGCTCTCATGGCCGCTCCCCGCAGGACTCTCAGCCTCGGCCTCGCTGGTCTCGCTGGCCTGGATGATCGCGTCCTACCAGAAGGTGCTGCGGGACTCGCGGGAGGACAAGATGCCCATGTCCTACAAGGGCGCCGTGGTGCAGATCCTCTGGCACCTCTTCACCATCGCCGCTCGTGCCATCGCCTTCGCCCTCTTCGCCTCCGTGTTCCAGCTCTACTTCGGCATCTTCATCGTCACCCACTGGTGCATCATGACCTTCTGGATCATCCAGGGCGAGACGGATTTCTGCATGTCCAAGTGGGAGGAGATCATCTACAACATGGTGGTGGGCATCATCTACATCTTCTGCTGGTTCAACGTCAAGGAGGGTCGGAGCCGCTACCGCATGTGCATCTACTACGTCATCACGCTGTCGGAGAACGCCGCCCTCACCATCCTCTGGTTCCTCTACTACGACCGCAAGGTCACCTCCGACTTCAACGCCTTAATCCTCGTCTGCGTGGTCAGCTCCAGCTTCGCCCTCGGCATCTTCTTCATGTTCATCTACTACTGCCTCTTGCACCCCAATGGCCCCATCTTCAGCCACCGCTCCGTGGGCTGCATCTTCCGGCAGGAGCCGCCCCCGGTGGTGCCGGGGTCCCCCGTGGAAGCCGTCACCAGCCCCCCGCGCTCGCTGCCGCGGACTACAGGGGGCGAGCGGGACGGGGCGCCGGGCGAGCGGGACAGCTGCGTGCCCGTCTTCCAGGTGAGACCCTGCGCCCCGCCGGCGCCGGCCGCCCGCGCCCCGCGGACAGAGGGGCCCGTCATCCGCATTGACCTGCCCAGGAAGAAGTACCCGGCCTGGGATGCCCACTTCATCGACCGGCGCCTGCGGAAGACCATCCTGGCGCTGGAGTACGCGTCGCCCACCACCCCCCGCCTGCAGTACCGCACCCCCGGCGCCCCGCAGGAGGTGCTGGAGTACGAGACCACCGTGTAGGTCGAGGGGCGTGAGGCTGCGGCGGGAGCGCCGGTGCCACCCGGGCCACCCTGTGTCTCCACAGCTGTTTGCCTTCCTTCGGGTTCGCCGGCGCTGCCGTGTCGCCGTGCCAAGCATCTCGTGGGCCGTGGCCGGGGAGGTCTCTTGGTGCTATCCCCTCCCCGCGCTGCCTTCCCGCAGCCCAGACCCGTCCCACCCGACGGCGGCCGCCCCCACGCCCTCCAGGGCTCGTCCTTGCCAAAATACCTCACCGGTGCCTGAGCCCAGGCGGTGGGTGCTGTGGCCCATATCAGTGGTGCAGGATGGGGACCGGGGACACCCTGGGGTGGGGCATGGGAGCTGGCAGCTGCCAGGGGCACGGTGGGGCACGGTGGGGCACAGCGGGCAGCGCACAGGTGCCTGTGCCACGGCAGAGCCGTGCAGATGGAACGTGGCTGCACTGGGGTGTGCATGCGGCTGGTGGCCCCCAGGGAGCTGGGGCAGGGACGGCCGGGGTCCATCCAGTCCCCCCCATGTCTCCCACTTCCCCCAGCTCTGCCACACCAACCCGAAGTGAGCCCCTTCATATCCATCCTCAGTCCCCCCGGCTCAGGGTTGAGCCATGTCCCCAATTCCATGGGGTCTCCAATATCCTGTGGGGTGTAGATCCTGACCTGAGGGGGCCCCTCGTGGGTGGGCACGAAACTTGCACCCCTGGTTCGGAGCTGGGTCCCCAGCTGAGGCCAGGATGGCTGCAGCCCATCCTCCCCCAATCCCCACAGGAACTGCTTCATCTCATTGGGTTTGTTTTCACCTGAATGGTGACATTTTGTGTGACATTTTCTACCTCCGCTGGGGCCGGGGGTGGCAGGGCCTGGCTGGCACCACTGCGGGGTTTGTGCGGGGCCGCCGGCGTTCCCCGGGTTCCCCAAAGTGGGATTCACCCCCAGCCGTTCTCCCCTCCTGGGCTGGCATCCCTTCCCAGCCGGGAGCGTTTCCATTCACTCCTTCATCAGCATCACCCCCCTCCAGCTCCGCAGCACCAACCTGAGCTGGGACCCTCCCTCCCTCCCCTGACCTCACCCTGTGTCCCCCCTGCCTGTCCCCAGCCCCTGCTCCGCCTGTCCTGGCTGCTCCTGCCTCCCCAGAGGAGTGGGGCTGCTCGGGCTCTGGGTTTGAATGTGTCCCTGCTCCTGCCCAGATCCACCGGCTCCCACAGAGGGGCTGTGCTGAATGTACCCTGTGCCCCCCGGCCGGGACTGTCCTGGGGGCTGTGTGTGTGTGTGTGTGTGTGTGTGTGTGTGTGTGTGTGTGCAGGGGCTGACAGGGGTTTGCAGGGCAGGGGAGCTGTTGGACCCCCCAGCCTTGTGCTGCCCCCCTTGCCCCCACACCCACGGCCCCTGTGCCTTCCCTGCATCCCCTGTGCCCCTGCCATGGCTCCAAAGGGTTCTGGCCTCTGTCTGCCCCGAGCCACAGTGCCAAGCCCTGCCTGGGCAGGGGAGTATGGGCAGCACTGAGAGCCCCTCTGTGCCATGGGGCACCGTGTGAGGCACTGGAGGATGGGAGAAGTGGGATGGGAGAGCTGCACCTGGGAGCTGTGGGGATGTGGGGTCCCCGAGGGCCACTGTGGGTGCCCAGCCCTGTGACATGGCCGGGCTGGCAGGGGTGTGGTGGCAGTGGGGTGGCATCACGTTGCTTTTGTTTCCCATTTCTTGGTAGCTGGGGTGACAGCAGGCTGGGCTGGCCATCGCTGGGTTCACTGGTGCTAACTGGTGCTAACTGGAAGCCTTGGAAACCCTTTGGAGGAGGGTGCAGAGCATGGCTGGGGCTGGGCAGGGGGCTGGACCCCTGTCACCTGCACGGCTCCTCCACTGCCACCGTCACGGCAGCCCCGGGGGTCTGTGCTGGTGGGGCTGGAGCTGCCCCGGGGGTCTGTGCTGGTGGGGCTGGAGCTGCCCCGGGGGTCTGTGCTGGTCGGGCCGGGCTGGAGCTGTCCCCAGGGTCTGTGCTGGTCGGTCAGGAGCTGCCCCGGGGGTCTGTGCTGGTGGGGCAGGGGCAGCCCCGGGGGTCTGTGCTGGTCGGGCAGGGGCAGCCCCGGGGGTCTGTGCTGGTCGGGCCGGACTGGAGCTGCCCCCGGGGTCTGTGCTTGTGCTGGTCAGGCAGGGGCAGCCCCGGCTGGGGCGGCTCTGGGGCCGGGTCTCTTTTCCTCAGGGAAGGTGGGGGCAGCAGCCAGGGGTGCCGGGGCTCCCTGCAGGCATCAAGCAGTGTCACCGCAGCCCCTGAGCGGTGCCCAGGCGGTGGCAGCTCCTCCCTGGGTCCGGCTCACAGCGGATTTGTGGAAGGGCATGTGGGGACTGTGTGCCAGCATCGGGCGGCTCCTCTGGGCTCCCTCTGCCCCTGCCCGTGCCCACCCCAGGGCAGAGACGCCGTTCGGGCATGCCCTTCACGCCGGGGTTCGTGTGGGGACCCCAGGGCCACGCTGGTGGGTGGAGGGACACTTTTCTATGCACTCAAGCCACGGTACCCTCAGCCCTGGGCTGCTCTGGGCAGAGGATTCTGGCCACGTGTGGGGTTCGGGGGGACCCCTCAGTCTCACTCCTGCCCCAGGCCACCCCCTGTCCCCTCCCAGCCTGTGCCACAGCAGCAGCAGCCAAACCCAGCGCCCTGTCCCCCCCTGCCCGCTGGGGTGACAGGGGACACGACCGGGGCCAGGATGGGCACAGCTCCAGGGGTGCTCGAGCTCCCGCTGGGGATGGCGGGGTTCTGGTCCCTGGGAGTGTCACCCAGAGTGGCAGCAGGGCTGCTCCAGCTTCAGGGAGTGAGAGAAGCTCGTTCTGGCAGGGGCTGCCGAGGGGTCTCAGCCGCATCCCTGCACACCCCGGCGCTGGGACCCGGCGGCTGCTGTCACGTACTGTAAATACTCTGTGTGCCACCTTCTTCTCTGGGACCCTCGGCGCGGGCGGGGGCGAGCGGGAGGCCGGGGTCCGTCCCGAGACTTTTTTGTATACCACAAACTTTTTGTATATTTTTAATTTTGCTGCAACATGAGATATTAAATTCATTTCAATAAGCCCTGCCTGTGGGATCCTGTCCTTGTCGGCACCTCCAGCTCGCAGCTGGGGCTCCAAAGCAGGGCAGGATGGTTCCTCTCTGTCCCGGACTGCTCGGGGACATCATTAGCAGGGCGGGATGGCTGTGGCAGCGCTGCCTGCCTGGTGTGGTGGCCCTGGCGTGGTGGCCGGCAGGGAAGGGGTGCACAGGCAGGATGCAGCATCTCGGGGAGGAAGCTGCCGGACACGGCACTGCCGGGCCAGCCTCAGCCTCCTCCTGCCCCTGCCGGAGGCCCCGAGCCCCGGCAAACCCCAGAACCACGGTGGGTTCAGACCCCACGGGCAGCTGTGGGGACGGAGCGCTGGAGGCAGCTGTGTGGGCTCCTGCCAGGGCTGTTATCAGTGCCAGGGCCGTTCCCAGTGCCAGGGCCGTTCCCAGTGCCAGGGCCCCGTGCAAACAGGACAGGATGTGGGCAGGGAGGGCTGGGAGCCCCCAGGGCTGCCCCATGAGGACGGGGCTGATGTGGGGTCATAGGGAAGCAGAACCAGCCCCAGGAAAGAGCCCCGCAGTGAGGGGCAGGGGCTGCTCCACAGGCACCATCAGCACCTGCTTTGGTCCCAGCACCTGCTCCAGTCCCATCTCAGCCCACTGCAACCCCAGTCTGCCAAATCCCAGACCCAGTCTTGGTATAAATGTCAACACCAGCACCAGTCTAAGTCCCTGTTCCAGTCCCATGTCGGCCAACTTCAGCCCCTACTTCTGCCCAAGTAATAGCTCAGCCCCTATCCCAGTGCCAGTCCTGTCCCAGTCCCTGTGCCAGCCCAGTCCCAGTCCCAGTCTCAGTGCCAGCCCAGCCCAGCCCAGCCCAGTCCCAGCACCCCCCAGGAGAGGCAGGAACTCACATCCCAGCGATCCTGGTGGAGTTTCCGACACAGGAAAGCGCCGCGGCGCCGAGCGGGGCAGAGGGGGCGGCCGCAGCACCGCGTCCTGCCATGGACAGCGAGGCCAAGAAGGGGAAGAAGGTGCGTGGGGCTGGGGCTGGGGTCCGGGGGGCGGCCAGGAAGGGGGAGAGGGTGCCATGCACAGGTTTGAGAGGCCCCGCACCCCTCCCACAGCACGGCGGGGAGAATGGAGCCACCCAAACAGTGCGAAGGGCCAGCAGAGAGGCTCTCAGCTGTTACCCCCCACGCCCCGGGTGCTGGGTGCCACAAACCCCGTGTGTGGGGGCCGGGGTTGGGTACCCGGTGCTGACCCGTCCCCGTGCCCGTTCCCCTGCCAGGGTTTCGTGTCGCCCATCAAGCGGCTGGTTTTCCCCAAGGCGGCGCGGAGGGCAGCGCTCCGCAGCAGCGTCTACCGGCGCCCGCTGCACTCCGTGCCCCTCTACCCCCCCGACTACCTGATCGACCCCCAGATCCTGCTGCACGACTACGTGGAGAAGGAGGTGAAGGTAAAGGGATCCCCAAAAGTGCCCGGGGTCACTGATTGCTTGGGGCGGGGTTATGAGGCCACCACACCGTGCTGAGATCCACACTCAGAGTGGCCAGAGGGGTCCGGGTCCCCTCCCTGCTCAAACACCCAGGGTGGAGGGTGGTGCCGTGGGTGTGCAGGGAGGAACCCCTAAATGCAGGATCTCCCCGAACCTCAGGGAGATGTGTCCTGACCTTGGGGCCATGCCCCAGCCTCCCCAAGCTGCCCTGGGCTTTCCTTCCCCCAGTTTTTAGGCCATCTGACATGGGTGACATCGTCGCTGAACCCCTCCAGCCGGGATGAGGTGCTGCAGCTGCTGGACACGGCCAGGGTAAGAGGGGTCCCCGCTCCCCAGAGGGTGGGCACGGGGTACCGCACCCTGCCGGGTGCCCCACGCAGCCCCCGCGCTCTGTCCGTGCAGCAGCTGAAGGAGCTGCCGCTGCAGACCACGCCGGAGCAGGACAGCATCCTCAGCCTCTCGGCGCGCTGCCTGCTGCTCACCTGGCGCGACAACGAGGAGCTCATCCTGCGGATCCCCACACACGAGATCGCAGCCGCCTCCTACCTGCGCGACGATGCCCTGCACCTCCTCATCCTCAAAACCGGTGCGGGGGTCCGGCCGGGGGCCACCAGCCGAGCCCCGAGGGGCTGTGAGGGGCTGTGAGGGGCTGGAGATGGGTGTCAGAGTCTATCAGGGTGGCAAAATCCCGCCTTGTCCCTACCTTGGTGTGTCCCATCCTCTCCTACATAACGAGCACCGGAGGGGTGTCCCCAGCCCACTGAGGCTCCCACATCCCCATCCCCCTGCATCCCCCTGGGCTGGTGGCACAGGGAGGCCGGGGCAGGGGCTGGGGACCCGGCAGGGTGGGCAGCGCAGCCCCCCGCCCTGACGCCCTGTCTGTCCCCGCCCCCCAGGCCTGGGAGTGGACCCGGTCCCCGCCGGGGCGCACCCCGAGGCGGCCCCGGCCGGTTTGCCCGAGGCGTTTCCCGCAGAGAAGCGAGCGGGGGGCTCGTGGCCGGAGGGGCGGCTCGGGGGCGCGATGGAGCGGCGGCACACCATCTGCAGCCTGGACTGGCGGGCGGCGCGGGGCGGGCAGGAGGCCCGGCAGGGCGGCAGCCTGGAGCGGCGGCGGGGCGGCAGCTGGGAGCGGCGGCAGCGCGGGCGGCCCTCGGGCAGCTGGGAGCGGCGGCAGCCGTGCGGCGGCAGCTGGGAGCGGCGGCGGGCCGGCACCGCCGGCGGCAGCTGGGAGCGCGGCACCGGCTTCGGCAGCTGGGAGCGGCGGCACGCCGGCAGCAACCCCCTGGACCCCCAGGAGCCCTGCCCGGACGCTTACTCCAACCTCATCATCCTCGCCGTGCCCAACAGGGTGAGCGGTCCCGGCGTGTGCCGCCCACCGGGGCTCGCCCACCCAGCGGCGCTCACTGCCCGCCGCCCTTGCCCTGCAGGATGCTGGGGAGGAGTCCTGTGCCCTCATCTGCCAGGTGTTCCAGATCATCTACGGCGACCAGAGCATCGAGTGCGTGGACAGAGCCGGCTACCACTACACCTCCACGCCCACACGGCCCTGGCTCTCCAGCAGGAGTGAGTGGATGCAGACAAGAGTGGGAACATTGAATGGGGTGTCATGGGGCACACGGGTGGGGGTACATGGACACACGGGTGGGGGGTTTGTCTCTGCTATGAGGTCTCTGCTCTCCTTCCCCAGGCGAGAGCTGCCGCACAGATGGGACATATGGCTACGATGCTGACTACAGCTGCTGCAGCTCCTTGTGAGTCTGGCTCCCCCAGGGTGCCCTTGGACTGGGGTGGGTGCCACTGGACCCCCAAGGTGCCCCTGGGTGGGTACCCCTGCCCTTGGCTGGGCGCTCACTGCAGTGATGCCCCAGCCCCATGTGATGGTGGGTGCTGTGCAGTGGGTGGGTGGCAGCTGGGCACACAGGGGGCACAGGGACCCACTGACCCGTGTTCTCCCCAGCAATGGCTCCCACGAGACCTTTGAGGCGTACTACAGCGGCACCTCCTCGCCCTCCTTCCACCGCTCCCACCACAGCCTGGCCACCGCCTGCAGTGGCAGTGACCAGAGTGGCGCAGGGCTGGAGCAGCTGCAGGACTACATGGTGACGGTGAGGGCACAGGGACGGGCACAGGGACACGCAGCAGGCCGGCAGTGCCAGCAGCTGGGGCAGGGGAGGAGGCTGGTGTGAGCTCCCTGTGCAGAGAGCAGCAGTGGGACACAGGGTGGGGGGCTGGGGGCTGTGTGCTGCTGGTGTCCCCAAGCCAAACCCGTCCCTGTGTCACCACAGCTGCGCAACAAGCTGTCACCACAGGAGATCCAGCAGTTTGCCATCCTGCTCCGTGAGTACCGGCTGGGCACGCCGGTGCAGGAATACTGCACGGAGCTCCTGCGCCTCTACGGGGACCGCAGGAAGTTCCTCCTCCTGGGTGAGTGTCTGCAGCCACCCCTGGTGATGTCTGTGCATCCCCTGGGGACATGGGGCTGGTGCTTCAGGGGACGTCAGGACCCTGTTGCTTACTGGGATGGGACAAACCAGTAGGGCTGGGTACCCTCCTGAGGGTTACAGTGCCTGTGACAGGAATGAGGCCCTTCATCCCTGACCAAGACATCGGGTACTTTGAGACCTTCCTGGAGAGCATCGGGATCCGGGAGGGCGGGATCCTCACTGACAGCTTCGGCCGCATCAAGCGCAGCATGAGCAACACGTCGGCCTCGGCCGTGCGCAGCTACGACAGCTGGTCCCTGCGCTCCGAGAGCGAGTCCTTCAACCGCATCATCACCGACATCACCCACGACATCGAGGCGCTGGCACGGGATGAGGAGGAGGAGGAGGAGGAGGAGGAAGAGGACAACTACCTGTGAGCCAAAACCCGGCTGTGCTCTCTCTGCTCGCTGATGCGGTGCTGCACCTCCAGGAGCAGCCTCAGCAGGTGCCCAGCTCTGCCCCAGAACCAGGGAGGGTGAATTTGTCCCTGTGGGAGGGGACAGGTCTCTGCACTGCCCTGTCAGCTCTTGTCGAGGCTGTTGGAATCGCAGGGCAGCTGTGGCTGTGGGGGAGACACATGTGCTGTAATTTCTGCGGATTTCAATTAAATGCTGGGGCTGGGGAAAGGGGTCGCTGTGGTGTGGGGTGAGCTGGGCAGGGGGCTGCTGAACTGGGCTGGGCTGGGCACCTGCCCACTCCAGTGTCACCTGGAGGTCACCACCAGGGTCCGGGTGCTGCCGGCTGTTCCTGGCTGGCTCCAGGGGATGCTCAGAGCAATGGAGGGGATCAGCATGAATGTGCTGGGAGAGGAAAGTGCTGGTGGCCGCTGCTGCCTGCGACGCTTGTGCGACACTCGTCCGGCCGCGGGCTGCGGGTGTTTCACAAAAGGAAGTTCCTGCCCGGGCCTGGCTTCCTGCGGTCCCGCCCTGCAGCCCCTCCGCCGCCGGGGGACCGGGCCGTGCTCCCGCCGCCCCATGGACCTCAGCTGATGTTCCCTGGGCACCATCCCCGAGCCGATTCCCCCTGGCCACTGGATCCCAACATCCCACGGCTGCCGGCCCTTGGCTGATGGCCCCGAGCCAACATTCCCTGGCCCCGTGTCCCTTGGTGAGGACTGCGGGACGGCTCTGCAGCCCCAGGGTGGTGTGCGGGCAGCAGGCGCTGGGGCTACCGGAGCAACTTATTTTTTCTACAAAAAAAAAATTACATATGCAAACCCTCATGAGGTGTGGCGCTCTTCCACCCTGGCTGCTTCCTCCGAACGCCAGCAGCCGATGGCCAGGGTCACACAGAGCCGTGGGTCCCCTTGCTGATGCTGCCTCCGTCCTGAATTCAGGGGCAATTCAAAAGAAAGGCTGGAGCACTGCGGAGCTGGGTAGGGCTCTGAGGGGAGCTTTGGCACGGGAATACCGGGGCCAGCAGGGACACTGCAAAGCCAGGGATACCCGGACCTCGCTGAGCTGTGCCTCACAAAGCCAGTCCCAGGCACCCTTGTGTGTCCTGCACTCCCTCATGACCTGCACCCCACCACGGATGCTCTGGGCTTTCTCTTCTCCTCCCTGGGACAGACCCAGGCTGAGGCCGTGTCCTGTGCTCCCCCCGTGCCCTCGCCCGTCATGGCCCGGCACCAGGCGGGGAAACCTCCTTGGGTGCGGACCCAAACCCGTCCGGTGTCCCGGGGACGGCAGACGCACACACGGGCTCTGGCATCCGTCGGGGGTCCCCAAGGGCAGTGGGGTCACGCAGGGCTGGGATGTTCCTGCGGCTGCGGTTCGTGGCACGGTGGTCCCCGCTCCCAGCCCGGCCCGGGAGGCACCGGCCGCACCCGGCCCCTCGGAGTCGGGGGCGTGGCCGTACCGAGAGGGGCGTGGCCGTACCGGGAGGGGCGTGGCGGCACCGGGAGGGGCGTGGCCGTACCGGGCAGGCGGCGGGAGAGCAGCGGGGCAGAGCGAAGCGGCGGCGGCAGCCCGGGCTCCGGGACGGGGACTGGGAGCGGGACCGGCGGCGGGGACGTGCCCCAGGGCGGCAGCGAAGGTGAGAGCTCCGGGATCCGAACCGTGCGCGGAGCCCTGAGGGCGGCGAGGGAGCCCCACGGCCGGTCCCGGGCAGCCCGGTGGGTCCGACCCCGCGCCGGGCCGGTCCCGGTCAGAGCGGCTGACCCTGGGTGACCGGGATGAGGCGGTGGCCGGGAATCTCAGGGGTCCCGGTGCAGCCCCGGCTGGGCACAGTGCAGCCCCGACGAGGGGGTCCCTGCCCGTGGCTTTGCAGGCGCTGTCGGGGACCGAAGGCACGGGCAAGGGCAGAGGGCTGCGGGCAGCCTTGCTCCGGGAACTGATGCACCCTCATCCAACCTGGTTCTCCTGGCTGGGGACACCGCATGAGCCCTGGGACCTGGCTCTCCGGGGTGGGACACATCAGGAATGCCAGCTATGCCACAGGAGCCGGGGAAATGACCCTTGGACTGCCCGGGGTGTTTGTGCTCTGTAGGGCTGGATGGAGTGGGACGGGAGCAGCAAATACCTGCATGGTGATGGTGATGGTGAGCCACGTCTGAGGTTCAGCTGGGCACCTTGGGTTTGCCAGGATGGATCTGGCACAGTCCCCAGCCTGTGCCCAGTGAGGGTGATGAGCTGTCCTGGCTGCCACTGCTGCTCCTGCTCTGCCCTCGGGAGCAGGGCTGACCCAGGGAAAGCCAAGGAATGACCATGGGCTGATGTTCCTCAAGAGCTGTGCTGTGCACATCGAGGGTTCAGCCCCGAGCTTCCTCCTTCACTGTCACCACCAACACCTTCTGCTTTCTCTGCACCCAGGTCTCCCTGGCCAAGGGAAGTACATTTGCAAGGGGTTTACCACTCTTGCTGCCTCTTGCAGCTTTTTTTTCCCACTGAATTTCTTGGGGTGCTGGAGAAGGTTGAGCATTTGTCTTTGCCCTGGACTGGCTGTTTGGGGCAGCTCCTACCCAGCAGAGATAGGGGAGCACAGGGTGGACCTGTGGTGATGGGGGTGCTGTGTGGGGACCCCCAAGCTGCAGCAGAGCTCACAGTGGTCAGGGCCCCTCTGTGCAGAAGATGCTGAGTGTGACTCTGCTGCCGTGGTGCCCCGTGCCTGCACCCTGTCCTGCATCCGCCAAGGGCAGGGAAGCTGCTCCATGGCTGCTGCTGTTGTCTCCCCAAACTTTACCTCCAATGGCATCTCCAGGAGTTCTCTTTTCCTCTGCAGTGTCACAGGGCACCCCAGTGCCCTGAAGCTGTGGGAGGAGCAGAGTTTCCCTGTCACAGCAGAGCACTGGGGCCTTGTGCTGTGGGAGCTGATGGGAATGGGCTGGACTGGGGCTGGAGCGGGGCTTTCACCTCTGTTGCAATGGCCTCACTTCCCCTTCCTTGGCTGCAGCATGGGTTGTGTGAGGTCAAAGGAAGCTGGTGGCCAAGAGAAGATAACAAAAACTGACCCTGATCCTGATCCTGGCCCCACCATCCAGCAGGGCCACTATGTGAGAGACCCCACGGCCACCAACAAGAGGGTGAGTGATGAGAGATTTCAGGGCTGAGCTGTCACAGGGGGTTCAGGCCCTCTCCTCAGCAGTGCCACCAGCACTGAGAGTGGAGACAGCTGAGGGCACTGGCAGTGCCTGTGCTCCAGGACAGGGACTGGGCAATGGGGTGGGAGCCCAGGCCACACTGGGACAAAGCACAGGGTGGACCTGATGGAAATCCAGGAGTTATGGAGAAAGGGAGAAAAAAGGAAGGTGTTGGGAGGGGGTGGAGATGCTGGTGCTGGGTGGATTATTGTGTCAAGTGGTGCTGGTGCTGCCCCTCGGGTGCCCTCCTGCTCCTGCCATTGCTGTTGGGGCCAAGACCCCCCCATGGGAAACAGGTCTGTGCCACCTGTGATGTCACTCTGTGGTTTTGTTGCACTTTCCAGAACACCAATGTCCCCAGCATGGCTGTGCCCCTGCCCGAGGATGGTAGGTACAAGGGGGCTGCAAGGGGGTGCAGGGGGTTGGAGTGTGTGGGGGCAGTGTGGCCAGATCCTCTCTGACCTGGGGGTGAGCACATCCTGGAGGGATGGGAGCTCTGGGCTCCCCTGAGGGGCCAGACGTGACACGATGAGGATGGAGGTGCCGGGGCTGTGGGGGTCCTGGCCAATGTCCTGGCCAGAATTCATGGCAGGAGTGGCTGGCACCCCATCCCAGCACAGGGAGGGTGCCCAGGGAGCTCCCTTGCTGCAGGCCCAGGGGACAGCGTGGTGCTGGCACTCTACGACTACGAGGCCATGAACGCTGGGGACCTCAGCTTCCAGAAGGGCGAGCGCATGAAGGTCCTGGAGAAGTAAGTGCTGCTGAAGACCCCTGTCCAGGGTCTCCTGATGGCTTCTGTGGCCCTGCTGGGATTTTTTGATGGAACTTGCCCTAGAGGAGCTGCTGGTGCCCAGGTCCAGGTGGCAGGAGCCAACCCAATGCCACTTCTGTCACAGGTCAGGGGAATGGTGGCGAGCACGGTCGCTGGTGACAGGACGTGAAGGCTTCATCCCCAGCAACTACGTTGCCCAAGACAACTCGCTGGAGACAGAGGAGTGAGTCCATCCCTGCGTGCCAGATCCCGTCCCCATGCTGTCCCCCACCTCCCCACTGCCGCTGTCCCCGCTCCTGCCTCCTGTCCTGCCCCATCCAGCATTCCTGGCTTCCCCTGGCTCTGCTGCAGGTGGTTTTTCAAGGATGTCAGCAGGAAGGATGCGGAGCGGCAGCTCCTTGGCCCTGGGAACATGATTGGCTCCTTCATGATCAGGGACAGCGAGACAACAAAAGGTGTGAGGGGTGTCCATGGCACAGTGCTGGGGAACAGCTGCCCCAAGGGCTGCCCTCACCCCCTTTGCCTGGAAGAGGAGCTCCCTCCCCAGCCCCGGGGATGTGCTGTGCTGCAGGGACGGACTGGGGGGCCCCTGCAATGTCCTGTGGTGCTGCCCATGTCCAAATCCCACTGCAGGGATGAGGGATGTGTCCCTTTGGGGCTGCTTTGGGTGTTTGGGCGCAGGCCTGGGGCTGAAGGGGTGGTGGCAGCACAGTGGGGTGGGCGCTGCTGGTTCTGCGGGGCGATGCTCTGTGCAGCCGGGATGGCCGGGAGCAGCAGCAGGGATGTTCGTGGGATGCTCCCGGGGAGGTGCCAGCTGTCCCCTCCCGCAGGCTCCTACTCGCTCTCGGTGCGGGACGCGGACGAGCTGCGGGGCGGGGCAGTGAAGCATTACAAGATCCGGACCCTGGACAGCGGCGGCTTCTACATCTCCCCTCGGAACAACTTCAACACGCTGCAGGAGCTCGTCCAGCACTACAAGCGTGAGCCCTGGGGTGCCCGGCCCCCCTTCCCAAACGGGGCTTTGTCCCTGAGCCAAGCAGCTGGGGCTGTGCAGAGGCTGAGGGGCTCCTGCCCATCACCCCTGGGCTGTGACTGTAACAGGCAGTGACTTCCAGACCTTCCCCTACTGCCATCGTGCAGTGACTTCCAGACCTTCCCCCATTGCCATCGTGCAGTGACTTCCATGCCTTCCCCCATTGCCATGGCTGCTGCTGGCTGTCACAGCGGTGGTGCTGGTGTCCCTGCACACCCACGGTGGCCAGAGCTCCCCATGAAGCACAGTGTGGCAGTGGGACAGGCTGGCTGATGGCCCTGGATGCTCCCCCAGGTCAGAGCGATGGGCTGTGCCAGAGGCTCACCCACCCGTGCCGAGTGCCCAAACCACAGAAGCCCTGGGAGAAAGACGCCTGGGAGATCCCTCGGGAGTCCCTGAGCCTGGAGAGGAAGCTGGGAGCCGGGCAGTTCGGAGAAGTGTGGATGGGTGAGAGTCATGGGGAGGTTGCTGGGAGGGTGATGAAGGTGGTGGTGAAGGAGGAAGAGTGGGGGTGTCTGAGAAGGTAGAGGGATGGTGGGGTGGAAAAGGCAGGGAGGGAGAGAAGCAGAGGGACATGGAGGTGACCCTGCCTTGATGCAGGGCCTGGTTGGGGCTGGCCATGTGGGGACAGCCCTGGGCTGTCTGTGGCCTCCAGCCTTCCCACAGCAGCTCAGCAGGGTGGGACTGTGGCTCCAAAGCCCAGGGCTCCCAGGGCAGTGAGGGAATGCTCTGTTGTGCCACCCCCAGCCACGTACAACAAGCACACCAAGGTGGCAGTGAAGACCATGAAGCCGGGCAGCATGTCTGTGGAAGCCTTCCTGGAGGAGGCCAACCTGATGAAGACTCTGCAGCACGACAAGCTGGTGAAGCTGCATGCAGTGGTCACCAGGGAGGAGCCCATCTTCATCATCACCGAATTCATGGAGAAAGGTGCAGTCTGCATCCTGAGGGATGTCTGTGGGCACTCAGGTTCCTGGGGTGGTGCAGGATCAATCCCTTCCACATCCCCAGGCTTGGCTGTGGGCTCTGCACCACTCCCAGAGCTTTGGGAGCAGTTTCTGCTCCTGCCACAGCTCTGGGGCCGGGTGCTGGGAGAGGGGGTGTGGTGACAGCACTGGGAGAGGAGGGACACCTAAGAGGGGACAGATGAGAACAAGCACTCTGCAAGGCAGAGGGAGCCTGCACTAGTGCCTATCCACGGGAGTGGGATGGGGATCAAGTTGTTTCCAGAGTCCTCTTGTCCTGCTTGGCTCCTCAGGACTCTGTGCCACCCTAAGTGGGGGTGCAGACTCCAGCTAAACCAACAGCCCTGGCACCTTTCCCTGCCTGCAGGGAGCTTACTGGATTTCCTGAAGAGCGATGAGGGGAACAAGCTGCCGCTGCCGAAGCTGATCGACTTCTCTGCCCAGGTGAGGAAGGAGCAGACCTTCCCTAGCTCTGAGTGCCCCTTGCATCCCTGCAAAGGGTGAGTGAGTAGCCTGGGAACTCACCTGGAGCTTGTGCAGGGCCAGCCAGGAGCTGCTGTGAGCAGTGCAGGGGATGCAGTGAGGTTTCCTGTGGGCAGCCACTGCCTGCTCACCATCCCCATCCCGCTGACCTCACAGGAGCAGGGCTGTGGGAAAGGAGAAGTGGCAGCTTCCCCCTCACCACACCAATATCTGCAGCACTCAGCTAGCCCACCTGCACCTGAGCAGTGCACAGCAGAGCTGCACACATCCTGGGGAGGATTGGCTGCTGACTTCTGTGTTTGCCATGGTTCCTGTAGCCCTCACAGCCCATGGGCGACTCTGCTTTGTGGAGAAGTGAGGATGAGGATGGGGCTTAATTCCACAGCTCACAATTGCAAATGTGCTGGTGCTGATTGGTGTGGTCTGACCAAGCCCAGGGCAATGTTATCAATTTCTATGATTGATAACTATTGATACTGGTGACTATAATTTCTAATTTGCTGCTGCTGTGACAGCTACCTGCAAACCTTACCTGCAAACTTGGCCAAAGCTCCACAAACCCAGCATGGCCACACACCCAGCCCACCCCCTCAGCACTGCTTCAGGACAGCACCACAGGGGTGTGAAGCCCTGTGGGTTTACAGGAATCCTGCAGCATGATCCTGTGTGCTCCCAATAAACGAGGGGCTGAGCCAGGCATGGTTCCCAGTGTCCTGGAGGGAGGACAGCAGGCTGTGTTGTCCCAGGGGAATGCCTAGGGAGGGCTGTGGTTCAATAAAGTCACAGAGGGCTGTCACAGCAGGAGAAGGCAGCTGGAGAGGCAGGAGGACTCACAGATAATTATTTCAGGGATATATTCAGGAGCTGATTTTGAGTACAGCAGAACAGGATGTTAAACACTTCACTCCAGGTGCAACCATTTGCACAACCACTGAGCCCCTGCTGCTTCTGCAGTGCCCCTGGGTGAGGACTGAACCCAGGGACCCTTTGTGCTGAGCTCAAATATTTCACAGAGGCACCTGAGCAATAGGAAATCCAGGATGGGAGCGCTGTGGGCTGAGCCCAGGTCACTGGCTGCTGGAGCTG
The DNA here is from genome assembly GCF_028018845.1 of Melospiza georgiana. NCBI lineage: Eukaryota > Metazoa > Chordata > Aves > Passeriformes > Passerellidae > Melospiza > Melospiza georgiana. The sequence goes on from NC_080446.1 coordinate 7,339,873, forward strand.
GCTGTGCTGGGGTCTGTGCATCAGCTGTGCTCTCCTGCACCATCTGCTCTCAGCAAGCTGCCTCCTGCCAGCCCCAGCTCAGCCCGTGTATCTGAGGGGCTGCTGGAGCAGCTCTGGGGAGAGCAGAGGCTGAAGGGCTGTCACAGCAGGCAGCAGCCTGGCCCCTGGGCTGGGGCTGAGTCACTGCGGGCAGAAATGCATCTGTGGTCATGGAAATGATCCTTCCGCTCTTGCCTGGCTACTTCTGTATTTAGTGGGGAGAGCTCTGTGGGAGCTGCACCTCACCCACAGCTTGTGTGGGTGTGATAAGGAGGGGGGATCTCCCCTCTGGCTGCTCCTGCCCCTTCACATTCTGGACTCTGGTATGGGGTAACAGGGCAGCTTTGGGGTTTGGTTGTGCACACACCAGGTCACCTCTGCCTGATCAGGCTGAGACCTGCACACACAGCACCGAGTGCAGGGACTTCAGAAGGCACAGGGGTGGGGGGGATTGTCAGGGGCCATCACAGCCATCCTGTCCACAAACACAGGTGACTCTTCAGAAACTAATCTGGAAGAGCTCAGGCATCTTCCACTATGATTTTCTGCCCCAGCTAAGGAAGCTCTGGAATACTGACCCTCCTGCAGCAATTAGTGAGCCACTGTGGCTGTATTTGGAGACTGGCCTCATGTCTTCCCTGAGTAGAGAATTATTTGCTCCTCCTCTACATCCTCATGGCTGTGGATGAAGCCCACTTACACCTTGCCCTGCAAACACTCACAGCCTCTGGTGATCACAGGTGTCATGTTGGGCTGCTCACCCAAACCCCAACCTCTTCTGTAAGGGATTTCCTGCTTGCAGAGCAGTTTCCATACAGGAAAGTCACAGAATGGTTTGGGTGGGAAGGAACCTTAAAGCTCATCTCATTCCAACCCCTTGCCACAAGCAGGGACGCTTCCACCAGACCAGGTTGCTCCAAGCCCTGTCCAGCCTGACCTTGAACACTTCCAGGATGGGACATCCATCTCCTGCCTCCTTTCACCCTTTTCTGAGTGCTGGCCAGAAGCAGTTGACTTCTCTGGTGCTGAGGGGGTGTGTGTTATTTCAAGCAGCCTGTTTGCATTTGCCCTGTTCCCCTGTGGCAGATTGCAGAAGGAATGGCTTTTATTGAGAAGAGGAACTACATCCACAGAGACCTGAGAGCCGCCAACATCCTGGTGTCAGCAGTGCTGGTGTGCAAGATTGCAGACTTTGGGCTGGCCAGGGTCATCGAGGACACCGAGTACACGGCCCGGGAAGGTGCTGGGGGTGACAGCTTGGGGGGTTCCCTTGCCCCCATGGTGGTCCTGACCCTGGGAAGGATGTGCTGGGTACATGGGCAGAGGGAAGCTCCTCTCATTTGCATCACTTCACTTGTTCCTCTTCCGTTTGTTTCTTGTTCCCCATATTTCACCACCCATTTCTCAGCGGTTGGGGTTGGGCTCATGATTCCCATTGGATCTCTTTGCCCAGGTGCCAAGTTTCCCATTAAATGGACTGCACCAGAAGCCATCAACTACGGATCTTTCACTATAAAATCAGATGTCTGGTCCTTTGGGGTCCTCCTGACTGAGATCATCACCTATGGACGCATCCCCTACCCAGGTAAGGAGCTTAAATGCCTCCTCTGTTTCCAAAAGACATTTCACCTTCTGGGCCCCATGCATGTGACCTGAACTTCTCCAGCTCCATGGGAAAACCCTGTAAATCCTTATCATTAGGGACCACCCTAATTTTATACTAATAATTATTTTGGTACCTTTTTTCAATGGGGAGTTACTCTGTAAATGCTACCACAAATGGATTGTGGTGGATCTGGGGTGGCACAACAGGCGGTTCTGAGGAGCAGCTCTGCCCTTGCACTGACTTTTCATTGGAAGCAATGGCTCATCACAGACTTACCATTTGAATTTATGCAAAGTGATTTTAATTTATTCAAAGAGATTATAAGCCCCATCTGTCCTGGGGCACAAAACTCCATCCTGCAATAACCCAGCATCTCCTTTGTCCACGTTTCCCTGACCAGGAGCAGCAGTTCCCCCTTCCCAGCCCCTCGAACCACTTTTCCCTTCCTGGAAACATTGCCCAAAAGGAAAGAAGTTTTGGGTTTGGGGATTTTATGACTTTCAAAGACAGCAGTGATAAAGCAGGTGATGTTCTCCTGTCCCCCTGTCCCTGTTTTCCAGGGATGTCCAGCGTGGAGGTGATCAGGGCTCTGGAGCGTGGCTACCGGATGCCCCGCACAGATAACTGCCCTGAGGAGCTCTATGACATCATGATGAGGTGCTGGAAGATCAAACCCGAGGATCGCCCCACTTTTGAGTACATACAGAGTGTTCTGGAGGATTTCTTCACTGCCACAGAGAGCCAGTACCAGCAGGAGCCCTAGCACGGGATGCTTGGGGCGGACACTGCCTGCTCTTCCCTGTCTCACCTGTGCCTTGCTTCCCTGCCAGCCTGGCCCAGGAACCTCAGGCTTGCTGGAGTGGCTGGACTGGAGCAGCACATAATGGAAGGAGAAGAGACGTGGCCACACCTTGTGCCTTTCCCAGGAGCCTGAATGTCCTTGGGGCAGTGGCTCCAGGAAGTGCTGGCTGGACAGTGGTGCCGAGACCCCAGGAGGATGGACAGGGATGGGGCCAGGCCTGCTTTTGCTGCAAGGAAAAACCCAGATCAGTATTTTTATAATCCTTCTGAGATTTTATGACTTTGTTCTGCAGCAGTATGTGCCTTAGGTGCTGGCTGTGGGGACATGCCCTGCAGTGCCTGTGCTCCCTGTGTGATTGAGCCCAGGGGATCCCCCTAAGGCACACTGCAGTGCAGCCCCTGGGCTCAGCATCAGCACAGGATCCTGGGGTTTGGATGTTGAATGTCACAGACCCTTTACCTCCTCTCTCCCTCCTGGGTTTCCTTCCCTGGTATTTTCACGGCAGCCCCTGTGCAGAGTGCAGGTTTGGTGAGGCTGTGCCACAGGGGCAGATGGACACAGACAGGGCTTTTCCAGGCCATCCCTGCATGGATCCCCCTCCACCTGCCTTGGGAGGAACCTCTGGAGCCCAAAGCCATGGCAAAAGGAGCCCTCTCCCCCATGCAAAGCTTACAGGCAGCATTTGTTGTCTGCTGGGGCATTTGCAGTGTCAGCAAGGGCCAGGTGCTCCCTGCACACTCACTTAATGTTACTGTTTATTTTTAGTATTTCATTAGGTTATTTGGGGAAAAGGAGTAAACAGTATATTTTAAAGACAGCCATGTACCTCTTACAGCAAAGAGACTGGTGCCTGTGATTACATTTTTGATACCAAGAGGCAAACGCCGTCGCTTCTGCTTTTATTTTATTTTGTAATCAATAAAATATTTATCAACCTTTCCTCTCCTGGCCGTTCCTGCTGCTCCGCAGCCCGGGCAGGGGCCCGCAGCCGGGCAGACCCGCAGCGCCCTCTGAGCAGGCCCGGGCCGCGGACCGCCCGGGTGGCACCGCAGGGACCGGGAGGGACCGGGAGGAACCGCGAGGAACCGGGAGGAACCGAGAGGGACCGGGAGGAACCGGGAGGTTCGGAACGCTCCGGGCACCTCCCGGCCCCGCCGCCCTCACCAAACATGGCGGCCGCAGCGTCGCGCCCGCTCCCCGTGCAAAGCCCGCTGCCCTCAGCAAAGATGGCGGTGCGGCCCGCCCCCTCCCCAGCCGGCTTCGCGGGGCTGGAGACCCGCTGGGGACGGGAGCGGAGACCCCCGCCCCGGCTCTCCCGGCAGGAGGGCTGTGCCGATCCGGGGCAGCGCTGGGCCCGGCCCCGGTAGCGCGCAGCGCCGCCGCCCGGCGCGGTCCTGCCCGGCCGCCGCGGTCGCCATGGCGATCGGCCCCGCAGCCAACCGCGCGCCGCTTCCGGTGACGGCAGCGCCGACACGTGGATCCAAGATGGCGGCGTCGGCGGCGATGGTGAGTGCGGTGGGGCCCGGCCCGGCCCCGCGTCCCGCCCGCCCTGCCCGGCCCGGCCCGGCCGCGCTCCCGGCGCGGGGCTCGCTTCGGGGGCTGCGGCCGGATCTGCACCGCGCTGGGAGGGATGCGGGCCCGGGCCCTGGACGGAGGAGGCTCCCCGGTCCCGGCCGGGGCCTGGCAGCTGCCCCGCGTCTCCCGGCGGTGTCACCTGTGGAGGGCAGGGCTGGGGCCGCCGCTCGGTGCCCAGGGCAGCCCGGCGGGCTCCTGTCCCGCCTGCCCCGCGCTCCCTCGGCGGCAGAGTTGGCTCCCTTGTGCGGTTCGCGGCGGTGTCGGGGCAGGAGGGGCCGGGCGGGTTGCAGGGAGCACCGGCACATCCTCTGCCCTCCCTTCCGAGCTGCCAGCCTGGGCCCGCCGCTGATGCCAGCACCGAGCCGGTTGCTCTGTTTGCTCTGTGTGGTTTCACAAATGCTTGGTGGTGGTTATCGGGTCCGGGTTTGAGCAGCTGCTTTGCTTCCCGCGCCTCAGCATCCCTGTTATTACTATTGAATTATTCCTTGAATCCTCAGAGAACTGAAGGTGTTCCCGGGGAGCATCAGTGCCACCTCGCAGAGCAGAAAACGAGCTGCTGAGACATTTGTTATCTGCCTTGAAGTCTTGTAGAAGTCAAACGGATTTCCTCCTTGCTTTCATAGAGGGTATCTTAGTGGCAGGGCAATGCAGGAATAGCGGTGTGGATAAATGATGTGTGCTGATACAAAGGTCGCTGCTGGCTGGGCTGTGAGGTGACTCATGGAGAGACTGGGAGAGCCAAGGTTTCCCTTTCATTTGCTTTCAGCATCTTCATACCCTGCTGGCTTTCCCCCAGGCACGGGGGAGGGAGTGCTCGGCTGGCTCTGAGAGCTGGGGATGGTCCTACTGGGAATGTCCTCGTGGCTCTCTGTTGTGTGAAGGGCAGAGGAGGCTGCCAGCAGCTCTCCTGGTGTCAAAGGAGCTCTGAAGTCAATGTGAATGCAGCACTTGTCTCCTTCTGAAGGGCTCTGGTGGCTCCTCCAGTGCAGGGTGAGCAGGGCAGGGATGTAATAAAGATGTGCTTATCCAAACAGGTGTCAGGATCATCCAAGGAGGCAGCCCATGGAGAAGGGGATGAGGGTCAGGGTGCCTTTAGCACTGTTCTGTCCTGCTAATGTGCCTGAGGGCAGAATGAAGGTTACATTCTGCAAGGTGAGGGAGCTTGTCGGGTTTTTTTGCTCCCACAGAGTAGTGAGTTGTGGCTTTCCTCCCTTTCTGTGACCATTTAAAAAAAGTTTCAGTAAGTGGAATGGAATGGGAGAGCTGTGTGAATCCATTTGGACAAATGGCTCTGCACAGGTCGTTTTCCCTGTTTTTCTTCAAAGCTGTCTTTGAAAATTAATAACTCTTGATTATGGCTCTTTGATGTCCCTCTTGCCTTTCTCTGCTAAAAAGAGATGGGACAATTCATGATATCCATCACTGTCACTTCCTCATTCCTTTTTGTGTCTTTGAAAAATCCTGTGTTCTCTTCTTCAGTTCCTATGTGGATTGTGAAACTCCTCAGACCTAAACCGACCCTGGTACAGCACTGGCTCATTTCTGATGTTTGAATTTGCTGCTGCTTGAGGGTTTTTTCAAGTTGTTGGCAGTAACCTGGGCAGGGATGTCCTGGGTGCACATGGCCAGGCCATGGACCCTCTGGAGCAGCTGGAGCTGTTGCAGAGTGCCCCAGGGAGCAGCTGCTGTTTCCCCTTTCCCTTAAATAAATGTCAGACTCTGGCAGTGGTGGCTGGAGGGACCACAAGTCCTAGAGAGGGACAAGTGTGGTAATAACTGGGTATTTTAGGGCCTCTTCATGCTGGGTCAGACTGGGGTTTGGAGAACAAATCCTCTGTTTTGGCAGCGTGGTTTGTGAGCCTTCTGTGAATTCACAGAAAGTGGCAATGTTGTTTTTAGTCTTTCTGAATGGGATAAACCTGGAGTTGTCTGCAAACCCCAAGACTGGTGATAATTATCCAGAAGGGCCTTTTTGGAGAGGGTTTGTGTGTGAACTTGTGATCTGAGGGACAGGAATGGTGATTGTGCTCCTGCAGTTACTTCTTTTATTGAGATTATATTCTCCTAAGACAGGATGTCCCTGCATGTCTGCCTATGGGAAAACAATCAGGCTTAGGCAATCTGAACTATTTTTGCCTACTTGCAGCTGGGTTTTTCTCAGTCTGGGGTTGTGCATATTTGTTGTGCTACTTGTTGCACCATAACATGATTTCCTGGCACTTCAGATGCAAGATTATCATTGGAGGGGGTTTTTGCATGTTTTTGAAATGTAAGTGGAAAAGGCTGTGAAGCTGTGTGTCCTGTTTGCTGGTAGTCTGCCAGGGCTCTGTGACTGAACCAAAGCAGAGCTCCCTGCTGGAAGTTCTGGCCTGGCACAGGGGAGAACTCAGCTTGCAGGAATCCCCCGTGTGATACAATCACCTGGCCAGGCCCATGAGTCACACAGATGCTTTGGGGGGTGTCCATGTTGACATTTCTAAGCTGCTGCCTTTGTTTGGAGAGGATGAGGCACATTTGTCAGTACAAGCACAAAGGTCCTGATGAGTAAGGCTCTGGCTTCAGCCTCCCTGTGCTCTGCCAGCTCAGGAGCCTGCACTGGGCATTTCCTTCATATTTCACTCCCAAAGCTTTCCCCACCTGTTGCATAGCAGCTTTCTCTTTTCTTGCTACCAACTGTTCTTTCCTGGCAAGGCTTTAGAGTCACCCTCTTGTCTTTCCTGTTGCTGCCTGAGTCATCATCATCTGTATGCAAAGACAGCCTGATTTCTGCCAAAATTGTCATCAAAAATTTCATCTCCTGCATGCTCATGTGTCTTCTGAGTGGCTGCCAAAGTCCTGTCCTGGTCTTTTCACCTCCCAGCCTGCTGGGGCAGGGGTGGCAGTGGTGTGGTTCTGGTTTTGGAGTAACACTGTGTAGGTCTGTCACTTCAGTGACAAATGAGAAAAAGGCTGCAGGTTGCTGGAGTGCAGTGTGGGACAAGAGTGCAGATTCCTTCCACTGCTTCCCCTGTGCAGGAGACATTTTCCTACTCTGTGGAGAGCCACTGAGCACTCCCTTTAAAGATTGGAAAGGCAAAATTTAGTGAAGCACAGAGAATAATCCCCATGTTGCCTGAAGGCAGATCAGTATTGAATGTCAGGCAGCTTTAACAAGAGTGTTTCCAAGCTGGGGCTTTATGCCTGCTCCAAGTGTATTTGGCTGTGCTTAGAATAGATCTGAAAATCCCCTTTGTAAGCAAAAAAGATCAGAGAATCACAGCATGGTTTGGGCTGGCAGGGTCCTTAAAACTCATTTTGTTCCATGGACAGGGAAACCTTCCACTATCCCAGGCTGCTCCAAACTCCATCCAGCCTGGTCTTGAGCAATTCCAGGGATGGGGCAGCCACAGGTTCTCTGAGCAGTCTGTGCCAATGCCTCACCACCCTCACAAGGAAGAATTTCTTCCTGATATCCCTACTCTGTCAGTTTAAAGCTGTTCCCTCTTGTCCTGTACTTCATGGTTTGTAGTCTCTCTCAATTTTTCTTGTAGGCTCCCTTCAGGTACTGGAAGCCCACATGTATCTGATGATTCAGTATTCATATTTTCTGTAGGTGCCTAGCATTTGCATCTTAAATTTTAGACTTTCAACCCCCTGACCCTTCTGCCTTTTTTTTAAAATCCTGCTAAATTTCATTAATTCTGGATGCTCTGGTTTGCCCTTACAGGTGTCTGGGCCCAGGTACTTTCCTTGCCTTAGAATGAGACAGGAGGAAGGTGATGAAGAAGAAGGGGTGTGGGGGCAATAAACACAGATTTTTTTTTATTTTATTTTTTTCCCCCCCAACCTGAGGAAGGATCCCCATGACAGAGCTGCTGTTTGTCACACCTGGCCTGTGGAGTGTTCCCTCTGGTGCTGTCAGACAGACTGACAGCGCTGAGGACGCACAGGGACAGTGGGGATTTGGTTTCTTACATCTACAGCATTAGCTCAAGAGTTATCCCAAACCAAACCAGGTTTTGTTGGTTTTTCAGTGGTGCCATACCACAGGGAGTTCAGGAGAAGGGCCTGAAGCCAGTAGTGCTGTGAGATTATAGCAGGGCTGATGTCCTAATCCAGGCAAGCTGCTGCTGGCTAATACTCTTTAAAGCTCGATTTTCATTTCACAGCCTTCCTGCCCATGCTCAGCTGGGTTACCTGAGGTAATGGGAGGGGCTGAGGAGGCAGCAAGGTGTGTTAAATAAAGGGTTTGCTGTGGCTGTGGTAGGATCTGGGTTCTCCTGGAGCCCCTATAGAGTTGTTTGAACCTTCCAGCCTGACTTGTCACCCTGCTCCCTAAAAAAGGATGAAAAAGTGATGTGGCATGTTACTGAGCTGTGCTGTGGCCTGGAGGGGTGAGGAAAGCAGAGTGGTGATGCAGCAGGAGGGGGTGGTGATGTGACTGTCCCTTTGGTGCAGTTACTGGTGTCACACCACAGTAACTGCTCCTCTGCAGGTAGTGGCCTGTGGGCAGCCATCTGTACTCAGCTCCAGGGCAGCTGCTGCTGTGCAGAGCTGACACACACCCACAGCCAGGGCTACAGCCCTCTTCTCTGCTGATCCATGGAGTTTTCTAGCACAGGGAGCTCAGTGGGGGTGAGCAGAAAAGCAATGGCCTGCTCAGTGCCCCATGGTGCAGATAAAAATGGCATTTTTCTTATGGTTGAGCAAAGCCAAGGTTTTCCTGATTGCAGTTGAAGAGGCAGAAACATGCTGAGTGGAAAGTGACGTGATGAGAGTCACAAAACAAAGCCAAGAACAGCTTTTGTGAATTTAATTTCTGTTTAATCACCTGACTGCACAGCCTTTCTGATGTCTGGGATGAACATTTCCAGTGTTGTTGCCCATCTCTAATGCTGTTTCTGTTGTGTTTGACTGTTCCCTGTCCTTTTTGCAGGAAAGGCTGAGATGTGTGCTGGGCCTGCTGTTGTTGTTACACAGCACAGACTCGTTCTACGTACCCGGGGTGGCTCCCATCAACTTCCACCGCAACGACCCCGTGGAGATAAAGGTAGGACAAACTCAGTGCTGTGACTGTTTGGTGTGGGGGTTTTTTGTCTTTTTTTTTTTATACCATAGCAGCTAAAATGGGCTGCAAAGTTAAATTGGGGGATCCTGTTGCGCAAATTTTGTGTTCAGATGTGTTCTCTGCTTCACAGTGTTCGGGTCCCAACATGATTCCTGTTCTTGCCCTTGATCTCTTCTACCAAATTCCTTCAAGATTCCTTCTGTCAAATTCCTTCAAAGTCCTCAAGATGTTGCTCTGTTTGGGAAAAGGTTCCCTTTCTCACTGTGGCTTTGAAGTGAATTTAATTTCTCCAGCATTATACTGACTCTAAAAATACTTATGCAGATTGTGCCTTGGGTGGAAGGTGAATGGTGGAATAAGGTCTGAATCAGACCTTCTCAATACCCAGATTGCTCATGTTGTGCTTTCAGGGAAATTCATGAGAAGCTCTTCCCAGGTGGAGGTGTTTGTCCTTGAGCCTTGCAGATCTTTCAGCCCAGCCTTGCTGAGGGCTGTTCCTGTGCAGCATTGCTGGTACTCAGTGACAGAGCTGCACCTATCCACGAGGAAGGCGGGCTTTGCTTTCAGACATCAGTGATTTATAGCCCATTTCATTTATTTTTCTAAAGCTGCGGCCTCTGTCTCAGCAAATCCAGCACCCTTGGGGCTGCTGAGGTTGGCTGCTCTCACGTGAAGCATGGCACAGTTTTCTCTTTGGCCACAGACTGCCAGACATAGGCTATTTTTAAGTAAATGAGACTTGCCTGTGGCTACAGTAAGCTTCCCAGAAGAAGAAGGTTTTGGAATAGCTGTTCTCAAAGGGATTTCAGGAGCTAAATGCTTCCTCAAGTGCTTAGGCAAGTCAGTGTGTTTGCCAGCACTTTTCCAATAAACAAGCTTGGCTGTGTTACAAAGCACTTCTGTTTTTCTGAGCAACTGTGGTCTTGGCTGTTGTAGTATGTCTCTGCACTTCCCTGTACCCTGTGATTTGTGGAAACTCTCCAGGAATGTTTGTGGTTGGTCACCTTGTCTTCCCAGATTGATGGCTCTCTGGCTTTCCTTGCAGAGATTAAAATTGCTGAACTCTCCATAGCACTGGAGGCCAGACCTCTAGGTCCAGTGGGATGTGAATTTTTGTTTGAGGAAATCTTGTATAAAATGTGATTCTTGAATCTCTTTTGAGGTCTTTGTTGTTTCTTAGGACTCCACTGAGACATAAATTTGTGAAACCACCATGTTTTGTTCTTTGAGTGTTTCTCTGTGAATGAATTGCTACTGGAAGTCTCTCAGGAACATCTGTCTCTGTTACTATTTTTAATAGTAGTAGTAGTAGTAGTATCTTCGGGAAGTGAGCTTTATGGAAGGTGTTTTGAAGTAAGCATCAGCTTCTAGATGATGCTGAGAGGACAGGAAATTATCTGAAGTTTTTTCCTGGGGATAATCCTTCCATTCCTCCTGCAGGCTGTGAAGCTGACGAGCTCCCGGACCCAGCTGCCCTATGAGTACTACTCACTGCCCTTCTGCCAGCCCAGCAAGATCACCTACAAGGCTGAGAACCTCGGTGTGTACCTGTCAGACTGTGTGTAGGGGGATGTTTACCGGGGTAAAAGCAATTGCAAGTGTCCCTTCTGCTGAGCTGAGAGAAGCTGCTTCCTCTGATTCACTGTGTGCTGGCTGTCTGCAAACAGCAGTGTCCATGTGCTGGACACTGGAAATGCCTGTCCTGATGAAGAGCTGTAACCTGATCCATAAGCAGGCCTTGATACTTCCAACAAAGTAGCTGTACTGACTTGCAATCTTATCCTTGCACCTGGGCTAGCAAAGGAGCTTCCTGTGGTCCCTGCAGCAGGATCAGCAGCAGGAAGCCTGTCAGTCTCCAACCCTGCCCGTGTTTTCCCTTTTCCAGGTGAGGTTCTTCGAGGGGACCGAATTGTAAATACGCCTTTCCAGGTTTCCATGAATGTGGAGAAGAAATGTGAAGTTCTGTGCAACTTTCCCAACAAGCCAGTGACTCTGACAGTGGAGCAGAGCAAGCTCATCGCCGAGCGCATCAGGGAGGATTACTACGTCCACCTGTGAGTCACTGAGGCATGGGTTTGTGTTGGGGGGATTTGGTGCTGTGGACAAATTTGTTCTGAAATCTGTTCAAATTTGATCTTTTCAGCATTGCTGATAACCTCCCTGTGGCAACACGGCTGGAGTTTTATTCCAATCGTGAGGAAGAGGAGAAGAAGAAGGAGAAGGATGTGCAGTTCGAGCATGGATACAGGCTTGGCTTTATGGATGGTAACAAGGTAGAGAACTGAGGTGCTGTGTGGGGGTGCCTGGAGGAGATCTGGGTGTCTGTTAGAGGTCTGCCAGAGAGTATCAGAATTGGGAATGCAAAAGGTTTTATTGATAGTGGAAATATGAGAGAAGGGTCTCTTGTGGGAAGGTGGGAAAGGCAGGAGTCCTTGCTTTTGTTCACCGTGTAACTTTGGACAGGCTCATGCAGTGGCTTCCCCTCAGCAGAGCAAAGGCACTGTGCCCCCAAGACTGAGTTTTCCCTCACTGAAGATGTTTTCTGCAGTTATTACTTCTCAGCTTTGCTTCTTCCTCCCACAGGGTGCTGATGTTTTATTTTATGTCACTGTTTCAGTTCTACCTGCACAACCACCTCTCCTTCATCCTTTACTACCACAGAGAGGATGTGGAAGAGAGCCAGGAGCACACCTACAGGGTGGTGCGCTTTGAGGTGATTCCCCAAAGCATTAAACTGGAAGGTAAGAGACCCTTGAGGAGGGGAGCAAGAGGGAACAATCTCCTATATGGACAAAATGTATCAGAGTGCCAATTGTTGCTTCACAGGGCACAGAAATGAGTCTAAATTACAAGAATAATAAACCACTTTGTTATTAAGGAAGTACCAACAATAGAGACGTATCCATGAACTGCAATCCATGGAAAATCAATTCCTGTAAAAAGATCTGAATTTGAGGTTTTGGGGTTGGATTTTTTTGCACTGTGTCATCTGGTATGAGGCATGTCTGGCATTCTGGCTCTTGCTGTGGCACAGATCTCCCTGACTGGGACACTCTGTGCTGGTTCAGGGACACACAGGATGTTTGGAACTGTTCTGGGGAATTGAAATTTAATTAATATGCTTAGGGGAAAGAACTCCTACCTCAGTGAGCCCAGTGGAAAAGGGTGTCTAGAAGGGCAGTTGCTCATGATGTGGATCACCCCACACAGCTCCCTCTGGCAGGGCAGGCACTGCTGCAGAGGTCTTGATTCTCACCATGTCATGTGGAATAGAGGATTTGTTCATGGTCTAGATCCTTGGCTTCAGAACCTCTGGCTTTTATCCTTCCAGTTAAGGAGAGCCCTGTGCATAGCTTTCCTGAAAGCTTGTTAATGGTGCTCCACTGCTGGTCAGGAGAGTAGTTTTGCAAACTGCAGAGCAGATGAGCAAGGAGCGAGTGCTTCCCCACCTGGAATTACTGCAACCCAGTGCCCTCAGGGTGATGCTCAGTGGGACAAGTGGTGCCTGAGGGAAAGGCTCACTGTGTGCTCTGCTTTCCTTCACAGACTTGAAGGCTGATGAGAAGAGCATGTGCACCCTCCCTGAAGCCACGGGCTCTGCCCCTCAGGAAATAGATCCCACTAAAGAGAACCAGTTGCTCTTCACCTACTCTGTGCACTGGGAGGTGAGGCACTACTGGGGAGCTGGCTGGCAGTGATGCTCCAAGTGTCTGTCACTGGAGTTGTGGAAGACATTGGGAGTGTGCTGGTGTGAGGAGAACTCTCCTGTTCTTTCAGGAAAGTGACATTAAGTGGGCTTCCCGCTGGGACACGTACCTGACCATGAGTGACGTGCAGATCCACTGGTTCTCCATCATTAACTCGGTTGTGGTCGTCTTTTTCCTTTCAGGTGAGTGGGTGTGTGGGGAGAGGGAAGCTTTACCATCATCTGCAGGGAATTTTCTTTAAGCCTTAGCTGCAGGTGGCTCAAGGAGCATGTGGCAATATCTGAACCTGGTCAGAAGGAGCAGGAACCAATTTAAAGCCTCCCAGTTCAAACAGTGTCCTGTGGGGTCAGGCATTTACCAGCCTTTCTCATACTGGGGTCATTGACGGAGCAAAAAAACCCACAATGCCCCATTTCTGCTGGAATACTGCCTTCCCTGCTCCTTGGGGTTTTGTTTCTGTCTTTGCTGATGACTCAAGGCCTCCTCTCCCAGCCAGAACAGTGTTGGTGGGAGCCATGTAGTTGCACAGCTTGAGAGCAGCACAGCCCTGTGGGAGCCTCTGAGCTGAGCTCTGTGCTTGTTTTCAGGGATTCTCAGCATGATCATCATCCGGACTCTGCGGAAGGACATTGCCAACTACAACAAAGAGGATGACATTGTATGTATTTGTTCCTTGGGCTGGGATTGGAGGGAGGGATCCAGTGTGCAGACTTGGCTGTATTGTCTCTTCCCTTGCCCCTGTTTTCCTTCGAGCCTTGGCCATGGGATGGGCAGTTGTGTTGTGCTGTCACACACCTTTTTCTGCCTGAACAGTCATATACTACTAGTTAGGATGTCTTCAGACCTAAGGAGTGACTGCAGACAGCTCTGTAAAGTGTGTCCTGGCACTGACAATTTAGATCTCAGCTGTTTTTAGCCCAAGAGGAAAGAAGTTTCTTGGCTAGAGTGGTAAAATTAATAGAAAAACTGGATCCAGGAAAGTTAACCTCTTAGGCTGGCTTTGCTAGGACCTTAATTTCCACTAGTGTATCACATCTAAATAACTCCCTTTTTCTGTTGTTGCTATAGGAAGATACAATGGAGGAATCTGGTTGGAAACTTGTGCATGGAGATGTCTTCAGGCCTCCACAGTATCCTATGATCCTCAGCTCTCTCCTGGGTTCTGGAATTCAGCTCTTCTGTATGATCCTGATTGTCATCTGTAAGTGGCACATGTTGCACAGGGTGGCTGTAACACGAATGATGCTCGAGGATGTTTGATTTCACCCTGTGCTCACTTTAGCTGGAATGAGGCCCATGAAGCAGCTTCCTGTTGCCATCAGCCTGGGCAGATACTGAACTGCTGGATGACATTGCCCAGCTGAAGGCAGCTTTGTGTGATTTTATTTCCTTTGCCAAGCTGTGAGCCCTGGCTGATAGTGGACTGGGGGACTTCTGCACAGGTGTGCCTTGCCTGCTGAGCTGCACCTGCTCCCATCCCTGGGGAAGCTGGGGCTGAAGCATGGTCTGTAGCTGAAATCAAAGCTGTGCCTTCCTCTCTGGCCGGTGCTGGAGGCTCTGGATACATTATGCTGTGAAGGAAATCAGGCTGTGCAGGGATTGCAGGCAGCTGTGGGCTGCAGATGGGACAGGCCCCTGTCCTTGAGCTGCTGCAGCACATGTCCCTCAGAGCTGCTGTTCCTTGTCCTGTTCCCTCTGCAGTTGTTGCTATGCTGGGGATGCTGTCGCCTTCGAGCCGGGGCGCGCTGATGACAACTGCCTGCTTCCTCTTCATGTTCATGGGGTAGGTGCCTCCACAGCTTCCCCCTGTGCTGTCCTGCCTCCCCCCAGCTACAGCAGCTCATTTTCACTGATTTGGCTTGTTTCTGTGCAGGGTTTTTGGTGGATTCTTTGCTGGCCGCTTATACCGGACTCTAAAGGGCCATCGATGGAAGAAGGGAGCCTTTTGTGTGAGTCTTGGACGTTCTGTGCTGTTTATCCTGGTTTGCTGATGGCAGAATCTGTGGATAAGCTCCACATGTTTGTGGTAGCTGGACACAGTCTGGCTGAGGTGCACATTTGCTGTGGGTTGAGTCCTTGTAGCTGTACAGAAAAGGCACCACCAGAGCAAAGAGGATTGTCCAAGATCCTCCCCACAGCCCAGCTCTGTGTCCTTTTCCTATAACAAAAGGGACACTTCTCCACAAGTGTCTTGTCTCAGGGATGGACTCATTCCATAGGAACATCTGGCTGAGGAATCAGGTGCTTTCTCTTATGCTGTGGTTCCTCTTGCAGACAGCGACGCTGTACCCGGGCGTTGTCTTTGGCATCTGCTTTGTCCTCAACTGCTTCATCTGGGGGAAACACTCCTCTGGTGCGGTAGGTGCCACCCTCAGCCTGGGGCCTGCTGGGTGGGACAGGGTCACTGGGCTGAGAGGGACCCACTTGGCTTCCCAGACCTTTCCAAGTGGGTGACAAGTTGGCTTGGCCAATGACATCAGTCCCCAGGGCAGGAGAGCTGTCAGCCTCACTTCTGTGGCTCTTGGTGTGATTCCAGGTGCCTTTCCCTACCATGGTGGCCTTGCTGTGCATGTGGTTTGGGATCTCCTTGCCCTTGGTCTACCTGGGTTACTACTTTGGATTTCGCAAGCAGCCCTATGACAATCCTGTACGGACAAATCAGATTCCCAGGCAGATCCCGGAGCAGAGGTGGTATATGAACAAATTTGTGGGGTGAGTGATCAGTGTCTGGGAAATATGGTGAGTTAAATCCCCTCCCCTTGGTCCCCTTGGGTTGCTGAGGGTCACCTGCTGCTCTCTGGACATGGACAGATGGCAGATTGGGTTCCTTGAGACGACATTGATAATTTGGATGTGGTATGAGGGGTACTTAGCAGTGGGAGCAGCTGTGCCATTGCCTGTGAAATTTAGTAATCTGGAAATGTAGAGCCTTTGCTTGGACTGTGCTGTGTGTTTACAAGGAATTTTTAATGTCCAGTTATATTGTGCTGCTTATGGTTTTTGTTTCTGCTCTGTAGGATCCTCATGGCTGGTATTCTGCCTTTTGGAGCCATGTTCATTGAGCTGTTCTTCATTTTCAGTGTAAGCATTTAACCCACTGTCTTCCTCAATGGGATTCTTTTCATGCCAAAGCTTTTGAAAGGGAGGGGCCTTGCACTGGAGCAGTCTCCTCTTCCTGTGTTCTCTGAAGGGGTAGCTGGTCTCTTCCAGGCCATTCAGTAGTTCCCAGGGAGAGCTATGGGACTCTCCTGGTGACTTGGTGGTAAAGACAAAATTTACTGTAACATTACATCAAGGAGGAGTCCTGGTCTTGAGACAGTCACTGTTCTCTGCTACCCATTTTTCACCTTGTATGGATGGGGAAGAATTTGCTTGGGAGATGTAGGGGAATGAACAAGATATCTCAGAGGTCCTTGTGCCCCTTTTGGCAACCTGAATCCTCTAAAGTGACATTGTGAAATGCATTGGATCTGTGGTTCCATCTAGGTGAGGCTGAGGGGGCTCCTCATTTTCCCCTGGCTGGCTGCCAGGAGTGAGTCCCATGTTCAGTGATTGATGACAGTAACATGGAAATCAATTCCTGCTGTGTGTTTATTTCAGGCAATCTGGGAGAACCAGTTCTATTACCTTTTTGGCTTCCTCTTCCTGGTGTTTATCATTCTGGTGGTATCCTGCTCCCAGATCAGCATTGTCATGGTGTATTTCCAGCTCTGTGCTGAGGTGAGATTTCTATGTTTGTAATTTGGATAGCAGAGGGTGCTCTGCTCCTGGAAAAGCACAGATCACATTATTGCTGCTGCTCAGCAAAGATCAGTGTGGCCCAGCTTCACAGGTGTGATTGCCTCTGCACTTAAAGGGAATTAAAGCTCCTTGGTTATCTGTTAGGCTGGGAACTGTGGTTCCATACCAGGAGTTTTGCTGGGCACAGAGTGTTTTGAGCTGTTCCCAAACTGTTCCATTCCCCTCACATACAAAACAAAATGCAGGACCAAAGGTGAGCCATGTCCTTGGCCAGCAGGTGCTCTGAACAGAAAAAGTTCACCAGTTCCACAGTGTGGATTTCCTTTGAAGATGGGTGGTGTTCTCCCTGTCACAGCTTCCCTGAGGCAGTGCCTGGGGAGAAGAAAGTCCTGGGGCATAATGAGGCTCTTTATCCTGTCAGGATTACCGCTGGTGGTGGAGAACCTTCCTGGTGTCTGGAGGATCTGCCTTCTACGTGCTCATCTATGCTGTCTTCTACTTTGTGAACAAGGTATTCCTCTGGGTGGAAGTGCCACGTTTTTGGGGTGACTGTGGGATTTGGGAAAGGAAACAGTGGGCCTGCTGAGGGCCAATCTGCCCATGCCAGCCCAAGGCAGTGCTCACAGCCCTTCCAGACAGGAGAGGAGGGTGTAGGTGCCCCAGGACTTGCACAGAGCAGCATTCCCTGACCCCACTTCATAAGGAATCTCCCTTCAGCTGGACAAAAATGAAAATTTTCCTCTCCTTGCAGAGGGCACTGGTTGGTTTGTCATCTGTGTGCGTTATTTCGCTGACTTTTTTCATCCTCTTCTCTTTCAGCTGGATATTGTTGAGTTCATTCCCTCCTTACTGTACTTTGGCTACACTGCCCTCATGGTCCTGTCCTTCTGGCTCCTGACGGGCACCATTGGCTTCTACGCAGCCTACATGTTCGTGAGGAAGATCTATGCCGCCGTGAAAATCGACTGAAGCTGGAGCCCCCAGCAGGAATCAGACACCTCTGAACACGTGTCCTCCCAGGAGGGACAGGGACATCTTCTCCCAGCTCTTTTTAAGGAAACAAAAAATCCAGTGGGAGAGTCACAAGAGAAATAATTAACTCCTCGATTTGGAATGTAACTTTGGCACAGTGTACATGGATTCTGGGCTACTTCTGCGGGGAAAAGGGGTCTGTAGATACCTTACATTTTAACTTTATTATCCTGTTCCATATTTGAGGGAGTTTTTTAGCAGAGAAATGTCCCTCTGTATAAGTAAACCCCCTTTTTGCTAATCCATCCTTTTTTTTATGTTGATGATGAACGGATTTGAGACAGCAGTGGAAACACTTGTGAAAACGTTTTCTTCCAGCCCCTGGGGTGCTCTAGGATTCAGGGAGACTCTTCAGACAAGTATCGGACTGGGTTTTTCTCCTGCCTTCGTGTCTGCACAGAAGAGGGAGCTTGACTATGGCAGAACAAGCGGAGCCTCAAGGCTCGCCCAGCGGGAGCCTGGCGTGCTCCGATCGCCGAAGTCCCGGCTTTGGCTCGTTTACAATTTGCTGGAGGTGCCATTCCGAGCCTGGGAAGTGCAATTTCACCCTGAGAGAGCTTGAGCAACCTTCAGCACCGCTGCTCCCTCCAGCCTCGGACAGCACAGGCCGTGTGGGAGGGTGGGATTGCCTCTCCTGCAGAAGGCAGGACAAAAGGTCCTGGTGGAAGTGATGTGGTTGTGCTGAATACAGGACTGGAAGGATGTGTGAGGTAACTACCAGAGTTTGTTCTGTCAATAGCTCTGCTCTGGATGAGTGAGGAATCAGGGCAGGCTCCTTCCTGGGAATGCCACTGGGATCCTGAAGAGCCTGCAGGGATGGCTCTGGTGCCGTGGTGTTAGTGCCAAGTGATCTGAGGCAGTGTTGGGCCCGAGCTGCCCAAGGGCAGTGCAGGCCATGCTGAGGGGGCTGGCACAGGCAGGTGGCCCCGTGAGCTGTCCCATGGCTGGGAGTGGGGCTCTCTTGCTGACCCTGTGCTCTGACTGCCCTTGCTGCTCTCTGCTCCTCCTCTGAAATTCTCTACCTCCAGGGAACAGGAAAAGTGTACACCCCATAGCTGTATTTTGTTCTTCTCCACAAAAAACAGAGCTCTCCTGGATAGCTGACATGAGCTCTTCTTTTCCCATGGCTTGATGCCTGAATCAGACCATGGGAAGCTCTTTTTAAAAGAGGTTAAAGTTGGGTTGTGGTTTGTTTTCTTTTGTTTTGGTCACTTCAGTGATGTTTATCAGTAAAAAGGTTCCATGTTGCAATGAAGGCTCCCTCCATCCCCAGACTCACTGGATTCAGCCAGGACTACAGAGGAGAGGTTTTTTCTAGTGAGATCTATGAAAACTTTTCTTCTTGGAGTAAGGTCTTCCAATGACCAGCTGCCACAGGTCACATCATTCCAACCCAAAGCTGTCCAAAGCCCTCCTTGATCCCAGGGAGGGTTTTGGGGCCTTTTTAAACCCCAATTGCCATAAGTTTCCACCAGGTCCATGGAAGGGCCTGTGTCCCTTCCCATTGGCCCTGCCCGTCATGCCCAAATCTAATCAGCCAGGAATCATGGATGGAAAAAAGGAGGAGGGGATGTGTGAGCCAACTGTGCTGTGGAATCCTGTGTCAGTTCTGATTTGAGGTCCCTCTCTGAGATTTTTGTTGATTTTTTTTTTCTTTTTTTCTTCTGCCCCTGCCCCAGTGGAGAGGCTCAGCCAGCATTGATTTCTCTCCCTTCCCTGAAGTGTTTTCTCTGTATTCTTTGTAATTTTTAATTAATGTATGTATTCTTTGTGTCCTATTGTAAATAAATCTGCCATTGTCCTGTCGTCCTGCTCTCTTGGGTTCTCCTAAGCCACTTCTGGAGAATTTCTTTTTGTAATGTTTGGTCTGTCTGTGACGTGTGGCTTCAGCCAGAAGCAGAGCTTGGAATACTCTGGCTTTCTTTGTAATATTTTTCTCCTGGTAATCTAAGTTTCTCCCAGTGTGGCATGCCCTGAATGCTGCCATATATTGTGATTATGCCACCAGTTGTGGCATTTGGATCTGCTGCTGCTGTGCTGCTGGGTAAGATCACTTCAGCACCTCGTGTCTGGTGTGGGACACGTTGTTTGACGTGTGGCACTGAGGGCAGAGTGGCAGAACTGTTGGATGGCAGTGCTGGCTCTTCAGAGCAGCAGAGGGGAGAGGACAGCTCACAAGGGAGTTTGAGGAGTGCTGCTGCTGCAGAAGCTGAGCCCTCAGCGTTGGCTTCCAGCTCCATTGGCTTCCCAGAGCTTGTGTGTTTCTGCTGGGGGGTGTGTGGCAGAAGATCACTGAGCTTCTGCTGGAGTGCTGGCTGAGGGAGGCAAAGTGAATTCCCTTTTCCTGAGATGGTTTGCCCAGCAGAGCAATGGATGTGATTCCCCCAGGTTACAGAGTCCAATGTTGGGGGCTGCTGAGTGTCTGTGAGTGAGACCAGAGCTGGCAAATACTTGAATCAAAACTCAGAAATCATCAGAATAATCCCTTCTCCCTTTAAAAAGGCAAAGGAAGCTTAAGCTCCAGCACCAGGACAATCCATGCTGAAGTTATTTCTCATTTTTGGCAGATGAGTGTATTCATGTTCTGTCACAGTCCCCAGTGCCAGGGGAAAGCTGCTGAGGAAAGGTCATGTTTTAATGGTGGCTGAATTAGGAATGAAAACTAGAACTGAAAACTAGATCATTCTTAGACAAGCACCTAACACTGATCGTGGCTGTCAGCTTTTAATCCATGTTCTGAAGGAGAATCCCAGGAGGGCCCTGTGTGCTTTGCCCTGTTTCATCTTCAAATGCTGCTGGTGCCTGCAGCCAGTTGTAGCTTAAGCTGAGGTTTGCTCCTGTTTCTCCTGCCTGTGGGGAGCAGAGCATGTTGGGGTTATTTGGGAGGGGCTGAATTTGTCTAAATGCTGCCACATGGGCTGGAAATTCTAGTGAAACCAAGGGACCAGAACTTTCTGTCTAACAAACATTATTCTCCTTGACAGGGGATAATGGTGTCTGCTGTGGCTGCCTCCCCAGTGGGTGCTGGGTTTTTCTTGTGGGTCTAATTCTTTGCTTGGCAGAAATTTAAAAACCTCTCTGGCTTCATGTAGGGAACTGTGTCTTTGACCTGCCTTATGATTCTATCCTGTCTTAATCCAACCAAAACCAAACTCCCCTCCATGAAGACACCTGGGGTAGATCCAAATGCTTTTAATAAACAACTTCATTATAAAAGATGCTTTCAATTTGAACTTCATTTTGCAAGAGCTAATTTTAGTGATGAACCATACATTTCCTAATGGCACTTAATTAGAATTTAAAAACCTTGTTTACAGCCCCCAAAGCACTCCTTTAAAAGAGGTTATTCACTCTGTGTAAAAGTGCTAGAAAGTTTGTTTTTAGAAAACCAGTGGAGCTGTAACAATGGGAAGTTTCTGGCTTTGGCAGCTGTAGCTGCAGGGAGGGAGGTCAGGCACGGGGCCTGTCCAGAACCAGCACAAGAAGGGACAGTGGGAAGGGAGGGACACTGTGGCTTTCCCCTGCCATGGCTGATCCCAAACCATTCACCTTCCAGTGGGATGTGTATAGGCTCCTGTGGGGGACAGCAGAGATCTCAGCAGTGCTGGGAGAGGGTTCTTGGCATGACTTGTGGCTGCAAAGGCCACTCTGTAGCTTTTCTTCCAGCAGCAGTTTTGGAGCTTGGCTGCTCCCAGGGGTTCCACAGGTTCTTCTTTGTCCTTCTTGTAGCCCCCCCAGGTCTCAAGAGTACATCAGCTGACAGCTCTGTGTTCTTCAATATCCTCATTCAAGGAAAACACTGGTTCAAATGTTACAAAACAGTCTTTCAAAAAATTGCTCCTAGATATCAGGAATCGCTGAAATGGGAAAGCTCCACAAAGCATCAAGGCTGAGGCACTCAGCAGGGTGAGGAGATCTCAAACTCCAGAAAGGCTTCTAGCAGATGTCTGGGATGTGCTGTAGCATGCACCTGGTGTGGCACCCTGAAGTGGGTTCTGAGGGCTGTGAGCCAAGCTTGTGTTCCCTTCTTGCAAGACAGTGACTACAGAGGGAGAAGGGCTGCAGGCAGGTCCCTGGCCTGTTCACCTGGACACTCAGCCAGCCTGGGCTGTCCCTGTCCTGCAGGCCCTGGAGCTGTCCCCAGTCCACTCAATGCATTCCATGCTAGAGCTGGTTATCCCCTTGCACAGTAGTTCAAAACAAAGACACAAAAGTGAGGAATGGTTGGTTTGTAACAAGACACTTCAATGTTGAGGATTCTTCCCCCTGCTGAAGAGCTGACCTATTTTTAATTCCAAATTCCCTGGTTATCTTTTGCAATGCTTTTAACTCCCTTGTCAGTGTGTTCTGATCCAGAGGAGCTCCCTCTGTGTCATGTATGCTCCATTTCCATGCTGGCATTTAGGCACTATAGGAAAGGACCACACAGACCTGGCTTCAACCCAAGCACAGAGTGAGGAAAGTGCTTCAGGCTCCTCCTGCAGCCCACCTGTGCACATGGAAATTAAATGGACCTTGAACAGGAAAGCCAAGCTCATCTCTGTGGGTGTGTGAGAAGCAGAGTGTGATCTGTTCTCTGGTCTCATTTCTGAGCTCCAGTTCTGGTTTTGCTCGACCTGTTTGCATGCCAGTGTGATCAGTGGTGTGTGGCCTGTGGGAAGATGTAGAGCTGGCTCCAGGCAGAGACTGCAGACTGAACCCCAGGAGAAAACTCCTTACCTGCAGCCACAAGAACAGCTGAAACGTGAAGGATTCCTAGGGGATCCCAGTTATTCACTAGAAGGAAGCAAGTCCATCCCTGGGAATGGCCAGAGGTGAGTCTGAGTGTGCATGGGTTGTGCAGCAGGGACAACAGAACCTGAGAGGTGGTGGGGAATAGGAATAGTGGTCCTGCAAATCTGGATCAGTTGTGATTGCATCTCCCTGGCAGCTTCCAGCTGCTTTCCAGGACAGGCTCAGCATGGCTGTGGCATGTTATGGTCAACAGGCATGCAAAGGGTGAGAGTGCCAGAGCTGGGGATTAGGGTGAAAACCTGGGCTTCAGCAGACCAGCAGGCTAAACCAAACCACCTTCTCCTACTGCACAGGAGTCAGCCAGGAGAGGATTCACAGCTTCAGGTGGCAGCTCCCATCTCTAGGAACTGGGGAAAATACCAGAAGTTATGGAAAAGACGCAAATTTTGGATGAGGATGGAAAGCTGAAGTGGTTCTGTTTGAGCTATTCATCCACTTTACTCTACAGTGGCAGAATAGCTCCAGGGCTTGGGCAGGCAATTAACTAAAAATAGGCACCTGAGGGAGAATTCAGTCAGCCTGACTAACTGGGATTAGAGGATAAGCAAGAAGGTAGGGTGATGGGAAGCACATCTTTGAAGATTTATTTGTGGAAATTTTAATTGCAGGCAGCAGAAAATGCCTCTGTGGGGTTGTTCTGTCCAGAGAGCAAAGGTGGTGCAATGGTAGAGAAAGGAAAAGGGGATTTTTTCAGTGAACTGCAGGAAATCTTCCCAGCAGCTGCTGTTCACCTGTCAGCAAGGAAGGAATTAAAGAACAAAGAGCTGAGCTCAACAAAAGTACTGAAATCATCAATCTACCAGAGGTGAAAAAAGGATTCCAGTTGAAGTGACACCATTTTTCAACACTGAGGCTAAAGAGCAGCAATGTTGTGAGACAGAGAACAGGGTCTGTCACAACATGGTGTGTGAGTATTCCATCATGTGAAATTCAGAGGAAGCAAATGCAAGATAACATGTTGTTCCTTCCTACAAATGGATTTTGAGTGAGGTGTAATCCCAGGGGGAAAAAAGATCTTCATCCCTTCACAGGGTTCTGGTGATCTGAGCCTGGAAGGATGGGCAGGAGTTAACCCTCTGCTGCCAGGGAATGGCTTGGCTCTTTGTTAGTTCTTATTTCCAGGGGGTCCTTGGCTTTCTGAGGATCCAGAGTCTGATTTCTAAGGGCTGGCATGTTCATGTCCTGTCCTTTTACTAACTGGAGCTCTGTGGGTTTATACCTTAGCTGACTGCAGTGTTCCTACTGCTTTGGATCCTCCCCAAGCCAGCCAGTTTAAAACACCCCTTTATTTAATTAAACCCTCCTGAACAATTATGTGCTGTACTCACTGTCCTTGGGCTCTGGTGCATTCTTTGTGGTACAGGTGTGCCAGGAACAGAGGGATCACAGTGGAAAGGTTTCCTGTGCTCTGCCTGCCTGACTCACAGCTATGTCCTGGACCTGCAGCCCCAAATTTATGGTCTAAAACAAAAACCAAACCCAAACTCTTTCTGGGATGATTTTTTTATATCACATAACCAGCACAGTGGCTGCCACAAAGCTCTGCACACACCACAGAACATATTGCAGGCTGTGCTGCAGCAATCCCCTCACAGCATGCCAGAGTTACCCTTGTCCCTCACCTCCAGCTGCAGCAGCAGGAGCTTGGCTAAGGTGAGTTCCACTGACTTGCCTAAGAGCTTGGTACATATGTCCTTGTGGACTGAGATTCCCAAGTGCTGTAAGCTTGGATGCTCCAGGTATTTTCTTAGAAACAGGTAAAAGTTGTTCACTGTAATTTGTTCTGTGAATTGCGTATTTGCTATTTCAAATGGAATTACTCTTGTTAGTTTTAGACTGACTGGTAAAATACCTTCAGGTTAGAAGCTGTTGTGGTAGAGGAACTTGGAATCCATTTTCCTGTGCAAACACCTGGAATCAGCTCCAGTGCTGTCTCTGACCACGCTGCCCTAGCTGGGTTTGATTTTCCTTGCATTGACAAAAGTTACTGCAGTTCTGCTTGTTAAAGTAGCTGTGGAAAGCAAATCACACATGCAAATCATAGCAAAATGAATTCCATTTATTCTTTGACAGACTACTGGTAGGAAAAAGATGCCTGGCTCTAAGTTTAGCTACCACTGCTAAAGGAATTCCAGTGATGACATCTGTTCAGAGTACAATGCAGGCAGGAAGCAAAAAAGCTGAATGTTCTGCAGTGGGAGAAGGTGTGTGATGGCATTGCATAAATCTGATAATCCTCACTGCCAGTGAGTGATCAGTTCTGACCATTTATTTCTCAAAAAATAATAATCCTCTCAACTGAAGACAGGGATAAGGCTTGCATATAATTGATAAGAGTGTGAAACTCTTTAATTTGCAAAGAGCAAAGCAATAGAAGACAGGCCTGAGGTATTCAATGCTGGTAAACAGACTGGCTGCAATGCCCTGCTTACCTTTGCTAGGTTAGAGAACAAGAAGGCACTCGTTGGACTTGGAAAGGCAACATTTTCCAGTGGAGAAAAGGAAAAAGTACTGCATTCAACTCGGGGAGATCATTGCCACAGGATATTGCTGAGGTAAATAAATCTTATATTACATTTTGATACAAAAGTCTCATTTGCAGCATTGCTGGCTAACCTAAAACAACCGATCTATGTTCTGGAGAATCAATGGATTGCTAAAGAGTCATTCTGGGAAGAATTACTAAGCTAAATTAAAAATAAAATTCTGGAGTAAAATGGAAGGGGGACACGCCTGTGACCAAAAGAGGCACAGCTGATGTCACACAGTGGGATCATGGCTCAGCAGGAAGGAATCTGCATCAACTGAGGTGGATGTGCTCTGGGGAGACGGGGAGGACAGCATCTGGCTTCACCCAAGGAGCTGAGATAACAGAGTAGAGGTAGATTTTGCATTTCCTAGATTTATGGAGAACAATATTGACAGATTTCCTGGTTTATATTGGCCTACAATGGTTCCTCTATGCTGAGGTATGAAGATCTGCCCATCCATGGTCACAAACATGCACCAGTGCAGAGAGACCTCCATATGTCCCCATCTGCAGTAGAAGTGCCCAGGAAAACAGGAGCAGGAGACAATACAGGTGCTAAGTGACACCAGCAGCTGGCTGCCTCTTCCCAGGATAACCCTCCTGCCCTGGTAGGTAGACAGCCCATGGAAGAGTTGAAGAGGTAGGGCAGGGAGCAAGGGAAGCAGGACTTTAACTTCAGGAGGCAAGGCTTGAGCAGGAGAGAACAAAAAAGGCCAGTGGAACCAAATCCTAAGTGAAAACTTGACTGCAGACCCCAAACCTCAGCATTTGTTAGAACTATTGGTGTTGGGAGAAACGCTTCAAATGCACTGACAGTGTGTACATGAAGCTGGGACCAATTTTTCCCTGATTCTTGCATGTTATCACCATTGAGGTTAAAATACACCTTTGAGACTCCTTCCTGGACAAGCCAAAAAGGGTGCTGACTTCACTGAGTGGTTAAAAAAAGCCCAAACCCCAGAAACTCATACTCTGTTCCTCATCCCAAGGGAAGGTGTGGAGCAGGGCCTGCAGCCTGTTCTCACCCATGCCTGGTGTGCCAGTGCTCGATGGCCCGAGCTCCTCACCCAGCTCTCTGACGTGCTTTGGTTTCCAGATCTGTTTGCCTGGGGGAGAGATTTCAAAGGGCTCTGTCCATACACCACACACCAAGCTGAGCTGTGAGAGCTGCTCCATCCCCTTCACTCGGGACAGCCAGCCAGAAAAGGCAGGAAGCTGCTGCCTACGGGGGCAGAGGCTGAAGTGGTCCAAAAGCAGTGGATTTCCCCATGGGGGAAGAACATGATAAGTGAAGAGAAATCAGTGCAACCTGACTTCGTTGTGTAAACAGTGTTCTAGCTACACCAGAGATGAACCCAGTGTATTCTGGTGCCTCCTATTTTTTTGCAATGGCAGAAACAGATTTGTGTTGTGTAAACAATGTTCACCATAACGAGTTTATCCTAACAGCTCCAAAGAGGCGGCGTTGAATTCACTATGTAAACGGGCTTGTTGCTTAACACTGATGTGGAGTAAGCTGTGTTGGGTGATGGGATGAGAGGTAGCAGGGAAGGACAGCTCTTCCCCATTGGCTTCATACAGAGTGGTATCATGACTTCTTCTCCATGTGGAGGTGTTGGCTGGTTTGCCAGAATTGCAGTGTGGTAACATGAAATGGAAGCTGGACTCTTCAAAAGTTTAGCCCAGGATGAAAGAGTCTCAGCTCCTTCTGAGGGACAGTCCCTTCCCAGAGAGGAATACAGCTCCAGCATTCTCAGGGAAGGTCAGTGCTAAGCGCGGCTCCTGATTCACAGATTAAAAATTAGATAAAATATATCCAGTCTATCAGCTGAAATCTTTCTGCTGTACAGGACTGGGACTTGCACAGGTTCCAGTCTACAAGTGCTCCCTCCGAGATCAGAAACCTCCTGTCTGACCCAGCTCTGCCAGAGCTTTCACACCCCCAAGGAAGGAAGAGTTGTGCGCTTTTAAGGCTCTCCACAAAAGGGTGACTGAAAGATCTGTTCTCCAGTGCTATTTCCAGCTTATTGGAACGCCTGGTGGAACCGTGGCAGCGTGGTTGTGCTCAAGCTGGAGGTGAAGACGGGGGGCAACGAGTGAAGGGGCCCAAAGTTCAGCGAGGCCCCGGCTCCGGGAGACTCTTGAGGTTGATGTTGCAAAGTGGTGAGCAGAGGCTGCGCCTCCCCCTGCGAGTAGCCCATGACCAATCCCCCCGACGAGACAGGTGGATTGCAAGGAGGAAGGTTTAGGGGAAGGAAGCCAAGAAGATGAGAAAAGTCCATGTTAGCAGCACAGAGAGCCTCTGAGAGGTTAGCAGGGCTCTTGGAAAGCAAAGCCTCATCCAGGGCAGGTGGCTGAGGCGAAGAGGACTGAGGATCACCAGATGAGAGAGACAGACTGCCAGGGAAGTCTGACAAAAAGCTGTCCACCTCTACTTTGGGTAGTTTCTCAGGCAAATATGAGGTAGATCCAAGCTGATACTTTGGAGGAGGTTGCGGTGGGGAGGAGATGGGAGAAGAAGACTCCAGAGGATAGCTCATTCCCATTGGAAGAGAATTAGGAACCAAAGAATGGGGCATCCCTGAGCTCGGCATGGTTTGGAGATGTGTGCTGTACATGCCCACGGGCAGCATGCCAGGGAAGCTCTTACCACCCATCATGTCTCTGGATGCCATACACAGGACAGGACTCAGCTCTTCCTTCACTGCCACAGAGGAGCTGCAGCTGAGCAGACCCAACATGTCCACCGGCTCCGTCTTAATCTTCAGCAGTTCCTGGGAGTGACTTTTCTTCATGTGCCTGGTCAGGTGGTCTTTCCTCCCAAACCTCTGAGCACAGTACTGGCACAGGAAGTCCTTGCGCCCGGTGTGCACCACCAGGTGCCTGCGCACGTCCTTGCGGGTGTAGAAGCGCCGGTCGCAGTGGTCGCACGGGTGCTTCTTCTCCTTGGCCCCGCCGGACGCGCGCCTGGAATGGGCTTTGAGGTGCTCCAGCAGGACCTGGGTGCTCTCGAAGGTCTGCAGGCACACCTTGCAGCTGAGGTCACCGCTGGCAGCTGCGTGCATGGCCAGGTGTCGCCTGAAGCCCAGTTTGGTGTTGTAGTTCTTGCCGCACTCGGGACAGTGCAGGGCCTCCTTGTTGGGGTCGTGGGTCTGCAGGTGGTTCCGGAGGTGATCCTTCCTGTGGAACATCTTCTCGCAGTACATGCACTGGTGGGGCTTCTGAGCAGAGTGCGTGGCCATATGCCTTAGGGGAGAGAAGAGGGAAAGGTCACACAAACATCCAGCCCCTGAGGGAACACAAGCTGGTTTTCCAAACTTTTCCTTGTGTCCTACACTTCATGCCACAAAAATCCCAGATGGCATTTTACCTCCATTAAACAAGGAGCACAGGAGCACAATGCTTCAGGCAAAACCTACAGTCTGTCCCAGCAGCTGTCTCTCCTCAGCTCCCACTCTTTGCTGCCAAAGAAAACCTCCCTAGTTTGTGACACTAGGTGAGAAAACATCACTTCATCAGGAGGGTCAGGCTGTGCCCAAGTCTGCTGACAGCCACTGTGGTCTGATTTCACCTTGGTACCTCACACTCTCCCCCACTGTGGTTCACTTGGTTTGAAGTTCTCAGCCATCGCTGTTTAACTATTTTGTCTTGTACTTCACTACATAAATGGAAACTCTAGTTGTCCATACTGGAGCAACAGCTGCCACAGAATTATCCCTGTGGTTAGAAGCAGGATTTATGAATGCAAATGCTATTCTTGCTTTTCAATTTGTTTTTTAATCTGTGAACTTCACTTTCTGTTTCTATTTCCTCCTCAGTGAAACATAAAGCAGCTTGAGCTCAGGATACAGCATTAGCTGAAGTTCTCTGGAAGGCACCTAAAGAGATGCCAAGTATGGTAATGTCTGGGACTCAACTGCTTTGCAAGGTAAAAGGGCATTTCCCCTCCTCCAGCTTCTCAGAAATTCAAGCAAAGACACCCGAGGGAGGGGGTTTCCCCTCTCTCCTGGCACTGCTGGGCAGAGGCACTTGCAGACACCTACCTGTAGAGCTTGTACTTGGAGGCAAAGGCCTTGCCACAGTGCAGCTGGGGGCAGTTGTAGGGCCTCTGCTCCGAGTGGGAAAGAGTGTGAGTTCTCAGCTTGTCCACGTGAGGGAAGGAGGGCTCTGATAGTTCACACTGGCATTTTCCCTGACTGTCGGTTTCTTCACCTCTTGGTCTGGGGACTAATTTCCAGCCTGTCTCTTCCTCCTCCTGCTTTGCATCTTGAATCCAGTTGGGAACACTGGGGAAAAATGCCGTCATGGCAGGGCTAGTAGAACATGGCCATGTCAAGCAGAACTCGAGCCTGTGGGCTGTGATGTTGTCCTGGTGCAGTTTTCTGTTGGAGCCCCCTGTGACCAAGCTGCTTTAACAGCAAAACTTCTTCATCTGAAATCACAGAAGACTGGTGTTACACACCTTCACCTGTGTACACAGTGAACATGTACATTCCCAGTCATGGGGACCTCCAATCAATAATATTCTTCTGTCTCTTCCCCTTTAACCTGTTATCTGAATAAAACTATGTTAAACTTTTTCTGAATTGCATTTTTTGCCACTATTAAGAGCCAGTGTGACATGTTGGATGTATATTCTCCTGAAATATCATAAAAGGTGTCTATTTGTAGCTCTAAATACTTCTATTTGTGCGTTTTGCAGATCACTTCTCATCCCATTTTCTTTTATTCTCATTTGCTCTTAGTCTCTGCCTACATGGAATTCCCTCTCAAAGATTCTCAGAGCTCTCTTGTATTTTCTTTTCCCATCCTTTCTGCTACCAACCTGGTGCAATGAGCAAAACAATCTCCAGAACAATCTGAACCCCCAGATGTGGCTGAATGAGGCTGAGGAAGAAAGCTCTCAATTATCATACATCACACCTTTTTCTGGAAGGCAACGGATGCTGCTCCTCTTCAGGGTGGGATTACTCATTGTATTTTCACTTTTCGATTGTGAGGCAGATTCTGCCTCTCTGGATCAGCAAGTTTTCTACTGCAATGAGCAATTTTTTACTCTTTTTTTTTTCTTTGACACTCTCATGCATTAATAATGGAAGCTCAAACTGTTTCCTGTTCAAGAAATTACACCTCCTGTAAGCTCTTCTGGCTTTCACATTGATGAGGTTCTATATGAATCTCTCTTATAGCAGCTGGAAATTCTTGAGTTGTGTGTTGGTTTTTACAGGGTTCTACTGCCAGCTCGACTGGTAAACGGTCAGCTGAAATAAAACCAACCTCTTTCACTCAATTTGGCTGCCTGAGAAACCCTACTTAAAATAGCATCAAACCCTCACTCCATGATTGCTTCAGAGGAGGAACTTCCTGCTGCACATCAACACGAGTGCGAGTTGTGGGCAGGATGTGCAACTGCGAGGGAACAAACCAACCCCCAAGAAAGGGCTCAGGGAACGTTATGAAGAGCTGAAATGACAATTACTGTGACTGCACTGTCACCCCAAATACCATGGATGGCTCCCTCAGGGAGGAAAACACAGGGAAACAGGATGACTCCCAAGAAAATATATCACTGTGAGCTTTGGGAATGCCTGTTAAGAGCAAAACTTGGTTTTGTGCAGGCTAAATCTACGTGGTCAGAGCAGAACAATAAAGGACCAGAACTGCTGAGGTGCCACTTTGGGACAAACCAGCGTGGTGTGACAGCTGCTCTGACCCCTCAGGGTGCAGGAGGCCTGTGGTTCAGAGCAAGCTGTCTTACTAGATGCTAAAAGCATAACTCTTTCACCTCTCTACGAAATATGTTCCAGAAAAGATGAGTGTTCTCTACCTCTTGCTCCAGAGCTGTGCAGGTGTCCCGAGAGTCTCCACCACTTTCACCGGGGAACTGCTCCTTTCCCTCCGAAAAAGCCTGGCCATCTGGGCCAGTTTCAAAGCTACCTGGAAAAAGACAAGAGTTTGAATTTTGATGTCTTTAACAGTAAGGTGCATAAACGATCATATGGAATTTTTGGGAATTCAGAGGTGCTGCTGCAACCGCCTTGCAAACGGCGGAGGTGCCGGGGGGTGGCCGCGAGGGGCAACTCGCTCCTCCCTCCGGCACCTCCGCCGTTCGCCTCGGGAGCCAACCGGGAGACCCCCACCCGCGGGGACAGCGCAGCCCCGGTGGAGCGGGATCGCACATCCCACCCCCGCCCCGCAGCGCTGAGGGGAGGGAGGCGGGCCCGGCCTACGCCCCCCCCTCCGCCCCGCATCCTCCTCCTCCTCCTCACACGCCCCCCTGTCCCCTGAGGGGACCCCGCCACCGAGGGGAGGGTACGGCCGTGCCACCGCCCCTCGCTGCGGTGCCGCCCCCCTCGCTCGCCCCCCCGCGCTCACCCCGTTCCCCCGGGCCCCGCCAAGCGCGGCTCCGCTCCCGGCCCCGGCGGCGCCATTGCGCGGGGCCTTGTGGGAGTGACGTCACGGCTCGGTGGCGGCCGCCAGAGCGCCGCGCCGCGGGGCATGCCGGGATGGTGGCGCCGGGCTCGCGCCGCCGACCAGCCGCCATGGCGGTGCCGCCGGCCCCGCTGTTCCTCGTCCTCCTCCTGCTCCTCGCGGGGACGGCGGCGGGAGACGGCGAGGCACTCGCCTGGGATGAGGCCGGGTACCTGCTCTACTGTCCCTGCATGGGTGAGGCTTTCCCGGTGCAGACCCCCTGTGCATCTCCCGGTTGCATCCCCCGGTGCGGTTCCTGCTGCAGACCGCGGTTCATCCCCCGGCGCAGTCCGCGGTCCTTGCCCCGCTGCATTCCCCCGTCCGTGCCCCGCTGTATCCCCGCTCCGTTCCCCACTGCATCCCCGGTGCGTTCCCCGCCGCATCCTCGCTCCGTGCCCCACTCCATTCCCCTCTGTATCCTCGGTCCGTGCCCCGCTCCATTCCCCGCTGTATCCCCCGCTCCATTCCCCGCTGTATCCTTGCTCCATTCCCCGCTGTATCCCCCGCTCCATGCCCCGCTGTATCCCCGCTCCATGCCCCGCTGTATCCCCGCTCCATGCCCCGCTGTATCCCCGCTCCGTGCCCTGGTGCATCCCCCGCTCTGTGCCCCGCTGCATCCCCGCTCCGTGCCCGGTCCGTCCCGCCCGGCTGAGCCCCGTTTCCCGCAGGCCGTTTCGGTAACCAAGCCGAGCACTTCCTGGGAGCCCTGGCCTTCGCCCGCGCCCTCAACCGGACCCTGGCCGTGCCGCCCTGGATCGAGTACCGGCACCACCGCCCGCCCTACACCAACGTGAGCCCCGGCGGGAGGGAGGGGCGGCGGGCAGGGCTGGGATGAGCTGCGGGCCCGGTGAGGGCAGCCCCGGCTCACGGCTCTGCTCCCCCGCAGCTGCACGTCCCCTACTCGGAGCTCTTCAAGCTGGAGCCGCTGCGGCGCTACCACCGCGTGGTGAGCCTGGAGCGGTTCATGGAGCAGCTGGCGCCCCGGCACTGGCCGCCCGGCAGCAGGGTGGCTTATTGCTTCGAGGCTGCTGCCCAGAGAAGCGCGGATAAAAGCACGTGTCCCATGAAGGTGAGCTCCTTCTCAGCCCTAAGGCCACGGCTTAATTCCAAAGTGTACGGCTGACTCATTCAGGTCGCCATTGATTCGCAAATTTAGGAGTTACCCGCCGCAAATCGGTCTGTGTGGCATTGCTTTCAGCACTTGTGGAATGGCGTGCTGTGCCATCATTAGTTTTCTTTGTCTGCAAGTGCTTGGGGATCAGGGATACAGTCTGTGCAAGTAGATTTTATCACCTCAGATTTAATTGAGAATGTAGCTCTCTGTTTCCCAGCTGATGTTAAAGCAACCTCTCTTAATTACAAGTTTGGGAGCTGTGGTGTGCTGGTTCTTTAAGACAACCTTTGCAACCTTCTCAGTAACTTCCCTGTATACTCTGGGTGGCAAAGATTGAAGCTAAATATATAAATGTATTTCGCTGTCTCCTTCCTGTGGAGCTGTTCCATCAAACAGGCTGTTGTATCCCAGCTGCTTCCATCCTGGAACAGGCTCCTGCTTTGCACCTCAGGATCTTTGCACATCCACCTTTCAGGCTTTGTGTGCGCACTAAATGAGCTCTTGTCTTTTCTTGGCAGGATGGAAATCCGTTTGGTCCCTTCTGGGATCAGTTCCAAGTGGATTTCGATAAGTCTGAGCTCTTCAAGGGAATTTCCTTCAGTCCTGCATACAAGGACCATTGGATCCAAAGGTAGCAAGAAGATGCAAGAGTGCTGGCAGGTCACTGTGGGCATTTAGAGTCACTCATGAAAGCAGCTGTGACTGTGTATTGTGACTTTACATTTTGGGGGAGAGATTGAAGTGGTTAATTAGTAATATAGTTAAAAATATTAATGCTTTTTCCATTAAATGTTTGCTAAGCACTTCTTGTGGGCATTATTTTAGGTATGAACTCTGTTAGGCTGATTGACTTCTGAGCCAGGAATATTTAATTTATCAAGTATTTATTAAATATGTAATTAATCATCAAAAGGAATTTGGTTCTCACTTGGGAATTATGAACTGTATTTGTGTTTTCAGAGACACGAATGACTTTAGGTGACAGAATTGATCTAGTTTGGGGTGAAAGTGTAATATCCCATTGCTTGGTAGCTCCTCACTGCACATTTGAGGCTTTTCTCTTATTGTCTATCAGATAAAAGGTCTGAGACAAAATACAGCCCCTGAGATTTTTTCAGTTCAAATGGCAAACCAGCTAAAATTATCTCAATTTGGAGCAATAAATGCTGCATATTTTGGGATGTTCCTTGTTTCTGCTCTAACCTTCACAGCATCTTTGTGCAGGATAGGTCACGTTGCAGCCCTCTGTGTTTGGTTTTCTGTAGGTTTCCAGCCTCTGAGCACCCTGTTCTTGCCTTACCTGGAGCTCCAGCCCAGTTCCCTGTGCTGGAGGAGCACCGGCCCCTGCAGAAGTACATGAAGTGGTCGGATGCAATGGTGGAGAAGGGGGAATCCTACATCCAGTCCCTGCTGCTCCGGCCCTACGTGGGAATCCACCTGAGAATTGGCTCCGACTGGGTACGGCACAATGGGGTGTGGGCAAAGCTGCTCAAAAAGGAGCTATGCTGGGACAGCACCTGATCCCTGCTGCCATCCAGGAGCTCCCTGTGTGTTAGCAGTGGTGCTGGCATTCTTTCAGACAGGCACAGGTGGGGGATGTGGTGGTGTTTTCTCCTTTAAATGTGGTATGAAAAAGTTTGTGTGAGGTGGGGTTCAGCTTCTCCTCCCAGGAACAGGACAAAGGGGAATGGCCTCAGGTTGCAGCAGGGGAGGTTCAGGTTGAATATTAGGGAAAAATTCTTCACTGAAAAAGTGATTGAGCACTGGCCCAGCCTGTCCAGGGCCGTGGTGGAATTGCCGTTCATGGAAGTGTCCAGAACACAAGTAGAGATGGTGCTTTCTGATAAGGTTCAGTGGGCGTGGGGTATCTGTTCAAAGTTTGGACCTGATGATCTCAGAGATCTTCAACTTTGATGATTCTGTGATTCTCTCTTCCTCTTCCAATAGAAAAATGCCTGCAACATGTTAAAGGATGGGACAGCTGGGCCACACTTCATGGCTTCACCGCAGTGCGTGGGCTACGACCGCAGTGCTGCCGTGCCTCTCACCATGGACATGTGCCTGCCAGACCTCCGAGAGATCAAACGGGCTCTCAAGCTCTGGGTGGCAAAGATTGAAGCTAAATCTGTTTATATTGCTACTGATTCTGAGCCCTACACAACAGAAATACAGCAGTTCTTCCAGGGAAAGGTGAGTGTTCCAGAAATATCTTCTAGCAGGAGTGCTTGGGTAAAAACCTTCCTTGGCTTCTGGCCCGAGGCTGTCATGGATAGCAGACAGGCAGTTGTGGAATAGGGTATTCACAGCCAAATATTGGCATCTCAAAGTGAATTTGGCTCATAGCAATAAAAATTATCCTGTAAAATCCTTTTTTTCCCCAGGAGATTGAAGAGCATTGTCTGGCATGGTAGTAAATATTTCCATGAAAAGGTTTAAATTAAATAAACCTAAGTGATTTTCAGAAATGCTCTGACATTGATCTAATCATAAATGAGTTATAGGGCAGAGAAAGTCAAAACTCACTCTCTTTCTGTTGTGTATTCAATTTCTAACATTATGCCAAGACATTGGATTGTGATAATAGCTGACTGGATTCATCTGCTCTCCTCGTTTCTCTGCAGCTCAAGGTTGTCAGCTTGCAGCCAGAAGTGCCTCAGATTGATCTGTACATCCTTGGCCAGTCCGACCACTTCATTGGGAACTGTGTCTCTTCCTTCACTGCCTTTGTGAAAAGAGAACGTGACATCCATGGGAAACCCTCCTCGTTTTTTGGCATGGACCACCCTCCGAGGCTGCGGGATGAGTTCTGACCACAGGAGGAGGAGGATGAGGAGCTCCCTGGTGCCAGGGCTCTGAGCTGGGCCCTTGGTGCTGCAGCATTCCCTGTGGGCAGTCATTGCTGGGCTGTGGGAGAGCTCCTGCCCTCCAATGCTCCTCACAGTCCCTTCCAGACTGTTCTGTCTGATCTCTCCTGTGTTTCCAGTGTGAGCTCAGATGGGAATTTAAATCATGTGGTTTATGGGAAACTATAAACTATGTATAGTTTTTTAAGATGTAGCTTTTATAGTTCTCGATTCTCACTAGTTGGGATTCACCAGCAATCATGATGAAGCAGCTGCTCAGATTTCCTCCTCTTTTCTTTGTCTGTTAATTCTTAACTCTCACCTGGAGATGTTTTGAAGCTCCATGTCCAAAACTGACCATAATTGGCTCTTTTTGAGTATAAAACTTCTGTCAGGCACATCAGGTTCCCTGGAAAGGGCATGCAGGATGAAGCTCAGGATTGAAAAAGCTCTGGGGTTTATCAAGGACTGCAGTTGTCTTACCAGACCTGTGTCACCACAGTGCCTCAGTGTCCCTTCTCCTGTCCATAGAGGTTCCATACCCTGTGCTGTGGGGCCCTGGATCTCTTTGGTGGTGCTGGAGGAGTGCAGTGGGACGTGGTGTGACATGGCAGCTGCCTGTTCAGCCTCTTTGCTGAGAGCAGCCTGGGCCAAGGTGTGCGCAGGACATGGGAGGAGATCTGTCACAGCCAGGCCAGAACTGGAGGTTCAGGGCTCGTAGCTTTGTAGCTGTTGGTGTCAGTCAGGTCTGTGGTAGAAGAGAAGCTTTGAGCCAAGTTTATTAAAATAGTTGTAGTGGAGTTGGGTATGTCATGGGTCTATGGTATTGTTTTGTTTTTGTACTTTATGAGATAACCCCTCTGAGAGCATTACCCTTGTTTGGGGCAGTTCCCAGTGGAGGTAAGTCTGGAAAATTATTCATTGATGGGGAAGCAACGGCCCAAACCCCTCTGTTTGGCCTGTGTGGTTTGATGCTGGTAACATTGATAATCCCAACATGGTGAGACTCAACTTGACCCATGCCTTTTGGCATTTCTGTGACTTCATTTTCTGGTCCAAAGACTGAGTACAGAACGGTTCATTTTTCAGAAATGCCTCTTGGGTGAGTCTGTGGTACCAGAGCTGCTGCCTCCAGTGCACTGCTGCAGTCCAGGCAAGGCTGTTATGAGCAGTTAACTCCAAATGTCTCTCTTTATGGTGGTCTTTTCCTTCTTGAAATGTTTCTGAGCTTTGAAGGAGTTTGAGGGCTCAGGGGAGTGAGAAAAAATGGGCAAAGTGAGAAGATTCCCCAGGTGTCAGGGTGGCAAAAACTCATCTCTTGTTTCCTCAGGGCTGGCTTTAAAAAATCATGGGATTTGGGGGGAAATTATCCATTTTAGGGCCTTTGGAAGCTGGGCTTTTGAAGATTGAACCTCCTTATGTCATACAGTTTACTGATCTTAGGTGATGCCCTTGGGGCTGCCTTGCCTTGCTGTGGAGCAGGGGAAGCCTGTCCCCACACTGTTGGGAAGACAAAGTGTTAAAACCAAATGTTGGGATGGGGCGTTTCTTTTCTGTTTTTTTAAATAAGGTATTTTTTGTACTAATAAAAACTTGATTTTGTATTCACTTGTAGTGCACCAACATTCCTTCCTCCATTGCAGGAATCTCTGGTACCCGAGCTGCAGCCTGCTGTGCTCTGATTAAGGAGCTTTAACTCTTAAATGCCTTCTTTACTATGGTCTTTTTCTCCTTGGAAATACTCCCGAGCTTTGGAGGGTTTAAAAAACCCCAGCCTGGCTGGGGCAGAGACCTGCCGGCAGAGGCACTCCCGGCATTTTCAGATTTGGTGAAGTGCGGGATGCCCACGGCGGGGCTGCTTTGTCCGGGCTGGGGCAATCCCGGGATTTCGGGATTGGCATTTTCAGGATTGGCATTTTCGGGGTTGATGAAGTGCGGGATGCCCACGGCAGGGCTCCTTGTCCCGGCTGGGGCAATCCCGGCATTTCGGGATTGGCGGCGGCGGGATGCCCACGGCAAGGTCCCTTTGTCCGGGTTGGAGTTAAATAGGCATTTTCGGGATTGGCGAAGTGCAGGATGCCCGCGGCGGGGCCGCTTTGCCCAGGCCGGGGCAATCCCGGCATTTTGGGGATCGGCGGCGGGGCCGCTTTG
Organism: Melospiza georgiana; assembly: GCF_028018845.1. NCBI lineage: Eukaryota > Metazoa > Chordata > Aves > Passeriformes > Passerellidae > Melospiza > Melospiza georgiana. The sequence goes on from NC_080446.1 coordinate 7,377,325, forward strand.
TCCGGGCCCATCCGGGCCGGGCCGGGGCGGGGCGGGCGCGCCGTTGCCAGGGAAGCGCGTCACGGGCGGGCGGAGCGGCCGCGCCGCTTCCGGGGCCGCGGGAGGAGCGCCCGGGCGGCTCCATGGTGACGGCGCAGGTGAGTCCGGCCCGGCCCCGCACCGCGCCCGCACCCCGCCCCGAGCATCCCCGACCCCTCCGGGCTGGCACACCGCGCGCCGCTGCCAGCCCGGTGTCCCCGGTGCTCCCGGTGCCAGCCGTGGGCACGGCCGGGGCAGCGGGCGCGGGAGGCGGCGGGACCCGCCCGCGGCCGGGATGCGGGGGCGATGCCGCGGGCGGGTGGCCCCGTTCGGATGGGTGTCCCCCGCTCCCGCTGCTTCTCCCCCGCGGTCCTTCCCCCGCTGTCCCCGGGTCCCCTACCTGCAGCGCCCGGTGCCGCAGCCGCGAGGGCGGTGGGTGATGCTCGGGTGAATCCGCGGCTCCCCGGGGGAGGGAACACCGGCGGGGTGCCGTGCTGAGGCGACAGCGGTGACAGGTGACCACAGATGACCCCAGACGCCGAGTGGAACCAGGGCTCGCAGGTGGCACCGCCGGGCCAGCTCCAGCACCGGGATGCCCTGCCCGGCCTGCGGAGCGTTTGGCAGGGAGAGGAGAGGAAAACAGCAGCGCCGAGGGTGGCTTGGCTTGGGAGGGAGGGAAGGACACAATTCAACCGTGACATTATGAAACCACAAATATTTGAAAGATTTGAATGGCGAGAAGCAATGGAATGTTTTGAGTGGTACCTCGGGATGTGCGGAGATGCAAGGGAAGGATTTGGGCAGTTCCAAGAAAATCTTTCAGAGATGTTTAAGGCAGGAGGCAGAGCGGCTTTGGGATGTCACCTGTCAGGGCAGGTGGCATGGGTGGGCACAGCTGTCCAAGACAGCACCTCCCAATCCTGCAAGTTTCTGAGGAAAAGTGGTTGCCCCAGCTTGAATTCAGGTTGTGGTGTTGCTCATTTTTTCAGGCATAAACTTTTATTTCAGTGTTGACTAAAATGAATAAAAATGCTTCCATTTCTGCCCATCTTCCCTTCTTGGTCACCAGGGCACATTTGCAAGTGCATCCATCTCAACCTTGACCTTGACTTGCAGGGACCTGGCCCAGGTCACTTTTGGCTGAACTAATTTAATGAAAAAATTCCCATCTTTGATGGAGAAGAGTGGGTGGCACGGCAGCATTCCCAGCTTTCTGGCCATTCATGTCCAGCCACTCTGGCAGTTCAAACATTGCCCAGGAGTTCCTGGGGAATACAAACACTGCCAGCTAATTGGTTTTATTTTCCAGTTACACACTTGGATAAATCTGAGAAGAACCATAATTTGTTATGCTTCCAGTAAACTTCACCACAGTAGCTAAAATAATTGGAGATGATTCAGGATGGGTTGTTATGAAAATAGCCCACATCAGGGGAAAAATCAGTTGTTTGTGACTATAAAAAGAGACTTGCAAGTGAAGTGGGGAAAGGTGTCAAAAGCTGATGGTGAGGAGGTACACCCAGAGGAGCAGCAAATGTGCAATATAATTTTTGGTCAAGGTGTAGCTCTAGCAAGACTAACTTAACTCTGATCATTTAATATTTGTCATAGTTGCTTACAAAAGCAGCACTTCTCATCAGAATAGTATTTTAGATATTCAATATATCAAATAAATCCATGCTCTCCTTGTCAGAACTTGTGCCTGGTTTGAGTATTTGCCAGTGTGAACATGCAGATACGTGACACAGGGGTTGTCATGTGACCTTGTCAGAAAATTGTCTCTTGTGAACTTGAATTACTGGAATGTCTCTCGGAGCTGTGGAAGGGGAAGCGTGTGTTAATGTATACAAGTCCTCAGGATGAACAGAGGGAGAGTTGTTCTTTGTGATTCTGCCAAGATTTGTCCTCGTTTCACTTATTCTTGCTGTGTTTGTGCTCCAGAATTCGTGTTTGCTGTGGGTCAGACAGGAAGGTCACCTTTATCTGGAGCTGTCAGTTAGAAGGGAAATGGTTTTATTCAGTAGCTACCTAAAATTCCTGTAAAAGTTTGAACTCACTGTGCAGGGTGAATTGTGAATGAGTGTCCAGTTCAGTGCTTTTATGGGAAGAGTGAGAAGCAAAGAGTTTCCCCTCACAGACCCAAGGAAGTTCCCGAGGCCATACTGGGGTTTCTGTGCAATTCTGAACCATGTTTATCTGTTACTTCTCTTTTACTTTTTGCCAGTCTGACTGTCTGTATATTGGGCTGCAATTGTGCTTCCTTTTCCATCCAGTAGCTCTGGCCCTGCAGTTCTCTGCCACCTTGTTGGAGAAGCTCTCCTGAGACATGCAATTATCAAGTGAAAAACAATTAGACAAAAATCCCTGTTTCCTGCTGATCTGGCTGGGAAGAGAGCAATGAACACATCTCAAGGAGGCCACACCTGAGCCTGTGCCAGCACTGCCTGGGCCTCCCTGTGTGTATTAGGTTTACACTTAGTTCTAGTTGGCAGAGGGACCTCAGGGCTCTTCTTGGAAGATATTTTGGAAATAAAAAGGGTTATTAGAAATTGCATGGCATTCCCCAAGTTGTGCCATTGAGATCTGCCGTGTGAGGCTTGAGCAGTGACTGCCTTAGCACTTTAGGAACACAGGTTCTTGCTCCATTTTCAGTGGCAGCTTGCTGATGTCTGGAGGATGCACCAGTGTGTCCTCTCTCTCTTCTCAGACTCATGAATGAGTTGGATCTGTGATCTGGGTTTATACAACTTGAGTTTAGGTTGATGATGAGTCCTGTAGACCTGATGCAATTGAAACACCAGAGCAGGAGTGATGGCAGTAGGTCAGTGTAGCTGAGCAGGGCTGGCTTTTGTGGGGAGTCCTGATAAAAGTCTATTGCCAAAAGAAAAGATTATAGCAGCCTTTTGCTCCAGAGAGAGCAAGGCTGTGCTAGATTTTCAAAATGGGATATTTGAAACAAAAAGCCTGACTGTAAAGAAAATGATTGGCAAAGTATTATTTTCATAAATAGTTTAAAAAGGTTTATTATAATTTTTAAGGGTCAAGAAAAGGATCTTTACCAGGTCTGAAGGTGTGATCTGTGATGATGAGTTTTTGAAGCAGAGCTTGTAAAAATGATACCATTTGATACACAGCTTTGGTAAAGTAATTCTGTCTCAGTTCAGGCCTTTACAGAGTTTTTGTGTTGCACATTATTTTAGTGCTTCAAAATCCCTTGCAACTTAATGAAATCAAAATGCTGCTCAAATTGATGAGGCGAGTCTTTGGCTTTGTGAAAAGCTGTCCCTTGCAGAAAAAGATGTCTTCAGACATCCCTGCTTTGTTTTTGTTGCAGGTGTGTAGCAGGGCACCATCCATCAGCAGCACCACAGCAGGCCCAGCCCCGCCGTCATGTCCAAGGCAAAGAACTCCGAGTCCGTGCGGGTGGTCGTGCGCTGCCGGCCCATGAACAGCAAGGAGCAAACGGCTTCCTATGAGAAGGTTGTCAATGTGGATGTCAAGTTAGGGCAGGTCTCAGTGAAGAACCCACGGGGATCATCTCATGAACTGCCTAAAACGTTCACCTTCGATGCTGTGTATGACTGGAATTCCAAACAGGTCGAGCTCTACGATGAGACCTTCAGGCCTCTGGTGGACTCTGTTCTGCAGGGGTTTAATGGGACAATCTTTGCCTATGGGCAGACTGGGACAGGGAAAACGTACACGATGGAAGGGGTGCGTGGTGATCCCGAGAAGAGAGGGGTCATCCCCAATTCATTCGAGCACATCTTCACCCACATCTCTAGATCTCAAAATCAGCAATACTTAGTTAGAGCGTCTTATTTGGAAATATACCAAGAAGAAATCAGAGACTTGTTATCAAAGGATCAGTCCAAGCGGCTGGAGTTGAAGGAGAGACCAGACACGGGGGTTTTTGTTAAGGATTTGACCACCATTGTCACGAAAAGCGTCAAAGAGATAGAGCACATCATGAATTTGGGAAACCAGAACCGCTCAGTCGGTGCCACCAACATGAACGAGCACAGCTCTCGGTCTCACGCCATCTTCCAGATCACGATCGAGTGCAGCGAGCTGGGGCTGGATGGAGAGAACCACATCCGTGTGGGGAAGCTCAACCTGGTGGACCTGGCAGGCAGCGAGAGGCAGGCAAAGACTGGAGCACAGGGGGAAAGGCTGAAGGAAGCCACTAAAATCAACCTGTCCCTCTCAGCTTTGGGCAACGTTATCTCTGCCCTGGTGGATGGCAAAAGCACGCACATTCCCTACCGGGACTCCAAGCTGACCAGGCTGCTTCAGGACTCTTTAGGTGGCAATGCCAAAACTGTGATGGTGGCCAATATAGGCCCTGCCTCTTACAATGTAGAGGAGACCCTGACCACGCTGAGATATGCCAACCGTGCCAAAAACATCAAGAACAAACCGCAGGTGAACGAGGATCCAAAGGAGGCTCTGCTGCGGGAATTCCAGGAAGAGATTGCTCGACTCAAGGCACAGCTGGAAAAACGGTCCATTGGCAAGAGAAAGAGGAGGGAAAGGAGGAGGGAGGGTGGGGAAGAGGAGGAGGACACTGAAGAGGGTGAGGATGAAGGAGATGACAAAGATGACTATTGGAGGGAGCAACAAGAAAAGCTGGAGATTGAGAAGAAAGCTATAGTTGAGGATCACAGCTTGGTAGCAGAAGAAAAGATGAGGCTGCTGAAGGAGAAGGAGAAGAAAATGGAGGACCTGAAGCGAGAGAAAGAAGCAACAGAGATGCTGAGTGCTAAAATCAAGGTAGAATTCTTCCTGGTCATACCCTTTGAAAGCAATTTCCTTAGGCTGTGGAGAAAATAAAGGGTTTCCCAATTTGGAAAGATATTTCACAGAAAGTTTCCAGGATAGTGATTTATGTTTGGGTTGGAAGATTTTAAAAGAAACCATTTCTAGCCAGAAGTTGAAATTTCCACCATTAATCATATATTTCAATATTCATGAGCTGTTTCATTGTTCTTCTGTACTGATCTTAAGCAATTGGCACACTAAAAAACAATGCATCTTTTCACAAGCTGTGGCACTAAAAATGTTTCCTTCTGTCACAGATCATTAGAAATTATTTACAAGGGAGCACACATTTTGGTTCTCCAGCTTTGCCACATATTTCCGTGGTGCCTTATTCTAAACAAGTTACTCTTGCATTAATCCCACAGTTTAATAGGAATTTTAAGAAACAGTGATTCCTGTAGCAGCAGCCTTGAAAGAGAAGGTTAAATAAGGGAGCTGCCCTGAAGAAGTTGTACCCATAGGAGAGAAAATTATCCTCTGTAGTCACTGAGAGAAACTTCTGACCCTGGTTTTTCTTTTCAGACAATGGAAAGCAAGCTGCTGGTGGGAGGGAAAAATATTGTGGATCACACAAATGAACAGCAGAAAATCCTGGAACAGAAACGACAGGAAATTGCAGAACAGGTACAAGGAAGGGGATTTGTTATTTTGTATAAAAAACCATGCTGCTGAACTTTTGTAAAACATTGTGTCAGGGAAATTACCAGAAAGTTTTCCCAGGGTTAACCCTAGAATTGGTTTAATGGCAATCATTTATTGAAAAGAAGGGGGAAGGGCTTGTGTAATATTTCTCATTATTTGAAATAAGTAAAGAAGGTTTATATAAGTTTTCTTCTAGTTCTTCATGATAAAGATTTACCTCCTATTTTGATTGGAACTGTTTGTAAGTGAAGAAATATTTGCAAGACTTTTAAGAGTACTAGTTTAGTCTTTAGCTCAAGGGAGGAGTCTTCACTCTGTGCTAAAAGTTTATTTTCTGTAAATGCAAATTTTGTTGGTGATTCTTAAATACAATAAGCAGTACAAACTGATAAAAAGGAAAGAAAAAATAATCTAAAAGTGACATTTGATTCCTTTAGTTGAAGCTTGAACCTTGTTCACACTACCTGATTTTAATAGCAAAATAAGGACAAATAAGATGTTTCTGGTATTTCTGTGGCAAGAGATATGAAGAACTGGAGGGTAGGGAAGGAAACCCATCCTGAGCCTTGGTTTCATGTGTGTCACCTGGAGGTGACAAGGTAATTGAGGTCTTTAATGCCATATTTTCACATTCTTCAGAAACGTCGGGAGCGAGAAATCCAGCAACAGATGGAGAGTCAGGATGAGGAGACACTCGAGCTGAAGGAGACCTACAGTTCTCTTCAGCAAGAGGTGGACATAAAGACCAAAAAACTCAAAAAGGTAAAAAGAAAATGATTCCCTGTCTACCAGGCTGGGAATAAAATCAACTTGTGTGTGAGAGTGAGAGGAGCTTTGGCAAGTGATGGATTTTGGCTCTTGTTGTGTGCTCCAGTTATTTTCCAAGCTGCAAGCTGTGAAGGCAGAGATCCATGATCTCCAAGAAGAGCACATCAAGGGGCGCCAGGAAATGGAACAGACCCAGAATGAACTCACCAGGGAACTAAAGCTAAAGTAAGCCCCATCACTTAAATAAGCTATTAAATGTAACAGAGAGGGTTTCTTGGGGCAGAGAGTGGAGGGACTGCCTTGCACATACTTGTGGAATAAGATTTAACCATGAGAAAATGAAACCATTCCTCCTTTTCCAGGGTTTTATTACATCAGTGGGAGAGGAGCAGGGAGGAAAGTCATTGCTAATTATGTTTCTTGTATATTTCTCATTTCTGTGGTTGCATGTAGGCACCTGATTATTGAAAACTTTATTCCCTTGGAAGAAAAGAATAAGATCATGAACAGAGCATTCCTTGATGAAGAGGAAGACAACTGGAAACTACATCCCATAACCCGTCTGGAGTGAGTGTATTTCTGCTCTTGGGATGGAATTACAGGTCACAGGAAACCCTCTAGCTGTCAAGAACAAAAGAGGGATTGAACTGGGGATTTAAACTGACCCTCTAGAGTTCACAGCTTCTTGATGTGTAATAAAATAAAATAAAACAAATCAATTTATTCCTCTTGATAGGTGCTATAAAATACAAATATATAATTAGGGGAATTCTTGAGAGATTATGATTTTTCTAATAGGCAAACCCAATAATTATATGTAAAATACATGTAATAGTGCATTCACCCTTGAAGTAGCAGTGCATTCCTATCATATTTCTTTCCTGCTCCTACAAATGCAGCCTGGGTGGTTTCTGCTGTGTTGAAACAGATTTCTGCATGGAATTTGCAGATGTTGTAGCTCATAAACTACAGGAGGAGTTGTAGCTCATAAACTCCAGGGGAGCTTTTGGTTTTAGGGTATAACAGCCTGAGTCTGTTTTTCTCTAGTAACCAGCAGATGATGAAAAGACCAGTATCTGCTGTGGGGTACAAGAGGCCCCTGAGCCAGCACGCCAGGACGTCCATGCTGAATCACACAGCTGCTCGGTACAGGGTAAGCCCAGATGTGGTTGAACCTTTGCCTCTTCACCCTGTGATCAGGGGAATGTGAATTCCAGAGGGGATTGGGTGTTCTTTGAGATGTAAATTTGTAATGCCCGGCACACATTTATAAAGTACCTCAGATTAAGTTTCTGAGGGCAAAGTAACAGTTTGTGTGAAAACATGGAGACTGATTCTGCTTTTCTCCTCTCAGCTACTTCAGATTAAGTTTCTGGAGGGCAAAGTAACAGTTTGTATGAAAACATGGAGATTTTGATTCTGCTTTTCCCCTCTCAGGCAGAGAACATCGTGTTACTGGAACTGGATGCGCCCAGCCGGACAACGAGGAACTATGAAGGTCCAGCCATTGCTCCCAAGGTTCAGGCAGCTCTGGAAGCAGCTCTGCAGGATGAAGATGAGATTCAAGTGGATGCCTCGACCTTTGAGAGCTCTTCAAATAAAAAATCAAAACCCAGGTAAGTTGGGCTTTCCCTGAGCAGACTGGCCCACAGGAAAGGTGCAAGTCAGTCAGCATTTCTCACCAGTGAAGTGAAGCTGAGCTTCATAGTAAAGCAGAGAGCAAAAGGAACATAGAATCATTAAGATTGGAAAAGACCTTTAAAGATTTGAGTCCAACCTCCAGCTGAATCCCCACCGTGCTACTAAAGCTTGAAGTGCCACATCTACTCATTTTTTGAGCACTGCAGGGGATGGAGATTCCAGCCCTGCCCTGAGCTGCCTGTGCCAGGGCTAAAGCACTCCTGCAGTGAAGAGATTTTTCCTCATATCCAGCCTCAACCTCCCTTTGTAGAACTTGAGGCTGTTTCACCTTGGCCTGTCACTTGCTGCTTGGGAGAACAGGCCAACCCCCACCTTGCCACAACCTTCTTTCAGAGTGTAGGACGCAGGGCAGAAGAAAAAGCTGAAACTGATTATTAGAGAATAACTCCAGTTTAAAAAAGTCAGCTTTTTGCAGATTAATTTTGGAAAGGCAGGTGACATTGTTAGAAGTTTTCTTGTTTATATTTTCATTTTTGCTTCTTCAGACCGAAAACTGGAAGGAAATCAGTGGGATCTGCGTCAGGATCAGGCACCCCCACTTCTCAGCTCTACCCACAGTCACGAGGGCTGGTTCCAAAATAAAGCCAGCAACTCCTCTCCAGGGAGGGAACAGCCTTTACCTTCTGGGAGCAGAGACAAGGACAAACCTGCAGAGAGAGCTCCTGGCCAGCCTCCAGCCCCTTTCCCTGGAGATGGCCTTGTTGCTGTTTAACTGACTCGGGCCAGTCCAGGGGCACTGAGCCATGGGAAGATCCGTGCTTGCAATTCAGCATTTGGCCTCTGTGGGAAATGGATTTTAGTTAGGAAATCAAAAATGCATGAGGTACGTTACAGTGTGTTAGGAGCAATGGGAAGCATGGGGATCACCTCACAGCATCACCGTCCTCCTCCTGCACCAGCCCTTCTGCTGCACGGTGCTTTTTGGCTCTTGGGCACTGAGAAGACAGAGGTGAAAGTCATCTCCACAGAACCACCACTCTGCAGCTCCACAGTGAGAGCCACAAGAGGCTACAAAGCAGAGGATCTGTTCAAACTCGACAAGGTGCATGGTTCTTCCTGCTTGAGAGGCTGGCGTCACCACCTGGGTTCAGGCAGGATGGCAGTGGCCAGCACGTCCTCACCACCACACAGCTGTGCCTCCCCACAGGGCTCTAGGACAGAAAAGGGTCTCAAAAACACCTCTGTGGTCTCTAGAAAGGAAGCAGTAGAATCTGAAGTCCTTTCTTTGTTTACAGGCATAAGTGAGAGCTCCTCTAAGCTGACCCACAGACCTCACCCCTACCAACAGGAAGCACCTTGTCAAGGAGCACCTCTGCATGCCATGTCAGCTCCACAGCTTTCCTCCTCTCTCTTGCCTCCATCTTTACCCCTGGCATTTAAAACCAGTGTCCATATGACATCTTTAATGGCATATGGCCATTTTCTCATGCCTCCCACTGCTGATGGAAAACGTAGCACCAGCTCAGAGCTCTCCCTGCCCGGCTCAGACTCTCAGCTGGGCAGAGCACTGGAACTTGGAGCTGCCTTTGAGTGCACTCCTGGGAGTTTGGTCCCTTCCCTGGGTGTCTAAGGAGGTTTAGCATTCAGTGCCTCTTGTGCCTCACCTGTTCCATGTTAAGCAGCTTTCTCTCTGCACCTCCCAGCCCACTCAGAGCCTGCTGGGAGTGAACCTGACCTGAGGCTGGTGATGGAAGCTGGTGTTAATTCCAGGGGTTTTACTTTGAAAACAAGGGAGGGAGAACTCCTGCTTTTGACAGTCTCATTGCAAAGCTGCCCTATGACTAAAGCAGGCTCGTGTAGCAGGGTAGAGGGAGGTGGAACTCCACGCTAAGGACAGAGTAAGGTGTCCCTGTCTAGTGTCCCACAGCTCATTTGTAAGTTTTAGTTCACTGTATATTGAGACTTGGGATGTTACTTTTTCTGGTTGCTCTTGGCTGTCATCCTGTGCACATTTTTACCTGTTTTCCCTCACTGATGACTCCCTCCAGACTGACACGTGTGAGTGTGTGAGGACTTGCCTGGCTGCAGACATGCTCTGATGTGTGGACTCTGCCTTGTGCTCCTTAAGTGTCCACGGAGTGACTTCATCCAGGTTGGAGAGCTCCTTTCTACTGAGCAGGAGGAACTGAGTGCTCAGCACAGCTCACCTGTGCATCCTGCAGGCACGGTGCCCAGGTGAGCCAGGTGGGCCCCCTGAACACCAGCTTGGCTGCTGCATTCCATGGACTGCTTTCCTGGGCCACAAGGTTAATATCTGTATACACATGTATGCACACATACATATATATAATAGTTTTGGTGGAGGAAGGAGGGATTTGCTTATAACTGAGAGAACAGGCACATGACCAATTTCTTTCAACCTGAACATGGAAACCCAGCATAATCTTCATTTTCACTAGGCACTGTTTATATCCAGAGAGCCTTTTAACTGGCTTTTGTTGCATAGTATAACATCACCTTCTCTTCCCTCTCTTCCTTCTTTCTCTCCAGCACATAATCTTCTGTACCAGGACATTTTAAAAGATGATTGTATGGTTTAAGTGCTCAGAGAATTGAAATTAAATGTGGGGGGGAGGTTTAAAACCCTGAAACAGCAGCACAATATATAACCACGTGTATGTACATACCTATGTACACATGTTTTATGTGAATAATGCATACACAGACACATCTGTGTCTGCACATGTGCACATTTTTTTCTCAGTTGCTACTATCCCATAGGGAATTCTATTGTATATTAAACTCATATGCTGGAAACTGCCTTCGTGGCAGGGCTGGTACCATGGAGCTCTGCAGTGCAAACCTGTTTTCATGTTGATGAGCCAGTGTCAGAAAGGCTCTGCTTTTAACTCTGTAGAAATTCATTAGCAAGGTGAAAGAAACTCAATAGAGTGAAAAAGAATAAATCTGCATATTTAGTCATTGTATGTAAATTGGGGCTTGGTGGAGATTTGGTCAGTGTATTCATGGGCAATCTTGGCCTGTTACAGAAGCCTTTGGATTCTCATTCCAAAGGACTTAACCCTCACCAGATGCTCAGTGGCACTGATGTTAAGATACATTGTCTTAAGCTGTACAAAACAAACTGAGCTCTGGGTTGAAGCTTTTAAGAAACATTCCTGCCGAGTTTGCCCTTCTTTGGTGTTATCTGAACCATCTGGGCTTCCTGCTGGTTTACCAAAGGCAGGAAATCCAGCTGGACTCCTGGAGGAGGCCCTGGGACAGCCTTGCACCATCACCTTTTCTTCATAGGAATGTTTAACACTCAACATAATTGTCTTTGCTCTGATCTGTATAATGGGATCTTTTTTTAAAAAAGTGGCATGGAGCAGGAGTTGGCCGTGGGAGCAAGTGCCACCAGACACTGAAGCATAGGAATTAAAGCACTTTCTGAAATCCTTAACTTAGGTCTAGCGCCTTTTTAAAAATATTTGCATGCTGCTTGAATCTTCTAAAACACATACCTCTGCCAGGCACCTGGTGCCTTATACAGATCAGAGCAGGCAGTGCTCAGTCAGTCTGGGCTGTGTAAGTCTGTCCTGGCTGAACCTGCAGTGCTGGAGCTTCAGTGAATCACCTGTGTACCTGGACATGTCCTCTCCCCTGTCTGTGCTGGGCTGTGCACCAGTCTTGAAACAGTTCAGTGGAATTCCTGGGGGTCTGTTCCTGCTGTGTTCAAACACAGACTGGAAAAGAGAACCTGCAAAAGCCATAATTAGCTACAGAGATGGAAGTGAAATGAGAACACTGGTGCTGCCTGCTGCATGTGCAGTGGGGGGTTGACTCTCTGGGATCCAGGTGCTTGCTGCCTTCTCCAGCCCCTTTCTTTTTGAAGAGGTGACCCAGGATCCTTCTATGGGCACAGCTGTCAATGGCAACTCTCAGCTCCTTGGAGATACACCCACCTCCACCTTCTCTTAGGTGATCTGTAGAAAAAGAACCTGTCCATAGTTCTGTCCATAGTTTTACAGCTTATATTTATTTGTATCATCTCTTTTGTCTAGGAATGTAAAGTGATCCTAAAATACAATGTGTAATAAAGTCAATAAGATTTATTGCATCTATCAAAACACGTGTTTTTCATTGTTAATTTGGGGCAGGACTCAGTGACTTCATGTTTCACAATGCCTCGCGTTATTTTTCTTTCATAGGAAGAAGTCTGCCCAAAGTAAGTGGAAAAATGTAAAAATGAGTAGAGTGCAATGAGTATTGTAATGTGTGTGTATATGTGTGTGTATATATATATATACATATATGTGTGTATATATATATGTGTGTATATGTACACACACGCACACACACACACACACACACACACACACACACACACACACATATATATATATATGTGTAGAAGGTGCTGATGCCTGCATGTGGCACCCTGGGTACCAGAAGTGCTGGTGAAACCCTGCCAGAATCCCAGTCCATGGTGGGCCCCTGTAATTGGTGGTGCTGATTTAAACCAGTTTTTTTATCCTTTATGAGTGCTGTGGGGAGAAGGAGCCTCGGAGTACAACCACGATGTCCAGAGAAGGGAAGTGAAGGTGGGGAAGAGTCTGCAGCACATGTCTTATGGAGGCAGGAGTGTTTACCCTGGAGAAGGAGGCTCCAGGGTGACCTTACCACTCTCTCCACCTCCGTGAAAGGAGGTTGTAGCCACATGAGAGTCGGGCTGTTCTGCCAACCAGTGCCAAGAGGACACAGCGTTAAACTGTGCCAGGGGAGGTTTACTAAGAATTTCTTAACAGAAAGGATCATTAGATATTGGAAGGCGATGCCCAGGGAGGTGATGGAGTCACCGTCCCCGGAGGTGTTCAAGGAAAGGCTGGACGTGGCGGTCAGCGCCCTGCTCTGCTGGACATGGTGGTGTTGGGTCAGAGGTAGGACTCGCTGATCTCAGAGGTCTTTTCCAGCCCAACTGATTCTGTGCTAACCGGCATGCTGGAACTCCAATCGCAGCAGCCCTCAGCGGCGGGGGCTCAACCTCGAGCCCTCAGCTCCAGCTCGGTCCCGCGGCCGCCCCCGGCCCGGGCGGTGCCACTTCCCCGCCGCGGCCATGCGGCGGCAGAGGCCTCTCCCGCCATGAGGCGCAGCGGCCGCCGGGACTTGTAGTCCGCGGGCTATAGCGGTGCTGCGCTGGTGTCACGCATTAAAACTACAACTCCCGGCAGTTCTTGCGGTTTGTTTTCCTTCAAACCAGCCCCAGGCCCGCCCCTCCATCCCCTCCCCTCCGGTCCCTCCGTGTCCCGCCGCGGCCACCGTCGCCGGGCCCCGCCGCCCCGCCCCGCTCCCGGCCCTTTGACCCCGTTGTTATGCCGGGCCCGAGCCGCCGCCGCCGCCGCCGTCTCCCGTAGCGCCCGGAGCCGCCCCCGCCTCGCGCCCCGCCCGCCGCGCCCGCCGCGCCCAGCCCGCCCCGGTCGCCGCCGCCCGCCTGCCGCCCGCGCGCCCAACGGTCCGCGCCCGCCGCGCCCGCCCGCGCGGGAGGAGGAGGAGGAGGAGGAGGAGGATGAAGGAGATGAAGCAGAGGAGGAAGAAGGAGCGCACGTGGGCCGAGGCCGCCCGCCTGGTGAGGCCGGGGGGGCGTCCAGGGAGGGGGCGCGGGGGCTCCGCCGTGCCTCAGGGCCTCCCCGCCGCGTCCGGCCCCTCCCCGAGTAACGGGGCCGGCGGCGCCGCCATCGCTCCTGAGGGGGTAAAAGCGGGGGCCGGGCCCGCCTGGAGGGCGCGGGCGGTGTTGCCGCTTCCCCGCCCGGTCCCGCGGCTTCCCGCGGTTCCTCCGGCGGCCGCTGTGGCCGGGCTCTCCCGCGCGGTTGTTTTTCTTTCTCAGCCCGGTGCGAAGGAGCTGCGACTCGGGGCGGTGCGAGCGCGGCCCCCGGCCCTCGGTGGCGGAGCTGCCCCCGCCGGGGTCCCGCGGCCTCCGCCGGGCGGGGCTGCAGCGGGTCCCGGTGTGGGACGGGAGGTGCCCCCGTCCCGCTGCGGTTCCGTGCGTGCCGGGCAGCGCTGCGGGCACGGTCCCTCTCGTTCTCTTCCTTTCAGATGGGTTTAAAGCTCCGTGCGAGGAACCGGAGCCTCCGGAGAGGGCACGGCCGCTGTCAAAAGTTTCTGGTTTAATTACCGAGGGTGCGGGTACTTCTGTGCACCGGCAGCGCCCCGGGGCCGGTGGCGAGTGCTGGGCTGCTGTAGCGGCAGCTGGGCTGAACATCCCTGAATCAGCCCGTATTTGGTCACTTTTGGGTTTAGGGGATGTGGCCATTGAGATGTCTCAGTCCTTTTGTCTTAAAGAATTTCCTTGTTGAAGGCTTCAACTTCCCAGCCCAGCTCTGCCCTGATGATGTCTGTGGGAATGCCGTTGTCGTTGCACTGGGAGGAAGGTGACTTCTCTCTGTGAAGCCTTTGAGCTGGATCTGTCTTCAACCTCGGTTATGAAGTAGGAAATCTAAAAAAGATAAATAACTTCAGTGTCTTTCAGGGAGCTAGTTAGAGGTTTGATTTAAGGGCTGCATGCCGAGGTGTTTGAGCTGGCTGGAATTTGAGTGGAAGGAGCTGGCTCTCTCCTGGTGACACAGTGACACAGGTACAGCAGTGCCAGGGATGGAGTGAGGGATGATCCAGCTACTTGGATGTGAATGGATCCCACAGTTCCTCCCCACAGCCCTGTCAGTGGTGTATTACTCATGAGGATACATGTATTCCTTCTGTGTAGCTCCTGGCCTTCTGGAGAAATGGATTTATAGAGCTTGAGGGTAGTTTGTTTCCTTGTTTTTTTATGTTGTGTGTGTTTGTTTTGTTTTGCCAGCCCAGGTTATGTATTGAAGCATGTAAACATTCAGAAGGAACAGTGTGGGTGAGTCCAATGAGGCTCATGTCTTGTACTGAGGATGTTCAGGATAACTCTTGGTGCTTCTGAGTAAGATTTTTTTGGCTATTGGAATGTTTTCTTACTGCTTGCCAGGAGAAAACCTAATCAGACAAGCATCTGACTTCCAGCAACTTGCATCATCTTTTGTGTGTAAATGATAATATTTTAGATCCATGTGGCTTTGCTTGAAAAACTGGAGAAGGGCATAAAGCAGCTACTGTGAAACTTCACAGCAGGAGCCTGGTGGTCTCATTCTCCATCTTGCATTTCTCCTTGGGATCCAGGTTCTTTGGACCAGGTGTGTCCCTGCAGATGGCAGAGATGCTTTCCTGGCAAGTGACCCTGGGGGCAGAGGCTGTGCTGTGTGACCTTGCATAAAGTCAGCTCATTCAAACATCCTGAACTCTGAGAGTGAAAAAAAACAGCATTTATAGGCTGCCCAAAGCAGCACGTGAGCAGTCACCTAATACACCTCATCACCCTTGTGTGATGGGGAAGGCATTTCTTCACACAGTTCCTCTCACCTGTCTTCTGGCCAGCACCTCAGGCACGGTGGGTGCATGAGATGTCTAAGCCTCAACAGCATCTTAGAGCCATTGATGAACCAGAAATAGAACGATCTCATACTAGATTATCCACTTAAAGAGACCTACAGTTGCGTAGCTGCACTTGCAGCTTGCAGGACTGATTGTAAATCCACTAAAAATAGATCTTTATTTCACACTAGGCTTACACATGCTCCCTGTCAAAATGCTTTTAATTTCCCTCTCTGACGTGTGCTGGTGTATTTTGTATTCTGCTCAACGTTTCTGAGAATCGCAGGCAAAAGATGTTCTTCATTGCTCCTCCTACAGAGCCAAAACTCTGCACGTTCCATAAAATAAACTTTAAAGGTTCATCTGGATGCCCAAAGCCATGGCAGGATCCCACATGTGCTGTCAGAGCTAGATGAGCAGTAAATTGAGGAAGTGATGTAAACTTCCATAATTAGGGGCATAGGAACCCTCAGCTACCACTGCTGTAAATAGTGAGTGGGGGAAAATTCTGTTTTGGGGGTAAAGTGTAGCCAATATTGAAGTTGTAGCTCTGGGTGGAGAACTGATGTGGTGCTGGGAGTGTCAGGCTGGGGAGGGATAGAAGGGGCAGTGCTGGAGACTGGGATTTGGTGTCTGAAGCTTGCAGGATCCTCTCCTCCAGTTCTTCCATTAAGTGCTCTGTATACTTAATACAGCTCTTGATTGGAAATTGTTCCCCTGAGCATACATTCTTTTATCCGTATGTAAATGCTCCTTTGTGCTCAGTTTTAGGCCACATACTTCACTTGCTGTGTCTGTCACTGCAGAGAGGTTTGAATAATTCCCTGATTTTTGGAACAGACGTGTTGTATTTTGCAGATCTCCCTGGGCTCAGGAGCAATGAGTTTCCTGTGTCAGCTGTCTGCAGCCTCTGAGTGATGGGGTGACAGCTCAGGAGGGAGGCATGGAGACCTTGTAACCTATGGGGGGAGCAAAAAGTGTGATGGAGCTGTATGGAATTTAATTAGTTTACTCTCTCTGAATATGGCTCATCACTTGCTTTGATTTTTCTTTACACTCTTTGTGTTTTCATTGGATTTTAACTCAAGTTAGTTCTCTAATTCTCTTCCCCATGAGGTTCTTACCTCATTCTCAGAAGCTTGTGAGCTTCAAGCATCTGCAGAATACCTGTTGGGTGGATATGAGAGAAATTTCATTTGTAGAATCAAGATTTAGATTGGAAGGACCTTTAAAGATCACCTTCCCCTAGTGCAGGCTGCTCCAAGCCCCATCCACCCATATCACAACACACAGTTGAAGTGCAGAACTGCACTTGGGTTTTTCTTCCTTGTGGAGGGTGGAGATGGTCTGAGGTGCAAACGTTGGCCTGCACAGCTTTGGGGTGATTTTGCTCACGTCCCATTGGCGTGGCTGCTGCAGTGACTCACTTCTAGATGTTACTGATGAAAATGGGGCATCTGGGTCCTTCCTCAGGCTTCCACACCAGTCAGACTGAGAGACAGCACCGTGGTGCTGACTCCTAAAATGTGGGGACAGATGACACCGGGGCTGTGCGTCGCGTGGCCGTGATGCTGGGGGAATTTAGACCATGGTTGTGAAGAAGTTCCTGAATGAATTCCTGCTGCTGCTTTCCATGCCTGTTCCAGACCATGGTCTGTGCCTGTCTCAGCCTCTCTTAGCTCGTGGCCCCAGGTCTATGGAGCTGGGTGCCTTTGCATTCCAAGAGCAGCCCTGTCTGCTGCCGGGGAAGGCGCGTGGTCAGCAGCTGTAGGGTAATCTGCTCCCAAAGAAACTGAGTGGTTTACATCTACTGCAGCTTATTTTTGCTCATTGTTTCCTGTTTATGTGGATAATCTTCTTATCCACAGAAATGTCCGGTCCTCTCTTTGAATCCTTGAGTTTTTGCTTCTAGACATTTCAGAGCAGTAAGTTCCACAGGCTTAAAAAAATAAAGTAATAACCTCTTTACTTCTTTGTATATAAGTGACAATTCTATTCTTGATATAATTTATGAAAGGATGAGTTGTTTTTTATTGTGTTGCCTTTTAATACCTGATTTTCTTCATTTTATTTCAAAAGCAAGCTGTCTTAAGTCTTTTTAGTGTCTCTGGCCAATTTTTTTTTCCCAAATCCTTTACTGGTTTTTTTTGTCCTTTTCTGAATTCTGTCCTCTGACACGAATTCTGACTCTTAACTTGTGGTTCCCTTCCTGGGATGGAGTGAAGAGGAAATGAATGCAGTAATCTGAGGAAGGTACAGTATTGGATTATATAGCTGCACAGTAATACTTTTAGTGACAAAAAACTACTGGATGCTTTGTGGAGAGGTAGGAAAAGGTTTTACATTGTTACAGGTCACCACTGTTCAGTTTGGAAGGTTTATGTGGCAGCAGCTCCATCTAATGTATACTGAAGTCTGGTAAAGCTTCCATTGGGTGGGGTCAAGGCCAAATTCTGCTGCTTTTTCTCCTCCATGATTATATTTCAGTTACTTGGGGAAGAGATGAAGGTGAAGCCTTTTGTGGCTTTGATCCATGTTCACCAGGATCTTGAGGTAGCCTGAAATTTGACTGTGTGTCTTTGCAGGTGAATCAAGCTTGAAGGGGCACATTATTGGGTCTGGGCCACAGCTGATGGAGTAGTTCTGGGAATGTAGAAGCCAGTTCTGTAATGACACTTGGTCTTTCTGTCTTTTCAGGTGCTGGAAAATTACTCAGATGCTCCTATGACCCCAAAACAGATTCTGCAGGTCATAGAGGCTGAAGGTCTAAAGGAAATGAGGTTAGTATTGATGATTTTGTCTAAAGCAGTGTGCAGCATGGGGGAGGCAGTGTATGAAGGCTGGTGTTGCTTCATACAGTTCTGCCTCATCCCCAGCCCACTTTGCTTCCCTTTTTCTCTTTTCAGCCTGGTAATTTCAGATGACAGTACAGACATTTATATACAGATTATGAGGGTTTCTTTTTCACTGATAATAACTGGAAAATGTTCTTGGATTTTTAGATAATATACGGAGTCCCTTCATCCATCTATTGTGAAGTAAATGCCTCTTGCAGATCAGGCCCCTGCATTGTACTGTACTTACCACTCACTCCCATGGTTCTCACATAAGTAGCTCCCAGCTACAATAGTTTCTGCTATTGTGACTTGAGTTTGAGAACAGTTTAAGTTTGATCTCCTCTGATGCTTCATTTCTAGAGCAGACATTATGTTTTAGAAGAGACAGTCTTCTCCATGTCACTGGCTTGTGCTCAGATTCTTCAGCATCAGGAGAGCACAGCTCACATCTCATGGTTGTGGCTCTTGACATTGTAGGAGGAGATGCCCATCTCAGAGTGGATTTCATGTAGAAAAGAACCTGATACAAAGCCTTGGAAAGGGCAGAAGTGGGAGACTGCTTTACTTGGTTAAGTTCCTGTGAGCTTCCATCTGTTTCCATGACAGTAGTAGAAATACAGAGTGTCTTGCAGCTCAAAGAAAGTGGGTAACTGTGATAGTCCAAATGCCTCAGTTGCTGCTGCCTGGCAAAAAAAAAAAAAAAAAAAAAAAAATAAAAAAGGAGGTTTGACTACCAGAGACATGAAAAGCTGCTGTCCAGTGAGGGACTTCTGACAAATCCAGATGCAAGGGCTGTTTCTAGTCTTGCTTCTCCCTGCCTTTGTTTCTGTGGACTGTTTTCACTGTGGTATTTGCATTTCCTGAACCTGTACTTTACCCAACTACAGAAGGTAAACTGATTTCTTCTGGGACCTAAATGTCAGCTTGTTTCTGCTCCTTGTTTGTGTGAAATCAGGAAACAGCTGGGGTGTTTTGAATAGTGAAAATCAGTGACGTGTACAGAGGTGCTGGGTGTGGGACCTGCTGTTGTTTGGAGAGGCATGAGGCTGGTGTGTGCTGCTGCATCAGATTTGGAACTGTTGGAACACCCACCTTCCATGAGCTACAAGAAGGCTGGGGAGGGACTTTTCACAGGGGCATGTAGTGAGGGGACAAGAAGCAATGGACTCAGGTGAAGGAGGGAAGATTTAGATTGGATATTAGGAAGAAATTCTTTGCTGTGAGGGTGGTGAGGTCATGGCACAAGTTCCCAGAGAAGCTCCTTCCTTGAAAGTCTCTGAGGCCAGGCTGGACAGGGCTTGGAGAAACCTGGTCTGGTGAAAGGTGTCCCTGCCCAAGGCAGGGGATTTGGAACAAAATGGTACTCAAGGTCCCTTCCAACCCAAAGTGTTCCATGATTCTGTGATGCTTTCTGAGATCTTCTCTGGTTTGGATATGGGCAGTGATTTCCATAGAAATCAGACAGATTTTAATGAGGATCTTCATAAGGGGAGCTTTGCTTTAATCAATCTTCTGCAACTCTCTCACATAAGTCATGTTACCCCAGCAGGCAGTTGAAGATCTCTGTGCACGAGCTGTCCCCTGCCAAAGATAATAGCAGGGCTCTTCACACACATAAATTATCCTGTGCTTTCCCAGTTTTTACAAGTGACCTGTCACACTTGTGTAAGTAAAGACCAGACATTGGAACGTGTGTCATGTTAAATCCCACAAACCTAACTCATTCCTTTAAAGGTCGATGGTTTCCCTTGGGATATCTGCTTTTCCTTCCCTGGTCATTAATTCTCTGCTTTAAGAAAAGATTGTTTTCTTCAGAGTGTGATTGTTTGCAGGATAAGGGCAGTGAGCCTGTCTGGCTGAATGTGCAGCAGGCTTTGCTGGTGCTTGTATAGAAGCTCTTCCTGAAACTCCATTTCCTGAAGGAAATGTGCTCAGTGCCTTGAGATGTTTTTCCTTCTGAATCAATTCTGAGGTGGGGCTCCCTGGTTGGGGGGTCATGCTGCTCTGTTGGGAGGGCTGTGTTCCATGCCAGGCACTGACATTCCCATGAGCCAGTACCATGCTGAGTTTAGCTCCTTGGTAGAGTTTTAACTGCTTGGTTTTTTTCTTGTTTTGGGGAAAATTACTTAGTTTGCTGTTTTAAGAGAGCTCTGTGGCTGGTGAGTGTGCTTGGAGTGTCTGGTAAACACAGAGGGGAAAACACTGTCTAACAGGACAGAAGGCTGGAAATTTTGTTCACATGATCTGAAAGTGATACAGGGTAACTTTGCCTGTTGCAGTGGAATGTGAAGAAATGTCCAAAACCCAGGCACGTACAGGGTGGAAACAGAAATTCTATGTTTTCAATTTGACAGTGATTTTCTTTGAAATATTTTATCTCAGTCCAGTTTTCAGTTTCACTTTTACTAGGAATGCAGTCAGTAGTGCTGTAATGTGTCTTCCAGACAACTTTCTGCCCGTACATGTGGGGCTTACTGGAAAACACCATATTACGTGGCACAGCAGTTCCATCAGTGTGAGTGTAGGATGGGGCTTTAACCAGGGAGTTGTGTAGGAATTAACAAATGAGAGCATCAGAGCCTTTGTACTGAGCTCTGCTCGAGTAGTTTGGTCAGTGACATATCAGGGAGACATTCCAGTAACATGTGTGTCTATAGTTTGTTACATGTTTCTGCTGCTGAATAAATCTGGAGGTTTTAAAAAATCAGTCCAACACTGAAGGATTCCTGGAGAGGAGAGGAGGAAACAGATAATGAAAGTTAGAAATGTCTAAAAACAGATGAGCATAGCTTTAAAATTGGTGTCACATTTACTGTTGGCTGTGATGTACAAGGCTGATGTACAGGTCAGAATGAAACCAGTGACACTGTTCTTACTGTCCTATAAAGTTTAAAGCATCACGTCTGTTCCCCTCATCAGCTAAAGGATGCCCTTTTAACCACCTCTTTCAGGCTGTTTTCTTGATAATCTATTTCCTAAGCTCTGTCTTTTCTCTGTCTCTGCTGCAGTGGCACATCTCCCCTGGCCTGCCTCAACGCCATGCTCCACTCCAATTCCAGGGGAGGTGATGGGCTCTTCTACAAACTGCCTGGACGCATCAGCCTTTTCACACTCAAGGTAAATGCTGAGCTCTGCTCCCAGCTGAGGGCCAGGGGTGAGTTCTGCTCCCTGTGCACGGCTGTGTGTTACCCTGTCACTGAGCATCATAAGCAGTGAGATCATCATGTGAGAGAGGGTCTGGAATTCATTATTTCCTTGGAGCTTGTACCTTTCAGCTGTATTCAGCCATCTATGATAAATTCTTTAAAAAAACCCCAACTGTTATTTCTTGAATCCTCTTACTTCATTACCTGGTGTCCAGCTCAGGTGGCTGCTCATCAGAACAGATCTGTGCACTCCCTTGCTGCCAGCCACAAGAGAAAACAGCCAACCAAGGAATTGGTCCAAGAGCTTGTAGCGACAAGTAAAATCTTGATAGGAAAATGTATATTCATTTTTCTGGCTGCTTGTTCTGTGTTCCACTACATTCTGTGTTATTTAGCATCAGTATTTTCCTCAGATCTTGAAATCTCTCTGGAATACTTTTTTATTTTTAGTTTATTGTTCCAGTAATATTAAATATTGAAAATATTTCTGGTCCTGAGGTTTTCTTTTGCATTGTTTTGTACTCTTGGATTCCCTGATAAATATCAACTTGATCTCAGCTATTTCATTTCCATCTTCTTTCTGCTGTTAGAAACTCTTGTTGAATTGACACATTTTGCTGAAAATAGATGGCATTGAAATTGCTTTTATTGTACAAGTAGAAATACATCTCCTAAGCTTGCTCTCTTAGTGTTTGGCCACTCTGATGCTGCTTGTTCTTTATAGTGAGATGCTTCTCTTTAATACAAACTAATTACTTATAGAAAATTATAACATATTATGAACCTTTCTATTAAATTAATTATTATTAACCTGGTATTTTGGGTATGTGTTACTTGTCTAGGAAGGGGCTATGAAGTGCTCTTAGTTTAGGTGACTTCTGTTCCGCTGTGAGTCCAAATATACTTTAAAATCCCTTTCTACATCAAGGATTAAAATAGGGGAAAAATTGAAGGTTAAAGTGTACCCAGTTAACCATTGGTGTAGATTTAGGAGGGAGGGAGGGCTGTAGCCACCCCAGTTCTGTTCCCCCTCTAGAAAGATGCCTTGCAGTGGTCCCGGAACCTGTCAGTGCCAGAAGGGGAGGAGCTGGAGGACACAGCAGATGCAGAAAGCTGTGGGTCCAACGAAGCCAGCACTGTGAGTGGTGACAATGATGGTAAGTGTCTGGTGACATTAACCTTAAACTCCAGGACCTACTTCTGTGTCTGACTGAGAGCTCATCTCTTTCAGTGTCTCTTGATGAAACTTCTTCTAACGCCTCGTGTTCCACCGAATCTCAGAGCAAGGGACCTGCTACCAGGGAGAGCTACAGAACTGCTTCCCAGGTAGGAAAAAGTGGAACTAATGGGAAGGATGAAGCCTTCAGGGGAGCTTTCATTACTATTGGGGTGGTATGACAGGGACTGTTTGTGCATAAGTGCCCCAGAGATAGTTACGAGTCTGTATCCTTGGACAAGAAGTGGCAGAATGGTGAGGGATCATGTATGGGAAGACAATTTTGAATTCTGTGCTAGTCCTAAATATAGTGTTGCCTGAAGATTCAGCTAGGAGGAGCCAGGCAGCTCTTTTAACTGAGGAACATGCTGCTTAGAGGATTACTATACTCTTCCATAATGCCTTCATTCCTTTGTTTTGTTTTTGGTTTCTCTCTGGTCTGCAGACAACCAAACAGAAGAAAAAGACAGGTGTGATGCTGCCACGGGTGGTGTTAACACCACTGAAAGTAAATGGGGCACACATGGAGTCTGCCTCAGGTGAGCATGGCTTTGGGGGGGGTCCTAATGACCTCACAGACCTCTCTCAGTCAGTCCCCAGTCATCAGTGTTTGCCTGAGAATTTCTGTAACACCTGCTGAGAATGAGTGAGACTGCAGAGCTGTGTGTGTGTTTAACTCACTCAAAATAGTTGGTATCCTGTAATAGCAGATTTGTTAGTAACAGAGAATTCCTGTATATTAAACCACTCTCCCAGCTGGGCTTTGACTGGTCTTTGCATATTTTTATGATGTTGTTTTGCATTTAGGCTTCACAGGAAGGCACGCTGATGGGGAGAGCAGCAGCACATCCAGCAGCAGCAGCAGCTCCTTGGCCCTGTGCAAAACCAGCCTGCGCAGTAGGACAGAGATCAACAGGGATCCTCCACAGCTGCTCAGGGGCATCCGAAAGCCCACGGCTGGTATGTGCTCCTGGTGAAGGCAGAAAAATAATTGGTGGTGGTGAGGTCCACATGTATCTGAGAAAAGAGCACCAGGAGGCATTTGATGACCTGAGGTCACAAGCTGGGTTTTCCACCTTGAGTGCTAGTGATAACATTGTTTAAAAGATTGGCTGGTCTGAAGAGCAGCATTGAGAATGGTACCTGAATATGACAGAACTGTGACCTCATGTCAGAATTCCAGATGTGGATTTATTAATTACTGTGCTGGAGAGTCATTCTTCACACTTGAATACTGCAGTCTTTATCATGTCTCTTGCTCTTTTTGTTATTGCAGTTTGACATAAATTTCATGCTGAAATACTTCTGTACAACAGTGTTAATTTTATTTGCCTGTCCTTAAACTCCAGGGCAAATGAAACGGAACAGGGGTGAGGATATTGACTTTGAAACCCCAGGCTCCATCCTTGTCAACACAAACCTGCGAGCGCTGATCAACTCCAGGACCTTTAACGCGCTTCCATCACACTTCCAGCAGCAGCTGCTTTACCTCCTGCCTGAAGTCGATAGACAGGTATGAGCACTCAGGTGTTTTCCCTTCCCTGATTACCTCTTCAGTGTGGAACAGCTGGAGCAGATGTGCTGTTTGTCCTGGCTCTGTCCTGCTAGGTGGGGGCTGACGGGCTG
The DNA here is from genome assembly GCF_028018845.1 of Melospiza georgiana. NCBI lineage: Eukaryota > Metazoa > Chordata > Aves > Passeriformes > Passerellidae > Melospiza > Melospiza georgiana. Next base: position 7,401,492 of record NC_080446.1, read on the forward strand.
ATGCGCCTCAGTGGCAGCGCTCTGAACAACGAGTTCTTCACCCACGCTGCACAGAGCTGGAGGGAACGGCTCGCTGATGGTGAGTGGCTTTGCTTTCCTGAGTGCCTGGGGAATAGCTGCTCCTTTTGAAAGATTTTTGGTTTTCTTTTGCAGTTAATGAGTGGGAACTTAGTACAGCTTTGCTGTGTGTTGCCCCCAACTTTTTCTTTTTTTTTTGTTTAAAATCAAAAATACAATTTCTTTTGGTCCCATGGGACCTTCAGCATTAAGTAGTGAAGGTGTAAAGTAGTGCCAGACTTATTTTTTCTTGAAAGGTGGCCTGTCTGTCAAAACATTATTTTTCCTGGAGCCACAGGCAGCATGTGGATCCAGAGTAGGATGGGGAGCAGGGTGTTAACAGCAGGTCTGCCTTTCATATATTTAGCTGCTGTACAGTTCAAACACTAGAGGTTGCATTTGCAGAGTGAGTTTTGTTTGGAACTGAATTTCAATCTCTTGCTTCCATGTAGGTGAATTTACCCATGAGATGCAAGTTCGAATCCGGCAGGAGATGGAGAAGGAAAAGAGAGTGGAGCAATGGAAAGAGAAGTTCTTCGAGGACTACTATGGGCAAAAGTGAGAAATTTTACTTTATCCATGCTTATGCAGGTGGCAGAGTGTGTTTCTCTTTGTGGATACCTGAGCAGGTGCGGCATAAACTCCTTGAAAAACACGGGTTGTGGGGTGAATTGTTCCAGCTGTTGTTCTGGGAAAATCCTTAGTGGGATTAGCTGGGTTCAGCAGAATTTTGTAGCCCATTTCTTCTGTTTCCAAGAAAAGTTGATGGTATTTTCCATCACAAATTTTTGGGGTTTTTATTTCATTCCATGTGATAGCAGTGTGGAATGTGTGGGTTCTTCCCTTGCAGGATGAGTGAATGAGGCTTTGATGACTCTCTGCCCATGTTGGCACTATTCAGTAACACTGAAATTGGGGTGAGCTTTAGCTTTGAGCTGGCTTTTTGTGTTTGCATTATAGGTTGGGCCTGACCCAGGAAGAATCCCAGGCGCAGAATTCAGTGCAGGAGGACGCTGAGAACAGGACAGAGCTGTCTGTTAAAGGAGAAGCGAGGCTGCCGCGCGGGCCGGCCACGCGCCAGAGGGACGGGCGCTTCCGGAAACGCTCCCGGGCCGACCTGCGCTGCCGGGCCAGGAGGAGCCTGTACAGACTGAGGGAGCCTGAGCACACGGAGACTCCCAAAGAGCCTGCTCCCGTGGGGCCAGATCCCTCACTTCATAAAGAGCCAAAGCCTGAGACAGACCTGAAGAAAGATGATCTGACCAGCTCCTCAGCTGCAGGATTGAAGGCAGAGAGTACTGAACTGCACCTCTCTCCAGAGACTTCCAAATCAAACAGCAAATCTGAAGATCCATCATTGGCAGCTACCAGCAGAATTCCCAGTTTGCCCCAGGAGAACTCTGCTCAGGAGTCCAAGGAGCAGAAGAGGAAAAGCTTTGAGGAGGCTGCCTCTGCGTCCTTCCCCGAAAAGAAGCCCCGGCTTGAAGATCGTCAGTCCTTTCGTAACACAATTGAAAGTGTTCACCCAGAAAAGCCACAGCCTACTAAAGAGGAGCCCAAAGTCCCACCCATCCGGGTAAGAGCGAGCTTTAGAGCTGCTGTATCTCAGGGCTGCCGTGCTCAGTAGTATCAAAACATTATTAAAATGTCAAGTGTTGCCATCTTAAGGGAAGAAGTCGAAGGGTTTCATTGGTAGAGCTGGTGAAGTGCCTCTGACTGCCAGGGTTTGCTGTCGTATTTAGACAGGCAAAGAATGGAAAATCATCCCAAGGTCTTTGCACAAGGGCACAGGGTAACCTTGACTTACTCCCTTCATTTGCATTTCTGTGGCTACAGAAACACTGCCTGAAATGAGCTGACTGACTGCAAAAGACCTTGAAATTGTGTTCTTTATCCTGTCTAGTTTCTGAGTTCTTTTCCTTTGCATTTGGACAGAATCTCAGTGTTCCTCCTGACTTTTTCCATGTTGACCACGATACCCATTTTGGTAGGTTCAGGGCAGTCATCCTGGTGTAGAGAAGACCAGTTTGATCTCTGAAGACGTGAATATAAATAACTTATTTCATATTTGCCTGCAGCCTCTGGTAAAACAATATTAGTGTGAACTGAGCTTTACAGATCACAGAGCAGAGGTTGTGGGATCGTGCTGCTTCTCTGCCCAAATTAATTTCAAGTTGAGGTTTTTGTTGAATTTTTGTGCTAAGAATTGTGATGAGCAGTTGCCATCACAGTGAAATGAAACGCATTTCACTGGAGACGGGCAGTGTTAGAACTTACCGCATTTCCCTTTTCTTTCAGATTCAACTTTCACGTATTAAACCACCCTGGGTGGTTAAAGGTCAGCCCACTTACCAGATCTGCCCCCGGATCATCCCCAGCACGGAGCCCTCCGGCCGGGGCCGCCCCGGGGCCCGCACCCTCGCAGACATTAAGGCCCGTGCTCTGCAAGCCCGAGCCCAGCGCGAGGCCGCCACCGCCGCCATCGGAGGAGGGGGTGGCCCTGGTGGGGGGAGAGGCTCCGAGGAAGGAGGCGGTGGAGGAGAATCCAGCGGCCGTTCCCAGCACAGGAGATCCAAGAGAGCTCATGGAAAACGTGCGTCAGATCTACAGCGAGCACAACTACAGCTGTCTGTTCATCTGAGCGGAGGGAAGGCTGACTCCAAAGGGGCTGCTCAGGAAGCCAGCGTGAATTCCTGCCTCTCTGCCACACAAGATCACTCTTCCTCAAAAAGCGAAAGGAGCAGCGTTCCAGGCTGTGCCACAGGGTCAGGGGACACTCGGCCTGGTGATGGGTCACCCAGGACACCGTTCTGTGGTTCTCTGACTGTGTCATCCTTGGACAGTGCAACTCCTGAGAGGCAGGAGGAGAGTTCTGAGCAGCTCCTCCATGGCCCAAGGACCGAGCTCCCATCTTGTGCTGCATCACAGGAGAGCACAAAGCTGGGATGTGTGGTTCCTGTGGTGACCAGTGGGTCGTGTTCTGGGGGGCAGGGAGCTGGGGTCAGTGCCACGGGACACAGGGCTGTGGTGGAACTTGGAGATGTTGGTGCTCCCACCGTACAGCTGGATTGTCCTTCTGATGTAAAGCAAAATTCCTCCAGTTGTCCTTTTCCACCAGAATTGTCATCGGGTGTCTCAGAACGCCATGATCCAGAGAAGGTGTCTGGTTTTAGATATAACAACTCCCAAACATTTCTGGAAAAAGGTGTTGCTGATAATACCTCCAAAACAGTGACTGTTGGAGTGAAGAAAGCGATCCCTGCAGTGTGTGACACTGCAGAGCTGCAGGCAGGGAAAGGCAGTGATGGCAAACTGAGTAATGAGGAACAAAAGGCAGAGGCTCTGCTGCAGCCCTCTGTGCATGGTGACTTTATTTCTCAGAATAGGATAGATACCTCTGAAAAACTCCTGCAGCGAAGGGAGAGGTGCCCCAGAACCGAACCAGAAAACGCACATCAGCCCCTGGAAGAGACTCAGGAGTTGAAGAGAAGTGGAGATGAAGAAATACAGAGTACACACAGTGAAACAACAGACACTGCTTCTGACTGGGAAGGGGACATGGCTGATGAGAATGTGGAGGTGGAGATGTGTTTCAGAAGTGTCAGCTGTAGGGAGGTGTCTGGGAAAGGCTCTTCCTGTCACAGCAGCAGTGAGAAACGCAATGGGATTAGGTCAAAATTGTCTGTGGAGACAGAGAGTCCAGCCTGTTCTGGGGACTTGGTGGCACCCCCACCTCAGAGGTGGGGACCCCAGAAAACTGAGCGTCCTGCCAGCTCTGCTCGGCCTGTGTCCTCCATCGAGACCAACAACCCTTTGGTGATGCAGCTGCTGAAGGGGAAGCTTCCACTGGAAGAAGTTCTGCCAGTGTCTCACGTCAACATCAAGCTGGAAATTGCACAACCAGTGCTGCAGAAGCAGTCAGAAAGCCTCTCCCTGCAGCTGGACAGAGGCAATGGTCACTATTTTGGCAAAGACTCTTCTCCAGGTGTAGGAATAAAGACGAGCGCCCAAAGCAGGAGCGATGATGTTCGCTCAGTGAGATCTTCCAAAGATCCCCAGGAAAAAACCTGTGGATCAGGAGCAGCATTACCTGGTGTAGAGGATCAGGCTGTCCCAGAAAAACATTCCAAAGTTGGTGCGACTTTAAGCTGCCAAGACCAACTGGCAAATGTGGCAAGTGCCTCTCTGAAGTCTGAAGATGGGGACCCTCGGGAAAGAACATTTTCTTCCTGTAGCTTTGAGGAGCAGAAGGAGTTGCCCAAGGTCCACCGGATGCCACAGCACAATCTTTTACCAAGTGTCACAGCAGGTAAAAGCCCAGAGAAGCTGAATGCCTCTACAGAGCCTCAGTTTTTGTCTCCAGGTGTAACTTCTCTTGGACCAAATCAGACAGGAGGTGCATTGGTCAATAAAAATTACAGTGGGGTTCAAGGCAAAAAGCTCTTTGGTTCTGGTTTTCCTTCCAGCCCCAGCGTGAGGCTGCATCACTCCAGGGCTTTGGAACACAGTTCAGCCATGGAAACCTTGTCCCCTGGCAAACAGATTGCCTTGGACAAGGGCTGTGCACTGGGAGAAGGAATCCCAGCTGCCAGGGAGGAGTGGACTTCAAAGCAGCACAGCAGCACCGCGGGAGGGATCAGAAGTGAGAAGGTGCTGGTGTGTGGCAGCCCAGCCAAGAGCAATGCAGAGAACCGGGGGGATGTGGCCCAGCAGCCCACGGAACTGGCCGAGCACACACAGAAAGAGCCACTCGTCATGGACTGGCCCTTCTTTAAGTTTTCAAGGGATCCAGGAAAAGGACAGTGTCACCCTTTGGAGCCTTCATCCATCCCCTCTCAGCTCAATATCAAGCAAGCTTTTTATGGGAAGCTTTCAAAGCTGCAGCTTAATTCCACCAGCTTTAATTATTCATCCAACACTCCGGCTTTCCCCCGAGGCCTTGCTGGGAGCGTGGTGCAGCTCACCCACAAAGCGAACTTTGCTGCGAGCCGGAACACGGCCCTGGCTGTGCAGATGTTTGCTGACAGCAGCAGTGTTGATGAGATCTCGTTCCAGTGCTCGTGCAGCCTCAAAGCCATGATCATGTGCAAAGGCTGCGGCGCCTTCTGCCACGACGACTGTATAGGACCCTCTAAGCTCTGTGTATTGTGCCTTGTGGTGAGATAATAAATTATGGCCGTGGGACAGGTTGTATATTCAGTGTGTGTATTTTGATAACGACTGATCCTAACGCCTGTACACAAAGTACACAAAGTACTCTCTGTTCATAGTAGAAACGCTGTTACACTTTGTTTTGGTGAGGAACGTTGAGCTGCCTTCCCACGGAGGTCGACGGTGCAGAGCTCATTCCTGCTGATGGGGACACCCTGCTCTGGGTGGGCTGTGCCCCATGGGAGCGATCCTGCTGCTTCCTGCTGTCATGGAAATTCCAGCTGTGCTCTGAGGCTGACGCCGGGGGAGAGGCCGATCGCTGTGGCAATCCCTGGACCTTGTGTGGAGGAAATCCTTACATCCAAAGGAACTGGAAGATGGTGTTTGCTATTTCAGGGCTGCACAAGGTGAGGCCCTACAGTCTTCCACTCTCCCCTTCTGCCATCTCCATTCCCGGTTTGTGTGGGAAGTGCTGCTGTGCAGATGCCCTGCAGGGATGGTCCTGTGCAGTCTTTGGATGCTCCAGCAGGATGTGGTGCCCAGGGATGTGCTCTGCAGGTGGTTGTGGAGCCTTGTACAGCCCACCATGTGCCACATGGAACCCACGTGGAGGATGCAAGAAGAGGAAAAAAAATTTCGGGGCAAGTGCCAAGCAAATGCCTTCTGCTGGTCTGCAGGAAGCTGCGTGGCCAGGGAACTGTTCCTGGCTGAACTGGCCCAGCGCTGTGCCTGCCTCCTTTGGCCAACTTCCACAAACTGCTGTGGAACACTGGAGGTTCCCTGGAGCTCAGTGATAGGGTCAGTGAGCTCTGCACTGCAGCTTTGTGGTGAGGACCTGAAACCCCACAGCAGCTGAGCACCTGCGAGCATCGAGCTGTGCATCTCTGTGACCATCACCTAACATTTAAAGCAGTGTTCTTTCCTCTTTTTTTATTTTCCTTTTTTTTATATATTTTCATTCTTGGATGTATAAAGTGAGTTATTTGGCTCCTGTAAGTATCCTCTCTGCATCTGTTTGATCATATATTTATATGTTGTACACAGTACTGGCCAACTCTGTAAATGGATGTAATGTACATAGAGCATAAAGGGGTCTTTTTTTTTTTCCTTGGATTTCCAGGCTCTACAGCAGTATTGCATTAAAGTGGTGTTAGTTATTGTCAGAGCCACCGTATTCCGTCTCGCCTGACATGAGGCTCACCACGCTGGGGTCTTGGTTCCCACAGCCTCCCCTGCAGCCTGGGTGGACTGTGCTGTGCAGGCTCAAGGATGACCAGGTGGGATTTGCTGAGCCAAGCTCAACTCCCCCATTGCTCATTTATGCTCTTGCCAGTTGTTGCTGCACCTGAGCTCCCAGGGCATGGCTGTACCTGCACTGCAGGGAGGTGAATGAACATCCACGTGCATCCAGAGAGGGAGAGCAAAACTGCAATTCTCCTCCTCTCTGGAGCAATTCCTAATCAACAGTTAATTGCTTCAGCGAGGGGGAGAAGCCGCTGGCTTATTCAAGCGGGCAGTAGCAAGAATTTTAGGGAGTTTATTTTCAGTTTTTTCTTCTCGTCCCTTTTCCAGCTCCATCCTACCTCCCTTCACCATGCACTTTCTTTCAGCCGTGCAAGTTCCTCTTTCAGCCACAATCGCGAGGGGTGGAACAAGTTCAGTCCCTGAGATGGTTTTATCCTCAATGCATCCACCAGCCTCATGCCACGAGAAGGAGAGCCCGGTGCCCCGGCCTGGGCAGGGCTGCGGTGCCCTGGGGGCGAGCAGAGGTGTGGAACCTGCTTACCAAAGATGGGGAGTGGAGCAGGGGGCTGGCTCTGCCTCCTGGGGGCCACTGCAGTGTTCAGCTCGGACTGGTCTGGGGGGCAGAGCCCTCGGGGGGGCCTGCTCGTGTCTGTCCCTTGTGCTATTGGAAAAATAAACACTGTAAAATCTGCTTGTGTGGTTTCAGTCCTTTTTCTGAAATCCTCCTCCATTCTAAGGCAATGTGGCTTTTCCTTTCCCCTCTTTTAAGTGCAGCTGTTCCAGAGCTCTGCTCAAGTCATGGAGGGGAGGGGCTGTGTTGCTGCTTGGCTTTGTTAAATCTGGTTTTATGCACTTAGAGAGCACTGAAGGTGGTGCAGCTCCTGCAGAGATGCTGTGTAGCTCCTGGGGAATGGACACCCTGGAGGCTCTGAGAGCCACGGGGGGCTGTGGGACCCTGCAGGGCCCCCCACAGTCACAGGGGCTCCCTGCCCTGCTGGGGTGATGCCTGTGGGCAGCAGCACTGAGGCATTTCCCCGTGTCAGGGCAGGTCCTGCTGGTACTGCAGTCACTGTTGGATAAATGGATCTAAAAATGTTTCTCAAGAGCATAAATGTGATACCAATTACAGTTTATTGAAACTACTTGGAAACTCACTTTATGGCCAAGTCCTTTCTCTTTTTTGGGCAGTAAGGAAATAACATGAATTATGATGTTGTGTGTTTGGGTTCTGCAGGGTGAGCAGGGATCTCTTGCCTGGGGCTGTGGGAGTGCTGAGATCCTGTGGTGACACAATGCCTGACTCCCTGGCATTCCACAGCCATTGCAGAACTGCAGCCATGGCCTCACACACGAGCTGGGGCTGGAGCAGCAGATGGTCCAGCACCAGCATTTGGGGTGAAAAAAGACTTCTGTGGTTTTTGGTCATTCATTAATGTTCTGACTCTGGCAGGCTGTCTGCACACAGAATACCTGGATAATTTAAATAAGCTAAATACAGAGAATGCAGAAAATGAGTGGAGTTGTTACTTAGCCAAGCTTGGCTAAGCCAACTTAGCCAAGTTTGAAACTCAGTATTTAATCCTTCCCTGTTTTACTGGGAAGGAGGGTGATGGCAGCAGGATTAGCTACCTCTGGAATAGGGGAGCATGGGGGTTTCAAGAGCAAAAGCCATTAACGTCAGAATTTCACAGAGCAATACGCTTTTTTCCTTTTTTCTCTCTCTGTGATATTTGTGTGCCAAGTAACAGATTTTCCTCTCTTGGCCCGGCTGCTGTTTGGCTCTGGCTCTGCCGTGCTTGGTGGGGCCATCCTGGATCAGTCTGGCCAGGGGGCTGTGGAACCCTCAGCAGGTGATGCCAACTGGTTTGCAGCTGGTGTGGCCTGGCACTGCTTATCCCTGTGCCCAGCCCTCTCCCCTGCTCCCTTGGAAAGCTGGAAGCAAAGCTCAGCCAGAGACTCAGTCACAGACCCGATGGTGTGAGGGACACAGGGCTGCTGGTGCTGTGCTGCCAGACATGAATGAATTCTGTGGGTGCTCCGTTTGGGATGTGCTGTCCCAGGTGATCCTTTACAAGCACAAACACTCAGGTGGGTCCTCCTGGCCTCGCTTCATAGCAAATCCCAGCAAGGGGCAGCAGCCCACCCCTCTGCCCAGCCAGCATCCCCACACCCTCGGCAGCCTCATTTCCATGGAAGCTGCAAACCCCTTGGACCCTCTGGGTGTCCTGATGATCAAACCAGGAGATGGTATCTATACAGCGCTTGAAGAGGAACATTTATGGATGCAAAGGTTTATTATACTTAGTGAATAAAGCTGATAACGAAAAATCAGTATTTTCCATGAGGGAGAACTTTGCACAAACTTCAATGAAAACTTTTTTTTTTTTTCTTTTTTCTTTTTTTTTCTCACAAAAACCAGACACTTCACAAAATTAATTTTGTCAAAATATAAGTTAAGCATAAAACTGGTGCCTTGCCCCCTTTGCGAGTGCTGCCACTGCTCTCTCTGGTACCCACGCTGTCTGTTACGGAATGGAAAGCACAGCTTATGTCAACAGGAATGAGAGATGGTTTGGTTTGGTTTTTTTGTCTTCCTTTAAACACCTAAATTTAGATCCCGCTCTGGTGACTGATGGCACCAACCTCTCGCACAGGGCCTGGGGCGAGGGGCAGCGCTGGGGCCAGCAGCACCCAGGACAGTGGAGGAGAAAGCCCTTTTTGTTATACAGTGTTTATTAAGTAGATTCAGTCTTATATATGATATACAGATTCAAAAGAAAAAAAAAAAAAGGATTCCACATACTTATGAAATCAGTGCATTTAGCAAGTAATACCATGGAGATAACAGCTCGATTAACAGCTCATTGGTCTTTGTTAAGTGAGGGGACAGGGAGTTGGCCTGTGCTAATCATTCCACAAACAGAACAGAATTAAGTTGCATCACATATATAATAGACACACATTCTAAGAATTAAAATATTAAGCCACATTTACTGGAAAAATCCACAGTATATAACACAAATAACTCTTATCAAGCTCGTTGAGGAGGAAGTGCTCATCTGCTTAAGAGCCACATGAAGTTGCATAGGTGCCTATCTGCAAAAATATCATTTCCAAAGGAATCAATTGATTAAGCAATAAAGTGTCACCTTAGAAGCTGGATTAAGTGCCATACGCTTTCTGTCTGAGCCCTCGGGGAAGCAGCAGCTTCCCAAAGAGCCTCTTCTGCCTCGCTGGGAGCCTCCCGTGGGACCGCGCTCCCACCTCCACCCCAAGCCAGCAGTGGCTTGGGTGAGCTCACCCCTTCCCTAAAGTATTCCCAATTCTGCTCAGGAGTGTTTCCCCCTGCTCCCCTACATCAGCTGGACCCTACGGGCAGCACTGTGTGCTGAGGAGGATGAGGAGGCAGCAGCACTGCCCAGATCTGGTGCTTCAGAGCCCCGGATCAGCTCCCGATTGGAATTGCAGCCAATCGATAAAACTACTGGGGGGAAATAAAATACAGCAGCTTGTGCAAAACCCAAAATTGCTTAAAGGGCGCGTGGGTTGGGTGGGGTGTCCCTGGGGCGGGCGCGTGGCGTGGGTGGGTGAGGCTGTGGCTGGGTTAAGCAGATGAACTGGGTGAGGGGCAGCTTCCTCTTCAACAGCAGGTCTGGCAGAACACACGGGGTCGGGAGTTCTGTACATGTAAACAGTACACTTTCACTGAGTCCAAAATTAGGAGCAAAAATACAAAGGTTCACATTGGTCTTAGGTAGATACAGGCGAAGAACTGAGCTGTGCAGCTCCGAAACAACCGAACAAAAGTTTCTAAAGCACCACTAAATTATATAAAAATCAGACCATGGACGGATTGTAGTTGGTGTCTGGTGAAATACTATGCTACCTTGTAAAAAGTTTTACAAAAAATTACAAATCAAAAGTATATTAACCCTCTGAGTTCAAAGCAGCATTTTTTTTTTTTTCATTAACTGGTACTAAATCCGACGGCCGCTCCGGCAGGGAAGTGGCCCTTGGGATCGGGGAGGTACAAGTTACATCTGCTCACAACCCCGGGAACGCTCTCCCATGGAGAAACAGCGTCATGGGAACCGCACATCCAGGGCAGGGTGGGTGTGTTGAAATAAAAAAAAAAATTTAAAAAAAAAAAAAAAAAAATCTCTTTTTTTCGACCAGTGATCAGCTTTTCTTAACCAAACCCAAGACCATCCAGACCATTTGCTAACCCAGCATTCTCCTTCCACCTCTCAGATATCTGGAAAGCCGGTGTATTCTGCTCCTGCTCGTTCCTTCTTGATGAGAACCTGGACTAGCAATTCCTGACCCCGTCCTGCCCAGTGAGAGCGCAGGAATGTGGCTGTGAACAGTCCTGGAGCACAGGGAGAGCCACGGTGGAGCACGGAGCAGCTGCAGAGCATGGAGATGTCTGTGGAGCTCATGCCAAAGGAACCAGAACGCTGTGGCTCACCAAAAAAAAAAATTAAAAAAAAAAAAAGAAGAGAAAAAAAAAAGAAGGGGAAAGAAAAATAAAAAGATCCCTGACAGAAATTCGGAGTCAATCCCGTTTGTTTTAAAACTTGTCCCAGATGTGGCTGTCACCAGGGCTTTGGGAATCTGAGTCTGTACCATTCAGCTGCAGGTATGAATCAGGTGCTGGGACAGGGTGGTGTTGGGCACCCTCCTCACGACGCGGCCTCGGTGTCCTCTACAGCAGTTTGACCACGAGTGAGAGCTCCTGAACTTCCACGTGTGCCGAGACAGGTTCAGAGGTGATCAGGAATGACTTGGATAAATAAAACTTAACCCAACTGTGGCTGTTGGTGGTCTGTCCATGTGCCCCCGGGTTACCTCTGTTTCAGTACAAACTGATGGCAAACTTATGGCTAAAGGTTCCTCTGCCTCTGCCGAGGAGGGAGGCACCGGCGTGGCTGGGGGACCACGGAGAGGGAGAATCCCGGGACAGCGATTGTCTCTGCCTCTCCTGCCTGAACGGTAAGACTTTCACAAATGGCTGCAGTTACAGATTTTGTCAAAGGTTTGTTACTTCATGGTATTCACACAAAAATAAATATTTACATAAATTCCAAGTATGGGAGGATGCAGTGGACAAACCAAGCAGGCTTCTGAAGTGCTGGGGAAAGCGTTGAGTCTGAGCCCTGGCTGGGGGCTGGCGTGCCCAGGGCACCCTCCCCACGCTCGGCAGGAGGGGATGGGGGTGGCCACGATGCTCCAGGCTCCAGCATCGGGTCAGGTCTAAGAGCCACCATCACCTTGTCTCTGCACTGATCCCTCAGCTGCACCCCGCGGCGAGGGGCTGGGTCCCTTTTCTCCAAATGCTACGGAAAGTTTAAGGTTTGGGGAAAACAGTCAATGCAATGTTGATCCCTTCTGCTGTGGGGCCAGGCACACCTTGCCTCAGGAGCCAGCAGCTTTTTCTGTTCTGAGACTAACAGCAGGGTAAAGTTTTATTTTTCTTCCAGTGTGTGGATCATCATAGGGTACAGAGGGTACAGGGGAACTGCCCGGGCCCACTCCTGGCCGGACCAGCGGCTGCTCAAGCCTGTGCCACCAGCATTGACCCCTGGAGCTGCAGCCCCCGGCCGCTGGCTCCAAGTGGCCAAAAAATAAGATAAAAACTGACTCCAAACCAAGAAAGTTCCTACCTACAAAACAGCTTTACACTTATCAGATTTCTATCTCATGGTGTGGACTTCAGCCAGGTTGGGGGGGCTGCGGGGGACAGGGAGCAGCGGGACCCTCGCTGGTCTCTGCACAGCTCCAGAGCACGTTGCAAGGCTGGGCTGGGCTCAGCACCCCTGGCCGGAGCGAGGTTCCTGGGTTAGCAGCACTGGCAGTAGGTATTGCACTGAGCAAAACGAAGTGCATCGTCGTGGGGGGGTGGAAACAGGGCAGAATGGTCATTGGACTACGGTTCTTCCACACTTTGGGAACCGTGGGCTTGTTCCAGGACTGTGAGCAGGGAGGGGGAAGGATCCTGGGCCCCGGAGAGGACTTTGTCAGTTCTGCTGCTCAATGCTGCCTAGAAGCGGGCGGTCACCACTCCAGCTGAGCTCTGGGCTGAGCCCTGGGGCTGCCCAGCCTCACACCCGCGGCACCGGGCGGTTCGGCCCCGCGCTCCCCGGCGCTGGCTGCAGACGGAGCGGAGCACGGCCGGGCGCAGCCGGACCCAGCCGGAGGTTCCAGCCTCCTCGGCACGATCCCCATGTCTGCAGCACCCGCTGACCCCCAGCACCGGCGCTGCCAGTCCTGGAAGAAGCCCACAATGGAGTGTGAGGTAGAGTACGGATGGTGACCGCAAGACAGTGTTTCTCAGGTATCTCCTTCCTTTCTTCCTTCCTTCTCTTATCTGCAATGAGTTTAATGAGTGTGAGATGTCCTTCCAGCCGGAGGTCTGCTGAGCTTGCCGAGTCTCTGCGGGAGGTTCAGACCCCACTGCTGCTACGGGACCTCTTAGAACAAAGGCCTAAGCAGGACGCTTGCGCTGCTGTTCAGCTCCCACCTACGCTCACTGGAGGCTGAGCAGCCTCGATGTCAAGGGCTGGATGGCAAACTTGCTCCCTGTGGGACAAGGGTTCACCAGAGAAACAGGCAGAGCTGCCTGGAAATTAGTAGTGTAGTGATATGGAATGTGTTATTTCACAGGAATAAATTCCTTCTGATCAGACAGACAAAAAACTGGCAATCTGTACAAACTCAAAAGAATCCATTTTCAGAAAAATAAATTACTAAGGGGAGAGGAGGGTCCATTTCTCAATAAATATGTGATTCAGCTCACCTAAGACTTGGAAATTATCCAGGGATGGGAATCTAACATTTGGGTCCACAAAGGTTATTCTAAATACATCTGCAGCCCCAAACCTCCCCAGGCTCCCTTCTGCCCTTCAAAGTCCCACATCCTTCCAAGCTGCAGGGTTGGCTTCTGGTCGGCTGGAGGCACGGCTGTTGGTACGGTTCCAAAACATGTCCTTGTGCCTGAAGTCCCAGGTGCTTGGAGTGTAAAAGAAAACAGGTCTTTAGGATCCCACCTTCTAAAACTACGTGTGCCCACCACGCGGCGGGAGGACGATGCTGGTCCTGAGCAGGACACCGCTGGGAGCCTCTCTCTAGCAGGTACAAATTGTCTCGTCGACCGAGGAGCGATGAGGACACGGGGAGTCAGTTCTGCTGTAAAATGAGGTTTTCCAGTTCGTCTGCAGAGCGGAGCAGGAACGCCGCCGACTCCCGGTAGCCGGCGATGAGCTGCCGCACGGCGCTGATCTCCGTGGGGCTGAGCTGCGCCGCCTGCATGCCCCGGCTGGTGCTGTTGGACGCAGCTGTGCTGGAGGCCCCACCTTTCATGCTGAGATCCGTCGGACCTGCCAAGGAAAAGGGAGAGGGAGGCTCAGGCACAGCAACACTCCCCATCCTGCTGTGATTCCAGACCTCTGCAGCGCTTGGAAGGTTCCCACAGTGCCTGGATAACGTGAGGAGCTCCTGATCCCTCTCAGACACCAGAGCAGCCACTCACTGCCTCTGCAACAGGAACACAGGTCCAGAGGAGCCCACAGAGATAATAAAAAGGTTGGAGCATCTCTGCTAGAGGGACAGGCTGAGGGAATTGGGGTTGTTCAGCCTCTACAGAGACCTCAGAGCTCCTTTCAGTACCTAAAGGGGCTCCAAGAGAGCTGGGGAGAGACTTTGGACCAGGGCATGGAATGACAGAACAAGGGGCAATGGTTTCACCCTCACAGAGGGAAGGCTTAGATGGGATACTGGGAAGAAATTATTCTCTGTGAGATTGGTGAGTTTCTGGCACAGGTTGCCCAGAGAAGCTGTGGCTGCCCCATCCCTGGAAATGTTCAAGGCCAGGTTGGACAGGGCTTGGAGCAATCTGCTCTAGTGGAAAGTGTCCCTGCCTGTGGCAGGGGGTTGGAGTGAAGTCAACTTCAAGGCTTCTTCCAAACCAAACAATTCTGCAATTCTATAAAGAGGCCTCAGAGCCAATATGACAAAAATCCTGTCCTGCAGCCTGGCTCACAGCTCTGTGAAGAGAGGGTCTGCTGGGAGGTAAGCCAGCTCATGTTGGCACCTGCACCATCAAAATCACCTTCAAGGTTCTGGTTTTCCCTCTGCATATGGGCAGTAATATCCCACATGGGTTGTGCTTCCCTGGTTTATCTTGATGAGTGACCCAGAAAGAAAGGCAGGAGAAAAAGTGGACTTAGCTTCATGTTGGACTAAGAGAAGCAAAACAAAGAGTAAGAAACACACAACCAATTGGAAATGAGGAAAGAAGTGCCAAGAGATGCACTAGAGATGTGATAGTAGTCAGAAAGAGGAGGCTGTTGAGGCTGCAGCCTGGAGGGAAGGAGACACTGAACTGATCCCTGGGCTGAAGTGCTGCAGGCTGATGGAGCAGTTGGTGATGCTGGAGAAAGGCTTTGGGATGGCTGAGCCCCTGCTGGGTGGCCTGACAGCCATGGGACACCAGGGACACGGAGCAAGGACTGGGTGTTGTGGCTGTTTGCAAACCAGGATGGGAGAATTGAGCTGCCCTGAGTGCAGCTGGGTGGCACTGGTGATGGTGGCAGGGAGGGAAGCTCATTGCCCCAGGCAGAATGGAAAGCATTCAAGGAAAGCAATGCTGGAGCTGCGGGAGGAGCAGCACCAGCAGAAGTGTTCCATGCCAAGAGAGCCAGAGCTTCAAAGTGGGGGAGGAGGAGGAGAAGGAGGAGAAGGAGGAGGAGGAGGAGGAGAAGGAGGAGGCTCTCATGCGAAAGCAATTTCACTGGGCAGAAAAGGCAGCAGTAAACTGAGCCTGAGCTTGTTTCCCAGCTCACCAAGGGGGAAGGAGCTGGGAGCAGGGATGTGGGCTTGAGCAACAATTGCCTGAGGTGGGGGATGGAGGGTGAAGACACTTCTGGGCAGCAAAGCCCTGCGGGGCCTCTGCTCAGAGGGAGGAGAAGATGCAGCTCCTTGCAGAGCGCTCTTCCCTCTCAAGGACTGGGCAAGAGCTTGGGAAAAAGACAACTGCAAATCAGAGGTTTAAAAATCCCCTAGAAAGAAAGAAGGCGAGGTGCTGCTGGGTGCTGCACCCAGGGGCTGTGTGCTCCTCCTGGGGCTGCTCAGGGACCGTCCTGCACGTTCACTGTCTCACATGGAGGAGCCCAAGGAGGGTGCCTGGCAGTGGGGACCGGGTGGCTGTGCTGCTCTGGGGAGGAACCATTGCTGTGAGGATTAGGTCTCAGCAGCTGGAGGCCGGGACAGGATCTTTATTCAGGGTTAAGAAGCATTAGGAAGGGATGATAAGAGTTAATCCCAGACAGGCATCTCTCAGGCCTCCGGAAATCACATCCTTCCAAATCCTGGCTCCCGTCGGGGTGGGCTGGGGCTGGAGACCAGAGTGCACCAGGACAGGCAATGGCAACCCAGGGATTGCAGGAGGACTGGGCAAGGACTGGCAAGGGATCCAGCCCCTCCTGCCAGCACTGCTGCAGGACAGAGCCAGAGGGAGCACTTGGCCTCATCCCACACCTCCTGCTCCAGGTGTGGGCGAGTCACCAGGTACCTCAGAGCCTTCCTGTGTACCCTGCTCCAGGATACTCTGCTCTGTTCACTTGTTCCTAATCTCAAGCTCTGCCTACTCTCCCCTTCCACCTTACTGCCCTGCAGCATCAGCCCTGTTTTCTCAGCTGCCCCCAGGCAGTCTCAGCCCCTCAGAGCCCTCCTGAGCTGTGGCTGTGCCCCCCACCCTGTCCCCATCCCCGAGAGCAGAACTGCTCATACCAGCAGGAGATCAGGGCAGTGATATGCGCCCGCCCCTGTTAATAATTAACAGAGAATCTGGTATGAATTCTCCTTTTTTTTTTTAAGTGACACTCCTTCCCTCCACCAGTGCGACCCAAACCGTCCTTCCAAGTGCAGTTCAACAATTAACCACCTGCTGATGACGTGAGCAGAGCCACCAGAGAGAAGGGACAAGAGGAGATTTTGGAGCAGCTCTGTGCAGCGGTGGGAGAGGCGCTGCCAGGACTGGGAGCTCTGGGAGCAGCCCATGTTTCTCCTCCAGTAACCAGCTCAACCCCACACTGGGGATGCCAGGAGCCCCAGGTGCACTGGGGTGATGCCAGGGTGGGCTCCCCCTGCCCCTGGCACAGCCACTCACCATTACTGTGGTTGCCCGTCTGGAGGGATGTGGGGGGCTGCAGGCTGCCCCCCAGGGACCCGTAGCCACGGTAGCTGTAGTTCAGGCTTCCATTGATGTAGACTGGGTCTTGGGAGTAAGATGAAGCTGGCAGTGAGTAGGAGGAGTGGGTGATGGCTGTGGAGTCTCTGGAGTGCTGCTTGTCTAGGGCGATCGGTTCGTCCTGCACAGGGGAAACACAGACCTGCTCCAGCGAGGAGCCTGGCTGTCCTCTGTGGCCAGCAGGATGGACAGTGCAGAGATGCCTGGTGTCCTGCAGCTGCAGTGTGCCCAATCCAAACCAGCATTCCCATCCCCACTGGCCTCAGGACACACCACAGGGCTCTGCTCTGCAGCCCCTCAGACTTTCAGAAAGACTTCTGACCCCACCATGGGACACTGCCAGCTCTGTTTCCCGCCCACCCCCAGCTGCCAGCACTGTACCTGCGAGGTCTGGTAGATCTCCAGCCGCATCCTCTTGGCTGCTTTCCGCGTTTCGCTCTCACAGGCGGCGGCCAGGATGTTCTCTGCCATGGCTGAGGTCAGGTGGGGCGGCGTGGGCCTGGTCTGCAGGGACACAAGCAGAGGGGCTGCTCAGGGATGTGCTGCTCTGGGCACTGGGACTGAGGGCAGGGCACTGGGGTGGCCACTCACCATCTCCATCCCGTTCTTCTTCATGCGGCGGCAGGACTTGAGGTAGGTGCGGATGCGCTTGCGCGCCCGCTCCTGGAACTCGGGGAACTGCCGGCTGCAGGACTCGATGATGGCCTGGATCTTCTCCTTGGGCTGCTTGGAGATGGGAACCATCCTGTCCAGGTTCTCGTCCACAAAAAGGCGCACGAACATCTGCAAATAGAGAAGAGACGAATGGTGGGAATGGTGGGAACCCTGAGACGGAAGGCAGGCGGGCTCACCCTCCCTGTGGAGCTCTCCTTACATTGAAGGCCTTTAGCCTCTCTGGGTCCATCCCCTCCGAGTCATTGATCTTATCATTGTCTTCATGGTCATCATGGTCATCATCATCTTCATCAGCTGTGGGGGCCCTGCCGACAGTCAGGTCCTCGGGGCAGCCGCTCACCTCTGTCTTGATGGAGTCATAGCTGCCAGAGCTGTACGGCGGGGACTGAGAGGAGACAGGGGTTACAACCAGCAGCTCTCACCCCATGCACCTGCCCTTTCTCCTTGTCTCACTATGTCTGACCCCTCCCCTGCAACCCAGGGAGATGAACCCATGGCCAGGTGTGTCACCTCTGCCTGCTTTGGGTAGGGGGGAGCATGGTGGCCTCAGCCAGCCTGTGATAACTTGGTGGCCCCATGACAGCTCTGGCTGGTGGGGCCATGGCTCTGCCTGATCCTGTGGCAAACACTGCCTGATCCAGCATGAATGGGCTCTTTGTCACATGGTGGCTGTGGCACAGCTGGTCGGGGGAGGTGAGCCCACTGCAGTGCCCAGCCCTGGGGCAGATGGGCTGTGGGGCTGTCCCTGGCTCTCCCAGAGCATCCCAGGCCGTACCTCTGCTGTGGTCTTCACCCCGTACTTGACCCTGCTGCGCAACCCGTCGGCACTGCAGCTGTCAGACTGGTAGGAGGGGGTGATGTGGGCAGGGGTGAGCTTGTCACAGAGGTTGATGGGCTGGTCCTCAGCAGAGGCAGTGAAGTCCATGGGGGCTGCGGTGCCATTGCCGTTCATTTCGGGGAAGGCGCTGTCGCCCTGCGTGCTGCTGGAGGTGGAGGGGTTCAGGGTGGAGGAGCCATTCCCGCTGCAGCTCTCTGACGAGGAGTCATCTGCAAGGAACAATGTGTGTCACCCCCTTGGCACCCTACGTCCTGGGCTCACTTGGTGGCTGAGTTGCCACTGGGAGTCAGGCTGGCACTGCTGCACTTTGGGCCCTGGGATGCAGCAGGTGCTGGTGTCCATTCCTGCAAGGTCATTGTCATTCCCTCATCTCTCAAAGCACACCAGGTGTTGCCATGCCCCATGCCCGAGCCACCCATCCCTCTGCAGGTGACAGTCCCAACGCCTCCGCCCTCGTCCATGGTGCCTAGGCTTGAATAAGAACTTTGGAATTTGGTCCTTTTCAGTTTCTGTTTGCATTGCAGGGAGGAGAAAGGGGCACTGCCTCTCCCTGCCAGGTCCCCTGCCATCCTCCTGGCCCAGTTTGGGGCTGGGTGCAATGGGAAGTGACAAGTTCCAGCACTGGTGGTTAAGGAACATGCAGCTCTGCAGAGTGCTGGGCCATGGGGATGACACACAAGGACAGGCTCACTTGGGTGGGAAAACCCTGAATCCATGCTGCCTGGAAGCAGCATTAGGAGCTCTGCTCACAGCTAGCACCACCCAGCAAGGCTCCTCCTTGGCATGCTGCTGCAGGGAGGGGACAGGGGCTGCATGATGTCCTTCCTGTCTCACTCAAAGCCTAAGTGACCTACACCCTACACTCCTGTTCCCAGTTTCCACATGCCCTAGAGCCATCCCCACAGCACATGCAAGGCCTTTTCCCCACCACACCAACAGGTCAGGGCCCTGGCAATGGCAGTGCCACACACACCCAGTGCACAGATCTTGGCTGCATTCATTCACACCCCAGGCCCTGACACCATCCCCCTGCCTGTGCCTGCTCCCACCGTGGCGTCTCCCCAAGAAGAGCCCAGCAGTGGCAGAGAGCCCAGCACTGCCTGCACCCACCCTGCCTGCACCTGGCCAGGGAGCCCTGCCCTGGGGCCAGGCACGACATTTCAAACTGCTCAGCCTGTTCCCTTCCCTCCCCCTCGCCGCACTAAATCCTTTATTTCATTAGGTGCCTCTGCGAGAGGGAAAGGGCGAAGCACGTGGGAGCCGCTTCCTGCGCCAGCGTGCGCCGGGCGGTGAACAAAGAAGCTGTCGGCAGCGAGGAGCAGATGGCCGTCCCCAGTCCCCACGCCCGGCCCGGCCACCCTGGGACAATGGGCCGGGGCTCTGGGGCGGCCGCAGCCCCGGCCGATGGCTGCTGGCACATGGGCGCCAGGTCCAAAGGTGTGCGGGAGCAGGGCGGCGGGATGGTGCCCAGCTGCTGCCATCCACCCTCCTCCTCCTCCTCCCCGTGCCAGCACCTGCGGGAAACTTTCCTGCCAGGCTGGGTGAGTGCTGAGGTGACCCTGCGGTGGCCCAGGACTTTGTATCCCTTAAAATAAACACACTTGAGGACACTGGGGCATCCCGGCCGACTGTGGGGCCAGCCAGGGCTGCCGCCGCGTGTCCCCAGTCACCCCGGCAGCGCTCCCTGCCTGGCCTCGCGCCTGCGCCAAGGCGGCTCCTGGCCCCATGAGCCCCTAAATTAAAAGGGGCCTACTGGAGCTCCCCGCTCAGCAGAGCTCCCTCCCCCTCCTTTCCCTTGTGCTGATCCACTTATTCGTCTGAGCGATGACCAGAGCTGACCTAATCCCGGGGTGGTGTTTGTGTGCTGAGTGCTCCGGGCCGGTGGCAGGCGTCACCCGCCCCACCACGGGGCTGGGTCCTGGCAAAAGCCCTGGGTGCCAGCTCTCTGTGCCAGGGAGTGCGGGGCTCCAGAGGGGCTCAGCAGGAAGCACTTATGCAGGCCCACCCTCCAAGCCAGCTCTCCAAAACCAGCTTCATTCTCCTATCAAAGTGTATGCAATGGTGGGGCTGCATCCCAGACCACGTCCACAGGTTCCTGCAGCATCTGGAGGGGCAGGATGTTGGGGGCACTGCCACCTCTGCCCCCCACACCCCTCTTGGCCCAGGGCACTGGTCTGGTGCTGAGCCCCCCAAGGTTTTGGTGTCCCTTGGCACGGGTGCAGGAGCAGTGCTGGCTTGGCTGTGGCCCCAGCAGGAGCGGGCAGGTGGCCGGGGGCACAGAGGCCTCCCTGCCCAGGATGGCGGCTGTCCCTCCCCCAGCACTGCTCTCTGCGCCAGGGGAGATGGGGCTCCCAGAGGGAGGCTCCAGTCTCATCCAGCGATGCCTCTCGGAAGGATTAAGGAGAATTATTCCCAAGCACGGAGGCACGAGCTGTAGGCCAGGCCCCGCCATCGGCCCGGGCACAGCCACAGCAACAGTGCTGGGCCAATCGGCGCCGTGGCCAGGATGATGGTAGGGACCTCCTCCCTCAGCTCCCCTGGCATGGCTGCCTGCACCAACAGGACTGGGGGCCCACCATGGCACAAAATCCCTGCCAGGCAAGGGCACCAAGAGAGGCGTTTGCCTCTCTGGTCACCTGGGAGAACAATGTGCAGGTGCCCTGAGCGTCCCCAAACCTGTCCTGGGCATCCCCAACCTCCTGTGGGCACCCCTGCAGGGATGAAAGCATCCTCAGCATGCTATGAGCAACCCCAGACATCCCCAGTCTGCCTTAACTACCCCCACTCCCCCTGGGCATCCCACTCTGCCCTTGCCCATCCACCTCCAGCCTCCTCACAGCCCCCAGGTCTGGCCCCCCATTCCTGCAGGCAGGGACAGTCCTGCAGTGGCTGCTGACACCAGACAGGATCCTGGGGGTGACACCTGGACCGCCCTGATTCCTCCACGTCTCAGGTTTTCTTTTGTGTCACACAAAACACACACAGCAGCAGCTGCATGTCAGGTTTCCACCCGATGCTGCTGCATTTACGAACCCTGGGTTTGCTACAGGCAAAAGACATTGCAAACAAAGAGGAAGACGTCTCTAGGAACCTGCCAGGTGGGATAAGGAAATGAAATGGGAATCTAATATCAGTAGCCAGCACCTACTAAAAGAACAATTTAGTTTATACGAGGATGGATGTATGTAAATAAAGAGGTTTTTTAACCCACGAGCTACAGATATTTTCTTATTTCTGTATTTTTACATGTTATGCTCTAACAGAAGTTCCACACACAAAGTGGTGGGTTAATCTCACTATTGTGAGCAGAGAAATGGTCACAAATTCAAATTGGTGAATGCTTGGGTCCAAGTGAGAATGGCCTCAACCAGCTTAAAAATGCAGATGAGCTCAGGAGGGAACTGCAGTCTCCTTGTTGGGGTGGATGGGCCAGGGATGGGGATGAGGATGGGGATGGGGATGAAGCTGCTCCCTGGGCAGCCTCACTGGGTTATCTCCAGCCCACAGCCATTCCTGAGAGGAGCTGGGGAGCGGGACCTGTGGGAGAGGGAGCAGGAGCATTCCCACCCTGGGTGCTGGGACCATTTAGGCTCCTGCCTTGCTTTGGCAGCTGCGTCAGGACTCTGAGCAGTGGTGGGGCTGTGTTGACCACACTCCATTTCAGCAAAACCCACCAAGCTCCTGAGCTTGAAGAGGTTTTCCTCATCTCCCAGCAGTGCCCAAAGCACATGTCAGGAGCCGGGCTCCAGCAGCAGCAGGCGAGCAAGGCCAGGCTGTGCAGCCATGAATATATTCATTATCAACCAGCACGAGCCTGGTGAGCTCCCTGCTCACGGCTGGAGCTTGGCTGCACGAGGAGCCCCTCTAATGAGGATAATTGGGAGCCCCCCTGCTCCACCCCCGTGCCCTAATTGAAGCAGATGGAACTGCAAAAACAATGTCACTTCTAACCGGTTTGATCTTTCGGTTGGAAAACGGGACTATTTCGTTCTCCTGCTTAATCCCCTCGAGCTGGGGCTCCTTGGGCTGCACGGAGGTGGAGCAGCCCCTGGCACTGTGCAGGAGAGGTGAGGCTGGAGAGCCCAACAGAATCAGCTGGCCCTGAGGTCCATGGAGTGCTGCCCTCTTTGGCCCCTCTGCAGAGAGCACGACAAGACACGTGGTGAGGCTGGTGAGGTGGCTGTGGGGGAGCAGCCTGGTGCCTCTGCTGCAGCCCCGGCATCTCCCCGGCATCAGCCCAGGAGAGCAAGAAGCAAAATGGCTTCTTGGGCCGCGGTGCTGGGGGAGGAGGGGATCAGTCACTTATTAAATGAATTAATCAGGGCTCAGCGTTTTCATTTTGAAGAGGCTGCTGGATTATCCTTGATTTCTGTGGCGCTGGATTTGAGGAGATCAGGAGGGGAAGGGGCGATTTCCAACACCTGCTCCCCGGGAGATTTTATGGCGGGGAAGTGGTTGGGTTTAACGTCTCTGCCGGCGCAGGCCACCGCACCACTCTCCAGAGCAGAGTTAAAGATGAATGGGGCAAATTGTTCCTCCTCCTGTCACATCTCCAGAGCGGAGACAAAACCTCTTTTGACTCAGGAAACAATGAGCTTATGTAAGAGCCAGCGGCCCACGGAAACCTCGCCGCAGCCCCGCACCATGCACTGGGCCGGGGTCCACCCGGCTCTGCCCACATCCTGCTGCCAAGGGACCCCTGGCCGGCCTTGGAGCAGCCCTCCCTTGGCTGCTGCCCACCTGCCTGGGCGGTTGTGGGTGTCACAGCCATGCCAGGTCCCACCAGTGACCCTTGGTGCCTCATGGGCCGTCATGGATCCACCAGCCATTGCCCTGCCTGCTATGGTTCCATGGGTGATGGCAGTGGTTCTGCCACACCTGAGTCTTCCTGTGGCTCGTGGGTGGGTCTGTCCCATTTCCAGCCAGCCATGGCACCGGAAAAGGATGGAGCTGCACACCCAGCCTGGGAGTGGCCGTCAGGAGGGCATAGAGCATCCCACCGCCGCCCGCCTGGAACAACAGCCAGGAAGATGAAAAGTGCCATAAATTATTCACTCACAAAAGAGACAAGAAGGGAGAAGAAGGGGAGGAGGAAAGCCTGTGAGGAAGGGATACTTAATACAAATTAGAGACTGAGTGGGAATGGGGGCCCTGTGGGGGGAGCCAGTGCTGGGTGTTAGAGCCACACTCATTAGGGGCAAGGGAGCACCACTGCAGGGATCCTGCACCCAGGACTGGGTGGTGGAGAGGCCCTGGCCCTGCACTGCTCACACAGTCAGAGCACGAAGCCCATTTTCTCCAGGTCCTGCCCAGCGTTTGCCTCCAAGATGCATAAGAAAGAAAAAAAGCAACGTGGCTGAGGGCCGCAGTGCACTGGGGCTGGCCAGGTTCCAGTTAAGACGCTCTATTTCCTGTCTTCCTTCGCTAAGGCAAACCTCGTTATGTCCCAGACAAAGTGTCCACCCTCCACCCTCCACGCTCCCTCCCTGGGTCCCTGCCTCGACCAGAGCCCTTGACGAGCCAGACATCTGGCAGGGCTGGACACAATGCCTGTCTGCAGGGAGAGCTGGGCCGGACAAGGCAGCGCTGTGCGGCCGCCTCCCTGTCCCCTGCCATGAAAGGTGCCCCCCGGTGCCATCTCCCCCCGGCTCCACTGCCCGGCCCGAGGGAGCAGCTCCCTCCGGCACCGGGACCTCACCGCGCCAGCCCCGTGCTGGACGTTTTCCCAAGCACCAAAGCTCATCAGCTCCCGCCGCACAGAGCAGCCTTGTCACAAACGCTCTCTGTCCCTCGGTTTTCCCTTCTCCTCCCAAACACTGCTCCTTCCCTCCCACTGCTGCTCCTCCAGCCACCTTGCAGCTCAAGGAATGCTCGAGCAAGGAGCTGGCCCTTGCTCACACTGAGGAAGGAGGTGGCACAGACCAAGCCTCTCCTTGTGGCACCGCTGCTGGCAGCCACCCGGATCCTGCTGCAGGGAGGGGACATGCCGTGGCCCCATGCTGCCTGGGCACTGCCTCTCCCCACGCCAAACAAACGAGTTTGGTGGGTTTGGGCTGGATTTGTGCCAAGCTGGTGCCTCCAACACAGACCTACCACTAGAAGAGAGACCCTGCTGTGCTCCCCCAATCATTTAGGGACTGTCCTTTAGCACTGTGGGGCTCACTCTGCTGTTTCCACTCACCTCTCTGGTTGGGGGTACTCAGTTTGGGAAGGAAGGGAGGAGCACAGGTGGGGCTGACTGTCCATAGCCTGGTGATCCTCTCTGCTCCAGATTAAGGAACAGACCCCCAAAACCCTGCTCCATGCACCAGCAGGACTGACTGGGCAGTGCCTGCAGCAGCCATGAGAGAGCTGGAGCTGAGCTCAGTGTGCCAGGCTGGGAAAGCCACCACAGCCTCACAGCATCCCTGCTGCACTTCCCAGCCTGGCAGCAGGCAAGGACAACTTTCAAAGGACACCAAAAGGAGGGTGTTTATCACAGGCCAGGGCCTTAGCTCAGGGGGAGCAGATGCAGCCCTGGAAGAGGTGACGGGAATGGAGTCACCAGCCCAGACCGCTCAGGCGAGGCAGGTACACCTTTGTTGACTCCTGCTGCGGAGCCAGCACGGCATGGGGACACCCTGGAGAAAGAGGAAATATATCCCTAATGAAAATGAGATAAGGCTGTGTCCAGCTGTAGCGAGGCCCGGCTGCTGGTGCTAGTCTTGTTCAGAGCTAAGGCTTTAGAGAGCCAAAATTCAACACTGGCACAAGAAGCCCTGGAAAGAGTAAGGATTTTGCAACTTGGGCTAAGCAAGTGTCTTGGGACCCACAGGCCATCTCCTGCACTAGCCAGCCATCAGACACCTAACCATGGTCTGCTGGGCTCCCCTGTGGCTTACAAAGGGCGTTTGTATTCACCTGGAGCAGGGCAAGGCTGGCTGGGAGCTGTGTGACACCCAGTGCTGCAGCAGTGACCCTGTGAGGGCACAGTGAGGTGGGCACCACTGCCCCACAGTTGGGTGCCAGCTGTCAGAAGTGCAGCTGTGGAGTTGGACAACACTTGGGGATGGAGCCTGGCTTTTGATCAACACTTGGCAACAGGCTGCTCCTCCTCAGAAAGCTCTACTAGACTGGTGGTTCTGGTGATGAGCAGCACATCGTGGGCATCTCATCAAGTGCCAGCAGTGTCACCCAGAGCTGTGGGACATGTGCCATACCAGCAGAGAGACTGCTGTGCTGGCACATCTCTGCCATCCCTGACATCCCAGGGCAAGGTGTCCTGGGGAGTGACAAGCCTTGCCAGCCCCTGGGACAGAATCTGGAAATAATGCTTGCCCACATGTCCTTGAGGTCCCTCCTTGCAGCACTCCTGAGGAATGTCCCCAACACTCAGAAGCCTCCCCAGCCAGCTGCCTCAAGGGATGCCCCCAAGAAGCGTGTGCCTTCACAGTTAAGTAGGTTAAGAAAGTCCTTTCTCCAAGGTCTGGATTAGCCACTGCTGCTCCGGGCAGAACAGACTCAGCGGGGACGCTGCCAGTCAAGCGAGGACGGCACGTGGGGATCTCAGCACAAGGGGATCAGTCCAACATGGTGCCATGAACAACCCCATGTCCCCTACACAGACTAAGCACACCATACACCCAGGAGGTTTCTCTGCTCTTCAAAAGAGGCTGGGGAGCAGCAAGCCCTGCCTGTGGGCTGAGCGCTGCTCCTGGGCAGTGGAGCAGGATGTACAGGGACAAGGCAAGGTGGATCCTGTCAGTGGGCAAGACAGAGGCTCTTCTATATGAGTTCAAGCACTTTGCCATGTCACACACTGAGGTTTGGGGTCTGACTCCTGCTTTACTTTCAAGGACATTGCACTTTGGCAGAGTCCCAGCAGGCCTGGGGTGGAATATCCAGCACCCCTGTGGTGGGATACCCCACTCAACCCCTAACACCAGACTGAAATGAGAGGTTTCTAGTGCAGTGCTCACCTGTGGAAGCAGAGAGACTCTGAAGATGGACAGAGTCCAGCTCAAACTGCCACGGCAACACAGCACCAGGGCCTGGGACCTGCTGGGAACTCAGCATGGGATGGGGAGACTCAGCATGCTCAGCTGGGATGGGCATGGGATGCCTTCAGGGCTGGAGATGGGCTCATACAGCAGGATGGAGCAGCATTCAGGTCCCTTTGCTCCCAGCGTGCGCTGGCCCCCGCAGATGTGTCCCTGCAGGATGTCCAGCACAATAGCTCTGCTCCAGCAGCAGAGTTTGTGTGGATGTTGCTGTTGCTTTGGGCAGCCCTCGGCTTCCTGCGGGCACGTACACTGTGAGCAACATCCGACTGGGAAGGGATGTAGCTGGAGCTTCATGTTTTCCGTGCTGGGGCCCGCAGGATGAGTAACAAAGGAAAATGGAAGGAGCGAGTGTGTGTTCAGTGTCCCTGCTCAGGTCCTAAATCCCACCGTGTGCCCACTGACCCAGCAGGGACCCCAGCTCCCCTGACAGTGCCTGCTCTGTCCATGACCCTCCCAAGCCTTTAGGTGTATTCTGCTCTCCCTGCAGTTCCAGGGCTGACACCAGCTGTAGCATGACTGTACTTGGCCAAGGGTTCTGGGCACCCAGGACAAAGAAAGTGTTGGCTTTTGTCCCAGCTGGTTTTTAGGCCTCTGATGATTTAGCAGGTACCTGTTTATCAAAGCATGGGATGACAATTCCCTGCTCTCCCGCCTCTCTGGATTTCAAACAGCTCTACTCTGTGCCACAGAAGAGCACTTGCCACTCCCAGGCCTTGAAAAGACCTGGAGCTGGTGCTTTGGTCCTTTAAACAGGACTTTTTTAACAAGCGTGTCAGACGATACTGCTCTCCTACTAGGCAACTCTTCATTAAAACTTTATACTTTAGCAAGCCTTTCACTGCAGACACACTCCAAGCATCACACCCGTCAAACAGCAGCAGGCAGGACCAATTTAGTAACTCAGAAGGTTTTCCTGAAGGCAGAGAGTATCCAGTCCTGAACAAGCTCCCAGCTGAAGGACGTGGTGTGCAACCAGATCCCTCTGCAGCTCCAGGATGCCCGGAGCTGAGCCCAGCCTGGCTGCAGGGGATGTGTGGGGATCACTTGAGCACTGACTGGAGCTCTGCAGGACTCCTCAGGGCACAGGGGACAACTGAGCACAGGAGATGTGGGCAAACTTCCAGCTTGGGCGAACTTGGGCTGCCCCAGTGCAGGCACTCTGTGCTGGCAGCCTAGCCAGCTGGGCTCCAAGAAGGCTCCACAGCTTATGTGGGCTGGTTACTCACACTTTTTGCACAGCCTTAGCAAGCTCGTGTGAACCCGGAAAACACATTTGTTTCCAAAAAAAAAAAGAGCTCTCATAGGTTGAGAGAAGAGGAAACTGAAGAGTGGTCGAGACTTTGATTGTGCACGTTCCCTTCCCCACAGCAGCAATCTGCTTTTCCTCTCACAACATGCTCCTCTGCTCCATGCTCCTCTCCTTTCACCACCCACTGACCTCCTGGGTCACTCCACTGTCCTCCTTCCCTCCCCACTCTTGGGTGTGCTCCATTCCCGGGTGGGAGCACTGGTTTGGCACAGGGACTGACATGAGGCAGCATCAGTCTGAATTTAGAGCTCTGATTCAGATCATGGACATTCCCATAGGCACAAAATCTCAGTCCACAAAATGCTTCTGAAGTGTGACAGCCTGGTGAAAATTGCAATTCCTGGGGTTTTTTTGTATGGGTCTCATTTGTCACCCTGGGTTTGGCTTGCTTATTTTTTTGACACTATCACTTCTGATCCACCAAAGTCTACCCAGTTCAGTTGATGCTGACACCAGGGACACTTGCATTCCTATGGGACTATTTCCACATTATTTCTCATCACTGAACCTTACAAAAGAAATTAAAGGAGCCAAGAAGAGCCCCAAAGAGGACACCTGCTTCTGAAGGAAAACCACAGGGCATGAAAAATTGGAAGCAATTCCTAAGAGGGCGCAGAGAGAGAGAGGATTTCGATTTAGTGAGAACATCTTGATTTGCCTAAATACGTGAGTCCCTTATTAAATTACTGTCCTGTTGAATAATAGTGTTCAGCAAAGGGATCAAAACTGTGTCATTCTAGATTGTAAATGAGACTTGGGAATTCAGTGGTGAGGGCTAAGTCACAAGCCTGAAATGTCCCAGAGGGAGAATGGCAAAGTTCAGGGGATACAGAGAGACCTGGTCAGGCCTCAGGGATCAGAGGCTGGGCTTGCTGGGGTGGAGGCTGCAGCCTAGTCTTGAAGAGCCAAAAGCTTCTATGGGAGCAACTGTGTCACCAGCAAAACACTCTTCCTCCTGCCAAGACACAGCCCCCTGGGGCCCCGGGCAAACAGAAGTGCCCATCCCACCACCGGGATGCAGTGCTGGGCAGTCAGGTTTCACATCCTCACCAAGGCTGCCTGGCTCTGGGGCTGGGGCTGGCTATGGAAAACCAGCAGTTTCCCAAAACTGCAGATTTGCAATGGAAACTGAAGTGCCACAACCCACTGGACTGAAGAGAGCACTGGCCTTGCTGTCCCTGGGACTGAAGAGAGCAGTGTCCCTGTTGTCCCTTCTGTGTCTACCATCCCTGCCACTGGCCACACCACCAGCTAAAAGCCACCCCAGTGAGACCTGCCAGCACAAAAGCCTTTTCTTCTTTTAGGAGTGGTTTTCCAGTCCCCTTTCTTAAAGCAGGACCAACCCAGCTCAGTTGTTCCTCTGATTCCTCTGCTCCTCCCAGCAGCAGCCAGGCTGGGACAATGAGGGATTCAACCTCCTGAGCAAAAGCCAGTAACAGTCCAACCACCAAACCCTCCCAAGCATCACAGTGATGAACTCTGACCTGAACTCGTACTTCTACCACTTATTTACTTGCTCTTGTATTTTAAGCTTGCATGTTTCACAGACACAACACACTGCCTCTCTTCAAAAAACCCACGTGTGCTGCTTTCAGCCCTTCCAGCCGCCCGTCCCGAGGGAGGAGACACCCACGTTCAGTTCACCCCGCTCAGCATCGCTGTGGCTGCTGCAGATTATTCACAATTTCTTGCCTGGGGGATGCAAGACCTGTCAAAGGTGCAGTTTTCCAAACACTGAAACCTGTGACTGTGCTGCAAAGCCTTGGCATCCTCCCTGTGTTCAGAACTAACAGCGCTCTCCTCATCACCTGGGAAGAGGATGTGGGGAACGAAGTCCTCCCCTTAGAAGGGGATTTAGTGACCTTTTTCTGGAGGAGCTGGGAGACAGCTCCAGGCAGAAGGACCATCAGCTACGAGCTGGACAGGGCCCTGGCTGAGCAGG
Organism: Melospiza georgiana; assembly: GCF_028018845.1. Lineage (NCBI taxonomy): Eukaryota > Metazoa > Chordata > Aves > Passeriformes > Passerellidae > Melospiza > Melospiza georgiana. Next base: position 7,430,997 of record NC_080446.1, read on the forward strand.
AACCCAGAGGCTAAATTGGAAGGACTGGAAGCCAGCTCTGAGCTGATATGAAATCCATCCCACAGGTGGGGACACCTGATCAGAAAGGACTGGTTAATGTTTAATCAGTCACAAAAACATCCTGTGGCAGAGGCTGGGGCTCTTCCCGCCCGCTGAGGGACTCACCGTCCTCGTGGCTGTGCAGGTTCTGCGGGCTGCGCATGCTCTCGTCCTGGCTGGGGCTCAGGCTGGAGTTCAGGTGCTGGTCAGCTGAGATCCATGTGGAGTCGTTCATATCAAAGTCCTCGCTGCTCACCGACGTCTCATCCTGGAGGCAAGCAGGAAAGGGTTAACTCATGGAGCTATTTCCTTTCCTCCTTTCTCTGGCTTTAACATCTCCTCACCACACTCCTTCCCAAAAACAATTGGGTGGGCAGCTCCTGTTCCCCGCCCTGAGGAGCCCTGCTGGCCCCTTGGGCTTCCCAAGGCCGCAGCAAGCAGCCCTGCCCTGTGCAGGGCGAGGTGGTGGCTACCCCAGCGGGGACCAGGGCTCTGCTTCCTGCCTGAAGACTTGCCTGAGCAATGGCACTGTCTCTAATTGAGGACAATTAGAAAGAGCTCACATCCTGTAGGAGCGGATGGCTGAGCCCTGGAGTTTACCCTTTAATCTCCATTCACCCCAGTGTGCTCCTGGCGAGGCGGCGGCGTGGGGGGAGCTGAGGACAGGCAAGAAATGGCTCCGTAAAACAACCCGGACTTTTCTGAGATCAAATCATCTGCTACACGAGGAATCACCAGAGCACTGGCAGCAGCAGGAGCAGCCTCTGGGGCATATCTGCACACAGGTATGGATCCCCAAAGATCTGCACTGCCTGATGCTGCAGAGGAGGCTCCTCCAGACCTCTCCAGAGGGATATTGCCTCTACCCTGATCAAAAATGACAGCACACACCTTGGGAAGGGGCTAGGGGAGTGAGGTCCCCAGTGAGACAAGGACACCCCAGCTCAGGACAGGGACCCCAGCCAGCTGCCTGTTCCCTGACGATGGCATAGATGACATTCCTCTCTCCCACTTCTGCAGCTCAAAGGACATTTTCTCTCTCCCTCTCTCCCTTCTCACTAACCTTTACAGTACTTCGAGACACAGCCCTTGGATCGCTTCCAGTGCCGGAAAGGTCAGCCACAGGATTTCTAAACCATCATCATAAAGGCAGCACTGAGATCCTGAATGAGAGGAGGGGCTGTGGGACCTCCCCAGGCTGAACTCTCCCAATGCAAAGCTTGGGAGGAAGCAGATACGTGCTCCCGTATGGACACGGTCCTGCTGGTGATCCCTTTATCTGCCTTCCTCTCCCTGCTCCCCTCCCAAAGCCAGGGGCACACACAGCCCTGGGGTGCAGGGGAACACCAAAAATGTTTCCAGAACCGCTTTCAACTCTGCTTTCCTTTGATTGAAACATTTCAAAGGCTTGTAAACCTCTCTGCTCTTGTTTTTTTTACCCTCCCCCTGGTCCTGAGATAAAATACAATCCCCGCTCCCTTTCCGTGTAAGCAGTAATTGGCAGCACCCCTCCAACCTACGCCTGCTCCTCATAAAAACAGCCCTGTCTGGCTGCCGCTGGCTGATAGTTTTTATTGTGAACAAACAAATGTCTTTAAAGACAGGTTTGTGCTTTTCCTCCCAGCTCCTCGTCCCTGCAGACACATCTGCTGGCTCAGGGCTCGTGCTGGCCCCAGCCCGCTCCCTCCGTGTGCCTCCCGGGGAGTTTCCTGGAATTTACGGCTTGTGAAACCCTGCACGCACCAAGGGACGGACTGATGGACACACGGACAGGGCTCAGCAGTCCCCCACAGGCAGGGACACCCTGACCCCAGACCCACCAGGTGTCCCTGAACAGCCCCCCTGTGCCCAGGTGGAGCTGAGCAGGAGAGCAGAAGGGAGGGACAGCCACATTGTCCCTGGCTGAGCACAGCTCCACTGCCACACCAGCCACAAAGCAACCCTGCCTCTCCAGAAACTCCATCTTGTACGTACAGGAACAGAACTGCAAAGGTCTCCCTGTTGCAAACTATAAATAGTGTCTTTATTGTAAGCATTTGCAGGGAAGCAGCCACCCTAATATCTGGCCTTCTTCACAAGGCTTACTCAAGATTACTGTCAGGCTTAAGAGACAAATGCAAATGCCAAGGTCCTTGCTGCCCACAGTCCCTCACCTGTCCGGTGAGGAGGAGGAGGAGCCCAGAGAGTGACCCACGATGTTTTAGGTTGTTCAGGCTCAGGTGCAGAGGACATTGAGCCTCAGCACCCAAACCACAACCCAGGAGGCATCACCTTCTCCATGCACTCACACATGAAGGAGAAGCAGTGACACGAAGGATGCCTCACATGCACATGCAATAGAAAGTGCTTTATAAATGTGTACAATTCTCCTGAGGTGCAATAACATTTGCCTATTATTAGAAATGCTTGGGCTATCAAACCAGAAACTGATAAGCTATAAATGACTCAAGTTAAACAAGGCTGTCACACGTCCACCAGTCCAGGATTCAGCCACCAGCAGAAAGTCACCCCCTGCTTTCCAGCCAGAGCTTTCTGCTTTCCAGCACTAATATCCTTGGCCAAAATGCCAAGAGGATGAACTTCCCAGCATCTCAGAGCTCCCACTGCACAGCCCACCCCAAAAGAATGCACAGCCAAACGTGCAGGTGGCAGCAGGAAAACCCTTCCTGGCAATGGGAACTGTGGAGAGAGCATCCACAGCCTGCTGAGTCTGGGCAGCCACCCTGCTCTGCCCACACCACAGTGCTCCAGGAACTCCTCACACCTTTGTGCCTCTTTAGTAAAGAAAGAGAAAAGCCCCAGCCTCAAGAGTGGATCTGGCCGTCCCCATCACTCCCGCTCTGGCATCCTGCACTTGCCCTTGGTTGCATTCCTCACTGCTTGTAGGGACACCAGAGGCCACCAGCAAACTCCTGCCTCAGCACACCCCTCAGAGACCAAAGGCTGAACACCGTGACCTCCAAGCGCTGCCCATGAACTGCTGGCACTGCCTCCTCATACCAGGGACAATCCCAGGGACAGGAGGCCCCAGCAGCACCGTCTGCCCAGCCACAGCCAGGAGCAGGGACAGCAGCACAGCACAAATCCTGCCTCAAAGCACAGGACACCAGGGCAAGATCAAAATTTCTGGCTGGGTGAAAGCTCTGAATCTCCCTGGATGCCAGTAACCTGGCTGAAGGCTGAGCCTTGCAGGGGGCTCCCCATCCAGCCAAACAAGGAAGCGTTTCTCAACAGCAGCAACAGCCACAACTCGGAGCAATACGGTAAATGTAATCTACCCTTCCACCCTCTTTTGGCTTGCAAGTCAGGCAGCTCATTCTTTTTCCTCTCTGGGTTCTCAGGAGAATTCCCTCTGCTAATTTCTTCTTTCCTGTAAACAAACTTCAAATGAAACTTTCATTAGAAAACAGAATGCAATCCATTACCAGTGCCTGTCTCAGGACCTGCTGCCTTTTCCCCAGTTCCACACCACTCGTGGCAGAGATGGAAGTGCCAGTGGCGCCCCAAGCAGCCAGCCCAGAGCCAAACCCTGAACCCCAGCACTGCTGCTGCCGCCCTCCTCCTTCCTGCCTTTCCCGGCTCTCCGGAGAGATCTCCTCACCCCGCAGTAAAGTCCCATCGCTTTGTTTCCAATGTTCAAGGGACTGAGCGATCAAGGGTCAGGCAGCAGAGCTCCTCTCTGCAAGGGGAAGTCAGATCCTGCTGCTGCACTCACAGGGCACACCCAAACATTGGAGCAGGGCTCCCGGCACCACTCAGGGTTTGGAAAACAAAATCCTTGCTTCTCTCCTTATCTACAGTCCAACATTCACAGCTGCTCTACAGACATTCACAGCCAATATTTTCTACCCAGCAGAAGCAGACACTCACATGCGCAGGGCTCACACTCCACATTTCTGTCCCACTTTCCATTCACGATCTTCAAGCACTGTGCCTGCAAGTGTCCGCTGAGCTTCCCAACTTCGCTGCGAGTTAGAAAACTCCTCCTCGTATTTTAAAACTGGAAATCCCGGGTACCGACAGCCACCCTGGCTGGTCCAAGAACACAACGAGTCGCTGGCAAATCCAGAAACCCAATCAAGCCCCCCCGGACTGCAAGGCTGTAATTGCTAGACAATGTTTCTCCACCAAAGCTCTTCCTCCTGGAGAGCAACCTCCCACAGCACGGGCTGGAGCAGGGCAGGGGGGGGAAGCTACTCTTATAACCTCGTAAATATATGCAAGACTATCGGTAACCTGCTTATTTTACAGCCAGGCTCAGTTTCTCGGGGACTGCCTTCCAATCTCTCTCCAGTCATTTACATGCTGTGCCTCACGTTTAATATGCCAAGCTCCGAGTCTCAGGACGGTTTATTTTCTCTCTTTAAGTCCTTTTATTTTAAAGCATGTCCTTTCACGCCACAGCCTACTATCCCGATGGGATTTCCTTCCGCGGAGCAGGAACCGAGGCTGTGTGCCGTGCAACCTCCCCAGCACACAGCCACGCTCAGCTTCCCACCACAACCAGCCGTGTTTTTAGAATCAACAAAAGGCAACGCGTGACTGCCAGCCCCCGGAGCTGCTCCACGGCCACGCCGGGGCCGTGCACGACCTGCCCGGCACTGGCACCCCCGGACCTGCCAAACCTGGCCAGGACAGAGCTCCCCGTGCCCTGACCCCCGGCAGCGGCGCGCACGGACGAGCTCTCAGCTCTCAGGAAGGCAGCCTCATCTCCGTCTCAGCCACTGTTTAAACCCAGCCCTCTGAGCATGCCAAGAAGGTATTGAACCAGATTTGACCCTAACTTAACCAGTTCCGCGCAGAGAAAGGCTTACTAATGGAAGATAAAACACTCCGGGTCAAAGATTGGTACTGCAGCCGCAAACACTGTGGTGGACATCGCCTCAAAGAGCCGAGCAGCCCCGCAGCACACGGGTGTACGCGGGCTGTGGCGGCGGTGAGCTGTGACTGCGCTGCCTACTCGTGTGTACAATTCCCACACCAAAGAGAACATCCCCGGCGCTCTTTGTCAGGTCACTTACGTCCTTATTTACCGCGATTGCCGCCGATTTCTACGGGACCCGGCAAAACCCGAGTAATTTCCTAGTTCCCGAAAATGGGCAAAACAGTTGATTTTAACGGCAAACGGCAAATGGAAGAGGAAGGGAAGCTCATCCCCTTCGCCCCCTCCCCCTTCGCTAAGAGCTCCTCTGGGAACCCCCCGAGCATTCCCACAGCCCCGAGGCGCGGGGAGCTGCCGGGGCGGGGGGCGGCCCCGCGCCCCCTTCCCGGAGCCGCTGCCCCATTCCTGCTGTTCAGCGGGGAGGTGCTGAACGCGGGGCAGGGGGCACCGGGCTGCACGAATCCCACCGCCACCACCCCGGAGCTCCGCACCTGCCTCCCCCGCACCTGAACTTGCTTACAGGCGTTTGCTTTTCCATGCGAGGTGGGGACGGTGACTGATACCGCGCGGTGTGAAAGGGCACTTTGCTCTTCCCCCAGCACCGGGAAGCGAGTGTCGGGGAGGGGGGGGACGGACCCGGTTTTGGAGGCGGTGGCCAAGAGGAGCAGCGCTGTGGGCTGAGCGGCCGGGGGTCCCCTGTCCCCACCCTCTCCGACGGCCACGGGACCCCGGTGGGACGCGGTTCCCACGCATGTGTCCCCGCGGCAGCGAGGTGCGAGGCGCCGGGCGAGAGTCCCCGTCCTACCCCCTCCCGCAGGTAAATAGATACACCCGCGATGGAGCCCTGCCCGCGCGTGTGCGGGGCTCAGCGTGCGGCGAGGATTGACACGTAAGTAGGGCTTTACCTCCAGGGAGGCGGCTATTTCCAGCACAATCCCCTCTCGGGGTCGGGGCTGCTGGTGATGGCGGCGCGGGGCCGGTGCCCGGGGGATGGCTGGGGCCGGTGCCCGGGGATGGCCGGGGACGGAGCGCTCCCGCCGCCGCCTCCTCCCACTTTCTTCGGCGCTTTTGTGCTCTTCCGGGCGCGGGGGAGCCGCGCCGGGCGCGGGGAAGGACGCGCCGCCCTCCCCCCCCCGCCGCCGGGCAGCCGGGCGGGCGACCCGCAACTTCCCGGGGCCGCGGGGCGGCCGCTCCCCCCGGAGTTGGGGCCGGGCCCCGCGGCCACCGCCCCCCCCGCCCCGCCCCGCCCCGCCCGCCGGTGGCCCCCCCCCTCCTCCCCGGCCCCGCAGCGCCGCGGCCGCGTGGAGCCCCCGCGCATCTCCCCCCGCCCGCCGCCCCGGGGCCGGGAGCGGAGCCCCCCGCGGGCGGGCGCCTACCTGGAGCGGAGCCCGGGGCCTGCCGGCCTGCGCCAGCCCGGCGGCGCGGCGGGGAGCGCGGGGCGGAGGGACGGAGGGACGGAGGGAGGGGGCCCGGGCTGGCGGCGCTCCGGAGAGGCTGACAGCCAGCTGCTGCCCGGGGAGAGGGGCCGGCGCTGCGGAGCGCGTCACTCCCGGCTCCCGGGGGGGGGCCGGGGAGGCGGAGGGGGGCGAGCGGGGCCCGGCCGCGGGCGGAGGGGGCGGGGGCGGCGGGGGAAGGGGAGCGGGGCCGCGGGGGGCGGGCGCACCGGGCCGGGCGCGGCGGGGGGCGCGGAGCCGCGCCTGGAAGAGCACATTGTGGAGGGCCGGGAGGGCCCTTCCCCGGGCGGAGACAATGTCCAGGGCCGGGCGCCTGCTGGAGAGCGCGAGAACGCGCGGCCGGGGCACGGCACGGATCGGTTCGGATCGGCCGGGAGGGCCGCTACCCGCCCGGGCATCCTCCGCTCCGCACGGCCCGGGGGGCTGCAGCCGATCCGGGGACCCTCCGCTCGGCACAGCACCGGGGGCTGCCGCCCGTCACGGCCCGGCCCGGGGACCCTGTGCCCGCCCGGCTCGGTGCGGCCCCGGGAGCTCCGTTCCTGGGTCCGGCCGTGCGCGGGTGTAAGTGCGGGGCCCCCGCAGCCAGCCCCGGGCGCGGTGGGTCCCGCAGCCCCTTCCCCGCGCGATGGGTGCCGCGGTGCCGAATCCTTTTGTTCCCGAGGATTCTCTCTCGCTCCGCGGGAGCAGAAGGACCCCGCGCTGGCGGCAGCACCATCAGCCACCGCCGCAGCCTCCGAAGGCTGGAGCAGGGCTGTTGGGAAGCCAGCGGCTTGCCCAGCACAGCTCTGGGCAGGGCACCGGCTGCCAGATCCCCGGCAGGATGGGGATGCTGCGCCCCAGCTCTGGCAGGGCAGGGCTGGGGGTCCCGGCATCCCCCAGGCTGGGACCCGCTCCCAGGCTGGGCTTCGAGGGCAGTGGGTCAATGAGCTCTGTCTTGGTTTGAGATCACCATAATGGGATGGTGATCCCCACCACAGTGATGGGCAACAGCTCTGCAGCATCCCCCTCCCCAGCCCACCTCATGTTTCACTGTTTAATGGCTACAAAGGAAATGGTTTATGAAATAAACCAAATGTAGCAGTTCAGTGTCGAGCCTGCAATAGGCTGGTACCAGAAATGGTGCCAGAGCCAGGATGGGAACTGCCAGGTTTGGGTTAGTGGGGATGTCTAATTGTGATGTTACCTGTTCCAGCGTTAACCACCTCACTGCCAGGGAAGAGGCAAGGGAAGAGGGTGGCTTAGGAGGATCTGAAGCAAGAGGTGAAAATGGGCATCACTCACTACTACATTTCCATCTCCTCCAGGCTGGTCAGGAGCCAGAGGCTGAAATGCAAGCACGGGAGCCCTGGGGGCCTTCTGCAGGAGGCGGATGGCTGGGAGGCCAGCAGGCTGTGAGCCCCCAGCCACAGGGACTTCTCTACACTCCCTTCCAGCTCCATGGCTGCTGCTCCTCCCTGAAGCTAAAATAAAATCCTGACCATTTAAGGTGAACAGGAGCCTTGCCGAGGACCTCAGCGGAGCGGGCTTTAACCCCTTCCCATTGCTGGGCTTTGTTTACTCCTTGCACTTCCTTTGGCTTCAAGCTAGACCGGCTTAAAGCCATTTGAGAGAGCACATCCCCTGGGACCAGAGTGCCTGTCCCTCCATTTGGTGAGCTTGCAGAGGACACAAACTGGCCAGGATACAAGTTTGAAGCACAGTCACTATTCCGTGCTGCCTCACCATGTGGACACTCTTATTTTATACTAAGTGCCTTTGTGTGGGTTAGCTTAATCCACTTTGGAAATGGATTAACCTAAATTTCACATCGGCAAACTTGGTGTGGAGCAGCCGGGTCCACACAGGGAGTGAGGGAGGAAGAGCCATTCAGCAGGAGCTGCTGGGCAGGAGCTGTTCCCTGTGCAGGAGAGGGGTCCTGACCCCAAGGGGGGTCACCGCTGTTACAAGTGGGGTCATGAGCCCGACAGAAATGCAATTGTTTGTGCCAGCACACGGGGTCACGAGGCTGGCAGAAGTGGGGCTCACCAGCGGAAGAGGGGCTGCCTGCAGAAACAGCCAGGGAGGCTCTGGGAAACAGCCCTCCAAGCGCCTTTCCAGTGGGTACTTTTCGGATTCAAATTGTCTGGGGGGAAATAACTGGCAATTAGATATAGAATTGGTAATAATAATTTATCGACTTGTCAGGAACAGGGGTAAGTGCCTTACGAGATTACACATTAAAAAAAACGCACACCGTAACAAACCAGTGCTGCTGTTACTATATCATATATATAATATACATCAAATATATTATTTATAAGTCACTTCCTTCCCTCTCTCTTCACAATGTGTTCATTACCTCTGGTACCTGCCAGCCCCCTCACATGGACACAGATCTGCCCATGCAGAGAGCCTGGGGCTCCCTGGGTCCTGCTGGATTCCCCCATGGCCAGAGCCATGTCCCAGCTGTGACAGCACCACACCACAGATCCTGCCCGAGCACCAGGCAGTGATGCTTCCAAGGGCATCGCTAACAATGACCTGACCTCATCTGTTGTCATTTCCTAAGGCAAGGCTCCACAAGAATGCCAGGACTGCTGTCAAACCCAGGAATACACGACATTTAAGGCGCTGCAGGAGCTTAATTGAATGGTTGTGGTGCTATGGATTGTGGGCACAGGGATCTAGTGGTGGGAGCAGGGACTGCAGGCTCTGGCCATCACGCCAGAGGAGTCACTGACTCATGGACGACCTTGTGCGAGTCACTTGATGTTCTTGTGCCTCTGAAAAGTAGGTTAAATAACAAACGGGACCTCCTGCACTGGGTCCTCCGTGACCATCAAATCCTGCTGAGGAATAAGCAGTGAAATGAGATTCTCGCGGGGGCAAGGCCAGGAGGGAAACGGGCAGGAGGGACTGAGGGAGGGCATGGCATGAAGGGCAGACACAGCTTTTATCCACACTGTGCCTTATCTGCCATCCAGAACAGAGTCAGGGTAAAAATGGAGGGTAAAAATTTGGGACACTTCATTATACACCAGGTTCCTTGTGGGCTAAGCGCTGTATTCCCATTTCATCCTGATCACTCCTTCCTTAGAAGCAGCAGTGGTTAGCATCTGGCACGGGCATGAATAAAAGGGGTTTTCTCCTCCCAGGAGGCAAGACCAAGAGAAGGAAAGGAAATACAGCTCCGTACTTCACAGGGCACACCAGTCACTGCCAAATACAGGAGCAGGAAAGGAGTTGTTTCTGTGGATAGAATTTTCTTATTCTGGAGTACAGGGAATGGGTGTTTGATGGGACAGGTCCCTGACAGTCAAATATCCCCTAACATTCCTTTCCACTGTCCAAATCCACAGCTCTAGCAGCAATGCCTGCACTGCTCCATACAGTGAGGACAACCCTCACAGCTTATCTCTTGCTTCCCCAAATCAGAATCGAGTAACCACACACAGAACCCCCACTAAACCCATTTTTGGCCATTCTCAAGCATTCCACACAATTCAGAATCCATCCTTGTGAGAAAAACTGACTCCTCGGCTCCTTCTGAGCACACACAACTCCTGGTGTGGGTCTGAGGGGTGTGTGCAAGCAGACAGGGTGTAAACCTGCCCGTGCAGGTTGAACAGCAGCAGAAACAAAAGCAAGCACACAATTCAAGGTTAAAAAGCTGAACCACGCAGCTTCATCTTCCGTAATAACGGAAATCATTAATAACAGTTTGCACTCTCAAAGTAGTTGCCATCCAAGCTCTTGAAGAGCTTTATTAGTGAGCAAGACCTCAGAAGTCTCTCTAAGGTATTATCCCCTTTTTAAAGGGAGAAGGCAATTAAGAAACAGCCATTTGTGTGACTTGATCAAAGTCAGTGTACAGCACGTCAGCACCTGAGCTTTGAGATGATGCAGAGCAGCCCACCATGCACAGCTTTCCACAGGAACAGGACATATCCAACTGGATCCATGAGACTACTCCATGGGTGTTGCAATTGTGTTTTCCTCACTCTGAGGCTGACATCTTTACTTTTCCCCCAGGAAATATTTCCCAGCCCCACTTTACAGGTCCTGAACCAAAACCTTGTTGCCAGTTCTACTGGGAACAGCTGCCTTTGATGCCGGTTAACACACAAGGGAATGGGCAGCAGCTCTCCTTACCAAACAGGGAATGTACTGGGAAGAAATGAGGAATTAAAGAGAGGTAGAGTGGCTTCTGGCCCTGCTTATTCTGTGTTCCCAGACACAAGTTCCTGCAGCTTGGCTGTAGCAGGCTTCTACAGGTAACAGGTAACAGGCACCAGGAAAGGTGTGTTTGGTGGAGAGTGATCAGTCCCAATTTCCCATGGCTGGATCTGCATGACAACCACAGCCCCACCAAAAGCCAGAGAAACTTCTAAACATCCCCCAGCCACTTCTCCAGGACCTTAGCTGAGCTGCACAACACCACAGGGAAGTGAAGAGACAGTGGGGAAGGGACTGGTCCATGAGAACGGACTGGAGCTGTCACACGGAGCAAGAAAATACACCTGAGTACCTCAGGAGGGTGAATTGCCTCCAGCACCACTAGAAACAGGCAATGCCACCTCCTTTATTATAGAAAACACCGTGATTAGCCCCAAAACAACCAAGAGTCAGAGCCTTGGCATCACTCCTCACTGGAAGACAAGAGCTGCAGTGGCAGGACCGACCCCAGCCAGCCCACGTCGGTCTCACACTGTTTGCTCACAGCACACGTCACTCTGAACAAACACAGAGCTCACCTGGAGCACTGGGAAAAGTACTGACACCTCCACACAGCGGGAAATAAAAGCTGCCGAGTTTTTACTAGCTGGGAATGCCAAAGTTAATTCCCAGTAAAAAAAAACGGGTTGCCCTTCACTGAAAGCCGCCCATTCACACCAGGGTGAAACCAGGCTAAATGCATCGGTCATCTGATCTACTGCATCTCATGAGCCTTCAGGCCAAGGATGAAAGTTTTGCTAAAGCATTTTTGCCAGTAAAGAACACTGGTGTGACAGCTGGACCTGGCTTTGCCCGGACTAAGTCTGTGGTTAAGAGCAGATCCGAAGTTTCCCAGGCAAAGGCGGCTCCCGGCGGCAGAAGCTCTGTCCCCACTAGAGGGCTGCGCAGCCGAGCAGCGAGGAAATCTGTTCCTAACTCGGTGTCTCCCTGTGCCTGCGGCCGGCGCTCCCTTCTGTGCCTAAGGGTATGTTTAAGGAACTTCTCTAGTGCTCAAAAATGACTTATAAATTAGCAGCAGGAAACAAATATCCCAAACCATGACAAAACTTCTTGAATGAGAACTATCTAGAGCTCAAGTCAAGTTGATCTAGAGGTATTTATTCCCCCAGAGATGTTTAACACCCTCTCGAATGGATTGGGAAGTACCTTATCATCCTCATGTGATGCAAACGCATCATCCCACTTCCTGTCAAGTACTGCCTGCTTCTGCCTTCCTCACCTCTGTGAACACACACAGCTTTTCTTCAGGATGCCTTCATGAAACACTCAGCTAAATCCAGGTCCCAGGGCTTGTCCAGCAGCTGCCAGCTCTACCAAATTTGCTCCTGGTCTCTGGACTATGTGGAATGAGATGTCTGCAATTCTCACTACTGAACTTCCAGGCTGAAAATAAAAACTCAGTGTGCCTTCCTGTACGTGCCTCCCCTCCCTGCCTTCTGCACCCCCAGGACTGGCTGGAGATGGCTCCAAAGCAGAAGGAAGGGAGTGAGCTGCCAAGGGAAGATGCATCTTTGCTGCTCTCAGAGCCTCTGAGACACTGAAGTGAGCAAGCACAGTAATGGGCAGGCCAGGGAAAAAGGAGGAGGAATTCACATTGCCAACCAGCCTCTGGTCATGAGGCTCTGTGAGCTCTCAAATCCTGCAGAGGCTTGATCCTCATCAGCACCAGACAAGACCAATTCCATGCACATGGGTGGGATTTAAGCCCCTGCACCCCCTTCCAGGATTATCCAGTTGTCTGAGCTAAAACATTGCTTGAAATGGTGCTGTGAAAACCACCTCACATCCATGCACTGTCACACACTCCAGGCTTACAGGGAAATCACTGGATGGATGGGATGTGTGATGGTGCAGGACAAGGCTCTGTCCCTCTCAAACACTTATAAGTCAGTGCAGCAAAGCCATAGCAACAAGGAAAACACTCTTCTTATTTCCCATCCAAGAGCAGCTCCTGCCATTCACTGATTGCGTGACCTTCTGCCAGCAGCCACTGAAGCAATCTTTGAAAACGTTTCTGTATCATTTAAACCTGGTTACTTGGCCCTGGACTGTTCCTGCCAAGGTAGCAGCAACAACTCTGGAGCAGAGAGAGAGAGACTGGCATTTCAGTGCTGAGATTTGTCCTCTTAAAATCTTTCTATTCCTCCTGTCACCAGTGGAAACCCTGCCCAACAGCAGCATAAAAAATAAATCCAAGGCTGAGGTTGAGTAACACAGAAAAGATTGTCTGAAAAATGACTGCAGTAGAATAACCAATCATTTAAAAATGCTAATATTTAGCATTTGAAAATGAGGTGGAAGGATCTTTACAGATAAATATCAAATATCTTCTATTCATTCCTTTTTGCTGCTAGATTGGAACAGTCAGGAGTTCAGAGATGCTTTAATGCCTTGGTAGATACCATGAAATGGGGTTAATTCAGCACCCTGGAAAGGGTAAGAGGCCTGGTTTTTCACACATGTGAGAACTGGTAAAAAAATGGGGACAAAGGAAGGTTCCCACCCCAGAAGAACCTGAATGTCCTACTGAACCCAGTATAAGCAACAAGGGTCTCTGCTGTTTTCCACTATCCCAGAACAGATATTCTGACTCCAAAAAGTATATACAAATATATTCTGTGGGAATTCTTCCTTTTGTGAGCAACCACGTAAAGAGCTTCTCTTCTGACAGTTTCTTGTCCCTAAGCAGGGATAAAATGCTTTCCTTAAGGTTCTGGCTGTGTTTCTTTCTGGAGACACTGATGCCCTAATAGTGACGTGCTTAGCAGCACTAATAGATTACACTTACATGCACTATTTTTTTTTTCCCTGAATAATGAAGTTAAAAGGCCACTTTGGCATAAATTCACTCATTGTTACCCCAAGTGAAGTGAGTTTCTCCTGGTATTGCTGCATACAAATAATTGCTTTTGGCCAAAGCCAAGGGAAACACGAGTCCATTGCTTAATTTGTTTCTATTAACACCATCAAATGTTAGTGAGAGGGAGGCAGCAAAGTGGCAGCGCTCAGCCAGAGCAGCCTGGATGTGCTGGTAGATAAAACCCTTGCAGGGAATATCTGCATAGGGCAAATTTTAAAAGCAGGTTGTATTTTCTGCCTGTTTTGCATTTGCATAAAAGTCAGAATTATTTCTACTGTCTTTAGAGGGCTCTTTTCAGTTGGCAAACACCTGGAACTCCAAAAGCTGCAACACCTGAACTGTGCAACCCTAACCCTGTGTCACACAGCCTCTGTTCCATGGACCATGCTCCACACAGACTGCCAGGTTCCTCCAGGAAAAAAGGATGGCACTGTTTTCTTTCCAGTGCAATGTATGAATAAATAGAATAAAATTGGCAGGGGAATTCTTGTGGAGGGAACTGACCCCTGTTATTTGCATTATTACACATATTATCTTCAGGTAGTCTCAGCATTAGCAGCTCCAGGTCCAGCCACAGCTGTCTCAGGAGTGTGGCACTTGATTTCATTCAAGTTACACCAGGGGAAGTTTAGGTTGAATCAGGAAAAATTTCTTCACCAAAGGGGTTGTCCAGCCCTGGAACAGGCTGCCCACCATCCCTGGAGGGATTTAAGCCATGTCAATGTGGAACTTGGGGACATGGTTTAATGGTGGGCTTGGCAGTGCTGGTGGAATGGTTGGATTCAATGATCCTGAAGATCTTTTCAACCTAAATAATTCCATTGATTCCCCAGGGGAAGCCAGGGAATGTCCCATGTCAGAAGGGACTGCACTCAAATGCTGCTGGATTTTCCCCAACCATCTGAATCCTCTCCAGACTTTTGTCATGATGGAAAATTTCAACACTTCAGAAGTCTGAGCAATAGGAATGATCCTTTTTTACTTAGCTCTCAGGAATCAGTTTCAGTAACACAGTGAACAGCAATTTTTACTTCTTCCAAACAGGTTTTTCCCTCGGCTGCTACAGCTTGAAAAGCTTCGAAAGCTGCGCTGCAGTGTAACAACAGGAGCACAGGAGAAGGAAAACTTTAGAGGCAGGGAATAACATCAAACCATTTGATTTATGATCTAAACCAACAACTGCTGGTTGCCTCAGCTGGTCCCTTTTTGTTCCTGCATGACACACGCTTCTATTCCAATCTCTGCAAGCTTCAGGAGTATTCATGTTAGCAGCACGTTATATCGATCCAGTGACAGTTCCAGTGCAAACTGCTGCACCAAAATTCAGGGTATGAACTCTAAATTACCAACCAAAGTTTTCAAAACAAGCATGCTTAAGCAGGCAGCTCAAAAACTCAAGATCCACTACTGAAGCCTCCCAGCTTCTGAGTGGTTTGCTATCCTGGGAGCAAGATCAAACTGCAAGGTCAGTTTGCTACGTGTATAAACTGGGTACAGGAGTTTAATGAAGCTTTGTAGCACACTTCCCTTAAGCAGTGTCAGAGCCAAGAGGAACTGGTTGAAAATGCATAAATGGCTACAAGTCAAACCATTCAGTCCTCTGTATGTAGTAAACTTAACTTGAAGCAACCACCCTAAATGCTGGAAAGCACAGCCAGCATTCATGGCCCTGAGTCCCTGGCCTTGGTGAAGAACAGGACTGCAGGATCTGCCACACCAAGACCCAGCAAACAGTGCACAACCCAAAGGTGATTGGAACATGCTGGCCTATTTATCCAGAAGTGGTCCCAAAGTAGCAATCAGATGGCACAAAGGGGCACATCCACCCACTCCATGTGCACAGCCCAGTTCAGCCCAGTCCAGTTCAGCCCAGCCCAGCTGCCCCCCAAATTGTTCACAGCTCTACTGCCTGACCCATCATAAGCACAAAACCTGGCACATCAGCCTTTCACCTTTCACAACCTAAAACAAATCCTGAAACTCACTCAAGTGTCAAACAAGTGCGAAGGAAAAAGCTCCAAGACACAGAAGTGCTTCCCACCAGATGCCATTTTGTCCTCCAGCAAGAAGGTTTCACAACAGAAGTGATAGAGCAGCTCGGTATCCCTGCAGCAAACCCACACTTGGCACTTCACACCCTGGCAGTGATGCTCTAACCCACATCCCTTTAGGAAGCTGCTGGATGAAAGCCCCCATCGGGTGCTCAGGCTCCCAGCAATGTTTTCCACCACAGCACCATGCAAATGCTGTCACATCTTGCCACTGGCAGCAATGTGTGAAATCAGGTTCAGGTTTCAGAGTGCTGGAAAGAAAATCCAGCACTGGCTTCCAGTGCAGATTGTGGGGAGCAAGTAAAACATACTTTTCTTTTTATAGACTGTTTCCATGGTGCACAGAGGTTCCCATAGCTAATTCTGCAGCTGCAGAACTTCAGAAAATTGCACAGCCTGGGTATAATCCTGTGGCAGGGTGCCCCATACATCCCCAAAGCAAAATCCAGTGGCTTAACACTGTCACCAAACAAGAGAGCCGTGTCCCACTTTGACATGGGAGCGTAGCGGCTGCAGCTGAACCCCTCAAGTTGCTGAGCAGTTTAGGAGAGCCCCAGAGCAACCAAAGCCAGGTCTGGGCTTCAGACCCCATCTGCTAAAGCTCCCAGACATCAGTGGGAGATAAACAAATTACTACTTGCCATATTTATTTTTAAAACAATTTCTTAGAAGAACCGTATGTCTAAAGAACAAGCAGACTGTTACAGGCAATAACTTAATCAACCCCATCTCTGCCTCTCTCCACTGGCACAACTCTGAAGCAGCTCAGCTTCCAGGAGATGCAGGATACACTGCCTCCCAACGTGCTGTGCTTGGTCAGAGCCTCACAAGCTCAGACAAACCAGGCATTCCCAAAAACATCCTCCTGGAATCCAAGTGCCCCTCCCCATTCCCCATTCAGCCCCTCGGCACGGGCAGACCACTCACCTGCTCCTGGGAATTCATCACCCGCAGCTTCATCTGCTTCAGGTAGGTGGAGGTGAGGGGCATGTTGTAGTCAATGATCCCAGAAACCAAGGAGGAAGGTGGCTCGCTCTCTGAAGAACAGAGGAAAAGCTTTATTTAGATGAGGGACCTGCAGGTATGTTCTTGTAACTCAGGGGTATTCAGGAGAACTTCAAATCCCTGGCAAGAGCCACCCGCTGAGTGAAGGTTCCTCTAAGAACGTGACCCCACCAAGAACATAATTACAGAACAGATGTTGTCTTGGGAAAAAAAAAAATAAATAAAATTAAAAAGCATTGCTGTCACCTGTGAAAAAAACTACACATAGTGTGTAATTTTTCAGTGTCCCCCAAACCTGAGGAAGAAATTGAGTCTTGCTGAAGCCTCAGAAGTGCTTCCAAGCACATGGGATTTATGCAGGGGGTGATGAACAAGGATCTATTTGCAGCTTGCTTCAGCATTGCAAAATCTTGCCAATTTTGCTGGGATTCCCTCAGGTAGGAGTTAATATTAAGCCAACGTATTAAGTATCTCTGTCTGGTGATGAAGATTATTTTTAACATCCTCATTAAAGCACAAACTTAATTTTAGAGATCTTTAATTTAAATTGTTCCTGTTGATTCCTCTGGCTGCATCACATTGAGCTCTAGAGATGGCTCCAGGTTTGGATGCTCCTGCAAATCATTCTGTCTGCCCCGGCTCAGTTCACAAAGCAAATTCTCTGAAAGTGATTTCTCTGAATTCTCAAAGATTTTTCTGCTCTGCCACCACCACTACAGATCCTGCAGGACACAGAACATGAAGGCTGCTGGAATGATCTGTTCCAACTCTGAATTTTCAGGCTCACACAGTGGGTTTGTCCAGGAGGAAAGCTGCCATTGTCCACAGGGATGGCTGATGGCTACAAGCAAGATCTACTTTGCCCTCAGCTCAGGCAGATGCAAGTCTGGAGAATTAATCCAGCCTTCCAGCACATGCTGAAGGGATGTGTGGTACCCCCTGGACAGGGAGCTTAAGCAGCAAGAAGGATTCCCAGGAGCTGAAGGTGAACTCATGCTGGGAGGTTTCCATTCCTGCTTCTGAATCTCCCTGGCAGGCTTGCATTTTCTGGGGTCACTGGTTTCACAGGCATGTGTGACAGAGCCCTTTGAAAAAGAGCCATCACAAAATGTTTTACAGCACCTCAGAAAAGCCATCAACCCAATCCTAATGGGCCTGCTTCTCAGAAATGCTGAGTGTAAAAAATTCCTGTTGGAACTCAGCAGAGCTGAAGATGCTTCACACCTCTGGAAACACCACATCTATCATGCCTGATTAGGAAATTACCTGACCCCAAAACTGCCTGTAATTGACTTAAACATCACAAAGGTCTTTGCAAATCTTCTCTATCAAGACATTGACTGGGTCTCTGGAAATACAATGCTTTTTTCTCAGGTTCATCTGGTCCATTCCTGGGCAGATGGAGCATGTGGGTGAAGGGAAGGGAGGCCAGTGCCACTCAAGGCATCAACTTGCCCAAATATGAAGGTCCAAAGCTTTTAGGAACCTTGTAAACTGATTCCTCCATCTTTTCTCATGGCTGCATATCAGCAGCCTCTGTCACAGTTTGACCTACAGATTAGGAGCACTTATATGTCTCTATAACACCCAAAAGAAACCTTTATTGTGCTGTGATGAAAAGATGCTAAAATCCCAGTGCAAGGGGAGCTTTTTACAGGAACTAAACCTGCCACCTTCCCCAGCTGGCTGAGTTCCTAAGAGTTTGGGAAAGCATTTGCTCAGAGTATCACAGATAGAGCTGCTCTCTGCTGAGGCACAGGCACGGTGAGGTGAGTGTTTGGGATCTTTGAGGATGACAAGTTGCTCTCTGCTGAGGCACAGGCACGGTGAGGTGAGTGTTTGGGATCTTTGAGGATGATAAGTTGCTCTCCTGCCATTCCCCACTCCACTGCTCAGTGCTGCAGAGATGAATGAAGCTGAACAGGAGCAGCTCAGCAACTTCAGATGGGGAGGAAGAGGGAGGTAAGTGATCTTTCAGTGCTTAGATTCTGCCTGAAACCATTCTGATGTAAATTTGGAACAATCCCATTAGAGGCCACAAATTTAATGTGAATTTGTGCAACTGCACCACAGAAGGGCTTGAGCCCAAGAAATCAAACCCTTTTTTTTTTCTTTTTCCCAAGTTATCTGGGAAAGAAAGAAAACCTTTGTTTTAAAAGGCCTGGGGGGCTCCACGGGAACAATCTTCACATCCTATGTCACAAGAGGAAGCTCCTGGAATCCTTTAGCTCATTTTGCAATTATCTCTATCACATGCCCCACATGTTGGACACACAGATGGAACAAGGAGAAATGGTTTTGATCCTAGCTCCACATTTTTATCACTCCACCAGAATTACTCCTAATTTAATAACACTGTAAAGAGATCCCAGTGAAGTCCAGTGACGTTCAAACTTTCCCACAAGCAAGACAATTTGCTTTTTATGAATGATGTGGGTGCCCTGCAGGGTTTGATGGCAGATATGTTTAATTAGGGATTTTTGTGATCACAAATTAAATGTGTTCAGATTTCTTTCACAGACAAGAGAAATAGAAAGAGATGGGAATTACTCAAATTTTGTCATCTTACTGAGTTAAACTTTACCTGTATGTTCCTCTATGTGTGTATGCACGCGCATACACTTAGTAATTCTTCTATGACCCCAGTGGGTTTTTTTTAGATGATTTGCTCCTGATAAATTCCTGAATACGTGTTAGTGAAATCAGACACCCTTCCCCAGTAAAAGTCACCTTATCTAATCTACTCAATGCATTTTCACATGTACTTAGTCACTATTTAGGTGCTATTCAGAGAGAGAAGCACTTCTGTCCTTTCATTCATGGTGAGTAAGACTTTTTACCTGTGGGATCCTTTGTACTCCTGATTGATTTATTTTTAAGAGAACTGCTAAGGGCCGAAGCTTTATGAAAATAATCACTAACTGATATTCATTTATAAATTTGTTCAGGACAGATGGATAGGACCACACTGGGGGGGATATCCAGAACCAGGGGTTCCCTGAGCTGCCTCTGAACTGGGATGGGTGTGTGCTGCTGGGAGAGGCACAGGAGATGCAGGATGCGGGGTGGGTGGAAGCCCCTGAAGGAAAACCAGGTTGGACAGGGTTTCGAGCAACCTGATCTAATGGAAAGTGTCCCTGCCGTGGGCAAGGGGGTGGAATGAGATGGACTTTAAGGTTCCTTCCAAACCCAACCAGTCTGTGACTCTGTGAAGGAACCTCACCCATGAGGAATGCAGTGCAATCTGTGTGAAGGTCAGGTTTGCTCCCAGCAAGGCCAAAATTTTCTGGATGTAATTGAAAAGAGGGATCAGGCCCTTAGCTGGCAGAGGGGGAAGTACTGTGGTAATGGAGCTTCAACTAACAGAATTCACATGGAGCTATTTGGGAGAGGTTTTGAGAGTTTTTTAAAAATATAATGAGTACAAAGCATTTCAGTCACTACCTTTGGATAGATGGCACATAATCCACTTACACAAAACCTCTGGGATGTCCATAGCTCTGCTCCCAGCAGTAAACAGTTGGCAATCAGTACTTAATACAAGAAATTCTCAATTGTTGGCCCTTTTGTTCCTTAAATTCTGCTTCCCTTCCTGATAAGAGCTGCCAAATGAGCCACTTTGCCTTGCCGCTTTTGAAAGTGACCAACTCCCTGCAGTTTGCTTAGGTTTTTTTTTAAGTAGCAATTTTAATGGCTGAAATCAACATCACTTTGAACTTGCTTTGCACTTGATCATGAAAACAAGTTTGTAACTCAGAAAACAACCACACAAACATTTAACCAGCTACTCTGCAAGAGACCCTGGTCCCATCTCCTTCCCACTCCTGCTCTCTCTTGCACCTAAGAAGCTGCAGATTGGATCTGTCCACAAAAGAACCATAACGAGTCAACCACCTCAGTGGCCACACTAATTGTGTGCGTACACGGGCACAACGTAACTGTGATTGCCAAAACACTTGCCATTATCTAACCCAGGATCCCGTGCTTATCTATTAATTAAGTGTAAATTGCTTCTTTATCAGAAACTTCAGCTATTCAGACATATTCTGTGTCTTTCAATACAAAATTATCGGTTCCAGGGGAAAACTTTAGGTTATTTTTATAATCATTGAGGTTTCCACCCTCACATGATCATGGGTTGATTGCAGCCATTTCTGTGGTATGTTTTGGGCAGCACTGGGGAAGCTCAGAAAGAAAGCCAGGCTGCTTCTGCTCCCTAAGCTGAAAGAAGCAGGTTTAAGCAATTCCTTCAGCTTGGCTATAAGATGTAAAATATCCCAGGTTAGGAAAAGCCTTAGGTTACGATGTATCTCACGGACAGGATGGTGTCTGGCAGCTGTTGGTGGCACTGTGCTGGTGCAAAATGCAGAGTCAGCTCTGCTGGCAGAAGCCACTCGCCCTTACCTTTGGGCTCCAGGCCGTTGGAGTTGAAATGCATCCTCTTCTGGCACTCAGTGCAACTCATCAGGAACCTGGTCACAGCCTCTCTCGGGAGGAAAGCATAGGTCTCTGCAATCTGGGGAAACAACAGACAGCTGTAGGTTCTTGGGAGATGGACAATGGGGTGGAGAGCACGGGGACCACGGGCACAGCTTGTAGCTACACGTTGTCCCCTCCAGCCCTAATTCCCTCCCTCCAGGGCAGCTGTTGGTGGGGAACACTTTGGGAGGGTAACTGATGTGCCACTGAGGCACCAAAGCACAAATGAACAGACCTTTGGTATCCCTGCATACCCAAACCTTCGCAGAAACTCCTTCCCCTTCCCCCTTGGAGTCTGGGAAGAGCAAAGCTATGAACATGTAAGAATCAAATGTGAAAGTAAGGCCTCATCAGCTCTGTTTGCATTGTTAATTACCATCACACCAGTAACCTGAAGAATCCATTAATCTTTTGTAAGGGCAGGTCACTTTTTCCCACAATGACAATCAATTACTGTTAATAATACTTTGCACTTCTGTGACATATTTTATCTAGGGAATTGAAAACATTTTTCCAAACAGTCGTGAATTAAGTCTCCTGAACCTTTGTGGGTTATGTATTTTACAGATGAGGAAAAGCAAAGGATAAATATTTAAAACTTGAATGCTTGAAGTTAAACACTAGATCCAGACCTAAGCACCCACAGAAGGTGTCTGGCAATCCCTATTATTGCAATTAATTCCTGCCAACAGTAATTTTATGATATTTCTAAGGATCAAGACTAGGTTATTTGGAGAAGGAACAAGTCAATTTTAATGCAGACTTCTTTAAGGCCATAAAAGACCATCAAATCTTGGAGTCTGACCTGTGCAGCACAAGTCACTTCACCCAGGTTCTCCTGCAGCCCAGTGGCCTGTGGTTTGCCTAAAACATCATCCAGGAAGACATCTGGTCTTAATTGGAAGGCATTAAAAGGTGGAGAGCCCACCTCTCACTTTGGGCTGGCTCCTATGGTTAATCACCCATCCTGTTTGGTCTAAGTGACTTGTCCCAGCACGGCAGTTCCCAAACCAGGGGCCGTGACCCCCACAGGGGTCACAGCACTTACAAGTGGGGTCATAAAGCAGACAGAAATTCAATTGTTTGTGCCAGTCCTCGGGGCTGGGAGCCCTGCAGAAGTGGGGCTCAGGACGGGAAGTGGGGCTGCAATCAGACACCTCGTGGGTGACGGGGCTGAGCTGGGAGGACGGCCCAGGATGTCCTGATCCCCCTCCTGTGGCCACACCGTCCTCCTACCTGACAGAGTTAACAATTCCTAAACTCTAAAAGTCCACATTAAATGCAAAAATACCTAAATTCCACGCATTTTTGCGCCCTGAGGGGGTGCTGTTCTAGCAGCAGAGCAGCGGGGCAGGGGCTGTGCTGGATCCTGGCTCAGGCAGCGCCGTGCCCGGCTCTGGCTCTGCGGTGGGAGGGAGCCGCATCCCTCTCCACTGCGCGGCAGCAGAGCCCGGGCTTTCACACGCACTGAATGCCAGATGGGTGGAAAGTTCAGGCGGGGACCTTGTCCCAGCGCTCAAATGGAGGCTGCAGTGCCGGGTCCTCATGGGATTCTCCTCCTATTTAGCTGCAGCCCCAGCGAGCTCTGTTGCGGCCAGGCGGATGCCAGCTCAGCCTTTGCCTCTGTGTGATATTTATCGATGCACAAGCACAAGGGATTCCCGCAGAAACGCTGAAATGAGGGGCCTGGAAATTGCTGGTGGCAGCCATGGTGGGGTGTCACAGGCAGGGAACTGTCCCCGCCTGCTGCCTGCCGGGCTCAGCCATGTCCCTGCCTCTTTTGCTCCAGCAAGCCCACAGTCTCTGCTGCAAATGTTCAGCTAATTTTAGTGATACAGTTGTTATTTCTCAGCTGATTTGATGCTCTGCAGAGCAGACAGCTTCCTTGATGAGTTATCTCCCTTCCAAACTCCCTTTCTGATTGCCTCCCTCCGGAGGTCATGGACAAGGGCAAACTCTCCAGTGTCTCTAATCAGAAGTGGTGGGGAAAGGGAGCAGGGAGAAGGAGGCAGGGGACCCTGGAGCCTCCCAGCTGGCCACCCAGCAGCGTCCCTTTGTGCACCGTGCCAGGCGTGGCGTGTGCTCTGCACCGTTTCACCTTCCAGCTCGGGCTACAAAGGCGCTCCGGGGAGCAAGGGCAGCAGCGAGGGCAGGAGCCAGGCTGGGCAGCCCAGCCAGCAGCTCCTGCCAGGTCAGGAGGGGATACACGCTGCTAATGTGATGATCTCAGCTCAAGAGGGAGATGAGGGGTGGAGCGTGAAGCTCTCTCTGACTGCTGTGAGCAGGCCTGGGAAAACAGACGGATCCAGCCTGCTCCCCTGGGGCTGTGCAGGGCACAGATTAGTCCTCCAGAGAGATGAATTGAAGGAATTAGGGAAGGGTCGGAGTCGTCTGCTGGGGAAATGAGCAGAAAGTTTTTGAATTGTGGTCATGCTGGAGGGGCTGCCCCCCCTGGACCACAGAAAGGTCATCACTTGCCCCCAAGCCAGGGAGGGTCAGTGCGTGCCCCAGCCCCCAGCTCTGCTGCAGGGGCAGGACTGGAGTGCTCAGGGCAGGGAGAGATGCTGTGAGCTCTGTGTGCAGAGCCCTGCTCCCCAGGGACTCCCATCACATGTGCGAGGCTGCAGGGCACTGGGCTGCCTCACCAGCACTGCCAGCATCACAGTGTGGATGGAGCAGGGACACGGGCAGGCAGGACAGGCTCCAACCCTGTGCTGACTCTGGCAGCACAGAGCTGTGCAGAACCTCAGGCATCATCACTGAGGCGGGGGCAGCCTGCAAAGACCTCTCTGAGACATTGTATACACCAGAGAGATGAGCTGCCAACAAACCACTCCTGTCTCTAAGCGACCTGGTCCTTAGGGCTGTGGGATTCAAGGGACTAGCTTGGTCTTGGACAGTAAATTCAGCTCTTCTTGTAAAAGGAGAGCCCAAACGTTTGCATCGAAGGGCTGTGCAGAGTCAGGAGAAACAGCAAGCTCCCTGGAAAAGCACACTTCAAGCTAAATTATTCCTGACCTAACTAGAGTGGTGTTTCAGGGTGGATAGAGCTGGTTCTTGGCATCCATAGAACCAAGGAACCAAGACAAGACTTAGCTTGGTGCCTGCCTCCATTTTGTAACTGAGGAAACCCAGGAGGGGCAGGAGAGGAGGGAAAGGCCACGGCCATGCCCCAGTCCCCCTGTCTGGCTGCTCCTGACCTTCAAGGCCCACAGGAGACATTTCCCTCTGGCTGAGGGAGACAGGGAGGCAGATGACCCAGAGCAATCACAGGACTGGACAAACATTCTCTCATCCATCACTAATACCGAGGATTTCTCCTCCTTCTCCCTTCAGACATGCACAGTGCCTTTGTATGATTGCCCTGCTCTCTCCTCTCCCAGCAGCCGCGCTGTGCTGCCGCTGCAGCCCGGATTCCCCGAGCACAGCTGCTCTGCCTTTAAACCCCTCCTTCCTCACGCCTCCCCGCACAGCCACACTGGGCTCTGCCTCTCCTCTGCCTGCCGCCGGCGGCTCTGCTCCTACCTGCCCTGCCATCCCCGTTCCCCAGGGACTCTCCCTCCGCTCCAGTGCCCGCCCTGCCCGGGGCACGGGGGGGACTCTCACCGCTCGGTAGGTTTTCTTCTGCCCGGCATGTTTGGGTGCTTTGCCCGGCTCCGACGAGCTTTCCACATGCATCGAGTAGATGATGTCAAAGAAATCTTCCACCACAGCCACGCGTTTCAGAGAGATGCCCTCGGGCTCCGACAGTCCATCTGCCCCCTACAACAGTGCAGGCAAGTTGAGTTAGTGTCAGCGATGGGTGACAGGGGTGACGAGATCGGCCCGGGGCTAATGTGGTTGGAGGGGGCAGAGTGGCTGTGCTCCCGCCTCGGGCTGCCTTGGGCACGGGGGATGTGGGGGATAAATTAAACATCGCTTCAGGGAGGATCCTGCTGTAGCCAGGGCAGTGGCGGCTGCTGCTGTCGCGCTGCTAAAGCTGGCAATGAAATTGGGCCAGGAGTAAAAAACAAGGGAAGAGTCCAGAGTGGAGTCACAACTGATCAAGAGATTCAATTTCCGTAATGTGGGATGGTTTTGCTAGGCGGGGAACAGGCGGGGGAAGCTCTTTGGACCTGCACATGGTGCTAAACCACCCTGGGAAGCCCTGAGATGTGAGGTACTCTTGCTGGCTGCAGTCCCCGTGGACATGGATCAGCCAGCAGGACAAGGTTTCACTGTGATGCCAGGATACAGCCCCTAAAGGAAGGAGCCAGCATCCCCTCCTTCCCTGCACTGACCTTTCCAAGGCTCCCTCCCTCTCACAGACGCAGAGCAGCTGAGCGCTGGCAGCAGCAGCACAGCTCTTTGTGTGTTCGGATGTGCTGGAGAGCAGGAGGCAGTAATTCTGCCACACGACAGTGGTGACAGACTGATGGGAGTGGGAAGTGTGGGGAGCAGTGCTCCTCCGAGCTGACTGGCACCAACGGTGTCAGCTCACACTGGCAGGGCTTGCCGTGGGAAGGGGAGGCAGCCTCTGGGACCCGGCAGCTGCCATCGGCACTTGGCACAAAGCACCAGGGCAGGAAGGGCTCCTGGGAGGTGGTCAGTGGCTACTGAAATGGCAGGGGGGTCTGAGAAAGGGCCAGCCTTTGGGAGGTCACTTAGCTTGCTCCTGGAAAAAATGCTATTTTTGCATAGACAAAAAAAAAATTGAAAATATTATATCTATCTATGTATGTATATATATGTATGTATATGTATATATATATCACATCCCTTTAAGGGCTGCTTTCCAAAAGGAATGCATGGATGTTGTCCAGTGGGTACCCACCAGGCAGCTAAGCAGCAACCTGCACATCTAAATTACCTGCAAACTACCTTTTTCACGTGCATTCACACATCCCTGAGGGCAGGCAGGAGCTGGCAGGGAGCTGTGGGCAGGGTCTGGCAGGGGTCTGCATGCGAAGGGAACAGCCAGTCTCCTAACCCGCATTTGTGCCGTCCTTGCTCGGGCTCTGTGTATCTTACACAGTCTATAGATTGAATAAATGCTGTTCTTTAAGCCACCAGTGAAGGGCCTCTCAAAAATCAATCACTGAGTGGGCCCACCTTCTGCTGGAGCTACCCAGCATCTCAGAGGAGCAGTCATTTAATGTACAGCGCTGCCTATTAGAGTTGGCTCCTCACCCCAATTTCGGAACAGAGACTGCCTGTCCTGGGCACGGGCTGCAGTGGGACGGAGGCTGAGCTCACCCGGGACACGGGCACGAGGATTTTCCAACACAAACCACCTCTCCCCTCCCCGGGGAGCCCCGAGCCGGGGCTGAAGGTGGCTGTAACAAAGAGAATATTGAGAGCGAACACAAGGGGCAGGGTGGCAGGGCTGCGTGGTGGGGGTCGGGGAAACTTCGCCCCAGGGAGTGTCTTTGAGGAATATAGATCTAATTTCTTCTGTCACCGTTCAGAGAGTTTCAGTTTAATCGAGGGCATGGGTATTCCCCTGCCAAGGAGGAGCGGGCATTAGGAGGCTTCCTACTGACCAATAATCCTCAGAGCAGGGTTGAAATGAGGATAATTACAGAAACAGGACAAAGGAAAATGCAGCAGGGGAAAAGCACAGTCAGATCTAACAAGCAGAGCCCTCAAAATTAAGGCTGTAACCAACCCTGTATGCAAATCATTGTTTCCAACCAGCTAATATCCTCCTCCCTGCACGGCCAGCAGGTCCCTGTTTCCTCCCCGGTTTCAGAAGGAATGCAGTGAAGGTAACCTCAGGGTCTGGGCATTGCCACAGACTCCCTGCACACGCAGCAGCGCTCTCCTCTCCACCCCAGCTGGATCCGGAGCTGCCTCCTCAGCATCCCACTCCCTGCAGGGATCCTCCATCCCCTCCTCAGCCTTGTGACTGCTCTCCCCATGATGATTATTTAGCTTTGGGAAGCAGGTGAGATGCAAGCAGTATCAAAGCCACTGGGTATAAGAAGCCGTATCAAGTCAGTGCCTCCAGGATTAGGGAGGTTTATATCTGGCAATATATCCAAATGTTGACCTAGGATTTAAGAGGACACGTGTGCTGTAAAGTACCTCTCCGAGGGGCCCACGCCCCTCGGGTTCCTCCTTCCACACCCAGCATTGCTCACCAGTATTCAAGGCATGAGTCAGAGCCCATAATATCTCAGAAAGGCTTAAAACCCCTCAGGTTTAAATAGCAATAAAAATTCAGGGAAGAAGGGATGCTTTTACCCTGTCCTGGTGTTGGGGCTTTATTAGAAGTCACCTGCCCCCACAAGGAGTAAAAGATTTCAGGAGCAAAGCTCAGCCGTGACCGAGGTGCTTGGAAGCGGGTGGCATTTCAGGCACTGAGGAGTCCCTCTACCACCTTCCAGCCATCCTCCTTTTCCCCATATTTGCCCAGCACGGCTCTGTTTCTCCCCCTTCCCAGTCTCTCCTTCTCTGTGTACTGTGCCCCACTGTTCTCACCCCCCTTTCCTCTCATCCTCCCCACCTTCCCAGAGCTGTGAGCGCTCTCAGCTCCTCTCCTCCATCAGGTCTTTCTCCTCCCCAGTGTCCTTTGTCTATTTCCACATCTCTGAGCACCGGTACCCCGGGGACCCTCTGCCCTAGGACCGCTCCCCTGGGCCTCGCTGCCCCTGCACCTCCTGTGTCCCTGCTCCATCTCGCCGAGCCCGGCCCCTCCAGCACCGGCGGATCAGCGCCGGGAGCCGCCTCTGCGGCCCGAGGTCGCCTCCGTGCCCGGCCCCGGGCGGCGACAGCCATTTCAGGCAGCAGCGCTGTCCCGGCCGCGCCGCGGGCCGGGCAGCGCTCCCAGGGCCCGGCCATGGCGCTGCCAGCGCCCAGCCCGGCACCTTTGTTCTCGGCAGCCGCCCCGGGCACGCTCGGCCCCCGCCCGGCCCGGGACGGGGGCGGTGCGGCGGGAGGGGACGGGCAGCGCCCGGGCAGCCCCGAGCGGCGGCGCGGGGTGACATCTGCCGCGGCGGGGAGGGAGGGAGGGAGGGAGGCAGGGCCCGGCGAGCCCCCCGCCCGGGCCGGGCTGGGGCCCGCCGGCAGGTAGCGGGTAACCACGGCAACCGGCGGTAATCCGCTCCCCCGGGCCCGCCGCGCCGCCCCGCGCCCGCTGCCCCCGCGCCCCGCCCGGCGCGGACCGGCCCGGGGCAGGCACCGGCGGCGGCGGGGCCACTGCGGCCGGGCCCGCACCTCCTGAGCCCGGGACGGGCGGGCAGGGGCAGGGACAGGGACAGGGACAGGGGCAGGGACAGGGACAAGGGAGGATTCCTGCCATCCCCGGCACCGCCATCCCGCCGGAGCTCCGCTCACTTCTCGAGCCCCACTGCAGCCCTGCCCCGCTCCCACAGCCCCGCCACACCCCCGCAGGGACCTGCCCTGGCTCTCGCAGCCCTGTCAGGCTCCCACACAGACCTGCCCTGGCTCTCGCAGCCCTGTCAGGCTCCCACATGGAGCTGCCACGGCTCCCTCAAGGACCTGTCATGGCTCCCAAAGCCCTCCCATGCTCCCACATGGATCTGCCTTGTTCCCACATGGATCTGCTGTGGCTCCCACACAGCCCTGCCATGGCTCTCACAGTCCTGCCATGCTCCCACAGCTCTGCCATCGCTCCTACACAGCCCTGCCATGGCTCCCACAGCTCTGCCATGGCTCCCACAGCCCTGCCACGCTCCCACACAGCCCTGCCATCGCTCCTACACAGCCCGGTCCTGCCTTGGAGCCTGGCAGCAGCACCCCCACATCTCCATGGCCAGCCTCCTCCACCCACCCAGCTCCCTGTGCTCCCAGCAACCTGCTGTGTCTCCAGCAGCCCCTGTGGCCATTCCTCAGCAGCCCAGCCTGGGTGTGAAAACTGCCATAATGGGAGATTTTCACAGCCAAACTGCAGCACTGACGAGCTAGCCCTGTTTTCTGTGGGGCAGCAGATCCTCAGCCAGCAGCTGCCACCTGATCCAGCCCGTGCTGCCTGCAGTGACCTCCACCCCAAGCCCCAGCGACCTGCCACCACCCCAGCGAAACCAGACCCAACCCAGGCAGCTCCAGGGAGGCCAAGGGATGACAGCAGCCTTCATGCACAGGACTTCTCAACCCTGCAAGCCCTTCCCCAACTTGGACTTGGGTTTGGGAGAATCTGGGAGCATTTAACCAGAGCTCTCCAAAGCCTGCATGCTCCCAGCTCCTCTTCAGGCTGACTCTGATAGACACTGCCAGAAGAACTGGAAACTGCCCGTTCTGGGCTCAGCAGCATGCAGGGGCTTGGCTGTGCCCTTGCACTGGCTGGCAGGGCAATATCTGCCTTTCCCAGTGGGACTGCCAGTTCTCCTGGGCCCAGGAAGCTTCACAGCTCTGCAGGGAAGCATCCCTTCTCCAAGGGGGTTATGCTGCAGGGCCATCAGGCTGGGACTGCTGGGGCAGGAGTGGGATGGGAGGGAGTGCCGACTGCTTCCCCATCTGCTGCGCTCAACGGCAGATAAAACACTGCCCTGGCCCTCGCACCAAGGCCGATACCAGCCCAATTCAGCTTCCTGTGAGTCAAAAGCAGCTTCCTGCCAGCAGAGCCCTGCCTGATAATGGCTGTGTTCTGCACTCTGCCCGGGAGCAGACCCTCTGCCCTCGCCTCTCCTTGCACTTCCCACATGAAAGCGTTCCCTTCTGTATCTCCCAACCACAGCATCTCCCCGCCCCAGCGCAGAGGCGCACGTTAAACTAATTTCCTGCTGCTGCCTGGAAGGGCCACTGTCACCCTCATCCCTGGGACAGCCCAGCTGGATGTTTGGGGCCAGCCGTATCGAGCTGTCCCTCAAGGTCACCTCCCTTGAACACAGACAGGCCACGGCTGGAGCTCTGCCTGTGCTCCAGCTGCTCTGCCTGTGGGACACAGCCACTGTCCCCAGCCAGGTCAGGGTCAGAGCTCTCCTGTCCCCTGCTGGAGTCACCCCACGGCACGACCGTGGGTTCCCCAGCTGACACCAGCAGCAGAGCCATTCCTGTGGCACTCACCCATCCCTCACCCTTTCTTCCAGCCCGGGGTGGCTCCTGCTGCTGCACAAAGGAGGATCCCTTTTTTGAGATGAGCAAAGGTGGGGTTTGGGTTTTATCTGAGCACTCTGCTGCTTTTTCCTCTTTGAAGCATCTTTCTAATTTTCTACAAGTTGTATTTTGTTCTAAGGGAATTTTTGGTGTTCTGACAAAAATGCTCAGCTGCACCAGGGAGTGGATGTGCACAGGACAAAGCAATTGGGACCTATTGGGATCAGAAACTGTGACATACAGGATGGGATGTAATCCTGCCATGATGCCAGAGACTTTTATCAATCTCTCCAGAGATCATAG
The DNA here is from genome assembly GCF_028018845.1 of Melospiza georgiana. Lineage (NCBI taxonomy): Eukaryota > Metazoa > Chordata > Aves > Passeriformes > Passerellidae > Melospiza > Melospiza georgiana. The sequence continues at coordinate 7,461,321 of NC_080446.1, forward strand.
AAACATAGAATGGTTTGGATTAGAAGGGACCTTAAAACCCATCCAATCCCTCTGCCATGGTCAGGGACACCTTCCACTGGACCCATCCAACCTGGCCTTGAAAACTTCCAGGGATGGGGCAGCCACAGCTTCTCTGGGCAGCCTCACAACCCTGACAGGGAAGAATTTCCTCTGAACACCAGGATTCCTCAAGTCCATCTCCCTGGGCAGCCCATGGCCCCCCAGTGACCACCTGTGCTGGCACTGTGGCCACCACCAGCCCACAGCCCACAGCCCACAGCCCACCTCTGCAACTGCTCCTCCTGCACAGGCTTCAGCACCAAAACAGACGGTTTATTTCAATATGGACTCTTACAACTTTTGATCAAGAAACTGTTCTTGGTACTTCTCATCTCTGGGAAGTCAGCCCTTGATTGGCTTCTATATTTAGACTTCTCCAGGGCTTTAGGAAGTTCACTCCTCATGGTATTTAGGTGTAGGATGAAAGCAGCTTTTGCGGGGGATATGTTAAACCACAGCAGGCTCCCTCTGCTAATGCTGTGAGGAGAAAGAGGAGCTAGATTCCTCGAACTTCCCTCTTCCCCTTGCCCCTCATGCCAGGGGCACAGAGCATGCCTTAGAAATAGGCACCAGGAAGACACTGGGCTGAAAACAGTATCAGCTGCACTGCTCATAATAAAAGAACCCACAAGAAGATGATGGGAAATGCTCTGACTGACAGATTTTGCTCTTTTTTTTCTCCTGGAAATATTTTGCTAGGGAATTTTTCTGATCATCTCTGGTTTAAAAATGGGAGAAAAGCAGTTGCTAAAATGCTGATGGTGCTTCCCTGTGCTGAGCATTTTGTGTTGTGTCTTGTTGCACCAAGCAAACACAAAGCCCCATCCTGCACTTAGAGCTCCAGCTCCACTCACTGCAGTGAAAACTGCCCCAGCCCTCCTGAGCAGCTGAGCATCCCTCTGGCCCAAGAGAGCTCACTTCTCCTGGGGAAACTGAGGCACAGCAAAAAATAATTTTCCCGATACTCTCTGCTGACTCAGGCCAAGACTGGGGGCATTCACATTGTTTCTCTAGCCAGAACTGTACACAATACTTTTTTTTTTCTCCCAAAGTAAATACTTCCTCATGAGGGGAGCCGGGTGCTTTATTTTTAGCTGGCAAACACAGCTGAGGTGTGTGTCTTTCACGGGGCACAGGAGCAGAGCTAGCTGCTCTTTCAGCAGCTGAGCCATGGGGATGGGTCCAGGCCTTTGCTCTGACCTCAGCTTATTCCTCTCCTGGCTCCCAGGCCTGGGAATGAAAACAGAGCAGCCTGGGAGGGGCGAGCCTGGAAATGGCAGCCCTGCCTCCAGCTGTGGAGAGGGCCCAGGTGCAGGGTGCCAAGGGGAGGTTGGTGTGCTCAGGGTCTGGTGGGCGGCTGGGGACGGGGCTGCCATCCATCCCAGGGCTGCCTGAAGGACAGAGGAGAAGCCCAGCAGGAAGAGATTCTTGCTCAGATGCCTGCTTAGAGACTCCTTGGATGCCTGCTCTGCCCGGGAGGCAGAGGACATTTTGCACGGCGCAAGAGAGAGCAGAGCTGCCTCTGCCAGCACCAGGCTGTGCGCCGGCAGGGAGGCTGCAGGAGCAGCTGCATCTGGCAGGCAGTGCAGGCACAGGGCTCCCCAAGAAATGTGACCCTGGCAGTAAGCACAGGGCTCCCCAATAAATGTGACCCTGGCAGGCAGTGCAGGCACAGGGCTCCCCAAGAAATGTGATCCTGGCAGTAAGCACAGGGCTTCCCAATAAATGTGACCCTGGCAGTAAGCACAGGGCTCCCCAATAAATGTGACCCTGGCAGTAAGCACAGGGCTCCCCAATAAATGTGACCCTGGCAGGCAGTGCAAGCACAGGGCTCCCCAATAAATGTGACCCTGGCAGGCAGTGCAAGCATGAGGCTCCCCAGTAAATGTGACCCCAGCAGTAAGCACAGGGGCTCCCCAATAAATGTGACCCTGGCAGTAAGCACAGGGGCTCCCCAATAAATGTGACCCTGGCAGTAAGCACAGGGCTCCCCAAGAAATGTGACCCTGGCAGGCAGTGCAAGCACAGGGCTCCCCAATAAATGTGACCCTGGCAGTAAGCACAGGGCTCCCCAATAAATGTGACCCTGGCAGGCAGTGCAAGCATGGGGCTCCCCAATAAATGTGACCCTGCACCTGCTGGACACGAGCAAGGGGGAGCTGGCTCTTTCAGGGATAACAAAACACTGAGTGCTGTGGGGCAGCCCAAGCACTGCTTCGCTTGGGTTTGGTGAGAAAGGTTCCTGCAGCCTCATGAGTGGAGCACCTGACTGACCTTCCTGGGAAAGTGCTCCCTGGGGCTGTGGATTTCCCACTCCCTGTCAGCTGGTGAGCATCACCCTCCTCTCTGAGGTGTGAGGGACCTGGGTGGGAGAAGTGGCACACTGTGGGTGCCAACAGGGAGGAGATCACGAGCACTATTATCTGGGGATTATTATAATATTGCAGTGTTTCTTAATATTTTGAAATAGGCAGGATTTGCACAGAGGAACTGTGGATGCTCTGTCCCTGAAGTGCTCAAGGTCAGGTTGGACGGGGCTTGGTGCAACCTGGGCTAGTGGAAGGTGTCCCTGCCCATGGCAGGAGGTTGAAATGAGATGATCTTTAGGGTCCATTCCCACCCAAACCCTTCTAGGATTCTATGATTCTAAAATGTGAGATTGGTGGCTTTTTTAAAAATATATTTGCAAAGGTGAGCAGTGATTTCTTATTGTTATTTGGATCTTGGTTTTGGTGATTTGGGGGATAATGCTATTGGAATGGAAAAAAAAGGGGAGGGGAAATGGTAAACTGCATTAACAATCAGAAGAGTTTTTATAATCCATAGCATCCTGAAAAAAATTATAAAACTAGGAATATAAGGAATATTGACAATATGAAGCTGTAACACAAACTCAGAACATGTCTAGAGGTGGCTCTTCCTTGAAGTAACTTATCACTGTGAGCAATCTCCCCAGCACCAAGGACTAATCTAATAAAAATCACAAGCAAAGCAAAATCCTTTGAGTCAGAGGGGGGCCAAGGCACTGTAACAAGTGACAAGATGACCTGTCACAGCAAGGTGACCCCTCTGTGCCTAGGAATAGACCCAGCAGTGTCAGAGCAGCCAGGTGACATCATCACACCTACAGTGAGAACGTGGTGATGTCAAAATGAAACTGAGGAGGAGGAGATACGGAGCAGCAGCAGTTCAGCTAGTCAGTGGTAAGAAAAATTATGTAAAATCAGTTACAAATGATGCTACAGTGAATCAAGGTCAGGCAGGGCTGAGAGGCTGAGCCCTGGATGTGTGGCATCCCGGTGCCAGCTCCCTGTGCCCTGGCAGCTCCCAGTATGTGGGCCACAGTCAGAGACTCCCACAGGAACAATGTGATGTGCCTCCAGGGAAATGCTGACAGCTCAGCGGATGTTGGAGGGGGGGTAAAAGGCCTGCAAGCCCTGCCCTTCCAAACCAGCCTCCTCTCCAGGTCAGGGCACAGCAGGGATTGAGCTGCACCACACCACAGTGGCTTCAGCACAGCCTGGCCCCGACGCCAGAGCCTGGAAACACCGGCTGCCACAGCCAAGCACCACGACTGCTCCCCCTGAGCCCAGGCTGGGTTCATGAAATGGGGACATTGTGGAACCATAAGAGTCATGCTGGATTCCATCATGCCCTTTCCCAACATTGGAACCCAGGAAAACAGATGTCCACTGCCCTCAGTGAGAGCAGGCACTTGGATTTATCCTGGGCTCACTAGTATTTACTCTGGGCTCTGGCTCTGCAAACCTGGAGGGTCCTATACAGGCAGTCAGGACAGAGGCCACAGGGGACAGACACAGATGGAACTCTGTTCTCCCCTTGCATTTAGGTAAACCCTCTCTGTATTCTGATTAATGTCCATCATAACCACTCCAGGTGAACCCCGACCCTTCCAGAAGCCAAACTCAAGACTTGTAGATAAGCCCAGGAATGATTCCCCACTAACCTGGGATGACCAAGTGGAATTTTTTTTGAGCTCCTAACTGAGACTACATGTGGGGGATGCAGAAGTCAAGCCTGGTGTTAAACCCTCTGTCGTGGTAATCCATCCACAGAGATCCCTCTCCCAGGTGTGACACTTCATCCCATCACATCTGGTCTCAGTGCCACAGCTCTGCAGGCTGGACACATGAGGAATACAGAGTGGCCTCACATCTGGCTCTCCCTGGTCTTTTGTGAGTCTATGTCTCCAAACAGGGATGCTTTTGGGAGGAAAAGAAAGGAGGGGCAAAGCAAGCGGGGCAGGGAAGGCAGACAATTAATACAACCTGCCCTCTGTGTGAGGAATAAATTGGCAGCTGACAGGTTATAATCTGTGCAAGCAGGATCTTCACAGGAGAGGTGAAGGCTCCATTGGGGGCCAATTGGATGGCTAATTAGGAGGACAAAGCAGAGGATTCGTGAGAATGTTTATGAAACAGTGCTTGGCAAGGGAGCCCCTGAGAAACGCACAGCAGAGAGGAGCTGCTTTGGGCTGGGAGAGGAAACACGAGGGTGAAACAGCAGAACGAGCACTGAGAGGGAAAACAGCCATGCAAATGTCTGCGAGAGGACGGGGATTCCCGGGTGCCCTGCGGAGGAGTTCGGGGGAGGGCCCGAGGACGCCTCGTCTTTCTAGAAGCACACGGGCTGTGTCCCCCGTGCGGCTCCTCCCGGTGCCGTCCCCACCCCGGTGCGGTGCGGAGCGGGCTCGGGGTGCCGCAGCCGATCGGCGCCGCTGGCCGGGCAGAGAAGGGCACGGGGAAAGCAATTAAACCCGAGCTTTGATTGGGCTCACAGATGCCTGCTTGTGCTGGAAATGCCTGAGCTTCTTTAAGCGCCTCGGCGGTGGCTGGAGCCGGCCTGATCCCCCATCCCCTCCTCGGCGCGTCGCTGCTGCGGCAGCGGGAGCGTGACTGATGCTCTCTGTCCCACACACGGCTCCAAGAGCTCAGAGGTAGGAACCAGTTGCTAAGAGACAGGACTGTACTTTCCAGCCCACATCCAGACCTTTGTCACCAGCTCAAGGGCTTTCTGCCGGATCCAAACGCCGGGCGCAGGTGAGCGGGAGACACCAGGCCTCCTCCCGGCCTCCTCCCAGCCCCGGGAGCCACACCACCAGCGTTCCAACTGAGGATGGAAACCACAAACCCAAAAGCATCCCCAAGGGAGCGGCTTCCCTGGGCTGGCTGCTTGTCCCAGTGTGTGGGACTGCAAGCTGGAACACCCTGCGGCACCTGGAGCCAGTGTGGGTGGGACCTGCAGCACCGACACCCAGGAGGTTTTGGATGTCACCACACTGGATGAGTGAATGACTCGGTATTTGCTTTGAGATCCCTCCTTCAAATGCAAGCCAGGAGAGGAGTCCCAAACTTTAGTCTCATTTTTCTGGGGGGGTTCCTGGTGAATTTGGATTCTTAGCCCCAAGACTCCCATAAGAGCAACCCACTACCAACTGGAAAGACTGAGTGACCCCATCTTTTCCAGAGCACTCCCTCCCACCTGGTGAGGAGCAAATCCATCAGAGCCTTTGCCTGTCTGTTGGAAGGGAAATACATCCTCTGGGGCTGCCAAGCCAAAGAAGAGCAAGGACAGAGAGAAACCACTCACACAGCATTGTCTTCCTGGCTGTCACTCCGTGAAGGGCCCTGCACCGTGCCAGGAAGACACAACCAGGCTCCACTCCCCTTCCAGAGGCTGCTGCCTTAACCTCAGACATGGACACTGTTACCCAAACCTCTGCTCTGCTCTCTGCTCTCACACACAGCACTGACTCTCTGCAGTTATTTCTCCTCAAATAAATTGCTATTCTTTGGCACCAGCCATAAAAGTGGAAGTCAGTAGCTTTCCAGCAAAGACAATGATTTTGGCCAACAGGTACCTGCCCTTGCTACAATCAGCTAATTAAACCAGACACTGAAGCTCTGGGGTGGTTTTGGCCCATTCTCAATGTGATTCTTTAGAGGTGGGCAGAGTTGATATGAGATCAGGGAAAGATAATTAATGATTTGCACTAAAGAAAGAGACATTAATATGCATCCCTCTGTCATGGCAATGCCAGAGCATCCATGCTGGCCAGGCAGGGTGGATGGACACTCCACCAATGCTCCTCCACACCCCTGGGCTTTCCCTGCCATTTGCTTGTCCACAGTGTAAGTACACAGACTGCTCATATCAAGCCTAACATAATGATAAAACTAAAACTGAACAAGCTGTATCAGAAGGACATTATTGCTGAGAATGGTCCTGAGAAAGTTCCCACTGAAAGGACTGTGGCTGCCTCCTTGGGCTCTGCTGCAGACTTTAGTCACTGGCTGAATTCCCCCTTCTGCCTGTGGTCAGAGCAAGCCCCTCCGAGCAAGGCCCACGAGGGGAGCTGAGAACAGCCACGTACTGTCCTCACACCAGTCCTCTCTGCTCCTCATTAACAAGGCCCTGAGTGCTCAGACCCTCTTCCTGTGCAAAGGTGGGACATAACCTGGAGTGTGGGAACAACAGCCCCTTGTCAGATCTGGGGTTCTTTCCATTTCAGCCTCATTGACCAAGGCCTGGCAGAGCTGTGCTTTGGTTGTTTGCTTTTGCACCTTCTTCAGAGTGACACCCTTTGAGAATTACAAATATGAAAACAATTGTAGGTGAAAGAGATTACTTTCAGATAAATGTTATCTGAAAAACACTTCTCTCGGATCAGCAATGCCATGCCTGTTTCTGGAATCATGGAGGATGTGCAGTGTAAATGGCAGATTGTTTTTTGTTTTTTGTTTTGGTTTTTTTTTTTTTCAGAAACTGTTTGGTCAGACATGTATTGGGAACTGGAACCTTTGCTGGTGGAGCTCCAGGTCTCACAAGTGCTGGTGACCCCAGCCAGCACCCAAGGATGAGGGTGGCTGGGATGGTGGGATCTCTGGGACTGGGACACTGTACTAATGACCACTGTGGGACTGTGTTTAATCAGGCTTGTAGGCTTGGCAGGAATAAAGCAAGGACTGAAGGAGATGCTGGTTTCCCCCCTATCATTAGAAGTGGCTTCAGCAGGCTGTCCTGAAAGGATGGGAGTGAGCAGGGAGTGGGCTTTGCTGTCAGATCTGCTCCCAGCAGTGAGGAACTTCATTCTGCCGGTCTGTGTAACTGCAGATCATCAGAGCTCTTTAAATTCACCCTGCAAAGGCTTTAGCTACTGCCTGGTGAGGCTAAGCCAGCTCTTGGGCCCAAGGGATTGGGTGTCACTGCCCTCTCTGACTCTTACCACGAGCAGCTTCAGATGTGAAATCTGTGACTGATGCTGTGCAAATTTGGAGCCGAATCTGGAGGGGATGCTAATGTGGGAGATTTTCTTTAGATGGGGCTGAATGGGACCATGCACCCAGTCCAGAATTGTTCCAGTCTTCTAAGGGCACATTTAAACGTCAGCCTGCCATCGGTTCCACTCCTTGGAAAAGCTGGTGCTGCCCCGTGTGCTCAGGGTGGCATCTCTCCACAGGTGAGAGCTCTGCATGCTCTAAGTAAGGCTGGTGCAATGGGAGTAATAGACAATTTCTCAGATAATACCCTCAGGCCCATCTGCCTTGTCTAAAGCTCTTCTGAATGGTCTTGATTTATTTTTTTTATCACTTGAAGTCCCCAGAAAGTCTGAGTGGTTATTCACGCCGTGAAAACCTTCTGTTGACTGATGTTCTTAGAGGTTATAGATGTGCAGCTTTTTGGGGCACTGAATATGGGCATTGAAGGGTACTTGTATCAGGAAAAATGTAGCCTCTATTAGCTGTTGGAGCAGCATCTTTCTGACATGCCTGGCTCCTCAGCTCCGGCATTCTGCCACTGTGCTGTGCTGTCCCACGGCCTGGCACCGCAGCTTCCACAGCACAACGCTCCCTGTCTCTGGAGCTAAAATGAATTTAAGGGTAGGCTGTGCTGTGAGATTTATCTGCTGTCCCGTGGGATAGTTTTCCTGCTGTCCACTAAAGCCTCCATCCATTTTTGCATTTTGGATTCACCAACTGTATTTCCAGTGCTCCCCCCACCCCAGCATCGCTCCTCGGGTGAGTTTCACCAGGCACGGCCGTGAAATAATTTTGAACATCTGGCTCCAGGGGAGCTGGCACAGGTGAGCTGTACCTGTACAACAGCAGCAACCCACTGGAGCAATGCCCTCCTCCTGTTAGCGATGCCTACAGAGCCCCAGAGCCTCATGTCAGCGCTGCGGGGGACGGGGAGAGAGCAGCAGAGCAGAATGAAACGTGGGCAGTGCTGCAGAGCCCGCCTGGTCCCCACGGCCCCGCACAGCCCCCGAAGGGCCGGGCATGCTCCAGGCTTGCCCTGCTCCTCCCGCAGCCCCCCAGCCTGCAGCACGGCCTGCCAGCGCCGCCGGAGTTGTGACAGGCTCCCAGCACACACGGCCAAGTGCAGCATCGATCTAGAGAGCAGCAAACGCCCGCCCCAGCCCGAGTCTGAGGAGAAGCCTCCCCTGCACACCCGCTGCTCCGGCCACAGCCATCTGCTCCGCCGGTTGTCACCGAGGGCTGGCCATTTCCCTGCACCCTGGCTCCATCTCGCTCCACGTTTGTCTGGGAAAGACTGTCTAAATGATGCTAAACGCTTAGGACAAGGGGGACATGAGATTATAATGAACTGCATCTTAGCACCTTGTCATGGACAAATTCTCCCACAGTTCTTAGCAAAGATGGGGAGAAGGATGAGTGCTGCCCATCCAGTGCCAGGATTCGATCCAGCCCATGGATAATGAAGGGGTTCACACCTTAGAGTGTGTCAGCCATAGGAAAGAAGGGCAGATCTGAGCACTTTGGGCTGTATCCATTGTCTGTGCTGCAGCAGCACACAAAGATACCCTCCTCTTCAGTACAGCCTAAATGTATTTTTTTCCAATACCCTGACCTAAAGGATGCAGAGTCCAGCCCACGTGTGAATAGGGCTGTCAGGCAACAATGTCCTACACCGCCAAACTGCCTGTGTTTATCTGCGTAGGGCTTTTTTAATTGTATGTGTTAAACGTCCAGCATCTTTGGGACGTTCATCTGGGAAAAAGAAATGTGAACAGTCTCTGTGCCAGACATCCGTCCGCACTGCTGTTCCTATTCCCAGTGCATTCTTTGAGAAGACCACCATCTGCTCTGACCACCACCTAAGGCAGATGCCCCCTTCTCAGTGCACAGTCCCTGCTCTCAAGCCACCCAAATCTGATTAGGCCTGTTCTGATGAGAGGCCTGGAGGAGGGCAAGGGAAAGTTACTCAGGAGAGAAAATAATAACCACATGTTAATTAATTTTTCACTACGGATGCGCAGAAAATACACAAACCGGCTCAGGGTGCACAAGCCAAAAGGAACAGCTCAGCCGGCTAGCTGGGGGGGGGCGGGTTGTGATTATTTTTGGGGTTTGGGATTGTCATTATTATTATTTTCCAGAGGAGGAGTGGCCCCAGCCCTGTCAGGGAAAGGAAATCTTATCCCCACTGCTGCCCTCTACACGCTCTTTTCCACCTCTTTTCCAGCTTTCCCTCCTGGTCCCTTGGATTTCCTGTGGTGTCCTGCGGTGAGAGCAGAGCGAGGTGCACCCCCTGGCACCCCCTCAGTGCACCCGGGGTGGGGCTCTGCCTGTCCCTGCAGCTGGGGACATCCCCAGAACGGTGCTGGCCTGGCAGAGGTGCCTGGGGAAGGGCGAGCGGACAGAACGAGCGGGATCAGATTGCTGAGGAGCACAGCCAGGGGAGAGCAACCAAAACACCGCTCCAGAAGTATTTGGGAAAAGCAGCTGAACAGACATTAAACCAGAATCCAGGCGTAACTGTCCTCATATCAGCGTCATGAATTATTTGACTGTGTGCCTGAGAGCAAGGAAATACACCCCAAACCCAGCCCAAACCACCAAGGATGCGGAGAGCACCGAATTAAAAGGAGCTGAAGAAAATCCCTGACAAGTTATCTCTAAATTTGAGAGCCACTTCAGGCAAAACCAAACTCTCAACTGCACTCATCTGAAATGGTCCACGGGATTCCTGGCCGAGGGGGGCCAGGGAGGCTGGGACCAAAGAAGCAGGAGGCAACAACTTCTACAGACCCCACTCTGGAAGGTTTTGGGGACTGTGGTGATTGCTCTCCCTTTGCAGTGGCTCTGCAAAGCACTCCAAGTCCAAACATCTGGCTGGCATCTAGGCACTGGGAAATAAGCTGCATTGCCCCTTGGAAAATTCGGCTGTCCCCTAGGGTATATGTGCCTGTGTGTGCTGGTTTAGGGGAGCCTGGGTGTAACGCCTGTCTGTAGCCTGCAGGGACTCTGCCAGGGAAGATGCGGGGGCCTAGGCATGCTCCTCGCTGAAACTTCATCTGTGCAGAGGCCCTTTGGGAATATCCGGGCTTGTGCCGGCCTGGTGGAGCCGCTGACCCTCGGGACTCCCTCCCGGACAAAGGGGAGGGGGCATCTAGCGAGCAGCGGGGTCGAGGGAGTCTGGCTCGGCCTCTCTGGGGTACCATGACTCTGCAGCATTTGGAAGATCTGGGATAGAGTCGCTGACTGCATGGAGAGGACCCGGGAGGGAGTGCAGGATCTTTGGAAGGGGGTACAGCTCCTAATCCGCCCTCCCTCGGGGGCTCCTGGCACAAGGGGAGCGATAGAGGAGGGCTGCTAAGAGGTCTTAAAAAAAAAAAAAATTGCCAAGAATTTTTTTGGGGCATTGCATGGGGGAGGGGGGCCGAAAGGGGAGAAAGAAAGGAGCCTCAGAGCACCACGAAGGGAGAGGGAGAAATAATGACCCTTCCCCCTCCCCCCAATAATCAGGCGGACCAGATGGGAGGTAAATAGTGCGTTTAGAAGCATTTGCCACAGATGGGCTGCCCTCAATGGAAGCATCCTCCAGCCACATCAATGCTGGAGTCTGTGTGCACAGAAAACACTGCACCCTTCAGAGCAGCGGCAGCAGCAGCAGCAGCGGGAGAGGCGGGGAGGGACAGGGGGAAAAAAATCCCTGCCAGAGCCCTCCGGTGCCCGCGGTCCCGGCGGGGCGGAGAGGGGCGCGGGGGACGGCGGGGGGCGCGGGGCCGGGACCGGGGCAGCCCCGCCGGGCGCTCCCTGCGCGGGGCCGGGGCCGCCAAAGTTGCGCGTTTCCCCCCGCGCCGGGGAGCGGGACACGCTCGGGACGGGAACAATGGGGCGGCGGGGCAGCCCCGGGCGGCGGCGGGAGGAGGGAGGGAGGCGGCGGCCGGTGCCCCGCTCCCCGGCCCGGCCGGGCGCCGAACAATGAGGCTCCGGCGGGGGAGTTCCCGGGACAGCGGCCCGCGGGCGGGCGGGGGGAGCTGCCCTAATCCGGGCTCTGCCGCTGCCCGCACCCCCCGGGGCACCGGCTGCGGCGGCCGCGCCGGGCGGGCAGCGCCGCGGGACGCCGGGGCCGGGCTCAGCGCGGCGGCCGGGCTCGCCCCGCTCCGCTCGGCTCGGCGAGACTCGCCCCGCTCCGCTCCTCTCCGCTCCGCTCGGCGCGGCAGCGGGGCGGGCAGGGCGCGGCGGCGGCGCGGGGGGGCGGGGGGTGCCGGCGCCCCCTCCCCGCCGCCCGCTGCCCTTGACTGCAGCCCTGTCCCCGGCCGTGGGGCGGATGGGAAATGCCGGGCGAACGTGATCGGACAGGGCGGGGGGGCGGCGGGGCCCGCACCGGGCGGCGGCGCGGCCCCCCCGCGGGGGCAGGTGCACGGCGGCGGGCGCGGGGCACCGCCGCCCCCCCACCTCCCCCGCGCCGGCAGCGCCCGGGGAAGGCGGCAGCACCGGATGGGACGGGGACGGGGATGGGGATCGGGGGGGCGGCGGAAGGTGCGAGGCTCCGGGCGGGCGCCTCTCCCCATCCGCATCCCGGGCGGGTCGGGGCGGCGGGGGCGCGGCGGCGCTGCCCCGGGAGCGGCGGGGGCTGCGGGAGCGGCCGGGCCCCGCGTCGCGCCCCGCATGGGGCATGCGCGCTCCCGGCGGCCGGCGGGGCTGGGCCGCCCGGTGCTGACGGGACAGGGCCGGCGCGGCGGTGGAGGGGACCGGGGCCCCGGGGGTGCCCGCCCCCACCCCGGGCAATTCCCCCCCCCCTCCCCGCCCGCACCCCCGGGGAGGACACACAGACACGGACAGGCAGGCAGACAGACAGACACAGAGCCCCCGGCGCACGGAGCGCACTAACCGTTCCCGTTTTCACCGGCACATATACCACCACTTGACCCATCTTCGTCGCCTCCCTGGTGCCGTTTCCCAGGCGGAAGCCCTTGGACCGGACCCAGAACTGGAACTTGCCTTTCTCCCCCCCGCCGGAGCCGCCGCCGGAGCCGGTTCCCCCCTGCAGCACCTCGGCGATGCGCTGGTACTTGCTCCGGGTCACCGTCTTGGTTTTGGCCGAGTCCCCGTAGGTGCGCAGGCACCAGTCCCGGAACTGCCGCCCCAGCTCGCTGTCCCCGGGGCGGCTCCCCCGCAGCAGTAACGGCGGCTTCGGCATCGCCCGACCGGCGGCGGCGGCGGTAACGGCGGCGGTAGCAGCAGCAGCGGCGGCGCCCGGCCCCGCGCCCTGTCCCGGAGCGGGCGGAGGGGCAGCGGCGCTCCCGGGACGGGCTGCGGGGGCGACGGGCGGGATGGAGCGGGGAGCAAGAGGCGCAGGAGGGGTGGCGGCCGCTGTAACGGGGAGAAGGGGGGGAGCACCGGGGCTCGGACAGCGACCGGAGGGAGGTACCGGCGGCGCCAGCAGCAGCAGCAGCCGCTCCTGTCACAGGATCACAGGCGGCTCCGGCTCGTCCCCCTCCCTCCCTCCCTCCGCCCGCCCGCCCGCCCGCCCGTCCCTGCCTCCTCCGCCCCCCTCCGGCCGCCTCCTCCTCTCAGCGGGATCCCACCTGTTAGAGCGGCCTCGCCGCCACCGACGGGTCGTTCCCCCCCCACTCCCACCCCCGGTCCCGGGGCAGCTGCTCCCCCCCGCCCCGGCTCCGGTGGGATGCGCTTCCCTGGCTGGGCCGCCTCTTCCCCCCCCGTTTCCCCGCTCCCCGGCCATACGGCCCCGCACGGGATAGCGGAGCGGGGGGGGCGAGTGGCCGGGGCGGGGTACGGGGTGTCGGTGGGCGCGGGTCCCGGTGCCGGTCCCAGACAAAGGGCCGGCGGGGCGCGGGCGCACGTGTGCGGCGGGACGGGCCGGCGGGGGCGGAGGCGGGCACCTGCCGAGCCGCCGCAGAGCCGGGGAGGAGCCGCGGGGGCAGCGGGAGCGGCGGTGGGAAGGTGAAGGGGGGGGGGTCCGCCACCCGCCGCGAGGACCGGGATCGCCCCGCAGCGCCCTCGGTTGACCGGAGCGGCTGCGGCTTGTCCCGCCGGACCGGGAGAGCCGCACCCCGCCCCGAGCCCGGCCCCGGGGCAGCCGCGGTCCTGCCGGCCCCTGGAGCGGGAGACAAAGGCCGGACCCCGGCCCCGGTGCCTCGCTCCGCTCCCCCGCCCTCCGCATCCGCCGCGCGCCCCGCAGCCCCGGCTGTCCCGCGGCGGGACCGAGCGCCGCCGCTGCGGGGGGGTCGGGACACGGTGCCGGTGCTCCGGCCCCGAGGGGGCGGAGGCGAGGGCGGCCACGGCGGGCCCCGGGGGGGTGAGATGGGGCGGCCCGTCCCGGCCGGCGGCTGCGGCTCGGGCTCTGCCCGGCGCTCGCACGCATGTGCCGAGATGCTGGCGGTGCCACACGTGTGCTCGCGCTCTGTCCAGCGGTGTCACATGTGTGCTCCGTGCCCACCTGGCAGCGCCACGCGTGTGCTCCTGGCCTGCCCATCAATGGCACACATATGCTGCCGGTCCGTTCGCTGGTCCCACGCACGGGCTGTTTGTCCGTCAGTGCCATACGTGTGCTCCTGGTCTGTCCATCAGTGCCACATGCATGTTCCGTGCCCACTCAGCAGTGTCACATGTGTGCTCTTCTTCTGTCTGCTGGTGTCATATGTGTTCCCTGTCTGTCCATCAATGCCACATACGTGCTCCTGGTCTGTCCATTAGTGCCACATCCGTGCTCCATGCTCACCCCACAGTGCCACGTTTCTGCTTCTGGTCTGTCTGTTGGTGCCACCACACCAGTTCCTTGTCTGTCCATCACTGCCACACATGTGGTCCCAAGTCTGTCCTTCAGTGCCACACGTGTGTTCCATCTGTCCATCTGTCCCATAGCTGTGCTCCCTGTCCATCAGTGACCTGCATGCTCCCAGTCTGTCCATCACTGCCATACCTGTGTTTTCTGTCTGTCCATCAATGCCATACATGTGGTCGCACAAGTCTGCCCATTGGTGCCACCCATGTGCTCCATGCCCACCTGGCAGTGCCATTCATGTGCTCCTGCTTTGTTCACCAGAGCCACATGTGCTCCATGCCCACCCAGTAGTGCCACACATGTGCTCCATGCCCACCTGGCAGTGCCACACACTGGCTCCATCCCAAGTCAGGGGCACAGTAGGGGTACATGCCAGGGCTGCCTGCATGGTCAGCAGTTGTAGGGCTGGCATGAGGATGTAGAAGCAGGGGCAGGGAGACTGTTGGAACCTGGAAGGGGAATTTGATGTGTCAGGGGGTTCTCTGAGGCCAGTGCTGGAGGTGCTGGGTGTGGCATCGGAGCAGCCAGGGCACAGCCAGCAGCAGTGCCATGTGCCAAGGCTGGAGATAGGAGAAGATGAGAGCACTTGATGGCTGAAGAGCAATTTTCTTCACTGTCCCTTGCCATGTGCCAGTCACATGGTGCCCATACAAAAGATGTTGAGGTGGGAATGGTGCAGGAGCTGAGCCATGAGTTGGCCATGGTGAAACAGGAGATGTCCACGACACTGGAGCATTGGCATTGCTTCTTGCAATGTGCCGGGGTAGATCATGTTGACTGTCCCTATCCCACTGAATGTGTGGACAACTCTCAAAAAACTCTCATTGCCACCGTCCAGTTTGCTCTGGGCCCAACTTGATGCCATTGGAGAGGGACTTGGGCAGCCCAGAGGGTCTTCCCTGTTGTGGATTTTCACCCCCAGGCACGTTGTGCAGGATGCCTACAGGAACTCACTGGTGTGCTGCAGTATTTCTGATGATCACTACAAACATCCTCTGGAGCCTCAGCAGCCATGGAAGTGTGGCTTTTTCCAGAGGTGGCTGTGGGGAGCAGTGAGTGGATGGAAATGGAAGAGAAGAAAAGGATGTTTGCAGAATTTGTGTTCAGTGGACAACTTCCTTGCAATGAACCTGTGGATAAAGTCAGGCTCAGCTCTCAGCTTGCTCCAGCCCCCAGTGTGTTTGGGCATACACTTGTCCCAAACAAAGCAGTGACTGGCTGAGCTGTTGTTCAGAGCTGGCTGGCACAGGGGAACCTATGGGTGATGCCATGAGAACTTGAATCAGCATTGTGAGGGATGTGGGGACCATTGGATGGTCAGGAGAGCCAGGGTAAATCCCATTTGTGGAGTCCAACCACTTTGGAGGAAATGTTGACCAAGGAAGAGAGTAAAAGAACATTTTGCTTCTGCTGAGGAGTTGGTCCACCCAGAAGGGATGCTGCATTTTTCACCATGACCAGACTTTCTCACTGAGGTCACCACTTGAATTCCCCATCTTGCAGTTGAGCTGCTGAGGTGCAAAGGGAATGTCCTCTTGCAGCACCACAGGGGCAGAAGTCTCCTCCTACCTCAGCCCAACCTTTGGAAGGTTTGGGGTCACTTACAAAGCAGTGCAGAGGGTCCCTCTCTGGTGAGCATGGACATGAGTTTCCCCAGTTTGTGGATGCAAGGCCAGTCACACCAAGAACTGATGTCCTCTGAGTGAGGATTCAGGGCATACCATTCCCACCTGGCCTGAAGGATCAGATCAGTGTTTTAGATCAAATCCGGCATGGATTCAATGAGCATGAGCAGTCTCATGACACTGCAGATTAGAATGCATGATGTTGAGACACTCTTGTCCTTAAAGGTAGGGGAAGAAGAAAGTGGAATTGTTTGGTGGCACTGGAGCTTCAGCTGTTGGCTCAGGCTGGCAGGTACTGGGTGTGTTCACCACAGGGTCTCTGCTGATGGCTTTTTTATAGACAAATGTGGTGATTCCAGGTTCATTGCTATTTATACTGCATTAAAAAAAATAGTTGGATTTGGGTTTTATCTAAGCATTCTCCTGCTCCTTCCTCTTTTAGGTGCCTTTCTAATTTCTTACAAGTTGTGTTTTGTTCTAAAGAAATTTTTGGTCTTCTGACAAAAATACTCAGCTGGACCAGTAATTGGACATTCACAGGGCAAAGCAGTTGGGACTTACTGAGGTCAGCACAACATACAAGATGGGAGGAAATCCTGCCATGCTGCCAGAGATGTCCCATGAAATATTCCAGTGATCATAGAAACATGGAATGGTTTGGGTTGGAAGGGACCTTAAAGACCATCTTGTACTTCCACTAGACCAGGTTGCTCCAAGCCCTGTCCAGCCTGGCCTTGGACACCTGGTCTTGCTGGTCAGCATCTGGACTCGTGCTCGAGTAGAGCCAAAACTGGAACTATTTACTGGCTGTCCCTGAGAGCTGCTGGGAGGATCAGAGCCAGGCAGAGGGGAGGGCACGACAGCACCCAACCCATCCTTAGACATCATGGAGTGCCAAACCACGCAGAGGGAACTCAGGTGTTAATAACCATCCCTCCTGCTGGCATCCAGGAGTGCTTCCTTGGGGAGGGACAGAGAATATTGAGGTACTTATGGCATCACCACAGATGATGTTTGGCTCTGGTAACTTTACATTCACAGCTGGACAGCCAGTGGTACCTGAGTGTCTCAGCTGTCTCTACAGTCAGTGTGAGACCATGGGCACCCACAGGAAACATTCATCCCCATCCTCTGAGCACTCCTGGAACTGCCTTTCCTCCCGTCAAACACAAAGGGAGATGTCTCTGCATCTGAGATGCTCACCTGCCCAAGGCTGGGTGGGAGATCTGTGATCCACCAAGGGGACACCTGTGATCCACCAAGGGGACACCTGTGATCCACCAGCAGGATGGAAAAGGGAAATGATCCCAAGTTGTCT
This sequence comes from Melospiza georgiana, assembly GCF_028018845.1. Taxonomy (NCBI): domain Eukaryota; kingdom Metazoa; phylum Chordata; class Aves; order Passeriformes; family Passerellidae; genus Melospiza; species Melospiza georgiana. The sequence goes on from NC_080446.1 coordinate 7,478,400, forward strand.
TGGGAGACTCATTCCAAGGGAGGCACAGAAAAGTATCAGGGCTCTGGCAACACTTTGGACTGCCACTGTGGGTCTGGGGAGCCACACTGGGAGAATTTAGTCTGAAACTAGTGCAGGGAGAGTTTGCTGGATTGTTCAGGAGAGAGGAGAGTGTCTTACAGAGATGACTCAGCTTCCTGATCTCTGAGAAATGGATGCTGAGAGAAGACACATTTGTGGAAAACCAGAGATAGACACCAGGGAGGGACATGGGCTAAGCCCTGGCACCACCTTAGGGCAAGATGAGTAAGAATGAACAGACCATGAACATCCCTGTGTCTGAAACAGGGAGATGCTGACCAAGCATTGGAGCCATCAGGATCCACAGGAGTGACCTCAGAGCCTGGTGGCTGCAAAAAAGAGCTTGGTCAGGTTCTGGGTGACATGGCCCAGCGTGGCTGCCTCTCACAGCGGGCACTGGGCACTGCCAGGGGTCCCATTGGGGTCTCTGTGCCCAAAGTGAGAAATCTGATTCAATTCTCCTGTAGCTTTTGCTAACTCTGAGCCTAAACAATGAGGTTTCCCCAAGTAGAATTATTCTTGACTTTAATCAAAACCCAATTTAGATCCAGGTCAGATAATAAGTCAAAGCAGCTCAGGGAAGTCAGCAAGGAGCGTGGATTCCTTCTGGAGCCTCTTGGATTTCTGTCTGTATCACAGCACCAAACATCATTTGGTCAGACCTTCTGCTTGGGAGAGGCCTGGGACTGAGAAACAGAGCAGCCAGAGTCACAGTTTGGGAGGGGATTTGTGGAAATAATGGACTTTTTTTCCCACCTTCTTATTGAGCCTCCAGCGTGCCTTCAGCGGGCTGGGAATCCAAGCACGTGGCCACTGGATGGATGTGCTTGGGGGAAGAGCCACAGAGGGAGTGGGGTAGCCTGGCGCCGTGGGGAAGAACTGAAATACCCAGCAGCTGCCAGAGCTGTGTGGGAGCCTGGGCAGGAACAGCCAGGGAGCTGCAGAGCAGGGCTGAGCTCCATTCCCAGAGCTGCGTGGGGAAGGCTGATGGCACCTGCCCACATCCTCTGTGACTGCACATGATGCCACGTCTCCCTCGGTTTCAAGACCAGCAAATTCACCCTTCCCTGCTTTTTCTCTTCAGGAGAAAAAAGGGGAGAAAAAAAAAAAACCCAAGCAGGAGACCACAGATTTGCAGGCTGGGCTGTGCTAAGGCGGCACAAGCTGTCAGCAGGCACTGGGAGCAGCCAGGAGCAGCCAGGAGGAGCTGGGGTGTCCTCAGCAAGCTGGAGATCTCATTGTCTGCATGGCAGAGGACAAGGGGGAAGGAATTTGAACCGAAAATAGTCTTACAGTTTAAGAAGTAAGAGTGTTCCTGTGACCTCTCACAGCTGTGTTGGGTTAGCAGTTGGACTCGATGATCTTAGAGGTCTTTTCTGTCCTTTGCAGCTCTGTGGTTCCTTGATTCTCTGATTCTGTGCTGGGGGGGTCTGTCATCCTCCACCAGCCCAGAGCAGGGTCCTGTCCATTTTTCCAGGTGTGATCTGTTACTCCAGGCACATCTGCTCAGGCTGTCCTAGCCAGCCCCTTCTCCCTCCTTTGAAATCCTCACCATGGGTGCACTCCAGCAGCATCTGCAGCTGCAAACATCTGGATGGGGCTTTCCAATGAGCCTGCTCTGAAATCAGGGCATTGCTCTGCTTTCTGAGGAATCCCTGCTGCTTCTGCAGGACCCCTGGGCACAGCTGGCACAGGAGGGGAAAGCTGGGGTGGGCAGCTCTGATCCTTCCAGAGAACCCCCTGGGGTCTGGCCTTTACCTTACAACAATTAAATGCCAATGCTGGAAGGAATTCCTGGCAGATGGAGAAGACACCTTGTGCCTGGGGAGTGCTGGAAAAGCTGGGTTTACATTTTTGGTGTGTTGGGGGACACTGTGGTGGTATTTCTGGGTGAGATTTAATGGACTCAGGCTGAACCCTGGGAGCTGGTACAGCAGCAGGACAATGAAATGCCAGCTATTCCTCAGTCTGGCTGCATCCCACCCCTGAATGCTTCAAAGGCTTTGACCCAGCTGTTAACTCAGAAGTGGACACTGGTCCATGTGGCTCATGCATCCCTCCTGCCTAGCTGGGTGCCCAGCAGGGCACTGTGTGGCTGTTGATGGCAGAGCTGCTGTGGCTGTCCCTGAGCAAGCTCCGGGTGCCATCCATCTCCCTTCAAAGGCTGGATACCAGCAGAGCTGAAAAGCCTCACCTGCAGCAGCATCACCCCCAGGAGATGATGAGCTTCAGCCAGGCTACCTCCATGTGGGACAGGAGACAGCAGAGCCCTCCCAGAGTCATTCCCCATCCCGTGGGATGCAGCTGATTCTCATCCAACTTTCTGTGTCAGGCAGCACGGGGGCAATTTCTCCTGGATTAATTTGGGGACTGTGTGATTGGGTTTTTGCCTGATTTCCTCAGGGATGTCCCAGGTGTGGGATGGTCCCAGGATCGAGTGGATTCTGTGCCATCCTAGGGCTGAACGGGTTAATTTTAGTGCTTCCCTCCCCAGCTCGCTGCGGACTCTGGCTGGGACAGAACATCTGTCTGTTGCTATGGCTGCAGTACACTTGAAGGGGATGACTGGATAATTATTGCAAACATCCATCGTGCCTGGTGTGCTCCCGGACCCTCCCTGCCCCAGCCAGGGCAGCGGCCGCTGCTCGGGCCCAACTTCCCTCGCAGGGACCCCGCCGAGGAGCGGTGAGTTGGCATCACCTTTTCATTTGCATAATTAATGTGGCCGAGGCTGCAGGGCTCCTGGGAAATCCGACGCAGAGCAGCAGAGATGAAATGGCACGGAGGGCTCCAGCCTTCCCCAGGCTCGTTAGAGCTCGGCTCGGCGCTGCCGCCCCACTTTGGAGCTACCGGGGAGTGGTTCTTCCATCGCCGCTCATTTACCACCCACTTGGAGCCGAACAGATTGCTCTGGGCTCATCCTGCCGTGCCTCCTCCAGGCACAGGATCCCACCTGGCTGCTGCTGCTGAGCAGGACCCTGCCAGCTCGGCACAAACCGGGCTGCAGCCCCTGGGGGCTGTCACACCACCAGGGGAGTAGCAAGGTGCTGGGTCACCGTGTGTGCCCAGGGCTCTCCCTGGTTCTCCCCTAGGCTGCTGCTGCTCTGGCACTGCTGCCTGTGTTCCCTGCCTGCACACCCTGCCTCTGTTCCCTGCTTGAGCTCCCTGCCTGGGCTTCCCTCCCGCTCTCCCTGCCTGGGCAGTGCTGCCTGCAGCTCAGTGACCTGCTGGGTTCAGCTGTGCCCACCCTGCAGCAGCTGGGCACTGCCCTGTGTGTGGCTGTGGTGCCAGAGCTGCAGCCCCAGCCTCCAGCAGAGCCTGCTGCCAGGTGTTCCCTGGTGATCCAGGCAGGATCCCTGGCCTCTGGTGGAGCTCATTGCCACTCAGTACCTGTGATCCACCTGGGATGCCTGGCCTGGCCTTGCATGTGCTGGAACATGGCATGGCCCAGCACCACTGCTCCCAATAACTCCTTCCCCTGCTCCTAGGAGTCAAATACCCGTGTCCCTTTTGTTCCTGGGGTTGCTGCTGTTCTTCTGCCTGCTGGCATTTAACCCTGCCCGAGATCTCACACCCGGGGTGCTCAAAAATCCAGATCTTGCCCTGTGGATTGTTCCTGTTTCAGCAAGTCCCACCTCTGAATTAACAGAGCAAAAGATAATGCAGAAGTTCCCCTTCTGAGCAGCCTCTGCTGTTCTGTTTAACTGGGAACTTCAATGCAACCATTGTACATTTTTTTTTCTGTTTATCAACACGTGGTGGGTAAGAAGCCCAAGTGGAGCTGGGACCAGGGTGAGGGCAGACCTCCACAGGCACTGGTCAGCAAACTGCACCACAGCTGGGACCCTCTGCCATGCTCACTTTCCCTCTGCAGGGATCCAGGTAGGCTGTGCAGGACAAGGCAGCCTCTTGCTTTTCTCATTACCTCTAACATTGTCAATAAATAATATTATTTTCACACCATGCTTTGGATCTGCAGAGCAGCTGTCAAGCACTCATTGGTGTGGAGCATTCCCAGAGGATCCATAGTTAAGGTAGAGAAGATGGAGCCAGGTTGGGAGACACTCCATCAGGCAGTGCTGCCTCTTTAAAGTAGGAAGGAGGGTGGCACAGAGATGGAGAGATCTGAGGGCTACTCCTGGGTCCTGTCTGATCCTTATCATCCCAACATTTTTGTGTATGATTCAACAAAGTCCTTTGCTTGCACAACTTACTTGATTCTCATCTCTGTGACTCAGGTGCAAATGATCTGCTCACGGTTGCAGTGAGAGAATTGAGCCCTGTGGCTACAAAACCTCAAACACAAAAGAGAACCTGACTTTGATTCAACCTGGAGGACAGGACCAGGTGCTTCACTTTCAGAGGCCCTCACAGAGGGAATGGGGTGAATGAGGGTGGCAGCTGGGTAGGTGCCACATGAGCTTTGTGACCCAGCTCCCAGCCACAGACAAGGCTGGCATCTGCTTGCCACACATGCAGAAGGTCTGTTAGAGTGTGAAGGGCTCCTGGAGTCCCCCTCTTCCCCCAAGAGCTCATCATATCCTGCCCCAAGGAAGCTCGGGGATCTGCTCTCCTGAGTCTGGCCTTGTGCAGCCAGGGCGGGCTGGGTTTTCAGAGGGAGGTGCTCTGCTCCACAGAGCAGGCTGCAGGGAATTGCAGGCACTCAGCACCTCTGAAAGCCCTGCCATAGGGTGCCCAAATCTCCTGGGAGGTGCCTCCCTGCTGGGTGCCTGTGCTTGGAGGTGACTCGCCTGAAAACACACCGGGTATCCAGGAGCTGCAGGGCTGTGGGAGGATCCAGGCAGGAGGGTTGCTGTGACAGGCAGAGAGATGGTGCCACTTTCTTCTTGCAGTGGGGTCTCTGTGGCAGCCTGGAGCAGGTGGGAGGCTTCTCCTCCGGCCCCTGTGGGGACAAGCTGTCTGTGGTCCCCAATCCTGTTGGTAATTCTGGGGGAGAGGTAGCAGAGTGCCCCGTGGCAGGGTGCAGGGCATTATCTCCTGACAGCAGTGTCAGCCCAGCAGTGACACCTGTGTCCCCTGGCCAGCCCTTAGAGGAAAAAGTGCTCTCGGGGACAGCTTTGGTTTCTGTGCTCCCCCAGGACTGCAGGCAAAGCTGAAATGCAGAGCTGAGCCTGGCGGCGGGGCAGTGGCTGCAGGGGGAAGGAGGAGGAGTGGGCACGGGGCTCCCCTGAGGACAGCCCTGCCTTGGAGCTGGCGATGGGGACTGGTGTGGGGATGGAGCCTTGCCACCTCCCCTACCTCCTGGGCTTGGCCCCATTTCCAACGTGTCTTGGCACCATATGGCGCTTGCTTTATTTGTTCTGCTGCGACTTGGGAAGGAGGGCAGTGTTTCATTGTCTGGCAGAGGAGGTGGGACGCAGGCACAGGAATATGCCCGTGTCCCGTGGGATCGCTGCCTGAGCCAGGCGCTCCACATCTCGTCCGAGCTGCAGGTCCGCGTCCTCATCCTTCCAAGCAGAGGGGTTTCCCCGGAGAGTCGCTGCCGGAGATTCACCCACCCACGTGGCGTCGGAGCTGAAGCGGCAGCACCGCGTGTGCGGGCGCGTCCCGGTGCGGAGCACGACCGACCCGCCACGGGACGCTGCCCGTAGGAGGAAAACGTGGCAGCGCTGCTCCTGACTCATTGCACAGGCAGCAATCCTGCGACAGCGATGCCGGGCTTGCCCAGCACCAAAAAGTGACAGCATGCTCCACCCACCCCGGCTGCGGGAGCAGGAGCCTTCTCCGCATGCCCGCGGTCTGGAGGAGCCGCTATCCCGGGCACATCGCCCCGTCCCGCTCGGTGACACCCCAAATCCCATCCCGCTGCCTCGCCCGCCGCCCCCGCGCTCCCCCGGCTCTGCCTCTCCCTCCCCTCGCCCGCCCAGGGCTCGGCTCGCCCCACGGAGCTCTGGGATGGGGAGGAAGGGGAGAAAGGCTGCTCAGAGGCTGAGGCCCAGCCCTCCCAGATTTGCATATTTTTTACTGGCTCCCAAACAACACATTTCTCCGGGGAAGCGAATGCGTCGCCTGCGGTCCCCGAGGGTGCTGTGTGCTGGGACAGCAGCCGCTCTGCGTGGAGGGGCCGCGGTCCCGGCACCCACCGCGGTCTGCTCCACACGCCCGCACTCCTCTGCTGCCGCAGGAAAAGCATTTTCCTTGGTGGTTTCAAAATTCACGGGCTTTAATGCTGCTGCCCTGGGACTCGGTCCGGTCCCTCTTGGCTCACAGGAGTCCCGGAGGCGGCCGGGCTGCAGCCGCCTGCGCAAATCTGCTCATTTCTATTTTGTCACTAGAATTTCCAGCATGTCCCTCCTCTCGTGTATAATTTAGTCGCATGAAAAGGAACCGCGCGAGGAGGAGAAGAGGATGGGGAAACTTGCAAAGTCAGCCATGGAGAGGGAATCTGTGTCAGGAAGCATCACAAAGGGAGCCGGGGGATTGGCTCCGGTCGCTTCCAGCGGCTGTGTGTGTGCCAGCCCCTCAGGAATCGCCCGGCGGCTCCTTCCCTCCCTGCGTCCCTCTCGCCTTCGCTGCGCTGCGGCCGGGCTGGGACAGCCCATCGCGGTTGCCATGGCTGCGGTGTGCGGAGGGGGGGCTCGCCCGGTGCCCCCGCCCGAGCATCCCGCGCCCTCCTCCCCGCCGGCCCCGGCGGATGCGCGCCCGCCCCGCCACGGCCAAAGCCGCACCGTGGATTTGACACCCGTGGGATTAGACAGGGCTGTGCCCGCGGGAGGAGGAGAAGTAGGAGAGGAGGAGGAGGAGGGAGCAGGGCAGCTCCGGGCTGGGCGGCCGCCAGCCGCCCCGGGGAGGGCCGGGAGGGCAGCGGGCAGGTAGGGCGGGCAGGGCGGGCGGTGCGGGGGGAGCCGGGGCCGCTCCCCAGGGAGCGGGGGGGCCCCGGGGCGCAGCTGATCCCCGGCCGCAGCTGATCCCGCCGCCCCCCGCCAGCTGCCGCAGCGTGGGCGCAGCCGCGGTCCCGCGTGTCCCCGCCGGCACCGCGCACCCCGGCCCGGCCGAGCGTGGAGCTCCCGCGGCGGGGGGAGCGCAGAGCCCGCGGCGGGGAGCGGCCACTGCCGGGGTCCCTGCGCTCTGCGGGACCGGCGGGCGGCGGCGGGAGGAACCGCTCGGTCCTGCCCGCGGCCGGGGCCGAGGAGGAGGAGGAGGGAGCGGGGGCTGCTCCGTCCCCGCAGCCCGGACCGCTCAGCAGGGAGCGGCCGGAGCGGCTCCTGCCCGAGAAAGGGGGGCCGCGGGCAGCAGGGGGGAGGCCCGCGCTGCGGGCAGCTGCCTCCAATCCCGCCAGCTGCGGCCCCGGGAATGGCCCTGCCCGGCTGTGCCCTCCCCGAGCTCTCCTTGGGGCGGCGGCTGCAGCCCGGACACCGGCCCTGCAGCGAGGAGGCTCGGGGAGCGGCCGTGGGACCGACATCTCCCGAGCCGGGACGCCGGCAGCGAGGGCGGCAGCAGCACAGCGGGCTCGGGACCACGATCCCGGTGTGGGTTCACCGAGCCCTCGGTGGGAGCCATCCCCTCGCACGCCCACGGCTGCGGGGGACGGGCAGTGCTGTGCCCCAGCGGGGCCGCACCGGGCCGCGGAGCTTTGCCAGCCGCGGGGACCCTGCGCAAGCACCCGGGGATGAGCGAGCAGCGGTTCCGCCGGGGGCGGGCAGCTCCCGTTCGCCCGGGGCGCGCTGGGTCGCTGTGCTGCGTGGGGTCGGGGCGCAGCGAGCCCCGGCAGTCCCGCAGTGCAGGAGAGGGTGTCGTGGCCCCCGCGGTGCCAGCAGGCTCCCGGTGCTCCCCGCTGGGCAGGCAGGATGCAGGCAGGGTGCCTCCGTGCTCCCGATTACCATCTTGTTTGGAGCCCAGGCAGCGGCTGTAATCTGATGCTCTCAAAGTTGGTGTTTACAAGGGACATGGCAGCCATCAGAGGCTCTTCTTGTTCTCCTGGTGAAAGCATATTCCTGTCTCTGCCGCGTGTGGCTGCTCCGTGTGCCAGGCACTGCCCGGGTCACGCTGAGCATCCTGCAGAAACACCTTAGAGGGTCAGAGCCCCCAGAGCTGCTGTGCTGTCCAGCCCGAGGGGTCGGGGCCCCCGCGCTGGGGGCTTTGGTGGGACGGTGGGTTCAGAGCCTGCTCTGGGTGCCTGCGATGGCCGTGTGCCGTCAGGAGCCCACCTGCTGGACAGGGGGTGCTGGGAGGAGGGCGAGCTGCCTGCCCGCGGGACTCATCAGCTCCCTGATGACAAATCCTTTCACTCTCGAGCAAGCAGAGCGGGACAGAGCTCAGCCCGAGGCTTCCCAATGCCACTCCAACCCCGCAGCTACCGCGTCCTTGCTGGGAGCCCACAGGGCACCCATCTCCCCAGCTGGGGGTGGTCTGGCGAGATGCCCCCCACCTGAGCCCTGGCACCCCCCCAAGCTGCCCCCACAACCCGAGCACCCGCAGCCCCACCCGGCAGGGCTCATCTCCAGAGCCAGGAAACGCCGCTGGCATCTGTGCCCTCATCTTTTCCCCGGGGCTGCAAATCGCATCGGTCGCGGCACTCAGAGCCCGGTTCCAGCGCGGGTGCTCCAGCAGGGTCCGGGAGTTTTGGCACGGCTCCCACAGCACAGCGTGACACGGGACTGTGCCTGACGAACAGATGGCACCAGTGCAGCCACAGCCAGGTTTGGTGGCAGAGGAGAACCTGCTGCCCTGTATCCAGGCTGCCTCGGGAGTGGGGACCTGAGCCCCGGCCCTGGGGAGGGCCCCGGGGATGCTGTTTGTAAAATGCTGGCTCCAAGGGAGGCTCTGCTCCAGGCAGGTCTGGGGGAGCCGAGCAGGAGCAGCAGCAATAAAAGCTCCATGAGCCCTTTGTGCTGCGCCGTGTCTGGGCAGCACTGCCTGTCACAGGGCAGCAGAGTCCCTGCTTGGGGGTTTTGTGTCCCCAGTCCGTGGGGGTCCTGCTGGGAGGAGAACACAGGTCACAGCCAAACCAGCTGCAATGGGAGAAGTGCTGATGGGAGCTTGTGGGTGGGCGTGGGGACTACAGATACCTGGCCAAGGCAGGAGGTTATAAGGCAGGCTGGAAACCAGGGCACGTCATGGCAGGGAACAGCCTTGGGAGGGGATGAGGCTGGAGCTGGAGCACACTGAGCTTGGAGGCCACAGTGAGTGAGCTGTGGTTATTCACGGCGCCATTATTACAGCCACCCATTTCCAACACCCTCGGCGAGGCGGGAGCACAATGTGCTCCAAGGAAATGTGATTGTGGGTCCTGCCCCTTGGCCCGGTGCTCGCTGCACTGTGCAGATGGAGCTGGCAGCGCCTCGGCTCCGCTGCCTGGAGGGAGAGCGAGCGAGATGGCGGAGGGGAGGCAGGACTCGTCCTCACGGGCACAGAGAGAGCTCTGCGGGAGGGGGACAGAGCTGGCGCCATGGGGGACAGACACAGCGACAGGGAGGGGAGAGGCGAGGCAGCCCCGGGCTGGACGCTCTCCCTCATGATCCCTGCCCCAGCCAGGAGTGATTTCTCCTTCTTCCTGGAGTGGAAGGAGCGATGGGCACGTCACCTGCACGGGCTGGATGTGTCACCTGCCAGCTGCTATGGCTGACAGTGCTGTGCTTGCATCTCTGTGTCCCACAGCTGTCCATGGCTGGCCTGGCTTTCCCCTCCGATCTCTCTGCTCCTGGTTCAGAGGTTGGTTTCTAGGCAGAGCCTTAAAAACCACATGCATACAAGTACTAAAAAAAGCATAATTTTATTCAATAACTGCATTGTGTGCTCAGAATTCGCTATATGTGAGATGGAGCAAGTAGAAAAACTGGTGGAAAGGTGGGTGCTCCCCCTCTCCTTCACCTGCTCTGCTCTGTCGAGCTGCTCCACGCCCGCAGCCCAGGGAGGGGGGCTCTGGCTCCCCCCCAAGTCCCACCCCATGCAGCCGGGCCAGCACGCTGGGCTCTGCCTCTGCCTGAGACCGGCTTTTTCTGCACCCAGGGGGGCTCCAGAGAGCCCAGCATCCCCTGCTCCTGCTGCCTCCCTGGAACCTGGCCCTGCTGAGGCCACCTGCAGTGGGATGGGCACCCTGTGGCATCCCCCGGGGGTGTGTGGGGGGAAGGGGGGGTGAGCTCACATCGATAAATCCATAAATACAGCTAATTCCTCAGGAGTGGAAGCTGAAAGTCCCAGCCTGCCTGGCTGGGAGCAGGCGCCGTGAGGTGCCCCCCAGAGAGGTGCCGGGTCTCCTCGTTATTGTTATGATTATTTTTAATCTGCTCTTATCACAGCCAGCCCGACTGAGGAACTGCCTGACCCAGCGCAGCGCAGGGCGTGTGCTGTGGGACGGGAGCTCGCTCCAGCACGAACCGCGGGTGACAGAACGGAACAGGGACGCTTGGGTTCAATTTTATTGCTTTTGAATAAGTCCGAGGGCTCCTGCCCCCAGCGCGGGGGGCTGTGCCGGAGGCGGAGGGAGCCGGGGCTCGGGGCTGGGGCTGCTGCAGGGGCAGTCCAGGGGGGCTGGGGTGGGATGACGGGGGTGACGCCCGGCTTTGGGGTGGGCGAAGAAAAGTGTGGCTGCGGGGCTCCCGGCTGGGAAAGCGCTTGTGGGAACTGCGGGGGAGATGGTGCTGCTGGCAGCGAGAGGCGGGGGGGCGAGGTCGGGGGGCTGCCTGCCGGGTGCGGGGAGGGAGGGTCCTGGGGCCAGGAGGAGGATTGGGGCTGAGGAAGGGATGAGGGAGAGGAATGCGTCGAGGAAAGGGGACGGGGGAGGGAGGGATGGAGGGAGGGATGCTCGGGGATTGAGGATGCAGGGAGATATCCTGGAGGAGGGCGGGCAGGATGCCCCGGGGAGAGAGGGCGGGGGACGGGAGCGGTGGATGCAGGAGAGAAGCCCGGAGAATGGAGGGCGCGGGGCGGGGTGTCCGGAGGGTGGGACCGGGAGGGTGCGGGGAGCGAGGGGGGTGTCCGGAGGGTGGGACCGGGAGGGTGCGGGGAGCGATGGGGGTGTCCGGAGGGTGGGACCGGGAGGGTGCGGGGAGCGATGGGGGTGTCCGGAGGGTGGGATCGGGTTGATGCGGGGAGCGATGGGGGTGTCCGGAGGGTGGGACCGGGAGGGTGCGGGGAGCGAGGGGGGTGTCCGGAGGGTGGGACCGGGAGGGTGCGGGGAGCGAGGGGGGTGTCCGGGGGGTGGGATCGGGTTGATGCGGGGAGCGAGGGGGGTGTCCGGAGGGTGGGACCGGTGGGTGCGGGGAGCGGTGGGGGGAGCGCGGGCCCTGCGCGGTGCTCTGGCGCCCTCTGCTGCCCCGCACCGCGCTCCGCAGCGGGGGCGGGCCGGGGGCGCCCCGCCCGGCGGTGCCGTGAGTTTGTCGGGTCTCAGCAGCGGGGGTGGAAACGGAGGGGCCCTGCCTGGGGATCCCACCCCAATCCCCGCCCCGCAGGGGTTGCTGAGCCGGATGAACAGGGCTGCCCGCGTTGGTGGTCCCTGGGGAGCGCTGCCAGCACCCACCCGTGTCTCAGCCACCCTGCAGATGAGGGGCAGTGGGGTGAGGGTGCAGGGACAGTCCTCAGCCCCGCGGGACGGCGGGTCGGGCCACCCGGGTGCTGGCGTGACGCCGAGTTCCAGCAAGGGAAGGGCCCTTGACCTTGCTTGCAGCCTTCACATTCTCCCGCAGGAATGTGAGCCGTGCTGTGTCCCTGTGGGCAGCGGTGGCCTCGGCCACCAAACGCCTCCTGCCTGCACCCTGCTCCTTATCCACATCCCAGCTGCCGATGTGAAACAAAGCTGAGGGATGGGGACATGATGGGGGTCATGCACCGTCCTTTCTGTGCTGCTGCCATGGACACCGGCTGCAAGGTGCAGCCTCAGGGCTTGGTGCTGCTGTCATGGATATGGGGCTGCTCCGAGACAGGGATGCTGCAGTGCTGGGGCTGGCACGGGAATCCTCCCCTGGTGGTTCACAGCTCCCCATCCGCACTGGGGCTTGTTAAAATCTCGTTTCCAAGCCAAGCTTTTCCCCAGTGCTGTGGGATGTGTCAGTGGCACAAGGGTTAACCCTGCTTTCCCTTTCTGTCGGTGCCTGGTCTGGGATAACCTCGTTAGCGGTGGCAGTGATGCCCCTGGGACAGAGCAGCCCTATAAACCGGGGCTGAGTGCTGGGAAATGGGCTGAGCTGCCTCAGCGGGGGGCTGGTGGGTGCTCCCCCCGCCAAGCACCAGCCCCTGGCTGTTCAGGGTGTCATGGGGAGGAGAAGCTGTAACACGCTCTTGGGGACAGGATGGATTTGTCACCACAGGGCCTGGCATCCTTTGTGAGGCTGTGCCTGCAAGGGAGTAAATGCCATCAGCCCTGGATAGGACACCCCAAAGGCACTGGGTGCTGAGAGGGGCTGGCCAAGCCCTGATCCCACAGCTTGGGGGCTCCTCTCTGTCCCCCAGGACCCAGCTCTTCCTCTCAGCCACTTGCAGTGCAGGATCACACAGGGACCTTGTCACCATGGCTGTGCCAACCACACGGGCCTGGGGATGCCCAGGCACTCACTCCTGTTGGGCTGTTCCTTGGATGGGTGGGGAGCACCCACCCCCATCCTGAGGCTGGCACTGGCCTGGGTGCCCGGGCATTGTTCCTGCCTGTGCTGTTGTGCCACAGGCTGGTTTCTGGTGGCCACCTCCCCTTGCTGTGGGAGAAGATGGGATCCGTATGCTGGAGCATTCATTCCCTCTGCTGATCGACAGCCTGCGGTCTGGCTGAGCAGCCCCAATTGTTCCCAGAGTGCTTGGACAAAGAACTGCCTAGAGAGATGGCAAGGCTTGGGAGCAGACGACATGCTAGGAATATTTCCAGTGCCTTGGACACCACCAGTCTCTTCCCCCACCTCCTGCAAGAATGGAAGGCAGCAGCTCCATTTTGCAGGCAGGGTGGGACGCCTTCCCCTGTTCCAAGCAGAGGGTGCAGAATCCTGTCCCAGGCAGGCTGAGCACTCATCCCTGGGAGTGTCCTCATCTTCATGGTGCTGTGCCCAGTGCCGCCCTCACCTCTTCTGCTCCTGTGAGGAGACAGCAAGCACCATGGGACCCCAGGGAGCCCCACGCAGCCCCTAAGGGCCCTAAGGGCGAGGTCTGTGGAAACTAGGATGTCCCAAGGGAGCTCTGTCAGTTCCCTCATGACCTGCTCAAGGTCAGACAGAACCAGCAGTGAGGAGCCTCAATTCCTTCTTTCCTTCCCTGCCTGCCCATGGTCTCACAGGCACGAGTGGAGCCCCCATCTGCTCTGCTCCCTCAGAGCAGAGGCTTTTGTTCTCAGGGTTTGGAGAATTCCTTCACATAGGAAAGGAGCAGCAGCATTGGCATTTCTAGAAGGGAGAAGATGCTTCATTTGAAAACATCCCAATTCCCTTGGTCATTAGCATCTGACATGGCTGAGAATCACAACAGCATTGAATCCACACTGGGAACTGACAGAGCCCAGAGTGCAGCCCCTGTTCTTTGCTGTGCTGCTGGCACTGGCAGGGATGAGTGGAAGGATGCCGGGAGCACAGGATCCCCACGGCAGCCTGGCTGCTGGGGCCACTCTGCCATCTCCCCTGCCCCCAGAGACACTGCCTGGCAGCCCAAGGCAGCAGAGGAACCGCAGTGCTGGAGAGGAGAGGGGCTGCACACGCAGGGAGGTGACCGCGTGTGGCTTCAGCATGGCCGCGCTGCCCCTGCCCCGCTGCAGCCGGGAGGGCCCCGTGTCCCCCACAGCAGGGACGGGGATGGGGGGCTGTGCCACGGCCGCCCTGGAGGAAATGGGCCGGGAAAGGGCTCGGGGAGGCAAACGGCCGAGGGACTTTGGTTAGCTGCACCCCAGGCTGGTGAGGGGCCCCTGTTTCCCCCGCGCCCGCTGTCCCGCCGAGATTAGCGCTCGGCTGGCTGGGCTTGACGGGCAGGAGGAAGGGGCCGCGCACACGAGCACGGCGGGGCCGCCCGGAAACATGGGCAAAACGGGGAGTGGGCCGCTCCTTCTCTCTGCAAACCGGGCACCGGGCCTCTCCTTCCCTCTGTGAACCGGGCACTGGGCCTCTCCTTCCCTCTGTGAACCGGGCACCGGGCCTCTCCTTCCCTCTGTGAACCGGGCACTGGGCCTCTCCTTCCCTCTGCAAAATGGGTACTGAGCCTCTCCTTCCCTCTGCAAACCGGCCACCGGCCGCTCCTTCCCTCTGCAAACTGGGCACTGGCCGCTCCTTCCCTCTGCAAACCGGGTACCGGGCCTCTCCTCTTCCCTCTGCCAAATGGGCACCAGGCCACTCCTTCCCTCTGCAAAACGGGCATCGGGCCACTCCTTCGTTCTGCAAACTGGGCACCGGGCCTCTCCTCTTCCCTCTGCAAAATGGGCACTGGGCCTCTCCTCTTTCCTCTGCCAAATGGGCACCAGGCCTCTCCTTCCCTCTGCAAACCGGGCACGAGGCCACTCCTTCCCTCCAGGCTCAGCCCTCCCTGTGGCTGTGCCAGCTGTGCCTGCTGCCTGCCGGCTCCTGGCACAGGGTCTGACATTGGCCATCACCCCCTGTGCTGGTGGCCAGGCCTGGGCCGTGCTGTGCAGGAGGGCCATGGGTGCCACGGCTCTCCCACGTCCATCCTTGCTCCTGGCCAGCAGGAGAGCCATGGCTGCCACGGCTCTCCCAGAGCCGTCCTTGCTCCTGGCCGGCCCCATCAGGAGGGTGACCTGATTCCCTCACGGTTGGTGTCACCCGTGCCAGTGCCACCGGAGCTGGCTCCCCCTCCATCCCTTCCCCACGGGGCTGCCAGCTCGGCTCATGCCCAGCCGAGTGCAGGGGACGAAGGGGCGCTGGTGGCTCCCCGGGAGCGCTGGTGGCAGCAGCGAGGTCAGGCCGTGGCACAAATGCCGCTGATCAGAGCTGCCCATGGGGACCGTGGAGCAGCACAGAGGTGACCCCTGCACTCGGGGTCAGCGGGCTCGGCGTGCGTCAGCCCCGAGCGCCTTAATCCCAACCGGGCAGGGGGAGGAGCGCGGGGACGGCGGATTCCTGACCCACAACCGAGCCTGGCATCTTCCCCGCAGCGCCGCAGCCGCTTCCCGACAGAACCGGACAGGGCTGAGCGGTGCCGCCCTGGCACTGCGAGGGTGAGGAGAAATAATGGGAGTAGGCAGCAGAAAATGTAAAGCAAAAAAATTGCTTTTGTCTCGAGAAAGCGGCAGCCATTTGGACTGCTTCTTCCTCCCTGAAATAGCTTTTCCTGCCACCCAAAAGGAGACTGAATATTGTGTAGTACATTATTTCAGAGGTTTTTGGTTTTGTTTTTTCATTTTTACAGTAAGCACGTGACAAAGATTGAAATGCTTGTGACTGACCTGATATGTGGGAAAATAAATAAATCCATTCCCGGGTTTGCCAGCAGGATTCCCCAGTTCCCAAGTACATGGCTCAGCCTGTGCCCACTGTTGTTCCCAGTCACTCCTGCAGCACTGCAGGAAATGCAGTGCAGGGACACTCAGTGCTGGGTTTGCTGCAGCTGGAAACCCACAGGTGAAGCTGTGAGTTGCAGGGAGCTTTGTGATGCCTTTCTCACAGAAATTATCAGTTTGGGATGGGTTTAACAGGAAACAGCTGCGGCTGCAGGGAGCCCCACAGCAGACCGGCAGGATACCATGGGACAGTGAATTCCCTTCAGGTGGAGGCTGGAAACACAGCATCTTACTGGGATATTCCCTGGTAATGTGATTTACTCCCTTCACTGGAACTGCTGAGTGTGCCAGGGACACAGGGATGCTTTGGGATGTGCCCTGTAAGAGAAGCTTCCTTCATCCCTCTGCTATGGGAGAGGCTTCGGCCAGCTCAGGACTGCTCCACAGTCTGGACACGAGAGGAACCTCAGTGACTGTAACATTGCCCCAGGTGGGTTGGAGCACCCCTCTGCCTCCTGATGAAGAGCTCATCCCTGCCCTCAGACAACTGAAGAGTGGAGCTAATGGCACTTCATGGGGTTTGGACATATGTCCAGACGGGCTGGGTCTGACTGTGCCATGTCACACAGGCTGCAGATTAAAGAGCAGCACATCCAAATGAGATTTATCTCGTCACCCCCTGAGATGTCCCCCCACCCCCATGCACAGAGGCAGCTGTTTGGTTAAGATTTAAAATCACCTTCCACTGAGATACTTTCCCATAACAAGGCACAATTGGGAAGAAGCTAATCAATGTTTCTTAATACAAGAGAAGAGAAAGGCTTGAAGGGAGCACTAAGTGATTCCCCACATTAGATGCTCTCCTTGCTTTCGTCATTCTCTCTGCTTAATCCTTCCAAGTTTCCAAATGATTCTTTGCTTCTGTTTTTCTTTTTCTCACAGAATCAGATTCTTATACAGGAGCAGGATGGGAATGGGTTTATTTCTTTGCTTTGTAGTAAAGGTATCCACATTACTTCTGACTATAGTTTCTCATAATAGTATAGTAAAAAAAAAAAAGATGAGTGGACTTGTAGGTGCTTTGAAAAAGCTGAAACTTAGCCCAAGTTTCAGGTTCTAAAGGATTGATGGGTCCTGCTGGGCCATGACACCACTGCTCATTGCACAGCTTGTCTTCTCTTATCAGGGTGTGAAGAGTCAGCTGGGAAAGAGCAGATCTGCAGGCCCACGAGGAGGAATTAAACATCCCGGACAGATGTCGGCTCAGCTCTGTGCAGCTTCAGCTGAAGCTTTCCAGGCTGGTTTTGACCCGTTCCATTTCATGCAGAAAACTGTAGAACTGGGGCAAAGTTAACTCTGCAGAGGAAAAAAAAAAAAAAAAAAAAAAAAAAAAAAAAGAGGCATCAAATCTTAAATCTTAGATTTCAGGTTACATTTCCAATATTGGCAAAGCTGTTCTTCTGGTGCTACCATGGAGCAACTCATGTTCACCTAAGCCGGGCAGGATTAGCCACTGTGATTCCCAGCAGCTGGTTCCTTATGCTAGCCAGGCTGCCAGGGGGGCCAGGCTGGGATCTCCCAACAGCACTCCATGCTTGGGAATAATTTCTTTTCCTGCTCTGCCCTGCTGCTCTGACTGCTCAATGTTTACTGAGGCCCAGATGTGAAGGTGCCCAAAAGTCAGTGTTCCCAAACAGTTCTGGAGTGCCTGTGGGGCAGGAACAGCCACAGTGCTGGAGAGGCTGAGGCAGGAGTAACCACAGTGATGCTTTTGCAGTGACCCCACTCTGGTTCTGCCCCCAGACTCCCCCAGCAACACCCTGAGCCCCCAAACTGCAGCTTTCCCGTCCTTCCCTCCTGTCCAGAACTGTTAACTCACCAACATACACGTTTTCCAATTGGCTCCCTTTTTTAACCACCAGCTTCAGCTTGGGGAAAGGAAAAAAGCAGAAGTATTTTAGTTCAGAGATCTGTATCTGAGCACCAGGAGAGGACAGCAGAGCAGGAGTCTGCTGTGAGTTTGGCTGCTGCACAGCACACGCATCTTTGTCAGGCTTTTCAAGAAGTGTCACTGTAGGAACAGATACCCTGGGCATTGGGAAGATCTCTGGAAGTCCTTGATCCCACTTCTCCTCCCTCCTAAAGAAGGGACCTGAAAAAACTGAGCTTTTTGAACAGCTTTTCAGGATGGGCCATGTTCCTGTGATATCTCATGTCTTCAGAGGAGAAACAAACAGCAGCGTGTCTGCTCTCTGCTGGCAGCAGCACTTGGAGACTGAAGATGCAGTCACAGAGTTCCTGTGAGACCCACAGAGCCTCCCTCTCCCTCCCTCACTGCCAGTGCTTCCCACATGCCTGGCTGGAGCTTGTTCCTCACTGCCCTACAAGCTGAACTCTGTGATGTGGGAGATTTACCTGTAAGAAGATACTTCCCACTTTTTCCAGCTCGCTGCTCCCAGCAGTCACTGTGAATCAGAAAGAAGAGAAGGCAGATAATCTGTTAGTTAAGCAGTGAAATAAAACATCATTTAGCCAAGACCTGCTGCTGGGTTTCCCAACCCCTCCAGTTTATGTTGTAGCTCTATTACCTCCAAACTTCCACTCCATGTCTATCAGCTGGTTAATCATCAGTGTCTGACCCACAGCCAGGCGTGTCAGGGTGGGGGAATTCACCTTCCACTACAAGAATAAAAGACACACCAGCAATTAATTTAGGGAGGTCTCTGTTTGTACCTGAAACTTCAGCAAGAGTCAGAATGAAGACAGAGCATGGCAGAAGCCCAGAGTAAAGAGAGAACTAATGTGATCAGGAGGGCTTTCAGAGGTGTTTGAGTCCTGCTAGGATTTCCATCTGCCCTGTCACTTCTGTAAATGAAACTGACTGGTTTTGTTTTAGCACTGGTTCGCTGTAACAATATCTGTGCAAGAAGCCATGTGTTCATGTAACTGCATGACCTCAGGGCTCAAAGCATGGGAAGCACAAAAACATCACATGAAAGCCACACAGCAGTGCAGGAACTGTGACACTGATGGGGGAGAGGCCCTGGCAGACCAGAGGTATCCCCAGACAGAGTGCTCCTTATTAGTTCTCTGAGGATCTTCAGTTCAAAATCCCAAGCTGGTTTTGAAGAAAATACCCGACGTGCTGATGTGTCTCAGGAGCACAGTGGGGTTTTATGAGTTCCCACTCACAGAACTGACATTTTGTTAGCTTAGAAACAAGCAAAAATATACGAATACCTGTTCTGCAAAGTAACTGGCCTTCTCTTCACTGAGGCCTGTGGGGGGAAACCATATGAGATTACTATATGTGATAAATATTAATTATCTTTTATTTAGTGAAAATCATGTGACCTACCTAGAGCAATGAAATCTGCTCTGACTTGTTCAGAAGACAGATTCCTCTTCAGGGCACCTGAATAAACACCACAAAGAAGAAAAGAAATCACTTTTTAATGAGTCAAACCAATTTTTATTGAGTCAAACAGAGGCAGGGACAGGACCCAACGATGGAAAGCCTCTGTTTCTGAGCTGTGTTTTGAAGCAAACCACAGCTCCTCGGAGATTGGAAACCCAGTCGTGCCTGCCAGTATCTGTGCAGATGCCCGGTGCTTTAAAAGTCCGGGCTCTGGGAGTGCCTGGGAGAGGGCGAGATCCCATTGCAGGTATCCATGGGAACAGCGACAGCGGTTATGTTTTGAAGCTGCTGCTTTCTCTCCTGTAGCCGCTTTGCTTGTTAAAGGAGAACTGTTAAGGCTGGCGGGCTGCTAATTTGACCTACCTGCTGTGTTTGGGATGATGGGTGTGAACGTGTGCATATAACACTTTCCCCCGCTGCGCCTTCCCCCTTTGTTCTGGGGCCCAGGCAGCGCAGGGACCTTTACAAGGATTCTGCTCTCTGAAGCCAAGAGCAGGAATCTCATAAATTCAAGGAGACTGCCAGCCCCACGTGGCTTTCCGGCTGTGTAGCACACAGGCAAAGTTATCTGCTGTGATCTGTCCTGATCCCTGATATCGTGGCATCCCAGAGCTGAGGAAAAGTTACAACGGGATTGAAGCCAGTGCACACACACAGGAATGACAAGATGGGGGCACCAAGGCCTGAATCAGGATGGGAAAAAATGCAAATTCTTCACTAAATCCCCACAAGACGTTGCAGGAAAGAAAATCATTGCTACTCCTGTATAGGAAAAGTTGCTTGAAGCAGTAGGACAAGTTCAAAACAAATTCTGGAAACAGTTGTGCTCAGCATCAGGGCTGTGAAGGAAGCTACAGGGAACCCAGGGCTGAAGGGTAATAGCAAGGGACTATTAATAACAGGAGGGATCAATGGGATGAACGTGCCGTGGAGTGTTTGATGCATTATCGTGTCAAACGGCAGCCACAACATCACAGTAATCCTATAAAGTGCTGGAGTCTGGGGTATTCCAGTGGAATCCCCCCGAACCTCTTCGTCACTGCTTATGAACCAGAAAGAGCTGGACACGGTGAGTGTTTCTCAGTATCTGCAAGGTCAGCTGTCTCCTTCACATGGCCTGGAACTGCAGCACTCCGAGCCCACCCCAAACCTCTATGCACTGTCTTTTTTGTCTCCAACAGCGCTTGGCCTTGGAGGAATTACAGCACTGGGTCACTCGGGTGGAAGTTCCTGCAGAGACTCGGTGCCAACACGACGCTGCCCTGATCTGGCAAAATGGATTTACAGGTACTGCTTAAACCGAGATGTTGTGCTGCATTTAATGCACAGATATTTAAGGGAGTTTACTTAAGCCCGTGAAATGTGCATGCAGGCAGGGTATAAAGAATACAAAGAGCCACCAAACAGGGGAACTTTTGATTCTTAAGGGCTAAGCACTGTATTAGCTACCATTAACACTTATTGTGCAAACCAAGCCCTGCGGGAATGGCTGGGACAGACTGGCCTCAGGGCAGGATATGCAAATACATCACTTACCGTTGGGTACCAGAAGAATACTTTTGACAATGTTTTTCAGGGGGCCCAAGCTGATTTTATTCATGGTGGCAAAGTCTGAGAGCTGCGTCAGAAATCTTTCTACCTGCTCAAGAGAAACAGCAGTGACAAAATCTTTTCTCTGTTTCTGACCAGAGCTGCACTCACACATCTCTCCAGTTCTGCCTTACCTCCTTGGGCTCTGTCAGAAAGCGGAAAAGCAATTCAGTCAGCGCTGAGAATTGCTGCGAAGAAACAGGAGAGTGTTAGACTGGGATATCAGCACCTCACCACCCCACCAGCACCACGATGAGGTGGTGATGTACTCCCCTGACCCAGCTCCACCTGCCTCCTCCTGGACATTGGTCCCAGAGCTGGACCTGTGCTGGTGCCCTGTCCTTGGCATTATGTGATCCCTGTAGATGGGATATGCCCAGGATGCTTTTCAGAGCCTCCCAAGGGGTCTGTGCCGCTGGTAGCTGGCACTGCACAGGGCTTTTGTGATTTGTGGCTAATCGGAGGCTGCTGTTCTATCTTGTGCAATCCAAAAACTGCGAGTGGGAAAAGCTGTGAACATCCAGCCTCATGTTTCACAAACCCCATGGGGTAACCAGACTAACTAGACAAAGGAAGAGAACTGGTTAAGGATCTAGTTGCTGCTTTCAGTGTTCTGGGTGTGCAGCTGGCAGGCAGGGAGGGAGAGGCTGCTGGCACCAGCACCAGCACTGGCTGTGACCTTCTGGGTATGGCCAAAAGCGGCGTTGGCTGCCTGTGGCTGCAGATCCTGCCCTGCCCTTGGTCTCGGCCATGTAACAGAGAAGGCACTGGGCTGTCACCAGGCTGTCACAGGCTGATATCCTCAGTCCTGGCAAGCTGGGCTGGAAAAGCATCAGCCTTTCCACTAACTTCAGTCCAAGCTGCACACCCGGTGTGGGTGACCTGGAGGCAGTACCAATGACCAGGACCATTCAGCATGAGGCAGGAAGCACAGGGTGGGAGTCTGGGGTGGGATCACAACCCGAACACTCTGTGGTCCCACCACAAACCCCAGTGCTTGACAGGACCCCAGTGCCCACCAGGCACGATCTGAGCCCTCTACCAGGAGCTCCACCAGTGTCCCTGCCCACGGCAGGAACTCCACCAGTGTCCCTGCCCACGGCAGGTGGGTGGAACTAGATGGTGTTCAAAGTCCTTTCCCGGTGAAACCATTCTGGGAGTCCATGATTCTATAAACATCCTTCCAACAGCTCCGGCGTGCGCGGGGCTCACCGGGCTGGACCGGGGCTGTACCACCGGGCACCGGGCACGCTGCCCGCCCTGCCCCGGGCACCGGGCCCAGCAGGGACCCGGCCACGTGGGCCTGGAGACCGTGAGCCCGGCACACCCGGGACTGCTCCGGGGCTGCGCTGCCGGCCGGGTGCAGCTCCCGGTGCCGGGTGCAGCTCCCGGTGCCGCCCCGCCGGTTCGGTGTCCGGGTCTGCCCCCGCCGCCCCCCGCGCCCGTCCCGGTTCCGGCGCACCTGGGCGCTGAGCTGGTTGAGGTTGAGCATGTCGGCGCTGACCGCCTCCGGCACCGGCTCCGGTGTGAAGTTGAGCAGCCCCATGGCGGCGGCAGCGGCGGCGGCTCCGCCCGCCCGGCCCCGGCTCCGGCCCCGGCGCCGCCTCAGCCTGAGCATTGGCGGCCGCACTTTCCGCATCGCGCTCACGGTATCGTGGCCCCCGCAGCGGGACCGGGGGTCGGTGGAGCCGGGGGCTGGAGAGCTGGCTGGCAGCTGAGTACTGTGCGATTTTTTACTGTACAAAAACCTTACAAAAAAAAAAAAAAAAAAGCTTCAAACCATGGTTTATAAGGTGAATAATGGGGTTTTTGTTTTTTTAATTTTTGCTTTTGTCTTTTTTTCGGTTTTTTCCTCCAAAAATTCCACTTGGGAACTGAAACTTCGGTGTGCTTTTCCCTCTCCGACTGCTGTTCCCAGCACTGCTCTCTGCCTGACTCGGGATGATGGGTGGCCCAGGAACGAGCAATCCACATCCCAGGACTGGGCTCCATGGAATGGACAGATGTTGGGCAAGGAAGCAGCAGCCCTGGGATGAGAAATGCCCAGATGTCCATGGGTCAAGATTCCATAGGGATATTTCAGCTCGATTCTCGACATAATCCGTATGCAGGAGGTCTCCTTGACTCAAAGATGTGTTGTAGGAAGGCAGAGGAATTGCCTTCTCATGCCTTTTACACAGTCTTGTTTCTGTTCAATCTGAGGAGGAAGGCCTTGGTCCAAGAATATTGAAACTGGATTTATTCACACAGAGGACAATGGAACTGATTCCATCCTGAAGGACTCTTTTGCCTAAAATTGCTGTTTCACAGCTTCCCTTGAGCAGGAGTAGGAGCTCTCCAGGATTCCTCTATCAGTGTGAACGTGTCTGATCCATTTTATCAGGGAAGGTGCTCCCTGTCTGTCAGGCCAGAGGACAGTGTGTGAAAACCTTTGTGGAAGGGTAAAGCCTGGACAGTCCACAGGTGTTCTGGTTTATTACTGACACTTGCAACTGCAAATGAGAATATAGGAAATTTCATAGTGCTTTCACTGTGGGACTATCCCAGCAGTGGTTTATAAACAAGGAGATAAGCAGCTAAGTACCTCTAATGATGGGGAGTTAAGAGATATTTCCTTGTTGTCTGGATGGAAATAGCTTCCAACTTCCTTTTTTTCCCCCTCTACCTCCCAGACCAGCTGGGAAAGTTTCTGTTTCCTAGATTCAAGGTGCGACTGTGCACCTCCTCGATTTTTGGGGTGAAAAAAATGGATCCTAAATATTTAAGACACCTTTAAACAAGGGACATATATTGGAACAATATATTCTGTATATATTTTGGAACAAAATATATATTCTGCATATATATTGGAACAATGTATTCTGTATTCATTTCTGTGGTGAACATCCGAGTCAGCATGTTTAAACCATGGGAAATCCTTGCATCTAAAAATGAGTTAATTTGAACTAAAACTCCTCGAGGGAATGGGATGCAGGGGGTCGTACAGGATACCAGTATGTGTGAACACAGAATTCCTCTCCAGCTTTAAAATCCTGCATACAGCCCTATGCAATTTTTTCCAAGTGTAAATTAGTAGTTGCAGTTAATTATCGCACATTTTCACAGCTGCCACATCTCCCCCTGTACTCTGTGTCCCAAAACTTGAAAGCAGGCAAGAGTCAGCGTTCTGCCTGGTTTGCAGCCGAGGCCAGCCGTGCAGGAGCAGTGTGTGGTGGATCTCCCCTTGCCATGTCCTCCCGGGGTGATGCTTTCGGAGCCCCTTAAGGGCGCTCTGGGTGCGCGCGTGTGCGAGCACGCCGCAGCTCCCGCAGCACGGTGATGCCAGCGATGTTAAACTATTTCTCAGACAGAGAACCAAATTCTTGGGGAAAGTTGAGTGACGGGATCAAAGAAGAAGAAGAGTCTCGGCTGACGTACGTGGTCACAACATCCTGTTCAAACATCTCCAGGAAATTCTGTGGTGCTTCCCCCTGGGCTGGCGTGCGAGCGCCATGAGCCCGGCCATGGCAGGGGCGGCTCTGCGCTGCCAGAACCTACTCGGTTCCCAAACCAAGAAGGATTTACTGCAATAAAAGAGCGGGTTGCAGGGTGATGGCCGTGGTTATGGGGGTGTCTGGCGGGGGATGGTGCTCAGCGTGCGGGCAGAGCCCCAGGGCTGCTGTAGCAGGCAGCCATCAGCCCATGGGTGCTCCTGCCAGGCCATTCTCATGCAGAGCGCGTTGTGATGGACTCATCAGAGCTGAGGACAGGCCAAGGGCAGCAGTTTGGAGTTGCAGGTATGTGCCCTTGTTCACCATAAATACCAAAGTAAATGCAGCAGCCAAAGAGCAACGGGGACATACACACACACAGGAAGTCTGAAAAGGGTGCTCTCCAAACGGAGCAGAGGATCCATGTGCCCTACTTGAGATGCATTTTTCAGTTTCATTTCACACGTCAAACCTGAAAAGCTTCCTCAGCACTTGGAGACTGTTATCCCATGAATGCTCCTTATTATGTGTTCTCTAGAGATCACGTCCTGGGGTGTCCCCATCCTGTTCTCTGATGCCATTATCTATGCCAAGCTCTCCCAGCCCTTTACAGCTGCTCCCAGGTCAGCCTTGCAGCTGAAGTGGGGAACATTGCCTGCATTTGCCAGCCTGAGAAAGGCCTGGAAAAGGCAAGAGTGTGTGAAGAAGCCAGGGGGGCTCTCACCCAGCTGGTCAGAGCCCATCTACTCTCTGATGTTCTGCCCACCTGCAGTGTCTGCCTTGGGCTGGAAGCACTAAGACAACATCTCCAGACACAGTCTGAGGGATGCTGTGACTCCTCCTGGCTGCCCAGCTGAAACTTCTGAGGAGTTAGTTCTGTCCTCTGGGATAAATGAGATCTTTGAGACCAGGATTTCAGTTTCTTCTGCAGTTCAATGCCCCATCACTCTCCTCAGCCTTTGGTCCCGGGCAGACACTGCTGCAGGAACAATTAGCTGCCAGCTTTTCATGCAGAGGTGGAGCAGGGCTGGGAGTTCTACTGCTGGGCTCTGGCACACTCCTGCCTTGCAGCCACAGGCAAAACACTCCCTCTTTCCCCCAGCTCCTCTGCTCCTGAGCAGGGACCATAATCCCTGAGCCGGGCAGGCAAGAGCAGCTCTGGAGCTGGCCTGGAGGGAGGGGGCTCTGCAGGCAGCCACCCCCTGGGAGCAGCGCTCCTCTTGATGAAAGTGGATGTGCTGAGGAGGGTGGTTTGGGGAGGCCTCGTCACTTCAGATTAGGCTGTAGCAGGCGTATCCTGTTTTCGAGGAAAAAGAGGATTTTGTGGCCAGCTTTGTTAGAGAGGCATTGAAGATTTTTCTTTGTGTGCCTCGGCGTTTGAAGTTTGCAGGCGGTAGCTGCAGACTTTCTAGATGTTCTGGTTACACGGATGACACTTATTTTTAACCTTATTTTTATTAGAGGTTTGTATCATGTGGGCCTGGCCAGCCCACAGGAAGGGCTAGAAACTTCTTGTAGGAGGGATAACATTTCCTATCTGTGTGTAAACAGCAATTCCCCCCAGATGGGAAAAGCTAGCCCAGCTGTAAGGCAGGCTGGGGCTGTATTCCCACATGTGGCAGCAGGATGAGGCTCTCCCACAACAGGAACAGACCTTGCTTCCAGCAGCCAGAGCCCTGCTGAGTGGCACAGCTCTCCCCAGACTCAGGAGAGGTGCCAGGAACAGGAGACCTGCTCTGGGGAGCCGTGGTGAGGAGCTGCTGAGAGCTGTGATGGAGCAGCACTGGTGGAGCTGGTGGAGAGGCAGGCAGCCAGCACAGGGCTGGGGTGAGGGCTCAGACAATGAAGATACTCGTGGAAGAGGAGGAGACATCCTGTGGGACGTGCTCTGATGGGGTCTTGCAGTGAAGAATGCTGTGCAGTGAGAATGACATTATTGTGGGCTGGGAAAGAGCCTCTGAGCTGGGTGTACACCAACATGGGAGCCCCAAAGCCTGAGCACAGCAGGAGCATCGCTGCCAGCCTCGGTGGAAAGAGAAGTTCCTCCTGCTCTGGGCCCCAGCTTGCATCTGTCCAGGCTGATTTAATGGTGCTGGTGCTCCTCCCTGCCTGCAAGAAGACTAAACAAGTGCTCAGCCATTACTGGGATGTGGAACCTGGGACCCACAAGATCCGGAGGTGGCGAGGTTACACTCAGCTGTAGGTAATGGCACATTTATTTATTTGTGGAGGATCTCCAGGAACGCTGCTGTGATACATGGAGTAGGTCCCAACCCAAACCCTTGGGTGCAAAGCAAAAGATGGGAGGTGGTGGCAGCCAGAGCAGAGCTCTGTGCAGGGAGTGGCATTGCCTGGCCAGGGTGACAAAGGAGAATTTTAGGAAGAATTAGAAGAGAGAGGTCTGGGTGGACAGAGAGGAGCTGGGCTTGGTGCCATACCCCAGGTGTATTTTAGAGAAGGCACTGCCTGAGCAGCCTTCAGTGAAGGGTTCAGGGTTGGGAGTGAGGAGTTACGTGTGGAAAAGCTGGCATGGTTGCTCTGAAGCCTGTGAAAAATGAGGAGTCACTTCCAATGTGAATGGATGTTGCCAGTCCCAACTGTGTGACAGTGACAGGGAATGTCTCCTTCAGCTGGTGGGTCACTGGCTCCATGAATTTGAGATGCCAGCCAGCCGAAGGAGCACAGCCAGATGAGGGAATGGTTCTGGCTGGAATGACATTTTGCAGAAGCCGAGCAGCCCAGCCTTGCTGCCAATGGGCAGGGATGTGTCTGTGGCACGGTGTGCAGAGGACATGCTGCTTGTGCCCAGGGGTGCTGAGGGACCCCCCAGGTGTCCCTCCCTGCTCACATGAGCCCTGGTCAAGCTGCCTGCTCCTTGCAGGCCTGCAGTGGAGGAGCTTTGCCCACACAGCCGTGTCCCATCATTGGTCTATGCTGGGTGGGAAGCAGTGAAGGAGCTGCTTTGGTACTCTCCTGACAGAGACTGCTGATGCCAGCCCTGGCTCAACAGGAGAGCCTGGAATGTGTGGCAGCAGCCTGGGTATAAAATCTCTGTAAAGGTACCTTGTTTCCCATGAAATGACGTACACATTCTCTTGATTGTTATGAAATAAACTCCCAGCATCTCTCTGTGGTGTGTGTAGCAGAGACAGGAAAAGGATCAGGCTGTGGCTCACTGTCTGCCAGAGCTGCTTTGTCTGGTACCAGACCTTTCCCACAAGCAGTTTGCAGAGCCTTGCTCTCCTGAATTAAATGATAACTGAGGGGCAGAGAGGGAAAGAGGGCGTTTCGGCTGGCGGGAGATTGATGGCAGGTCAGGGAGGCCAACAGCAGCAGGAAGGTTTCCGCAGAAAGGGAGAGGAACCCGTGGATGCTGGAAGGGCTGATTCCACCCTCACAGTGCCCTGGAAACTCTCAGGAGCACAGCTCTCAAAAGCATTTCCCTTTCCTTAATCTGGGAAAACAAATGGGAGTAAAATCTATTTGTTTGTTTTAATCTACTCACCCGAGCTGCGAATAGGCTTTAGGTTTATGTGGTGCATGTTTGTTTGAATGGCGATGTTTAGTATCCCCAGGGGCTTATTCAGAGTGGGTTTCTCAGCTCCTCCTGTTCACTTGCAGAGCATTTTTCACATTTGCTGCCAAATTTTTCATGCTTGTGTTCTGCAGGGATGGAGGTGTGGTTTGGGGGAACCTGCTGTACAGGCCTGGGGCTGGTCCTGCAGATTTCAGACACTTTGCCTAACTAAGATTTCCTCCTGACCTTGAAAGCTCATTTCTATCACACCAGGATAATCATGTTGCTTTTCTTACTGTTATACACTTTTCTGCTGAATCTAGAAGTAATAACAGGCAAGCAGGGAAGATTATGCCCCACGTGGACTCTGGATGCTTTGTCTGGGGCAGGAGAGGCGCGGGCTGTGTCCCTGGCCCCGGGACAGCCCTGCAAGTGCCTTGCCTCTGGACGGGAAAGAACAAACAAAAACTGAATGTGAAACTTGTGAGCCTTTGTCTGCGAGGTTGTGCTGCACGGGGCAGTGTGGGTGCTGCTGGAAACCGGTGGGCAGAGCTGGCTCGGTGGGCGAGGGCTCTGCCCGGCCCTGGGGTGCCAAGGGAGTCTCCTCTGCCTCGGGGTTTGAGCTGCGTGGGGCTCCGAGGGCCGAGCCCCGGAGAAATGATGAATCCTGGGGGATGCTGGGCAGTGGAGGTGATACCAGGACGCCGGCGGGTACCAGGGGGTGTGTGGGGAGCCCCGGTAGAGTGTGAGACACCGGAGGAACGTGGAGCCTCCGGAGAGGGATGCTGAGCCCCGCGGGGGTGATGCGGAGCACCGGGGAGGGTCTGCGGGGAGCCGGGGCACGGGGAATGTGGGGCGCCAGGCGGTGTCCCAGGCGATGTGGGGCAGCCGATGGGACACATTGGGGCACCGGGGGGTGCGGAGTCACGGCGGGGAGGATGTGGCGCCCCGAGGGACGAGGGCCCTGGGGGAATGCGGGACCCCGATGGGCTTGGGGGGCCCGGCGGGTGCGGTGGTGCTGCGGGCCCCGCGCTCCCCTCCCCCGCCATGGGGCGGCGAAGGAGGAGGAGGAGGAGGAGGGGCTGCCCAGCACGGGCAGGGTTAAAACGCCATGTAATCGGAGCGCGGGGCTGTCGGGGGCCGGCCGGGGCGCGGGCAGCGGCGAGCAGCGGCGCGGCCCCGCTGGACGGCGCGTCCCGCCGCGGCGCAGGTGAGCGCTGGACCGGGGTACCGGAGCCTCCGAGCCGGAGCCGTGGCACATCCTCGTGGGCGGCTTTGTTGTCCGCGGCCGTGGCGGGGGACAATGAGGCGGGAGGGGAAGGCGGCACCGGGCGCACCGGAGCGCCGGGCGGGAGCGCCCCGGCCAGTCTGGCGGCCCCGGTGCCCGGTAACCGGGGACTCGCGGCTTCGCCCGCGGGCTGGGACAGGCGGCAGGGGGTGGTGGGCCCGACGGCCACTTGTTGCCGGCACTTGGCTCTGGGGCGTGTTGTAGGGATCACAGCTCTCACAGCTTCGGGCATGGTCCCCTAAGTCCCCCTGGTCCCGCCCACCCCTCCGGTCCCGTTGCAGCTTTGGGAGTTTCCCGCGGAAGCCCCGGGGGCGCGTCCCGACACTGTCACGGCGGGGCCGGTGCGGGACCCCCGCGACCCGCGGGGCCGGGCCGGGCTGAGCCAGGGCAGCGGCGGGAGGGTCCCCTCGCGGTACGGCGAGTGGTGGCTCGGGGGGGCCGGGGTCCCCTGCCCGGCTCCATCGTCCCGGGCAGCGCCGCCTCCAGGCCGGGGGCACCGTGCGGAGCTGCCGGGGGTACCGGGGCACGGTGGCGCTGCTGCCCCGGGCCGAACACCTTTGTTTTCGGTTCTCGGTCGGGTGCCTGACAGCGCATCTTCCCTTTCTGTTGGCAGGAAAAGAGGTTCCCGGCGGCGCCTCGGGCGCGAAGCCTCCCCGGGGCCGATCCGGAGGGACGGGGTGGCCGGAGCAGGTATCGACCGGAGGGCTGTGCTGGCATCCGCCTGCTGCCGAGCCCGCGGGGAGCCTCCGGGGAGGGGAGATCAGCGAAGAGGCAGGAATGAACTCTTCGGCGTGGCCCCAGCGTGGGGCGCAGGTCCCGGGCAGGCGGGAGAGGGGAGAGCGGGGGGACCCCTGGGCGAGTGGGCGAGAGCTGGTCCTGGGGCGAGAGCTGGTCCTGGGGCGAGAGCTGGTCCTGGGGCGAGTGGTGGTCCTGGGGCGAGTGGTGGTCCTGCAACGACCTCCCTCGGAATGGGAGAGGGCAAGGAGGGGATGGCTGGACAGTGCTGCCCTCAGCAGTACTGGTACTCTCCTTTCCTGCCTCAGTTTCCAAATTTTTAATCAGCTGAGGAGGAGTGAGGCCGGGTATCCCAGCCCCACGTCTGGGGCTGGAAGGGCGGCCATGGGGACCAGCGAGGTGTCATTGTCATCTTTGGTCCTCTCGTTCAGGGGGAGAATGAAGCGGTGACGACTCCGGACAGAAGCCTGGCCACCTCCGAGCGGGCCTCAGCTGTGCACCGGAGCCCCCCGAGCCCCCCGAGGCTCCAGCCCTGCCCGCAGCCCCTGCCCCAGGCCGCGGGGCTCGGCGGGATCCCAGCGGGATGAACATGGTAAAGAGCCTGGAGCCGCTGCCGCAGCGGTTGGCGGGGATGGTGGCTGTCCGGGAGACGTCTCCAGCCTGGTCTGCGCTGGGAGAGGAGGGGCCGGTTCGTGTTTTGTTTCTTTTCTTTAACCCAGCTTTGCTGCGAGGCAGCGGGGAGAGCCGGGGTGGGCGCCGGGGGCTGCGGGGGGAGCGGAGCGGGGCAGGAGGAAACCGGGGGAAATGGAGGGAAGTGCCGGAGCGGGAGAGCAGAGAGGCCAGGCACAGGAAGCGGGCAGGGGGAGCCTGCCCTTCGCCCCCTGCCCTTCCCAACGAGCACATCTGCGAAATCGGCGCCTTTCTTACGGAACTGCCAACCCAGCAACTCCTTTCTTCCCAGGATTAGAGGGAAATGTTCGGTTTGGGGAGACTTTTAAAGGCCATTAGTGTGCACCACAGCCCAGAGCCAGCCCGGCCATTAGGGTCCTTTATTTCTTTTTGTTATTCAAACAGGGCTTGGGCGATGGCTCCATCCCAGCCATGGGTAAAGCTTCCCTCCAGCCTTTTGATATGCATGCCCCTGTCTGGAGGCAAAGTCCGAAACCTCCCCACCTCCTGGGGACATGCACCTGATAACAGGGCGGCCTCTTTTCTCAGCAAGGAAAACTGAAACCAGCCTGGGCCGGGCTGGAGGAGCAGCCCCGGGAGCAGGGGCAGGGGTCCAGTCCAGAGCACGGCCCGGCCAGGTGAGCCCTGCCCACCCTGCCCTCTCTGCCAGGTGAGCCCAGCCATCCTGCCCACTCTGCCTGCTCTGCCCGCCCCAGCGTGGCCAGCAGTCGTGGCCAGGCAGGGACCAGAATTCTCTCTAAGCAGTTAATGCTGTGGCATGGTCTTTAACCAGTTTGGCAAATCTTAAAGAAGCTGGTATTGCAAAATGAGGGCGGGCTGTGGAGTCAGCGGGTTCATTGTCTTCTCGGGTGGGATTTGGCTGCAGGGCACGTCCTGGTCACCAGGCAGTGCCGGGGCTGCCGCTGGTGCTGGGCTCTGGGGGAGCTTTGGGCCACGGAGCTGGAATTGTGCATTATTTGCCTCCTCATGGATTCCTATCTCCACATGGAGTGCATGACTGTGTTTGCAGGGCTCTGGACAGTGCAAACACGGCAGGGTTGGTCTCCCCTGAGCCAGCCCATGGGAGGGCAGTGCTCTGTTTCTGATTATTAATGCCCTAAGTGCACATGCTGCTGTGTTTTTGCGAGGGGAGGCGAGGACAAAGAGCCAAGCCTTCCTCGGGAGCAGGAGGGGCTGAGCTCACAAGGATGTGGCTCCTGCAGGGGACCCTGGGTGGTCAGTGGGCAGCAGGATGGGCTCCTGTGCCTTCAGCACTTGGTGCAAACAGCAGGAGAAGGGGTGGGAATTGCAGTCGTGCTGCATAGGTTCAGGATTTTGGGAGAGGCACTTTAATGAGCAGGTAATGCCATGGTCTGCTGTTCCCTTTCCCATCAGAGGATGGTGGTGATGTCCTCAGGTGATCCTAGACAGTGCAGGTGGAGAAGGGCACGGAGCAAGCAGGGAATCAAGCAGGGAGCTGACGTGCCTGAGCTCACGGCAGGGCCTGTGGCCGTGCCATGGACACACAGAGCTGTGACCTGTGGCTCTCTGCTCTGCTAGCAAGCAGTTCCTTCCAAAGGGATAACCCT
This sequence comes from Melospiza georgiana, assembly GCF_028018845.1. Lineage (NCBI taxonomy): Eukaryota > Metazoa > Chordata > Aves > Passeriformes > Passerellidae > Melospiza > Melospiza georgiana. The sequence continues at coordinate 7,510,112 of NC_080446.1, forward strand.
TTTTTCCCCACTTTATAACTGGAATAACGCCCACGTGGGAGCTCCCTAAGCAAAGCTGAGCTTGGGCCGTCAGGTGTTCAGTCCTGGCAAGAGCTGGTCACTGTCACCTCAGCCCTTCACCTCCCCAGTGCTGGGCTGACAGCACTCCCTTGCCTGGTGTGCTGGGCATAAGGCAGTCTGGGGTTGAGGAAGGAAAAGCCATTTTGAAGTGCAAGTTTGAACTTCCTGGACTCAGGTTCCTGACAAAGGAATGAATGCAGAGGTCGTCTGAGAGTCCCAGTGGAGTTTTGTGGGTGCAGATGTTTGGGAGGGCTGGGAGATATCCTTGCCTGCTTCTGTCCTCCCTGAATCTTACCTGCCTCATGCAGCTCCTTCTCCTTGTACTCTGTGGTTCAGATCACCCTCATGCTGGGAGGGCAGCCTCCCTGTAGGGATTCCCAAGGGACATTCACTTTTTGGTGAGTTTTGCTGGTTTTGGTGGCAGCATTGCTGCCAGGCCTGGCTGCTGCTGCTCTGCAGCACTGCGGGCTGGGGAGGGGGAGCAGAGCAGGAGGAGCTGGCCCTGACCTGGCTGTGCTGTGCCGTGGTGGATTCTGCATCCTGGAGCATCCGGGGCCATGTGGGACCATCCGCCTGGGCCGGGGGCAGGCGGCGAGTCTGGGCAGCTCCCAGGAATTGTTTGCTGGGTCTGGAGCAGATGTGCTGCAGCACAGGGATTTCTGCACACAGCTGTGGGGGGTTTGCAGTGTCTGGTGCCGTTCCTCTCCTCCTCCCTTTGTCCAGGGGGGAGGCAGTGTGTGCACTGAGGTTTCTCACTGTGGAGGTGGGTGCTGGACACCTGCTTTCCTTTGTGTTTGAGCGTTACCAGGTTTTTAACTCTGCCCTCTGCGTCCAAAACATCAAACTCCAACTGGTCTTTGTTTGTCGGAGGTGCTGACAGATGATTTCAAAGCAGAAATCTCAATTGTTAGGGCAGTGCTTGGAGGCAATGCAGAGTGAGAGTGACACAGAAGGGGCAGTGGGCTGGAGCTGGGGTCTCTCTGGGGTCTCTGGGGCTGAGGGGGGTGTTCCTTTGGCTTCCTAACAGGGCTGTAGGTGGGCAAAGCCCTGCAAGCTTCTCAGCTCTTGAGTTAACGTGCTGCTGAAACGACTGTGCTGCTGAAATGACTGGAGGGGCAAGTTGCAGCACAGACCCATAGCCCGGCAGTGAGGCAGCAGTTCATGGCATCCGGGTGCCTCTGGGAGGGCTGGGAGCTTCCACTTCAGGAAACAGGAGCCAAGGAGGGCACCCAGGGGAAGGCAGCGGAGCCCCAGCTCTGCAGGGGCATCAGGGCAGGGGCTGCCAGCATGCTCAGCCCCCTGCTCTGCCCCTTCACCCTGGGGCAGGGCAGCTGAGGCCAGGAGCAGGGGCAGGAGGAGTTTTCTCCCTTACAGAGAGAGTTTAATGCAGGCTCCAGGACTTTGCCCCCCATGGTGGGCTGTGCCTGCCTGTCCTGCTGCTGAGGAACAGCCCACCCACCTCTGGGCGTGCTGGGCAGCTGGAACACGGGAGGCTGGTGGCCCAGGGGTGGGCTGGCCCCGGGGGTGGGCTGGCCCCTGGTTTCAGGGTGGCCCTGTCTGGAAGTGCAGCTCTCCTGCAGACAGGGTCTGTCAGAGCGAGCTGGGGCAGCTCCGAGCCAGCACACAGATGGTGGGGCAAAACCTGGTGTTCCCTAAGGATAAGTGGGTGCATCTGGGAGCTTTTTTAGATGGAGCTGGTTGACCTTTAGGGCCACCACATTTATGTGCAAGTGCTGTTTATTTCCCAGGACTTTAGTTGCATCTCCAGTCAGACCTCTCTGCTAAGGGCACAAACTTAAAGCTGGCTCAAGGATCTCACTCTGTCTGCTCTGCCCTCCCTGGGGCTTCCTTGCACAGCTGACTTTCCTTTCCATTCTGGCTTCTACAGGCGACCATGAAAAAGGAGAAGAGCCACGGGCAGGATGAGGCAGACTGTAGGGCAAAGCTGATCCTCATCAATGGGGACAAAGCACCTGGCGTTGTCCTGGAGGCCAATGGGAAGCCCAGCACTCCAGGTGAGGGTCACACACTGAGCCCAGAGTGCTCCAGGGTGCACAGGGTTGGGATGTCACAGCCTCTGTCCCAGAGTCCCCCATGGCCCCACTGGATTTCTGTGATCCAGGAGCACACCCAGGCCATGCTGTGGTTGTGGGAATGGGTGCCACACTGGGATGCTGCCTCTGCCCCTCAATAGTTTAACCCCCATGGAGTGAGGAAAGCAGGGGAGCCCCTGCAGCCTGAGGGGCTGCATTGCTGCTCCTGGGATTCTCCAGTCAGGGTTCCCAAATCCCACCTCTTGGATCACAAGGTCCTGCTTTAAATGACCCGGTGACAAGCCTGGGAGAGCTGGCTTGTGGCCTCCTTGTGCCTCTGAGCTTTCAGGAACCAGGGAGTACATAAGAATGTCCCCATGCTTGGTGCTAGTCCCTCCCAGTTTTAGGGACAGGTGGGTGATCTGGGGCTGTGGTGCCACAGTGGGAGCCCTGGGGACGCCACTTGTCTCTGCCCCCAGCCACGTTTCTCTTAGATGAGCTTTTGGTGTCTCCAGTTTGTGAAATGGGAGCAGTGAGAGGCTGGGGCATGCAGGGACAGGTGGGCTTGCAGAGCCTGAGGCTGCTCTGTCTTGGCTCTGCTCAGGTTCCAGGGGCCTGGGGCTGCTGCCCCTGAAGAAGGAGAAGGACAGCAATGGAGACCTCTCCAAGGAGGACCTGGCCTGGCCACTGGATCTGCCAGTGCAGAGGGTAAGTGAACACTGAGGGTGCTTTTTGGGGGCTGTGTTTTTGGGTGGTATCTGGTTCCAGGATCTTCATCTCTTTCCCTCTGAGCTTCTCTAGTGCTCAGTGCCAGAGGAGCAGTCCAGTGATGAATGCAATACCCACAGCGTAATGTTTTAATTTTTAAATTCCTGCTTCTCATGATACAGCAGTAGGAGGGGGTGGTGTGGGATGCAGCAATGCCCATTGCATGTTGCAGCAGCCTAATAAAATATGCTAATATTTTCTTTAAAGTCTTGGCTGTATTGAAACTCTGAAGCATCTCATGGCTCCCACTGTTGGGGTGAGCTGGACCCCAATTTCACCCACCCTCTTTTGTTGATTAGGTTGACAAACCTCCAGGGTCTGGAAGCATTTTTGCCTTCTGGCTTTATTGTTTTGAGTTAGAATTAAACCCCAAGGTTGGAGATCTGCCTGAGATGAGGCAGCTTCCAAAAGAAAGAGCCATAAATCCAGTGGGTGAAAATTGATCTTTCCCACTGTTTAGTTTGGGGGCTCTTCAGTGCAAAATCTCATTTAATTTTGAATCTCTGCTATGCTGGGTGCAGGCAGCAGGTCTGGGCTGGACTGTAACTCTGACCACCAGGGAAAGGCTGCCCTGGGTGCTGCTGTGGGGAAGAGCTCCCATGGGAGTGTGAGGGCATCCAGGGTGTGTAATGGGTCCATGCCTGGGATGGGTGCTCTGCCATGGTCTGTGCTTCTCCTGGCATCCCAGTCCTCCCAGCTGTGCCTCCTGCTCTTTGTCATGCTGGGTGCAGTGTGCTGCAGCAAGGCTCAGCATCTCCTGAGCCTTGCAGAGATGCTGTGGAGCACAAAGTTGCCCAAAGGGGCTCAGCACAAGGCAGCTCCAGCATCCATCTGTCTCCTCTCACCTTCCCCAGGGCACGGCCTGTGGTGCTCAGCGCCATGAGGCACAGACTGTGGCAGGGTGTTTGGGTAGCAGGTGCAGCCCTGGGGCAGGGCTGGGGGGCAGAGCAGCCTCAGGCAGGTGCCCAGCCTGTGCCTCCTGTTGCAGGCAGGGCGGACCCGGCAGGAGACGCGGCTCAAGGACCCGGCCCGCAGCGTGGAGCCTCTCAGGGAGCTGCCAACGCCCGTGCGGGTGAGGGTCTGCCAGGGCCAGGGCTCCCCTGGGGCTCCCCTTGGGCTCCAGGGACCTGCACTGCTGCTGTGCCCTGGTCAGGTGTCTTCAGAGATGGTGCAGCCTCCCCGTGCCTCAGTTTCCCCCGTGAAGGGGTGTGTTTGTGCTGTATTTTGCCTCTGCTATAAACTTGGTGCATTGAGTGCCCTGGGGTGGATTTGGGACAGCAAAATGGGAGGGGGCAGTGGTGCACCATTTGCTCTGGGTCTGGCAGGTAAAAGCAGAGCAAATGGTGCAGATGCCCCCATTAAGGGCTCTCTATTAATGTTTGCAGTGGTGCCCTCACTCCCTGGCTCCCGCTCTCCGATCCCCACTGCAGGGCTGGGGTGATGTGGGGAATGGGGGTGATGTGGGGAATTGGGGTGATGTGGGGCAGGTCTCTGCTCCCCCTGTCCCTCTCCCTGCTGCTCTCACACTCCCCTGCCTCTGCCATGCAGAGCTCCAGGCGTCGCTCTGCCGTGCCCACGCCCATGACCATCGACCTGACGGAGGAGGACTCGCAGGACTCATCCCAGAGCAGCAGCACACTCTCGGGGAGCAGCTCCCAGGAGGGCCAGAACGGCTCTGCTGAGCTGGGGGCCGAGGAGGCAGAGAGCAGAGACATGGGCATGGCACTGGAGTACCAGGTACAGAGGGGCTGAGCTCTGCTCCTGCACCCAGGGTGGTGTGGGGCAAGGATGAACCTCTGTGACTTGTCCCAAAACTAACTTGGACACCTCAGTGCTGTTCCTCCTGCCCACCCTTCCCTGCATGCCTGGTGGTGCCAGGCTGTCTCCATCCATCAGGCTTGGATGCTTTGGGGACCAGCCCTGCCAAGCTGCCACTGGTGCCACACGTGGGCCCCCCGAGACACACATGAGTGTGCTGTGCCCTGCTCAGACAGGCACTTGCATGTGCAGAAAACATTTCTGTCGGGGATGCTGGAGAGAACTGAAGCTGCTGGGGCTGCAGAGCAGGATTTGGTGCCTGCGGGCCGCAGGGCAGGGCCCCAGACTTGCAGGAATTGGGCAATTGCATCTTGCTGCATAATTAAGTACGTAATTGCAGAACAAAGCTGGGAAGGAGGGCTCTGCAGGCAGAGAGGTGACTTTTCTCCGTGTGAGATTCCTTGCTGTGCACAGCACCCAGTATGGCCTGTGACTGGTCACACCACAATTCTTGACTCTTTTTTCCTTCTGTTTTTTTGCTCTGCCACATGTCCTGCTCTCCCCAGCAGGCACAAGAGGAGGGTGGGTGGGTGTCCTCTCCCTCGGGTGCAGCCACACAACACAGGCTGAGCTGTGAGCCCTGTGAAGAGGCTGTTCTGTGCCAAGGAGGGCACCCAGGGAACAGCCTTGGGGTGTTTGCAGAGACCCTGGCAGGGCAGGCAGGAGTGGACACGCACGGGGCCGGTGCCAGGTGGACTGTGCAGGACAGAGCACGCATCACACCGTGTGCCAGGCACGGGCTCAGCATGGGCTGGCACACACAGGCCTCCCCACCAAGCTTCAGCATGGATCAGGGCTGGGATATGGTGTTGCCAGGGGGGAATGGCTTGGCCTTGTGCTTGAGGGAGGGGTTGCAGTTTTTGGAGATCACTGCACTGAGGTTCTATGTGTGTGACGCACATGGTGACACAGCAGGGCTGTCCCCTGTGCTCCAGGGCTCTGCTGCACAACTTCCCAGACAAAATGGGGAGTTTTGGCTGATCTGTTGTGTTGTGCTTTCAGGATGGGAAGGAGTTTGGAATTGGGGAGCTTGTCTGGGGGAAGATCAAAGGTTTTTCCTGGTGGCCTGCGATCGTCGTGTCCCACAGAGCCACGGCCAAGCGCCAGGCGGTGTCGGGCATGCGCTGGGTGCAGTGGTTTGGAGACGGGAAGTTCTCCGAGGTAAGAGAGAACTTGGACTCTGTTTTGGCCCAGCCCAAAACACCCTCCCTGCACGTTTCTGCCCCACTCCTGAGGCTGGCTGTGGAGGGTGGATGTGCTCCTGCAGCCGCCCAGGCCTCCCCTCCCAGTGTTAAACATGGCCAGGCCCTGGCAGGTTCTCATGGCTCTGGTGTCTGTAACTAATCACTGGTAGGTTGGTGACAGCATCCAGACATGGGGACATCTGCCTGGCCACTTCACAGTGTTTTGTCCATGCTCCAGAGCTTTCCCTGTCACTCCCTGCCTGGGGAGGGATGTCCCCTCAGAGCCCCTCACAGAATCAGGGTATCCTGAGTTGGAAGGGACCCACAAGGATCTTTGAGTCACACTCCTTCCCTGCACAGGACAGCCATAAAATCCCACTATATGCCTAAGAGTGTCATCCAAACATTCCTTCAGCTCTGTCAGGCTCCTGCCATGACCACTTCCCTGGGGAGTGTGTTCTAGTGCCATGAACCTTTTCCTAATATCCAATGAGGATATTTCCTATATCCAGGGAGGATACCAACCCCTCCCACGCCGCAGGCAGTGGGGAGGAAGTGCTGTGCTGGTGTCACACCAGCAGTGCCGGCAGAGGGTGCAACCCAGCCGTCCTTGTCATGCTGCTGCTCTTGGCAGAGCTGCCACCGGGCTCCTCAGTGCTGCAGCTGGGGACTGCACAGTGCTGGGGGGAAATGGCCCAGCAGGGCATTCCCATCTCACAGCTGGGATCTTGGTGCTCTCTCCCAGGTTTCTGCAGACAAACTGGTGGGACTGATGGCCTTCAGGCAGCATTTCAATTCCTCCACGTTCAACAAGCTGGTGTCCTACCGCCGTGCCATTTACCACGCTCTGGAGGTAACCACCGGGGGTGGGGGGGTGGGTGAGGGGGTGCCAGATGAACCAGCTGGGCTGGGGGGCCAGTGAGATAGGATGCAGCAAAACCCTCCTTTCACTGCTGAGATTGTTTCCAAGTGCAGCTGTGGGGCCAGGCTCTGCTTATCCTGAGGGTTTGGGGGTAGCTGCTGCTGCTCCAGGGTCTCACAGCTCCAGAACCCCAGGCCAGACTCCCTGTGAGGGCTTGGATGTGGCAGCATCATGGCATCATGGCAGCAGGGCAGTGCCAGGCTGGCCAGAGGTGTCCCAGGGCAGTGCAGGATGCCCTTTGAAGTGCAGACCCACAGGCACCTCTTCTGCCTTTTCTTCCTGGCACTTGCCATGGAGCAGAATCTGGGAAAGAGCTTTGGCTGGGCTGTCCCTGCTTCTGGCTCCTTTGGGGCTGGTGGAGGACAGATGGGCTCACTGCAGGGATGGAGGCACGGGGCTGTGGCCAAGGGCACGCCCAGAGTGGGAATCCATCAGCTGCCACCATCCCAGGGCCACTAAACCCTGTGTGTGTGTGTGTGTGTCTGTGTGTGTCTGTGTGTGTGTGTGCTGGGTGGGGAGGAGGCCTGGGGCTGCTCCCCTGACAGAGACCACCCTGTCCCCCTGTCCCCTGCTGCCCATGCTCCTCAGGTGGCCCGGAGCCGGTCGGGGAAGACGTTTACGACAGGCCCCAGGGAGTCTCTGGAGGAGCAGCTGAAGCCCATGATCGACTGGGCAATCACTGGCTTCAAGCCCCTGGGGCTCAAGGGACTGCGGCCACCCAAAGGCTCAGGTGAGGTGGTGGCATCAGCTGCCGGAGGGTGGTGGGGGCTGGCATGGGCGGTGGCCACTGTGGGCTGCCCCTGGCTGAGCCTGCTCACCCTGTGCTGTGGCCATGCCAGCCCAGTCCCAGGGGGATCCTGGGGCTTTTCACTGGGACCCTCAGTGGCACTGCAAAGAGCTGGAGCAATGCACCCTCCAAGCCCCATGGAAATCACACCTGGCAGAGCCTTGTGCTATGTGTGAGGACCCAGGTGGCCAGGAAAGGTCCTGCTGTGGCTGGGGTGAGACCTGGCAGGGCTTGGCAGGAGGTGCCCTGGGCCAGTCCTGAGGCTGGAGACTTGTCCTTGAGGAGGTTCCTTTTCCTTGCAGAGAATGGGGTGCTGAGGAATGGCACAGAGGAGGTGGTGTCCCTTGAACAGTGTCCCCCCACCAAGAGGCTGAAGACCTACCCCTGCAACAGCAGCAAGGAGCAGCGTGTGGAAGAGGACCAGACCCGAGGTAACCAACAGAGAGAGCTGGGGAGTGGCTTGGCCTGGGCTGTGCACCCCAAGAGCACTGGAAACCATTCTGACTAAGAGCTTGGCTCAGGGAGCCATGAGCCTGGTTTCTGAAGGCAAAAGGTCTGGTGGTGCTGACTTGTGCCTTAGAAGACACCAGCAAACACAACTGCAAGACATGGGCTGGGCCCCACCAGCTTGGAGCATGTGCTGATACTCTGAGCTCCAACATCTCCATCAGTAGAAGGATGGGAGCTTTGCACCAAAATCTCTCAGCAAAGCTGGAGTAGTTCTAATGCAAGAAATAAGGCACATGTAAGCAGAATGCATTTAAACTTTGTAACACAAGGAATGATAATGTCTTTTTTTTTCTTTCTTTTCAAATTTATAAAGAGCAAATGGTTTCTGACATTACGAACAACAGCGGGAAGCTGGAAGGTAAACACTGGCCCTGTCTCTTCTTGGAAGAGGTGTGAGGTGCTGGGGGTGCCCAGCAAGGGTTTTGTGGGTCCCTTTTCAACTGCACCATGTAGGAGGGGGGAAAGTGCTGTGAATGCAGGGTGCTGAGGGGGATGGGGTGCTGAGAGAGATAGGGTGCTCAGGGGGACAGGGTGCTGAGAGTGACAGGATGCTGAGAGGGATGGGGTGCTCAGGGGAACAGGGTGCTGAGGGGAACGGGGTGTTGAGGGGGATAGGGTGCTTAGGGGGACAGGGCGTTCAGGGGAACGGGGTGGATGGGGTGCTGAGCAGGTCCTCCATGGGAGCCACAGCCACATCTGGATGCAGTTCTAAGGGCAGGCCCCATTTGGGTGCAGTTCTGAGGGCAGGCTTTATCCAGACACGGCTCCAACCTCTGCAGCCTGTGGTGGGGTGTAAGGGGGCCCTGCCCTGGGTGTTCCCTACCCTGGGTGAGCACAGCTCTGTCTCTCTGTCCCACAGATAGCTGTTTGTCTTGCGGGAGGAGGAACCCAGCCACTTTCCACCCACTGTTCAAGGGGGGCCTCTGCCAGACATGCAGGGTAAGTGCTGCTGTGCTGGGCCTGAGCGGGAGGATGGGGCTGGGGCTGTGCTGGGTCTTGGCCATGCTGTGTCTCCCATGGAGCTGTCCTTCAGTGTGTCCTCACCACCTTGAAACACTGAGGATTGCATCTCCAAAATATGTACTGGGAATGGAGCAAAGCTGTGTTTTGCACCGTCTGAGCACTGCTCCTGATCCTGTGTCCTTCTCTGCTCCCGATGTCCTTTTGCTAGGATAGATTCCTGGAGTACTTCTACATGTATGATGAAGATGGGTACCAGTCCTACTGCACCGTCTGCTGTGCAGGCAAGGAGCTGCTGCTCTGCAGCAATGCCAGCTGCTGCAGGTGAGCCCCATGTCTGCTCCTGGGCTGAGGGCCTGGCATCATTCCCAGGGAGCTGCAGGAAGCAGGGTCATCCTCCATGAGCCTGGGAAGGGACTGTGCTTCTCCTCAGTTAGCTGCCATGAAACATATTGTGACACAGTCCACCTACCCTTACTGAGCCAGGTATCACCTGAATAAGCCCTGTGGAAGTTGGCAGGAGACTTACCCATGCCTTGGTCACCAGCTTGTGTTAGCAGCTCTAAAAACCAGAGTACTGTCTGGAAAAATATCCTGTAAAATGGTGGGGGCTCTGGTCCATGGCAGGGGAGACTCTGGGGTGACCCAAAGGGGTTGCTGGGGTGACAAGCAGAAGCTGTTGTGGTTTGGGCAGGTGCTTCTGTGTGGAGTGTCTGGACGTGCTGGTGGGGCGAGGGACGTCAGCCAGAGTGAAGGAGCAGGAGCCCTGGAACTGCTACATGTGCCAGCCCCAGCAGAGCCGCGGCGTGCTGCAGCGCCGGCAGGACTGGAACGCTCGCCTGCAGGACTTCTTCACCAGTGACAAGGGACAGGAATATGTAAGGGCTGGGGCAGGGAGCCTGGTGTGCTGGCATGTGGGGAAGAGGGTCACTGAGGGCAGGGTGAGCTACGTGGATTTCCTCTTCCCTCTGCCTCGGTCTTGTTCACCCAGCCTTTCCAAGGGTGCCAGGCTCTTGGTCCTGCAGATGCTTTCCTGAAGGTGGAGGTGCTGCATTCAGAGCCTAATGGGACAATGCAGCACTGCCAGGGCTGGGGCTTCATGGCTGTCTTCATTGCAGGCTGCACCCAAAATCTACCCAACAGTTCCTCCAGCGAAGAGGAGACCAATTCGAGTGCTCTCGTTGTTCGATGGGGTGACAACAGGTGAGGCAGTAGGGAAGCACTGCTGGGCAGCTCTTAGCACAGGGCATTGGGGATGGATCATTCCATGGACTCAAACCTGTCTGTAAAAGCATGGTGGGGAGAAGGGGGTGAAAGCAGGGAGATGCCCACCAGAAAATGGATGAGGGCAGGGTCTCCCTTTCCTGCTGTAGAGGGTTGTGGAGGAAAGGAGGGATGGGAGGGGAGGGCATGTGTGGGCACCTCACACAGGTGTTCTTGTTGTGCCAAGTGTGATCTGGAGTGGCTGGTTCCCTTGAGAAGCCAGAGCTGTGGGGACACCAGTAACCTGTACTCTGAAGTGCCTGAGGGCAACTGGTTTGGCTCAGTTCACTCAGCTCTGGCATTCTCCTTTCTGGGAGCAAACCTGCCTGGAGGAATGGGTCAAATAAAAGTTGACTCACCCTGAAGTTCTGTTTAACTACACCCACCTAGGACATCCAGGAGCGACCACATCGAGCGGTGCTGACGAGGGAGACTTGGAGGCTAAAGAGAGCAGTGCCACCTCAGACCTCTGTCCGTGGGCAGGGTACACAGTGCTGAAGGACTTGGGCATCCAGGTGGAGAAGTACATTGCCTCAGAGATCTGTGAGAACCCCATGGCCGCGGGCAAAGTGCGGCCAGAGGGCAACATCACCTACGTGCGCGATGTCAGGAACATAACCAAGAGACATGTGAGCTCTGCTGCTGTGGGAGCCCGAGGGACAGGGCACTGTGGGGACATGAGTCTCACTGGGATGAGTTTGTGCCCTGCCCCATGGGGAAGAGAGACCCATTTCTGTGGCATCCCCTAACAGTCTGGACTGTTTGTTCTCTGTAGATTGAGGAGTGGGGTCCTTTTGACCTGGTCATCGGTGGAAGCCCCTGTGACGACGTCTCGCTTGTCAATCCAACCAGGAAGGCTCTGTTTGGTAAGGCTGCTTTGCTCTGCTGGGCTGCATACCTTGGGATGGTCCTTGGCCATGGAGCCACCATATGGGTAGTGGTTCAGCCCCGGGCTGTATTGCTGATGGGCTGTCTCCATACCCATCTTGGGGAGGGCAGCCAGGCCCCTCAGTCCATGCTGGTGCCAAGCTGTCACAGACGTGTTTTATGAAAAATACTTTCCTTAAGATTTTTCCTCCTGAGAAGCTGAGAGGCCTCAAGAACAAAATGTAAACAATGATTATCTGCTGCTATAGAATGCAACAGGTGCATCTGTGATTGGTCCCATGTAGTTGTTTCTAATTAATGGCCAATCACAGTCCAGCTGTCCAGACTGTCTCGATCAGTCACAAGCCTTTGTTATCATTCCTTTTCTATTCTTAGCTAGCCTTCTGATGAAATCCTTTCTTCTATTCTTTTAGTATAGTTTTAATATAATATATATCATAAAATAATAAATCAAGCCTTCTGAAACATGGAGTCAGATCCTCATCTCTTCCCTCATCCTAAGACTCCTGTAAACGCCATCACACCAACCTGCTGCTGGGCTTTTTCCCCACAGAAGGAACTGGCAGGCTGTTCTTCGAGTTCTACCACCTGCTCAACTACGCCCGTCCCAAGGCAGGCGAGGAGCGACCCTTCTTCTGGATGTTTGAGAACGTGGTGGCCATGAGGATCAACGACAAGAGGGACATTTCCCGGTTTCTGGAGGTAGGGATTGCTGACAGCTGTGGGAAAGGCCTTGGAGCAGGTGACATTTGCTGGGCTGTGCAGGGTGTGCCGGGTGTGAGGGTCTGGCTATGGTTTCCTGTGGCCCTGATGCAGGAAAACCCCCTGCCTGGTGCACATGCCAAGGAATCAAGTTCAGTCTTGGCTCTGGATCCTCCCCTCTGGCTTTCATCAGGTCAAGCCCAAGCACAAGTCCTCTGGGGGAGGGGTTTTGCCAGCATTGCAGAAAGCATCTGTTCCCAGCAATGCCTGTTATTTCTAGGGAGAGGAGGGGTCAGGGAGTGGGAAGGAGTTTTAACTCTGTGGTAGCCAGGATGGGTTGTGGGTCAGCAGGAACCACTGGTGTAAAATCACATTAAAGGCTGATCCTGGTTCATGGGAAGCAGCACTGGGCACACTGTGATGGTCAATAGCTGCTGGCATGGCCTGGGAGCTCATGTGGCCACCCAGGCTGTTCTCTGGTGTGAAACAGGGTTTGTGGGAGCTACAACATTTTCAGGACTTGCTGACCACTTTTAAGTCCCTGCAGTGCAGTGGGAAGGGCTGTTCATGCAGGAGAGAATCAAGCCAACATTTCCTCTAACTTTTATTTCCCCTCTTTTTGGCTCGCAGTGTAACCCAGTTATGATTGATGCAATCAAGATATCAGCAGCCCACCGAGCTCGTTACTTCTGGGGCAACCTCCCTGGGATGGACAGGTAACCAGTCAGTCTGCTGTCCTTGCATTTCTCACGGTAGTTTTGGTTTATTTTGTAGTGCCCTTTCGAGTTTTTTTGTCTCCCTGGCTCTAAGCCCAGCTCCTGGGAGCAAGGAGCCACAGCTCCGCATGGGGCAGCTTCCCTGCAGTGATGTGCACATGATAATTAATGCTCTCACTAATGAGCAATGATGAGACTGCGGGGGAGAAGTGTAGCAGCATCCCCTGCCCTGGCCCTGAGGGTTTTGGAGGGAGCAGTGCTGGGCTTGCTCAGGATGCTCTGCTGGGTCTGGCTTGGGGTGCACAGGTGGATTGCCTGTGGGGTCAGGCCCAGGCAGATGTGGGGTGCTGTATGGCAGCCCTGTGCCCCAGTCAGTGCCATGCTTGTGGGTTTATGGAGGGAACTGAGTGGCTGCTGTGGCTGTGGTGGGTGGTGTGGGGGAGCTCACACCGCAGCCAGCAGCTGCTGTGGCAAAGCATGAGTGCACCCTGCTCCATGCTTCACCCCCTGAATTCATGGCAAAACACAGCAGAAGGACTGGGAGCAGATAAATCCAATTACAAGCAGTCCATCACACCAAATATGTGTGACAGAACCTGAAGGTTTTGCATCATGGATGCTTCTGGCCAGTAAACACAGGACTGGGGTTTAATACTTTTGCTTGCTTATATTTAAATTGCCAGTATTTGTTGGAGTTAACACTGAGCTAAAGGCATTTGTAAGTAAAATAACAATTCCAAGCCTTTGTCATGTGAAATGGCTGTTGGACTTTCATCTGTCTGATTGTAAGGGAAGTGCCCAGCCCATGACTCAGAGCTACTCGGTCCTATCTCCATGGAGTAGCCCTGGGGCAATGAATGCAGAGGTGCTACTGAGCAGAGGCAGGCTGGATGCCCAGGCACAGGAGCCCTGCCAGAAAATCCTACAAGGTTCAGGGCACTGGGGATGGTGGGAAGCCACAGCCAGAACTGCTCGGGTTGTGTGGGGCTGGAGAGCTGAATCCCTTCCCCACAGGAGACTCCTGGTGCTCACTGTCTTTGTTTTGGGTGGCCTGGGAGCAGGGCTGCCCAGGGGAAGGGATTCCTGCTCTGCCTCACGTGCCCTCTCTCTGCAGGATCTTTGGCTTCCCCCTGCCCTACACGGATGTCTCCAACATGGGCCGCGGGACTCGCCAGAAGCTGCTGGGGGGCTCGTGGAGCGTCCCTGTCATCCGGCACCTCTTCTCCCCACTCAAGGATTACTTTGCCTGTGAATAGCAAACTGGAGCGCCCCTCGTCTCTCTGGTAACGATGCACAGCACGGCTGCTGTGGTGGGAGAGGGACGGGCACGGCCACCGGGCTGCCAGGGCCTGTCCCTCCCCAGGGACAGCCTGGGAGAGCCGAGGAATGTCTGTAACCAAAGAACCTGGCAGGGCAACTTCTGTAAAGGGACTAACAGTGATCCCTAGTAGGAAATGATGGACACGAAGCTTTAATTAGCCAGCACACGAAGCTCTATGCATCGCTGATAAGATGGGCGTCTCATCCTCCAGAGCATTATTCCTGTTTAGCCTGGAGCTGGGAAGTCTCCACTTGCTGAGCAGCCAGTGTGCGGGCAGCTGCTGGGGAGCTGCAGGCAAACCTGAACTACAGTGAATTGGTGCTTTACCTAAACAAACAAAACCTCTTGAAGTAACTGCCAAAAACCCCCAAACCGTAGCAGCAGGTGTAAGGGACCCTGCTCAGGTTACATACTGAACACGGGATCAAGAAACCAAATCTTTTTTTGTTTTTATTTTTTTTTTTGATAAAATTTAATTTTGTTGTTCTGATGTCTATTGCTGCTTTAAGGCATTACATAAGAATGTGGAGATTCCTAGACCTGAATGTAGCTGAAACTGAACTGTGAGGTGATAGAATTACTTTTCTAGCTAGAACTAAAGAAATGTTGTTTTATATGTTTGGTTGTAGTTTACAAATATTCACTACTTCCTTTTTAAAGCATCTAAAACCTCTCCTTACATTTTAAAATCCTGCTGAATGGTTTGAAAGCTTACAAGTAACTGGAGCAGGGAGGATTTGGGCTCCAGGGTCTGTAAAGGAAAATATTCTTGGAGCATCCATTTCCCAAAAGAATGTGGTATGTCAGCAGGAAGGACAGTGTAATGGTCAATGGCACCCTCAAATCTCAGCATCCCAAATGTCACGTAGGATGTCATGAACCCAAGCAGTGGTGGCAGGGCATTCCATCCAGGGAAAACCCCACCCAACCCTGGCGGAGTGCAGGGTCCAGGAGTGCAGCACTGCTCCTGCCTGTGCCCAGGGAATGGGACAGTGAGGCAGGAAAGCACTGCCACTGCTGGGGGCTCTGGGGCTGCACCTCTCCTCCCCTGCTCCCATCCCTGTGCACACAGGTGGGATTGTGTGCCCAGCCCCAGCCTGGCAGCACCCTGGGAGCTCCTGGGGCTGTACCTCCAAACTGGGAGCTCCTGTGGCCACCACTGATTCACTTTTGATTGCCTTCCTCTACTCCCCAGCTTTGCCAGAGTGATTATCATGCATTCCATGACGTCCTGGGCACACTGAGCCTGTGGCCAGCAGGTGCCTGTGGCCATTTCATCCAGGTTTCCTGTAGCCACCAGGCTACTGTTCCAGCAGGCATCTCTGGGGATCTGAATTCCAATGCACATTTCAATGCACTGAAACTACTCCCCTCTTGGTCCCTCTGTCCTCCCCTACCTCTGCTGTTCACCTGCCACCTGGCTCTGGAAGAGCCTTCTCAGAATGATTCAGGTTCAAACCATGGGCCAACCCTCCACCCAAGCAATGCCAGGCTGCCCTGCTCTCCTGCAGGGTGCTGTACAGCATCACTGGGAAGAACTTCTCTCTCAGTTCCTTCTACCTCTCTGGCACCCCTGTCCTTGTGGTGAAGGGCGGCAGCCTCCCATTTTCCACCCTTGTGTGCAGTTTTCCATCCCAGCTCTGAGAACCATCTTCTCTTGGTCTCCAATCCAAGGCTGTGCTTGGGAAGCAAGGGAACAGCAAGGGAAACCCAGGTAGTTTAAAGGCTTTTTTCCCCTGTTTTCATCTGGAGGTTACTCTTTAGAGAGAACTCATTGGGGTTTCATTCTCATGCCTTAGTTAAGAAAACTCTGAGGAAAGCCAAGCAGGCTGGTCCAAGTCACTGCTGGCACCTCCAATGCTTGACAAGTGCTTGGGGACACGGTGCACCCTCTTGCCAGCATCCCCTGGGCTGGGAAGATGGCAGGGTGGGTTCTGTGTGTGCTGGAGGTGTTTGGGAAGCCTTGGCACTGCCAGCGCTGCGCCAGCTGCTTTTGGACTCTTTGCCAATCTGTGATCCTTGTGTCCAGCTGGACCCCAGCCACAACACTAATTCCTCATCCCAGGTCCTTGCAGTCCCCGTTTGGAGCCCAGTATGGGGCATGAGGGCAAACACCCATCAGTGCAGGGGCTCAGGGTGACAGCCATCCTCTGCTCTGATGGGCGATTCCTCCAGACTGGGCCAACACGTGCCCTCCACTCCATGGCATCTTACATACTCCAGATCTCACATCCTTTCCTATCTGATCAAAAGGAAAACAAATAGATGAGGGAAAAAAAGGACTTGGGGAAAGTAAACAAAGATAAAAGAGGAATGAGAATTGTCTTGGCATTAAGCTCTCTTGATGAGAATTGTAGTAGACAAGTCTTCCTTGAAATGTTTTTCCCTGTAAGAGCTGCCTTTTATTTTGAGTTTATAAAATGTTAAGGGAGGGGGATCTCAGAAATTCCTTTTTAATACTTTTTAAAGGGTTTTAACTCTCCCTGGTGCTATTTTTTTAGGTTAAGGATTTCTAATGTTGAACATGCTGCGCGTTTTTCTACAATCTTTTAAAAATGAGAGAAATGTATCATTTTTAACACATTTCACAGTTTTTGTATCCTGGAGTGTGGAAATTCGCAAGTCTGCCTTGTCCACATGATTTCGCTGGTTTCCATGTGGGAAAAAAAATGTCGAGAGTTTACCATTTATCATGTCTGATTAAAAACGAGTATTTCTGTATGGCTGGACAGTCTTATTGGGGAAATAAAGGGGGTTCGCAGTGGGAGGAGGGGCACAGCCAGGGATCTGAGCCGCTCCTCTCCTACTGCCGCTCAGCTGACACCGGTGACACCAAGGTGGCCGGGGCTGGTGTGGCAGCACAGCTGGAGCCGTGTTGGGCTGTGCCGCTGGTTTGGGGTCGGTTTGTGTCGCTGGGTTCGGGGCCGGGGCAGTGCCGGGCTCCCGGGTCCGGCCGTCCCGGAGCTCGCGGCCGCAGCGGCTCCGTCGCACCCTCAGGCCCGAGCCCGGCGCGACCCTCAGGCACGCGGGACCCCCGGTGTGGGCGGGGCCAGCGGCTCGGCCAATGGCAGGCGAGCCCTCCGGGGGAGTGGGCGTGGCATCTCCATAGCAACGCAGCAGCTCGCCCCGCCCCCTGACAACCGTTCCCCCGCCCCGTGGCGGCGCGCGGCGCTCCCCGCGCGGGCCGTGACGTGCGGGTGACGCAGGCGCGCAGCGAGCGCGTGACGCGGTCCCGGTCAGGGCGGGCGGGGCCGGTTTGAACGCGGGGCCGACGGGGCGAGCGCGGCGCAGGTACCGGGCCGGGGCCGCGGCGGGGCCGCCGGGCGGCGGCGGGGAGGGCCCCGGGCTCGGGGAGCGGCCGGGCGGGGCGCCGCCGCTCTGCGGGCACCGGCGCGAGGCCTGCAGGGCCGGGCCGCGCCCCTCGGCGGGCGGAGGTGCGGCGGGGACCGGGGGTGGCGGGGCGGAGGGACCGGCGGGGGGTGGTGAGGAGCGGGAGCGGGGAGAGCGCGGGCCGCGCCCCACCCGCAGCGCGGGCGGCCCTGCCCGGCGGCGGCTGCACCGGCGGCTCCGCTTTGTGCCGGCGGGGCTGGGCGGGGAGCGGCCGCTCGGTATTGATCCCCGGGGAGATCCCGTGGCCGCGGAGGAAGCGCTTCGGCCGTTCCCGGTAGCGCGGGGGAGAGGGATGAGTAACTTGCCGCAGCCGTGGCTCCTTTCAGCGGTTCCCACGTGAGCGCCCCGATGCTGGTTTTTCCTCGGAAATGCCGGAGCCGAGCCCTGGCAGGGCGGTGCGGGAGGGTCCTCCCAGCTGTCGGCAGCCCGCGGTTCACTCGCCGGGGCTCGGGAAGGCTCCGAAGGAAGCGGCTCCACCGCAGCCCGGCGGCGTCTGTGGCGCTCACACCTCTGGTTGTGTCTTTCAGAAAATGGCAGTGAATGTGTATTCTACTTCAGTGACCAGCGATAACTTGAGCCGACATGACATGCTGGCGTGGATCAATGAGTCTCTGCAGCTGACGCTGACCAAGATCGAACAGCTGTGCTCAGGTAAGGGGGTTCACGCCGAGGGCACCTCCACGTGGGATGTGCACCCTGGTTCTGGGGAGGTGCAGCTGCACCCTCTGTGCTGCCCTGCTGCAGCTGTGCTCCTGGCTTAGGTCCTGGTGTGAACAGATTCGTGGTCAGCGTTATGATCCAGTTCTGGTTGGAGTGTTATTGAAGTGGTTGTTAATAATGTCAGTGTAATGAAAAGGCACGTTCTCATGACTCACTACAGCATAGATGCTATAAGCGATGGGTGTTAATGTGAAAAAAAGACTGAGGAAGAAGGTGTTTTCCCATGAGGAATTAAGCATTTAGCCTGCATGGATAGAGTAAGTCTTACAAGTATAACTAACAAAAACAATTGTGACTTGTTCTGGAAGAGTACTGGAGTGTAAGGAGGACAGAGCAGTGACTTGTGGGGTCATGTGCACCTTTAAAACTCCTCTTGGTCCTGGAGCACATCCAGTCTGTGTCAGCCCAGCTTACCTGGGCTTGAACCAAGTTAAGCACAGCTGAATCTCATATATGCTAGTAGGCAGGAAGGGGAAGTGTCTGTGGTACAGAAATGGAGTCAAGTGTCATCGTAGGGAGGAGTGTGTGGGAGGAGGAGGCTTGTAAGAACAAATAAAAGATAATAGTCTGTGGAATAATAGCTGAAAAAAACCCAAGGCTAAGAATGCAGCTTGGGTACAAGATAATTTGGATAACCACAATAGGCAGTCAGTGAAAAGTGAAGTTTGTCTCATGCAGTGAATTTAAGATAAGGTGTTGCTCCTGGAAGGAGAGATGTGGAACTTGGAGGTGAAATGAAAGGAGGAATTAATTAAAAGTGAGTTTTTGGACTGTCAATACAGGCTGTGGCTGAGTCCATGGAAGAAACAATCCCAAAGATTACAGAGAAGCAAGGGACTCACAACAGGTATTTGACAGGCATTTGTAGTGGTTTTTGTCTAGTGAGATGATGGACAAGAACTGTAAGGGTGAGGGAACTAAAGACCTAAGCCACAGGAGGAGGGGAAGTGATAAGCACTGTCTGCTCTCAGATAGGCAGGTTGAGCCCTGTGGTGTGCAGGGTAGATTTGCATGGGATTGGTGTGAGCCTTGAATGCTGTGGGAGCTCTGTGTTGAGGTGAGGATAATTAGTACTGGCTCTGCAGAATTCCAGCTCACCTGTTTTTGGGAAAAGCTGTTGGTGTGGTATGTCCTGAGTAACATCCCTTTTGTGCATCTGCAGTAATGCTTCGTGCCTTGGCAGGGATGAAGTGTCTTTTACTGCCATAGTCGTGTGGAAGCTGGAGTTCCCAAGCTTGCTTTGCTGTCTTTGGCAAGGGCAGCAGTGACAGCAGCAGTTTGAGGTTGCATAAAAGCACAAGAGCTGCCCTTTGACTGCTGTGATCCCTCTGTTTTCATCACGCTTATCGCTCCCTCTGCCAATAGTGAGCCAACCCCTGGCTTCTGGCAAGTCCTCTGTGTTTGAGTTGGGATTGGAGCTCTGCAGCAAGTGAGCTGAGATACAATGGAGAGCAAACAGCAAGAGCTGGTTTGTTGTTTTTATTGTAATTTGCACCAGTGGATGACATCAGTCTTCTGGGAGCAGGTGAAAGTGGGAGTGCCTGTGAAGTATCTTGATAAGAGAGTGAACAGTTGTAGGATGTGGTTGAGATGAACAGAGTAGTTGAGGTCAATGCTCTCCTGTATTTCTTCTTGGCCTTCAGATAGCTCCCAACAGCTTGTTGTGTAAGTGTTGGATGGTTTAGGTTAGGGTTTCCTTTACTCCTTGATTCATTGGTGTTGGTGTGGGAATAATGCCCTGAATGTTGTGCTTGTGCTTTTAATGGTTGTCTGTCATCACTGCAGAGTGAGAATCCGCTTTAAAACCACTTTTTTTTTTTTTTTTTTTTTTTACTGTGTATATCCTATGAATATGGAGGTGGTTGTCCACTCTTTGTGGCTGGACTGAATCTCTCTTTTCCTCTTACTTCAACTAGTGCTGAATTGGAGGACATGAAGGATTTAAATTAATAGGAAGAAACACTTATCTTATTTTGATTCTTTAATTAAGGCCTGCTTTAAATATAATTCAGGTCATTAGCCTCTTATCTTGGAGAGCACCTTGAGTTGTGTATAGGTTCTGTTTGTAGGAGGTAAATGTATTACAATTTCAATAATGGTTAAGTACAATTTTTAGAATAATGCTTTTTCTGATTTACTTCCATTAGTGTTGTTAAGAGGAGATTACATGTCTCTTAAACACATGTAACATCTCAGATCAGTGCTGATATCCATGAAGAAAAGAAAGTGAAGTTATTAATTAGGGTGTTTTTTTTTCCCTTGGAATTCTGGAGTCAGGTTTGTTCTTATTCATAAGAGTTCAAGTCATGAACCCAAAAGTTTGGTTCTCCAGCTCCTTTAAGCTTATTTATGGCCATGTTGCACCAAAAAGGAGACTGAAGGTTTCTGTTTTCTTGCCTTTGTTGCCTTTAAAGGGCTTGTGTGACTGAGGAGTGAGTCAGGTCAGTTTGCTGACCTGACTGGAAAGAAACTCACCAAGGTTAGTGAGCTGAGCTGACTTAATTCATCCCAGGATTTGTGTTCTTTTCCTTTTGGCAGGTGCTGCATACTGTCAGTTCATGGACATGCTCTTCCCAGGTTCTGTAGCACTCAAGAAAGTGAAGTTTCAAGCAAAATTGGAACATGAGTACATTCAAAACTTCAAGGTTCTACAAGCAGGTTTTAAAAGAATGGGTGTTGACAAAGTAAGCTGGGCTATAACTGACTCTCTGCTTTTAATGTTAAATTAGATGGGATGAACTTTCAGATTTAAAACTGAATAAATCTGGGAACAGGGTTTGATTTTGGTTTGTAAGTCACAAAACCTTTTGTTTTGGCCTGCCTTGGGGACCTCACATCAGTTAGGACACATTTTGCTTTGCTCCAGCCAAGGTCAGGTTTTCAGTTCTTAATGATGAGATTAATGTTACCCTTTTAATTCTGGGAAACTTCTGTGGCACAAACTAATACTGGAATTTCTATGAGATAAGGTTTGCCTGAGCTTCCTCTTTGGAACATCTTTGTAGGAGGTGTGCTCCTATAACCTTCTGCTGTGATAGTCCTAAGGATTCCAAATTCCTCTTTACAAGTGTATAGAATTATATCATTGTTAAAGTTGGAAAATGTGTCTGAGATCATCAAATCCAACTGTTCCCACAGCATTGCCAAGGCCACCACTAAACCATGTCCCCAGGTGCCACATCTACATGGCTTTTAAGTGCCTCCAGATACTAAAATCTCTGATTTTTAGTAGTGAA
The DNA here is from genome assembly GCF_028018845.1 of Melospiza georgiana. NCBI lineage: Eukaryota > Metazoa > Chordata > Aves > Passeriformes > Passerellidae > Melospiza > Melospiza georgiana. The sequence continues at coordinate 7,531,390 of NC_080446.1, forward strand.
AATGAAATTGTTATAAAGCTTGTTCAGATGGAATGACAGTTCTGCTGATGGAGGGGAATTTATTCAGGTGATAGTTACAGACAGTGTGTTTGGTAGGATGTAGAACATCCAGGGTTGAAGCTTCTTCCTTCTTTGAGATGTCTGATTCCGTGGCTGGCAGCTCCAACACAGAGTCAGTCTCTGCTTGGGGACAGTGGCTTGTGCAGTCTGTCCACACCACCCATCTGGACAACCAGCCTGGCTTCCAAATGCCTTATGAAAAAAAAAATCTCTACAAACAACACTTCACTATTTTCTGCATTTTTAATAGTTTTTAGTTCTACATCTCATCCCAGAGAAGCTGGAGTCTGCTGTGACAGAGATGTTCAGCTCTTGTAGTAGTTCTGGAGTTGGTCAGTTCAGATTCATCAGAGCCAGCTTCATGTGCACAGGAAGAAGTTTTGTCTGTAAACTTGGTCTAACAGAAACTTTGCTGCAGAATTATTTAAACTTATTTGGACCCTCAAAGGCAAAGCATGATTGGTTTTTCATTCCAATAATTACAAAAATCCCGTTATTTGATTTGTTGTCAAGGAGGATTTTCCCTAGACTGGACAAGAATTAAATTTGCATGTCTTTTGAGTGCATTAACTTTAAAACTTTATTTAAAAACACAGAGAGATTCTTTACCCTTTATGAGTGTGTTTTTTTTCTTTTTTCCCCCCTCTTCAGATAATTCCTGTGGACAAACTAGTGAAAGGAAAATTTCAGGACAACTTTGAATTTGTTCAGTGGTTCAAAAAATTTTTTGATGCAAACTATGACGGGAAGGAGTATGATCCTGTTGCTGCTCGACAAGGCCAAGACACAATAGCACCAAACCTTGTTACTCCAGTTGTGAACAAAACCAGGAAATCTCTCGGTACTGGCAGTGCAGGTAGAGAAAAATAGTTAAAAATGTGATCTAGATCATGAAAAACTCTGGGGAAATGAAGACTGGGTTGTGATTTAAAATAAGTGTATGGGATTCTAGTGTTTTGCATCTTGTTTCAGAGATGCCAGGCTCAAAGACTGAGGGTGCTGTAGTACCCAGGTGTCTGGAGGCTACAGAAAGAACAGTCTTCTGTAAAAGAGAGAATGGCAAGGAATGGTGCCAAGTGTGCCAGAAAGAAAGGACATGTTACATGGAGTTAAGGAAGGAAGATATCTTCAATCCCTTTCATGCCTCAGCATGTTTGGAGGGGGGCTAGTACCTTTATGGGAGGGAGAATTGGACTTAATTGGTGAATTGATCTTGCAGCCCCGCAGAGGCCCATTGTTGCACAGAGGACCCCAGCAGGTCCCAGAGCTGGGCCTGGGATGGGCAAAAAGGGTGGAGGAGATGAAGAATCAGCAGGATTGATCGAGCAGGTGTGTAAGGACAGCCCTGTGACTGACCTCTGCTTGATAGAGTTATGTGCAGGTTTGTTTTTCCAATACCGTGGAATGTCTGGGTCAGGCAGATGGAAGAAAATGATCTGAATCAGCTCATTTAAAATCACTTAATTGGAGCCCTTTGTTATAATGGTCTTACTCTCCTGATGGAAGCAAAAGCCCTTCTGTAGCACACGAGTGGCCAGACATTTCACCCCAGTGTGGGCTGTGTCACACATAGCAGGGTCTGTAAGTATTCCCACAGCTGTGTTGCAGCTCTCCCAGCATTCCAACAGAGCTATGAGCAGCTGCTCCCTCACTGAAATCCAGAGTGAGTGCAGCACAACTGAACCTGCTGTCAGCAGGGGAGTTGTTGTGAAAGAATGTGTTAGCAGAGAGAGCTGCAGGCAGTCAGTGCTTTACCTTTTTCATGGAATCAGCCTTTAGTCTTTAAAGTGGATTTGTGTGTTGTGGACTGGATGTTTGTTGTGGCAGTGATACTAAAATTTGAGAAATGGCCCTTTTCCTCCTCTCACAGTCCTCCCTCCCCATATCTTGGTTACTGCTGAAGTGCTTTGCATATCAACACCCTTCTGAGAATTTTGGGACACCCTTTTTGCATAAATCCTACTGAATTCTCTCTCTGGTGGATATAATTATTATTGATGCCCTTTGGCAGATCAACGCATTGAAACTTACTGTTGAAGATCTGGAGAAGGAGAGAGACTTCTACTTTGGCAAATTGAGGAACATTGAATTGATCTGCCAGGAGAATGAAGGCGAGAATGATCCAGTGTTGCAGAGGATTGTGGAAATTCTTTATGCCACAGATGTAAGTAATCTCTTATAGACTGGGTTGCACAGTTCTTCCTGCCCTTGTAATTGGAAGCTGGTTGGCTTTCCCTGCCTCCCTCCAGTTCTACCTTATTTTTTTCCCCTGTGAGATTTATGGCCTAGCTTTTTCCTGTAATAAAGCATCAGATAATTTAATTATAGTCAGACAGCAAACAAGGTAGACCTTTCATGAGTAGTATGTAACAAATAGATCAAAGATGAGGAAAATACTTCTGGTAATACATCTTGACACTGTAAACAGTGACTTAAGGGTGTCTTACCTGAAGTAAGAGGGAAAAAAAAAGTACCTAGAGAGTAGCCAGGAACTGGTTTGACATCAGATTTTCATTAAAGCACTTCTTTTCTTCCCCTTCAGGAAGGCTTTGTGATACCTGACGAAGGAGCACCGCAGGAGGAACAAGAAGAGTATTAACAGACCACATACTGTACCAGCAGAGCAGCAACATCAGAATTCTTTGCCCCAGATCATGTGCTTAACTGTAAAATACTCCACTTTATTCTTAGAGGACTCACTGGTTTCTTTTCATAAGCAAAAAAAAGTACCTCTTCTTAAAGTGCACTTTGCAGAAGTTTCACTTTTACAGTGGGTTTGAGTTAGGAGCTCTTTCTCACGCTGTAGCAGAGCAGTATTCACATCGAGGTGGTATATTTAGGGAGCAAGAGGCTGAATATTTGGAACTTGTTGCAGAATGGTTTGCTGGTAAAACACTGGTTTGTGGGAAGACTCTTTTTGTATCTAAGGCGGTGTGCAGTAGAGAAATTAAAGACTGACTCACAGAAAGATTGAGTTAATGTGAAATTGCAGAACAGAAATTATAATAAATGCCTTAAGAGTATTTAAAATATGCTTCCATATGCCAAATTGAAGTAATGTGATGGGAGATTTTATGTGCTTCATATTGGGGTAGACGTTTGTTTAACTCCATTCACTGCTGTCCGAGAGGCCTTGCATGGCAGTCTCACTGTGTCAGCAAGTGCTCAAAAGGGGCTATTAAAACAAAACTCCATTCCTATGTAAAGCTGCTTACTAAGTGATTAGTTCTCGATGAAATGGGCCTTAACGTTGCCTGTCACAAGATTAGAGGGAGTATGAACAGCTGAGACACATAAATTACCTTGAAGAGTGCTGAAGCCTTTTTCTGTGGCATTGTGGCTTTGCCAAAATGTACTGTGTTTTCTGTAAGAAAAGCAAAACAAAGCAAAGGGCACACAATCTTACTGCCTAAGATGTCCTTCAGAAGTGATTTTTCTTCCTGGCTCTTGTTTTTATTTGTTCTGTTTCTTTTCATTTCTGTTGGAATCCCTTCTGTTCTCTCACTTTTCCCTTTCCCATCCCGAGGAATGCTGAACACGCCCAATAGTTGTAACAGGACTTGCACTGTGCAGCTGGCTTTGAATGAAAGTGAATTGAGCACATGAGGATGATATTTTTCTGTCTGCTTTCTTTTTTTTTCCCCTTTGAACCAGGGCATATTAGTAATAACAGTTGCCAGTTCAGTAATCTTCTGGGGTAAAAACTAAAAGATGCTGGCTAACAGAGCTAATGTTATTGCAGAAAATACAGTACTGAGACTAACTTAAATATTAATATTTAAAATACTTTCCTTAACTGTCCTTTTTTTTTTCCTATCATGCCCCTCATTACTGTTGTGTTTGGCAAGATCCTGCAAGACTTCTGACCCCCTTTCACTACTGAGATTGATCAGTCCTGTTGTGCTTGTATTCATTTGTTTCTGGTGGTAGCTTGTCCTAAAATGTGTGTAGGAGAGCATTTTATGGTAATTGTGTAGTGCATGAATCTTTGTGAAGTTCAGAGAAAAACCCAAATTCAGTGAATGCCAAAAATGCAAGTATCTAGCCATTGTTTAAAATTGCAGTGGTGCTATTTCTCTTGTGGCCTTTTAGACTTCTGTTGCCCTAAAACTCCATTTTACTGAGAAACCATATTTGACTTGGATTTTTCTTGACAGGGTTTTTCTATTTTAAGCAGTTTCTAAATAAAGTTCTGTATTTCAAGAGTGTCATGTCTGCTGGAGTCTCTCATGCTTTCAGATACGATTAGGCAGAGCTGAAGCCCGTGATAGTTTCATGATGAAGCTTGCAGGACCTGGAATTTCAGCTTCCATTCCCCAGCCCCAGGCATTGCTAACCTCAGTAGCAGCAGTATTGGAACTTTGGAGTGTGCTGGCACAAATGATTGTTTTGTTTTTTGTTTTTTTTGGTTTTTTTTCCTTTCTGTGTTTTCCCTCCCACAAGTCAATAGGATGTGAGTGTGGTGTTGACTTCATCCTCCTCCTCCTCTTGGTGTGGGAACAGGGATGTGTTACGGGAATGCTGTCACATGACTTTTTGTGTGTTTCATGTGTTTTGAAACTGCTAAAACATTGGTTAAGAGTTACAGACAAACAAGATGTTAATTGTTTCTGTCACCAGGCTCTGTGAGCAGACTGACTGTAAACTGAGTTAATTTGTTTGACTTGAATTGTGTTTCTTAGATGAGCTTAAATGTTCATGTCACAGCTGTGTGCACAGACCAGCATCTTCAGAGAAGTGCTCATGGAATGGGAAGTGATCCCTGCAGGGCTGTTCCTGTGCTGGGGAGCACCTTCCCTGCCCCTGAGGGCTCTGTGGGTGCCTCACTGAGGGGAACAGGCAGTGCTGGCACTGCCTGCTGCTGTGGCACAGCTGGGGCTGGACATACACCCAGGGTTTGATGCACATAAAATCTTCTTTCCCATTACTTCCTTGCTTTGAAGTCGGAAGCATATTTTTTTTTTCGACTCTAAATATTCCATTATTCCAGCAACTCAAAGCAGAAGGTGGCAGCAGGATGTGGCTGAAGGTGAAGATGATTTTTGGGAGGTCAGAAGTTGTGCACTGGGACCTGGTTGCTTCAAGTCTCTTTCCAAGAGGATTGCATGTGTGGAACTGGGAAGCAACAGGTCATCAGATGGGTTGATTTTGGTCAAAGCAGGTAAATGGCCTTTCCTGCCAAGAGAAGGCTGAGTCAGAATTGCTGCTGGTGTGCCTTGGGAGGCCCATGGATGTGCATTATAAATCTGAATTGCAGTGGCAGTCTGGTCAGCCACCCACTGCTCAGATTTCCAGGTGCTTACATCACTCCTTTGCTACCAAGATGAGTCTTAAATAGAATGGGGACAAACTCATGTAGCCAGTTTATGGCTCCATTGTAACATCTTGGCATAATCTGGTTTTTAATGTCCTTTTTGGGAAACAAAATTACAATAGGCTCAACTCAAACCCATAGATTTAACATAGCTACTCTGTTACCCTGGTACAGTATATGCTGTTAAATGCTCACCTGCTGGAATGATTCTGATAGCATCCAACCTTTCCTAGCATCTTAATTCTATCAGTTCTTTGAAAAACAAACAGAATGGAAGAAGCAAAAGCTCATGTCTCCTTTCTGTACCAACATGTCTTACTTGCAGGTGGACTCGTGGATGTTTTTTTTAACTTTTATTATTCATTTTTTTAAAAAATCCTGGTTTGCAATGACAATTCTTACTGTAACTGGTAAAAAGCCTTCAAATAAAGGCCAGAAACTTTCTTGTTGTCGTATCATATCACAGTTTCATGTGGCTGCTTGAGCACTCAGTCATCTCATAGGCTGTCTGGCGGAGTGTCCTTTCACAGGAACAGGCTCAGGGGTGGGAGTTGAGGGCATCTTGTCAAGGACAAGGCTAGAATCTGCTGCCCACAGGGGAAAAGTATTTTTTGCAAGATGGAGTGTAAACTCAAAGAGCTGTACCATAGATTTCAGGCCAGTGTGATGGTGCACACCCTGTGCCTCTAATCCTGTGCTAGTACAGGAAAAGGGGATAATAATGTGGGCAGGATAGTAATAACCTGTTATTGCAGGTTACTGGCAAAGGAGAAAGAGTTTGTGTCAGGACAACTGAGGAATTACTGATCTGATGTGGAGAAAATGAGGTGAGATGGAGGCATTGGCAATTCACAATAGGCACTTCTGGAATGGCAGGGGGTGTGGAGGGAGGGCAGCCCTGCTCGGGTGATGCTCAGAATGCAGAGAACAAACCCAAAGCATCATCTGCAGGGTGAGACCTGAGCAGCCTCGTGAGTGAGATCTCTTGGGGTCAGAGTTGTCTGGGCCTCTTGGATCCTCACAGAAATTCCATTTGTGGAGTTCATAGGCCTGCAGAGAGTGGAAAGAGGGATATTAAATATGTGACCAGAGAATGCGGTGGGTGTGCATGGGAGGAGAAATTTGAGAACATTGCAGAAGAGGATAAATGGATGAGAACAAAATGGTGCCGTGGAGTGGTACAGGGACAACTGCAACGGTGTCTGGTGTGGGAAAACAGCCCTAGGGAAAGGAGAGAACAGAGCACTGCTGTGTGACTGGAGAGGAGGGATGGGTGCACGAGCACTGGGCAGGACAGAGTGGTCCTGCTGTGCTGCAGGAAGGGAGCTGGGTTTGATTCAGCAAAGTCCAGCCAGAGAAAGGCAAAACAAATGGGGTTTCTCTTTTGAGTAACACCTGTTAAGCTGATGAATCAGGCTCTCTGGAAGAAAATGGTCTTTTCGAGGCTGTGCAGATGTAAACTGTCAATAAGACAATCTTTATCTTCCATTTAATCTTTTCCTTTTAATAGAGAAGGTAGAAAGTTAAACGAAACCAAAACTTCCAAGGCCAAAAAGGAAGTTTTCAAAAGGCAACCCCAGCTTTGAGGAGGCAAAGGCCATTCTCTGTAAAAATGATTCTTCTCTTTTTCAACACAGCTGGCTGGCTTTGTGAACTGTGGCCTTTAAATACTGTATCTTTAACTTTGATATATATTATTATAGGTATAAATATTTATTTAAACAATATATAAATATTGAAACAGTATGACAGCATACAATAATATTAAATATTATATATAGCTATGTTATATACATTTCTATTATTTACATATAAATATATATGTATTTATAGATAAAAAATTCTTTTGTCTGACCTGTCAGAGCTGTAGGACACAGGAACTGGTGCAATTTTTGTTTTCAAGTCCAACAGATGTTTTGCAGACATTTTCCTCTTGAAAATATTTCATAAAATGGTTGCCTGTCAATCTTCTCTGACTCTGATTTTGTCCCCAGGGGATGCATAAGGATGAATGGACATTCAGGAGGCATTAAATCTCAGGGGACAGCATGGATATAAATCTTAACACATCCAAAGCTCTGCAGGTTGATATTTATGGAGTGATGAGTAGATGAGATTAAAATGAGGGATGGTGGAGGTGGGTCCGTTTCCAAGACCTGAATATAAACCTGTGTTTAATCTTGGCTTTTCTCTCAAGACAGGGCGTTCTGGGAGAGCGGGGAGGAAATGGCAGCAGAGGTTTGTGGCAGTGGCTGTCAGGAGGGGGGAAGCCCCTCAGCAGCCGCCCTGGAGCCTCCCCTGTGAGCTGTGGATGCTCAGGGAGCTGGGAGCACATGGAATGTGCTGCTGCCAGGGTGAGAGGCACCACAGCCAGTGAAAGCATCTCCCTCTGGCACTGCTGCGCTGTGGGGCACACAGAGCTGCTGGGAGCTGGTTTCCCTCTGTTTCAGGTAAGGCTGAGCTGTGTGAAGCATCCTCAGGCTGGCAGGAGCTGTGCAGGGTTACCAGGGCTGGTGAAGCTTTGCAAGCAGAGAGGCCTTTCCTCAGAGACAGGGTCAGAAAGAGTGACCTTGGAAAAATCACTGAATTGTTTGGGTTGAAAAAGCCCTCCAGGGTTATTGAGTCCCACTGTCCCCCCGGCACTGCCAAGGCACCGTGTCCCCAAGTGCTCCATCCACACAGCTTTAAAGTTCCTCCAGGGATGGGGACTCCACCACTGCCCTGGGCCACCTGTGTCAGTGCCTGTCCACCCTGCCAGGAAAGAAATGTGCCCTAATATCCAACCTAAGCCTCCCCTGGCACAATTAGAAGCCATTTTCAGCCCATTTACTGTACTGCCTCTGTTCCTCCTTTCTGCAGGATATAGTGATGAGATTCCCTGTGCTGTCAAAATCCAAGTAACCCATTCAGGAATCAAACTGGCTTTTAGTCAAGGAAACTCTCAGGGATCAATGACTGCCTTTCACAGATACCTCTCATGCTCAACAAGAGGAAAATACTATTTCTGAACACTTACAGTAAACAACAAACTGGCTGGGAAACATCTCTGGAAATACTTGAGGAAATGAATTTCCTCTCCTCCTAATTGATGATGTAATTTATGCTTCTTATGAAAAATGTTCCTTTGCTTCCTCCTTCAAACATGTAATATTTAAAGGCAATAGCATTAAGGCTTGAGGCTTCCAGTAGTAAGGCAAGGCAACAGCTGCAACCTGTGATTCCCTTTTGACCAATTTAGGAAAGTTTTTATTAGTGAGCAGTAATCACAATGCAAGTTTAATACTTCAGAGTTACATAGTGGTTTGTACCATGTGCAAAATCACTGCAGATATGTGTGCAAACAGGAAAGCAGCATGTCCAAATAGCCAATTTAAAAATAACTGTTTGTCATACCTGTCTAGGTATGTAATGGCCATGAACTGCACCATTCAGGCTTCTAATAAATGGTTTGGAAACTCTGGGAGTGTGCTGCAGGGCTCTTTTGGGGTTCACTTTTGATTCATCTATTACAGCCTGCCACATCTATGGTCTTTTTTCTCGGTTATGAATTACCTGGTTAAGTCTAGGTGTGAATTTGCAATGTTTGTTTTCACAGGTTTGAATGTGTTCTGCAGGCAATGAAAGAAATTAACAATAGAGACATCAATGACACTTTCTGAAGGCCGACACTGACTGTGATGCTTCACAGCCTGGCTAATGACACTGTCCTCTGGAATGAAAGATGAAGCTGAAGGAGCAGCAGTTGCAAAAGTAATTTCCTGATGTATTAAAAAAAAAAAAAAAAAGAAAAAGAAAAGTAAGAAAAGGAGCACTATTTGTTACCAGTGGTAGGCAGTGTGTATTTGTGTTTATTTTCATGGCCGTCTTCTGTAGTTCCTCCAGTCAGCAGAACAGAACCTCAGGAATTAATTCTGCTCCCTTTGGTGCTGTGCACATGATGTCACTGTCTGTCCGGCAGGAAGGGTCTGGATTACCCAAATTCAGAAGCAGGGATCCCATTCTGACTCTAGGGTATTTCTGAGACCCAACCCCACATCCAGAGCTGCTGGGATTTGTCTTCCACTTGAACTGATTTTCTTGTGCTGCCAGGAAGTGTGTCTGCTCCTTAAGCATTCATTTCTCCATCAAATAGAAAACATGAGCATCCTCCCTGACGGAATTGGCTTAATAAACCAGTTCCTCATTTAAGAATATCTCTTGTAAAGTAATGGATTTGGTGATAAATGACTCCTTCAAATGGGTTCTCTTCTGGGTTTAACCAGTCTGGTTAGGCTATTGTATATGAGACTATGAATGTAGAAGATTGTGCCTGTTACAAAGGCAAATCAGGATATAAGTTATGACAGCTATTCTCCTTCATGGGGTCTGGATTTAGAGGTAAAATGGCCTATTCAGGAAGATTGAAAGAACTGAGGTTAATCCAGCCTGGAGAGAGACTGCACTGGGGCTGGAGGAGGAGACTAAAGGTGTAGGAGCCTCTTGCAAAAACAATCTCTGCCCATGGTGAAATGAACTCATGGAATTGAATTCCACATTTAACACTTCTTTTCCCTTTCTAATTCTACAGGCAGGGCAGGACTAGAGCATGAATTTCTAAGGAAAGTGGAAAAGCTTGATAGACATTCAGCAGAAGGATAAAGATTCAGTAGGTGTTGGATTGCATCCCCCCTCTTCTGCAAGGCCCCTCCATTTCCATTCTTTATTCTGTGCTTCAAAAGCCAAACATTTCTGATTCTTTAGGGGTTAGGAATGTTTCCAGTGAGGTGAAATATGACATATTTCCTCTCCTACTTCATCTCACCCCCAGCTTTTCCCTTGGCCTTGTACCTCTCTCTTCTTCATCCAGAGTGGAACCCTTCGAGGAGATTTCAGGGTTTGCACACCTGGGTGCTGAGATAGCAGGGACAGAGCAGTGTCACAGGGTGGGAGTGTGCATGGATTGATGGTTGAACCTGTCTGACAGAAATGCTTTTTGAATGTATTGCTGCCTTTTAGGAACTGAGATGGAGAAAAAACAATTTTTCATTTATTTCCTAGGAAGGTCTATTTAAACAGAATCACCACATCCTCACTCAGATTCATGATGGCTCACTGAAACATTCTAGGCTGAGCACAAAGTCACAAGGTTGGATTTTGGAGAGGTGTAGTTGGACCCTTTATTCCTGTTTCTCTTCTTTTTGGCATCAGTGAGCTTCAAGCTAACATTGTTCATGGAGTTTTCCTTGAACTTTTAGCTTGTCTCTAAAGGTTACTGTGGCTGAAAAACATTTGACTTACAGCTCTTTTGGGACAGAGCTCATCCAGGAGCAGAGGCACGAGGAAACCTGTTTGTCACTTCAGGTGACAGTGAAATCTAGAGAGGCAGATGGTGGCAGCCTTTGCCTGAATTCTGAAAGCAGTCCACTGCTTCTCTGCAGCCTGGGGACATTAATGAAAGGCTACATCAGAAAATGTGGCTCTGAGCAATGTCAGTTTGCTGGGTGGAGCTATTGCCCACAGAAGCTGTGGCTGCCCCATTCCTGGAGTGCCCAAGGCCAGGTTGGATGGGGCTTGGAGGAGCCTGGGATAGTGGAAGGTGTCCCTGGCTATGGCAGGGGAGTGAAAACAGCTGAGGTTTAAGGTTCCTTCCAACCCAAACCAGACTGCAATTCTGTGATATTTACAAAATTTTCTGCCTGTTCTGGGGCCATGCAGTGTCCTTTTCTTGGAATTTAAAGGAATGTTGCCTTTGTCAGCTGGTTTGTGGTTTAGGGGTGTTACCAGCACATCCAGTACCCTGCATGCTCTGGAAATGGCTGTGGGTGTCTGAGGTTAAATGTGTGTGAAGCCACCATGGTGTTCCTCCTGTGTCATGGGATCTCCCTCTGCAGACCTGGCACCAAATTCTTTGATATCTGTGACAACAAATGTGTCAGGATCTCCTCTCTCTCTGTGGGACAGCTGTGCCATGGCCTTGGATTAAGGGTGGGATGCTGCTCCAAGGGGGTCAATGCCTCCTTTACTCAAGGATTTGGGAGTCTGTGCCTCCCTTCTGGGAAAGGGTCCCTTGAGAGTGCCCTGAGCATTCCTCAGTGTAAAGTAATTCTAGCAGCTCCTGGGAACTCTGCAAATTTCCTGCTCATGGAGTGTTTCATGTCACCACTCATTTCTCATCTGTGCTTTGCAGGTTATAAGTTTATTTAATTTTAAACTATTTTCTGCAAAATTGTATGTGGAAACAATTTAATATACCTAAAATATACATATTTATGCAGAAATTATGTTTATGAACCTTTTGTAGCTTTCTTCCAGGCTTACAGCTATGCATTTATCTCTGGCCAGGAGAAATTCTTTCACAGATTCTCTCCAAGAGCCCTGGACTTGGAATGCCTCATGCAAGACAGTGTAGCAACCTGTTATTGTGGCTGTGTCTCAAATGGGCTGTGAATCTGGTCTATAAAATTGTCCTTGGATATTTTTATTGCTCATAAGGTTCTGGCATATTATAAATATGGACAGCAGCGGATCAGTGGGACTCCTGCTGCTCTCCCTGTACCTTCCCATATCAAAATGGGGATTGCACTTTGCTGGTGCTGCTCCTGCACCTTCTGTGTCCCTGGGAGATGGCGGCTGCAGCCCAGGAGAGCAGGGACAGCAGGGCCTTGCTCATGGTCCTTCTGCAGCTCTGGGCTCTACCCAGACTCGGCACTGCCCCTGGATCCTCGCACAGCCTCTGCTCCCTGGGCTCTAGAGGGGAATCCTGGGGAAATGCTGCTGCTCTCGTGGCCTTTCTTCAGTGCCAGGGATGCACCTTCAGCTTCTGTCTGCCCAAGCCTCTGTATGCACAGAAATACTGCAGCTCCTCTATTCCCGTTTGGCTTTTTATTCTGCTTTTCCTTTCTCCACCTTGAGTGGTCAGTCCCCTCCACTCCCTCCTGTTTTCTGCTTCCCCTCAGACTCCTCCTGTGCTGTTTATGTCCCACTGGACTCTCCAGAAGCAGTGGACTAAACCAAATGGCCTCCCCTGCCACATCCTCCCTGAAAGCAAGGCATTCCAGGGCACTGAGGCTCCAACCACAGCATCCCTCTGTGGGATCCTTCCTCTTCTGCAGCCCTTCCTTGGGGCTGGCACCACCAGACAAAGCTCATTCCTCAGCTCTGCCCTGTCTCCTGCTCAGCCCCTGATAAGATCCACGGTGCTTCCTTTGCTCCCATTAAAATCTCACAGGACAGGTCTGTGCCTCAGATCTGGGATTTCCCCATTGCACAATGGGATCAGGCCATGCTGCTGGGATTTTTACATTATCTTCCTTCTTAGTCCAATATTCTTGTACCATTTGAACTTCCCTTTTCTTTTTCTTCCCACTCCTTTTTTGTTTTTGTTTTTTTTTTTTTTTTTTTTCCAATTCACACCCCTTGATTGTGTCTCTCTTTATTTGCATCTCATTCCTATTTCTTACTTTTTCCCTTTCTGGCTCTGCATTCTCTCACCTCCCTTTTGTGCTGTTTTCAGCCATCCAGCAGCTCCCAAACACTGAGATCCAGCAAGGATCCAGCCCCATGGTGGCTGTTTAAGCTTTAAAGCACCCAGGCAGGGCTCTGTATCTGGGCTGCCATAAACCTGGGAGATATCTGACTATTTTTGTATCTACAGCTGTATTGTTTGTGCTGTTTTCCTTGCTGTTTGCTCCCTGTTTTCCCTCTTTGGGCTGTGCTCTGTTGTTCAGCAGCACAGGCTGAACAATGTGAGCCTGGGGATTGGGGGGTCTCTGTAACCTGTCCAAACAATTTTGGAGTAGCAGAAGATGTTGATATTAAATCACTGCTCCAAAGAGTCCAAAATCCTGAATTATTGGCACCTGGGCTCCTGAATGGCTGGGTTTGAGGCTGGTGGATAGGGTAATGTTGAGTCTTCTGTGTTTGTCATGATTTATCTACCTGTAAATTTTGTGTTATCCTACTAAAAAAATCCTTGTGCATTTTCTCTGGCATCTGTATAGGAAATGACATGGGCACAAGGGGGCTCCTTTGCATGTGGGCTTGTTGCCCTTCTCTCTGAAAAAGTAATTTTTCTGTGCTGCCAAATGTGTGTTTTTTAAACCCACAGCCCCTGGTGGGACTGATCTCCCCATTGGTGTAACACTGCCACTGCCTAAACCCAGCTTCTTTTACTCTGCTGAATGAATTTAATGAATTTTTCTGCTCGTGGCTGTAGCAGAAGAGGATTTCCACCAGGTGGTAATGTTGGGCTTTGCTCTGACCAGCCTGGGGTTTGTGCAAAGCTTTCAGGGAAGGAGCTGGGAAATGGGATTATATGGTGGGATTAACCTGGGGCATCTCTGCGGAATTTTTTGGGTTTGTTTTGTTATTTGCACATAAGCGTTGCATATGGAGGAATTTCGGCCCATGAGAGGCTTGCAGATTCTTGACTGCCCACAAATATTTGAATTTAGCTGTTTGAATTGTTTCTTTGGGCCCCTTTGCTGCTGTTAATGTGTACTCCTGGATCCTTTCAAACCACAGGTTGTTTTGGGGATTTTTGGAACTGAGCAAACCTGGGAGGGATCTGCAGGGCCAGAGCTGCTCCTTTGTGCTCCATGGCAAGGGAATGGAGGAAATGTCAAAAAAGGTTCCTTTTAGAAATGCCTTTCCTGTTTGCAAAGCAGTTTTCTCTAGTGCAGGGAGGCACCAATTTCCAGGTGTTTTGGTGCATGGCTAAGGTGTGAGCTTCTTGCCTGGGCCCCTTTTCAAAGCCAAAATTTGATCTTGGTTTTTAATCAGCTGTCCCCGTGCTTCCTTCTCCACCTGTGCTTACAGCACGCACCTCATTTTTCACTGGTATTCTTGTTTTTAGCAGGAACAGTGTTTCATCCATTAGAGCACCAGGTGCTGATCTCCAGAGCACTGCTGGGTGTCTGAGCATCCTGCTCAGGGGCTTGTCCAGGACCTGCAAAGCAGAGAAATCCCCATCCCTCCTGGCAGAACAGCCTGTTTTCTCCTGGCCATTCCCATTCCCTGGCAGGTCCTGGTGAGCAGCTGCTCCAGGAGGCTGGCAGGCCCCTGCAAGCACCATCACTTACCCTGACAGCCTGTTATTTTTCTATTAGGACTCCCTGATTTTAGGCTGTAAATCACTGAGTTGCCAGAGCCCAGGCCTGGCTGCTCTCCTGTCCAAGGGATTGTGTGAAGAGCAGCTGCATTTGACTTCTGCTGCCCAGATTTTCCTGCTTGCAGGAAGAATTGCTCTTCTCCTGAGCAATCCTTTCCAAATCTTTCTTTGCTGCCTTTTCTGTATGGATTATGGGATCATGCATCCTTGTCTTTCCTTCTCCTTGCAGTTTTTAACAGCTCCTAAAATTCTACTGTTTCCCATTGCAAAAGGAGATTTCCTGTCCCCCCATATTCCTTAGAAAAGAGTGCCAGCTCTGTGCCAGGACTCTCTGGTTTTCCTTCTGGAAGCAGAGTGGGGGATTTGCACAGCTCGTGTGTGTAGCACTGGCTTTGCAAGGAATGGAGGCCAGGACTGGCCCTTGCTCTTCTGAAATCTTATTTAACCTGTATGTGGATCTAATTGGCTGAGCTTCACCATCTGAATCTGTTTAGGTCAGGAATTTGTCTGTGACCACCACTGCAGAGGTTCAAAGTCTGGATATTTTTATAAATTCTTCTCCTCTGATCCTTTCTTTGCCTTGCCCTTTTTTTTTTTTTTTTTTTTTTTTTTTTTTTTTTTTTTTTTTACATCTAACCTTTCCTCTTTAATATTCTCTGAATTTCTGTAACTTTCCTTATTGTGCCCTCTTTATTTGCCCAGGGATTCCTCTCCTCCACGCAGCCTGGCCCACCGGGCTTGGCTGAGGATCTGCTCCAAGGCTCATGCCCTGCTGTCATTGTCATGCAGAGCTGGAGATTTTCTCTGCTCATGGGCCATCAGTGATTGCTTTACAGAAAGCCATCCTCTGTTTTGATGGCTCCCCAGAGATGAATTTATTGGCAAGACACCATAAAAGTTCTTTTTTCTCCATTCTGCAGCTGAAAGTGAACATGCTCACAGTGCCTATTATTTCTGGCACTTGCTGTTTTATTGGTAATATTGAGATTTGTGTCTTAATCAGTCAGTTGATGCTGGTCAGCATTCATGGCTGTGCTGCTCTGGTAGGAGGGCAGAATTGTGATAAGATTGATAGAAATTTCTGCAATGCCTGCTATATTGAGCCCATGTTCTGTCAGGCTTCTCTTGTAACCTTAAAAATAATTAAGCAGCCTTCAGACAATTAGTTTTTCTGCCTCCTGATTCCTTGTCTTTTTGGCCTCGCGGTGTTTGTTGCATGTTAATGGGGTTTTTCCTGGGCTGTGCTTGATGGATCACATTTGTCTGCAAATAATTCCTGGCAGGAATTTGTTGGATCACTGTCCTGTTGTTGATGCAGGTTCCAGTACAGTGATCAACTTCATGTGCCACACCTTGGGAGGTGGGAGGGAGGAGAAATCCTTTTCAATGTGCCTGCAAGGAGGTGGTTTAGGCTCTGCATGACCAGGATTTCAGTATGTGCTGGGCTTTTGAGGGTCTTTTCCTCCTCACAGGCACTGCAGATGGCCTTGGGGCATTGTTTTCTTTCTCCTTTAAAATTGCTACAGAGCTTCCAATCTCAACCAGCTGCATTTAGGGCTCCCCTAATCCAGTTATTGTGCCCTGCACGTGTCTGATGGCTACCACAGCCTGTCTCCAGCAAGGGCCACTGATGGGTTTGCTCTTTTTGCATATTTGTCTAATGAATGGTTCTGAAGTTGTACCTTATAAAGAGCTGGTGTAGCTGATGGGATCTGGATGTGCTCCCTTGGGGGAATGTTCTCCACTGTGTGTCACTAAATGTGGTGTCACTAAATGTGGTGGTGTTTGCAGGGGTCTCAGGATGAGAAAAGAGATGAGAATCTTGACTCCTTGTTTCAGAAGGCTGATTTATTATTTTATGGTATATATTTTATTAAAAGAAAATGATATATTAAAACTATACTAAAAGAATAGAAGAAAGGATTTCATCTGAAGGCTAGAAAGGAAAGGAATGATAATAAAATCTCACAGCCTGCTCACAGCCTCAACACAGCTGATTAACACATGGAGATGAACTTTGCTGCATTATTCTTTATCACTGTTTTGCAGTCCAGGCTGTCTCTGGCCTTCTCTGGGCTGGCACCACAGAGAATATTTGTAGAGGTATTACAGAATCACAGAACATTTGGACCCACAAGGATCATGGAGCCCAGCTCTGAAGTGAATTGCCCATATGGGGGATTATGATTTTGGAGAAGTGCCCACTAAAAATGAGTTGAAGAGTGATAGGAAGGCATCCAAATAAAAGCAGCATGCATATTAATAGTGTTCCAGCAGCAAAGAACAAGCAGAATTAAATGGGCCACGTTTCTAAGAAATATTTTGACTTCTAGAAGACTGAAACGTGAACTAAATCTACTCACTTGCACATTGAAACAAAAACAACCTGGTGTGGAACAAATCTCCTGCCACATCAATGGAACAAATTTAGATTAAAGCTCTGATCATGACTCAATGCTCTGATGTACATGTTCAGAATCTCTTCCAGCTTCCAGAGGCATTGCCAGCACCTGAGTGGGGCTGTTGTTTGCAGATGCATTTCCCAAATGGTTGATTTGGAGGAAGCAGGCGGGGAGTTCATATTTTTGGTATTTTGATGAATTTTGCTTGGATGTGGAGCCTGTGCTGAGCTGGTGGCTCTGTTCTGTTCCCTGTTGAGCCATCAGAAGCTGACTCCAATGGAAATGCTGCAGCCATCCTGCCACACATGCCCCCAAACAAGGGATTTGACTTTTCTGAGTGAATTTAGTGGTGGATTCTGTTTCTCTCAGTGCTCTTGCAGCCAATGGGTAGTATTAAAGGCAGCATGCTGAAAAACAGTGGAAAAAAAAACAATAGAGGCTTTCACGATGAAACACAACTTATTTCCAGTGCTCAGAGAGTTACTGAGAATCCAGAGGAATCCATGAGAAGCATTCAGAAGGAACAGAAAGGTTTTGTGTGAGCTGCAAGTGCTCTGGGATGAGCATGAGCCGGGTGGGCTCTCCCAGCCAGACTCCCATTTCCTGTTTTCCTGCTGCAGGCTTGGCTTCCCCTGCCACGGAAAGCCCAAAGGAGGGCACTGCCCAGGCCAGCAGGAATTGCCCATTGTGGTTCTGGGCTTTGGGTAAGAGCTGGAGCCAGGACAGGCTCAATGCAAACCCACTGTCCCAGCACTATTACTGCTTCTCCATTAACGCTGCTCCAAGGCAACAAAACTTTGAGAAGTGAGGAAGCATCACCTCCTGGTGTCCTTGCTTCTCTCTCTGCCTTGTCTTGGACAGCAGCATAACTTTCTAATTCCGGTTATTTTATACCCCTGTAAAGTTGCTGCAGAATCTGTCTTTGCATGACATTCTCTTGTGCTTAATCTTGAAAAGAAGTAATGCCCCTCAAGAAGTGCTGTCAGACTTCAAACACGCTGAATGTACTTCAGATAAAAGCAGGACTGTGATGGTCCATGGGGTGTGATTTGAAATGGAGGAGCTTTAGGATTGTGATGATGCTTCTGACATTTGCAGACAACCCCACCAGCAGAAGGTGAAAAAGCCAAGATAAGAGCTGATTCTCCCAAGACCCAGAGAGCTGCTGCTAAAATTTTAAGTGGTAACAAAACCAAAATGAGCAGAACTGGCAGAAAAGTCTGAGTGAAGTAGCAGCTGCACAAAAGGTGGGAAGTGCTGGTCCTGTGCCTCAGCCCACCCTGCTGGGCACAGAGGAGGGAGAGCAGACAGTGCCTGAGTCACTGTGCCCTCCCTTCCAGGGGATTTCACAAAAGACATGTGAGCAAAATCCTGGCATGGCCATCCTCATCGTCAGCACTGAGGAAGGCTGTGGTCCTGCTCCATCAGGAGGAGATTTACTATTTTTGGTCTAATATTTGCTGTGAACTACAATAATTTTACATAGCTGTCCACTGCTGAAGTGATCAAAGTCCTCATTTTTATTTATATATTTTTTTCTCCCTGCAGATCACTTTCTTGCTGTTTCTTAAAGTTGCAAAGGGAAAGTGTCAAGAACCCCAATAAATCATTGAGCTTGTCCTTAGAGAAAATCTGAATGAATTAATTTTATTTTATCTGTTCAGCAGATTGTCTGTGGTTGGGTTTCATCCCTTCAGAGTTCCTGAGATCCTGGAGGGTCACCTGAAGAACATATCACATCTTGTATATAAAAACTCTCAGGCTTATCATTACTTTAGCAGCAGCTGTGATGTCAGGGGGTGGAAGCTCCTGGAAAGAGAGGCAGCTCCAACCCCATGGAAACCTCACCTGTTAATGGAAGCTGGCCTTTTGTGGAGCAGGACATTGATTCCGTGGCAGAATTATCTCACCTGAGCAGATATTTACCTTCCAGTGTTTTCTTAGCTGCTGTG
This sequence comes from Melospiza georgiana, assembly GCF_028018845.1. Taxonomy (NCBI): domain Eukaryota; kingdom Metazoa; phylum Chordata; class Aves; order Passeriformes; family Passerellidae; genus Melospiza; species Melospiza georgiana. Next base: position 7,550,206 of record NC_080446.1, read on the forward strand.
ACCAGGTTTATAATTAACTTGTGATTTGTTTGTACTCTGTATATTCTTATTTGAAAGTGTGGGAGGAAGTCTGGGTCCCTAACAGACTTTACAGTAGGTTTAAAAAACCCATAAATATTTATCTCTGCTTACTTGTAGTTGCTTTGTCCCCAAAGAGTTGGTTATTTTGGCCTCTAGCTTTTGATCTTCTAAGAGGTTGGAAGATCTGTGCTCATGAGCTAGCAAATCTGGGTTCAGGCTCAGCTTAGAGGCAGACACATTTTGGAGTTACCGCAAATAAAAATTAACTTCAGACTGGCCAAAATACAATTAAAATCAGTGTGGAAATGCTGCAATTCTTGTCAGCTCACACTATAATTTCTAGCCAGGAGTACTTAGAGCCAATGTTCATGTTTACAGCAGCTGCAGCTGTTGGTGAACGCGCCCTGACCTGGCTGCTGAGCCCAGGGTGCAGGTGGGGCAGGTTCCTGGAGCCCCCAGCCCCAGCAGAGCATTCAGACCCAGACTGCAGCATTGGGCAGGAGCCACTGCAGCCTGGCTCACTCCTGGCAGGGTTTTGGGTGCCTGGCGTGGGTGTTCCATCCTCCCCGTGAAAGCAGAGACGTTTCTCAAAATAGATGATTTAAAAGCAGAACTCATTGAGAACTGGCTGAGCAGGTTGCTCAGAGCTGTGCAGGCATGACTCTGCCTCTTGTCTGAGGAGGAATTCTGTGCAGGGCAGGCACAGGATTGCTGGAAAGAGCAGAGATCTGAGAGGAAGAGAAGGATGCAGGAGCTTTGTTATTTTTATCAGTGGCTAAAACATCTCTGCAGTCCTCTCTGGCTTCTTCATTTTGGTTCTGTGGCTGTTGAGGGTGGTTGTCTGCCACAGCCCCATCTCATGGCATTGGCTCTGGAGCAGGATGGGGCCACGGGATCTGAGGGATGAGACCACAGGTGAAACTCAGGGCAGTGGGGAGCAGACCAGGCCAGGTGAAATTTGTGCAGGGGAGCAGCTGGTGTGAAGTGCAAATAAACAATTTGTACAGGCTCATCATCCTTCCTCTGAGCACTTGATCCTTGCAATGCTGGCAGTTTGTTATTTTTATGGCCTAAAATCCCAAGGAGCCTCTCTGGTTAGAGGAAGGAGGGATGTTGGGTGCTGTCCTGCCAGTGCCTGTGGGATGCTGAGGCTTTGGCTGGCCAGGAACCTGCAGCAGGAGCTGCTGGGAGGGCTGGTGGCCCTCCTGTGCCATCCCCCTAATTGCCAGGGATGCAGTTGTGCTCCCAGGCATTATTTGGTAATTATACTTAGTGGGCCACGGGGGATAATTAGGAAAGCTTAAACATGTGTCAGCTCCCACTTCATCATTTCTGCCAGCACCAGCAAGGCTGGGATTGCAGCTTAAAAAGGGGCAGAGCAGGGGAAGGGGGAGCAGCTCCCTCAGGCAGGCACAGGGGGCAGCTTTTGGGGGGCAGGGGGTCACCCCAGGAGCCTGAGTTATCTGTATGTTTGTAAGGAATTAAATAAAAGGATGTCTGTAACTGCTTTAACAAGAAATTCATGTTGCTTTTTCTAAGCCTGAGCTTTACTTTTGTTGAGCACAAAGGTAAACACCAGTGGTGGAACAATGCTGTGTAGTGTGCTTTGTTTTTTTATTAATTGGTGTTTATTGGCTCATTCTAGTGGGAGAGGACAGGACTTTGGCTTGGTGGTGCAGCTGGGGAGGTTTGCAGGTGACCTTGGCCTTTGCCTGGAGGAAGGGGGGCCCAAGAGGTGCCTCTGGGAAGGTGCATTAGCTCATGGGCCTTGCATTCTACTTTTCCTAACATTTTTCTGGCCATTTTTCTGATCTTTTTATGTTTTTATGTTCCTCATTTCACCGTGGGGCTGTTTGCATCTTATCACTCATCTTCCCAGCACTAAACACATTTTTCTCATCCTCAGAGGTAAGAATAAAGCAACAGGGTGAGGTCTGCAGTGCCCTATAATGGTAACTGTGCTATTATAAATGTTTTGTACATAATGATCCTCCCTTCATGATTTGGGGAGCTGGAATCACAGCAGCAGATGATGTAAGAGCTGCAGAGGAGCATGGTGGTGGGGTTTTACACACCCTGAGTGTCACTGGATTTTGGAGTGGGTGTCTCAGGGAAGGAGCTCTGGCTTTCTCCCTCCAAAAGGGAGTGTTCCCTGTACAGACTGGAGTGTGTTAAGTAAAAATAGAGACTTAAACCTGTGCCTCAAGTAGCAGCTTAGGGCGGCCCTATGAACTATTTTAGTCCCTGAAATCATGGATGTTGGGTGGGTTATTCTAGAGGAAAGCTGGGATCCAGCTGTGGCACAGCACCTCAGGAACACACCCTGGCACTGCTGGTGAGGCTGGCTCCAGGCTCTGGGCAAGAGGATTTGGATCAGGGGTTTTTGGCTGTGACCTTGGCTGGCCACAAGGGCCCAGAAATGGAGCCTGGTGTGCTCTGTGTGCCCTCTGCTCGGGGAGAGGAGCAGAGCCCATCTGCTTGCTGAGGCAGCTCTTCAGAACACTGACTTGGGTTCCAGTCCTCTCCTGATGATTTCTCCAATTGCTCTTGTCTGCTAATGGTTTGTTTTGTTCCTCAGAAGTTTCACTTAGTGCAGCAGTGTTGATGCAAGTGTGGCAGCACCAACATCCTGTGTAATTAACAAAGCCAGGCACAGCTCGTTTCTGATGGCATTCCCTGGGGCCAAGAGGAGGAGAAGAGGGATTTTCCTCACTCAGCTCTGTGATGCAGCCATGGATGCTCCTGAGACACCTTTTACAGAGCCTCCACTGAAACAGGGCAGGACCTGGTTTGTCTCCCTGCTGTGACACTGTCACAAACCAGGAGGGTCCCTGTGGGAGCTGCAGGTGTGTCACAGCCTGTGTTTGAGCAGTGTATCACCCTCGGTGCCCCAGCTCTGCAGCAGCAGGAGATCTCCCCTCTGCCCTGCTAATGAATAACAGCCCCTCTGAAACCATGTGTGACAGCACGGGTGACACCCTGCCACCTCTGAAAAAAAAACAATCAGGCCTGGGTTTCTCCCTGGCTTGGCTTAAAACTCTGAGTCTGAAATGCAATAACATTCTCATGTTTCCAGCTGCTCCTCTGTTGGACACAGGAGCTGCTGCACCATAGAAGTTGTAAAGGACATTTCTGTTCAGGTGTCCTTGTGTCACTGGTGATGCTGGTGAGGAGGTGCCCTGGTGCTTTCCTGACCTGTTGGGGTGTTTGTTATGGGCTGCAGTGGTGTGAGCACCCCATTTGCCTGTTCCAGCTGCACTCATATCTGTCACCAACTTCAGGACAGAGCCTACCATGGTGGAGGGTTCCCTCATTGTTTAGACAAGTTATTGTGTTTTGAAATGCTGCCCTAACATGAAAAACTTATGGAAAAGGAGAAAGGAGGGAATAGACTAAGTTATTTTTATTTACATATATAAAATAAACATATAAAAACATATTTATGAAACATATACATGCACATATATTCATTTACATATATGAATATATATTAATATACATATATGAAAATATAAGTATATGCTCATATAAAAATAAACATATATAAAACATATATATGTATATTAATATGTTAAAATATATTAAAATATAAAAATATATACATAAATACACATATATATACATATATACACACATATATATACATATACATACACACACATATATATATAAAAAAAATATATGTATGTATGTATGTATATATATAAAAAATAACTTCCAAAGCGGCTGTCACCATCCAGACACGTGAACAGCTAATTGTGGCAGTACTGAAGCTTGGCCATGTAAAGGTTAGCTTTCATCCTAGACTGCCTCCTTATTTTCTCTTGAATCAGTTGGCTGATATTTCTGATTTGATTTTGTCTGTAAATTGCTGAATGCCTGTTATCTAAATATAACTTTGAGATGAGCTATAAAACGTCTGGGTCTCATGGTACATGGAGTCTTTAAAAGTTGATTGGAGGAGCTGTGTTGATTGAGAGCCAAGCCTGCTTTTTTAAACTGAACTGAGAGGTTTTTTAAAACAAATATCTCTTATATATCAAGTAAACACGTTTTGACACGTTAATTAAGTTAATTTAGGTGCTTTAGTGTAGTTCAGCAGCAGCTCAAAATCATGGTCTTCCACCTGGGCTGATATATTGATTCTTCTGGTGCTCCCTCCATAAATCTCCTCCTGTTTCTCTGCAGCTGTAATTGCGTTTCAGGAAGGGGGAAGCATGTGTGTGCCCAAGCCACCCGTAATTACTGCTCTGAAACGCCTGGGGAGGTGAGTGTGAGCTGTGCCTGTCTGAGGCTGAAGTTTCCCAACATTTTCCTGACATTTTCTGCGAGCAGCTGTGAGAGAGCCGCTCCCAGAGGCTGGGGCAGGCAGGGGACAAAGCTGTGGCAATGCCAGAACCCTTCCACACCAGCTCCTGCTAATGTGGCAATGATAATGTGCAAGGCCTTTAGCACAGCTCTCCTTCCTGCTGGATGAGAGGGGAGGACTGCAGCGATGTGCTCTTGTGACTGGCCTAGAAGGTCATATTTCGTTTTTCAGATCAACCTCCTTCAAGATCCCTTGGGAGCTTTTGTTCTGGAAATCAATTGGAAGTCCACAGGGCTGTTTTCTTCCCTGACTGCTCCCTATACAAAATTGAAATTATACAAGCCAAGAGGGTTTTTTTTTTGTTTGTTTGTTTGGTTTTTTATTTTTCTTTTTTTTTTGTTGTTGGTTTTGGTTGTTTTTCTTTTTTTAAATTCCCCTTTTGGAGCCATCCAAGTGCCTGTTCTTTACTGGAGCAATTGCATATTGTATTTCTGTTGATTCCTAAAAGTCAAGCTGGGCATTAGGAGCTTTGCATATATATAACCATCAGTTTGGCTCTCAGGCTGTGCTGTTCATGTGCCAAAACAATGTTTATGTATATTGTATGAAAATGTGGTTGTCTGGGGGAGTGACCAGTAAAATTCCAAAGATCTGCTCTGTGTTTCTGCCTACACCTGACCCGGGTCTGTTTATCTCCAGATGATGCACCAAATCCATCTGTTTCTCCACACTGAAATAAGATAATTTTACTAAGAATTGACTAAAGGCAGTCTGTTGTCACTGGGGTAAGAGTTCTGTGTTGTAACTGCACATCTGCTTTAGCAAATACTAAAGAATTTTGTTAAATATCTTCAGTGAACCCGTCTGGCTCTTCCCTTCACCCTCTGCACTTGTCCTCATGAAACCTTGATGCGAGACTGGGGAGGCCAAATGGGTGAAGTCTGTGTCTGTTAATTCTCAGAATCCCAAAGGTGGGGAGATGCCAGCACTCAGGATCTGAGGGCATTTGCTGCCTCCCTGGCACAGGTCATCCTCTGGCATGGAGGGTGAATCTCCTCTCACTCTCTATTCAGGGGAAATGGTATTCTGGGAAAGATCATTTCCTACACACTTTAAATCAAGCGATGGGTGATGGATCTCCAGGATTTAAATGCTCTCCACCTCTGGGGTATCTGGCATGCCCACTGACATCTGTGTGCCCCGCCAGTGCCGGAACAGCCAGACCTGGGAGTGCTTACTTCCATTTATGTGGGCCTTGAAAGGCTTCTTAAATTGTGTGAAGTTAATACAATGGGAAATGGATTTTTCCTGCCCACCTAAGCAAGCCTTTAGTGATTAATGCTGTAAAATAAAAACAACAGCAACATATCCAGTTTTATAATGCGCTGTGGATTTCAGGTCTGTGAAAAATGTGTTTCATAAAGGAAATTTTTCCTCCTCCTAGTACTGTTTCAAAACCACCTTATCTCCAGAAAAACCCCTTGCCTCCACAGCTGCATTTGGATGCTAATGGGATACATGGCTTCATAATTCTTTGTCTCCTTTCTTGCATTTGTGCAGAGCTAAACTCTATTGCAGCGCAGAAATGTTCTGCTGGAGGAAAGCCGAGCAGAGGAGCGGCTCCGCTCTCTGCTTGTGAAACGAGCTGGGTTTTCTCATCTGTTTTTCTCACAGAGATGCATTGTGTGCCACAACTACAGACAGAAAAAGGGAATCCTGAGGTGGAGTGTGAGTTGCCACAGCCTGCAAGAGGCAGCTCTATGGGCACAGCTCGAGTGACACTCCTCGAGTGACAAATGTCCAAAAAGCCCAGCCAGGTGGGTCCCTGCCCTGCCCTGCTCGGTCCTGCCCGAGCTGGGGGCTTGGCCCAGCCTTCCAGGGGTTTATCCCTAATCCACTGGGCTGGATGTTAGCCAGGGCTTTGTCTGAGAGGTTTCACAGGCTCCGTTCCAAGCTGCAGCCAAGCACACTCCTACTTGGCAATAATGGCACGCTGTGATTTGGGATATTCTTGCTGCTTATGGAGCCATCCAGGAATGGCAGGCATGGATTATATGACTTGAATGCTGCACTATTTATGATGTGTGCTCAGCCACCTGAATCACGTTGGCAGTGTTCGAGCTTTGCCTGGATAATTGATTCAAATGTAAATTGAATGAATAAATCCTGAACAGCTAAAATATGCCCTCTCTTTATCTTGATTCTTTTTTTCTTCTTTGTGCTGAATGGCATAGAAAATAGGGAGTTAGAATCTCATAAATAGATATTTGACTTCCTTTGTTGGAGGCAGGTAGAGTGAGGTTTGTGTGGTCTGTTTGGAAATGCTTCACAGTTCTGTTTATTGAATTAGGAACCTGTTTATAACTTGGCTTCTGTATTTCTGGTCAATAATCTGCTTGTGGCGGTGTTTGTGCTGCTCTTCAATGGCAAGACCAGGTGGTTATTTATTTCAGTAAGTGCACATTAGTCAAGGGCAAAGTATCAGAGAAATTATTTTGTTGTTGTTTTTATAGCCTTTGAGTGAAATATTGTGGGGAATGTGTGCCCAGCTGGCATCAAAGCCTGCTTTGGTTTGGGAATCTGCTGACAGGGACTTGAACTGGCATCAGGACAAGCCTTTGTGAGCTTTTTGTGAAGGTTTTAAGCTGTTTTCCCTTAAGGCTTCCCCATTTCATCAGACAGGGCTGATGTGCTGACTAACACCAACAAAGCAGCGCTCTGGATCTTCCCCCCAGCCTGGGTGTGTTTAATCAGCAGTTCCACAGATGGGAGCTCCTGGGACTGGTGTCCTCCCAGAATGGTCTGGAAGGTCTTCCCTCCCTTATCCCTGGGGACTGCTGCTCCTGGTTCTGCTCCTGGAGCAAACACTCAGTCAGTGTGTGGAGCGAAGTGCTTGGCATTCCTCGGGCTATAAATATTGGGGGAATTTTTCCTCTCTCAGGGCAGGAATCCCAGTGGTGCCCAAACCAGGCATTTGCTGCTGCCTGGTCAGGATTTTTCTCTGCCCTCACCAGCTTTCCCTTTGCTCTGGCATTAAAAGAATGAAAACACCCTGAGTGGATCATCTCTGTCCCTTGGGATGTCACTCCTCGCTGGCAGCTCTTGCTGTCAGGCCCTGCCGAGGCACCAGCACTTTGCAGCACGTGCTAAAACATCCCTGCCTCGCCTCCCTGTCCTGGTGTGGGAGTCTGGGAGCAGAGCCACTGAAGTGTCACCTCCATGAAGTGTCACCTCCATGAAATGTGACCTCCATGAAATGTGTTTCTGCTCCTGCAATGCCTTCCTGTGTCCTTAGTGTCCCTGTGAATGTCCAGACCTGTTTAGCATCTCATCAACTTCTTGGCTCAGGAGATGTCCTCTGGCAGAATATCCCACGTTTTAATTGCTGATGTGAACATCCATTTCCTCCTGCCAGTTTTCCAGAAGCCCCAAATCCCACTTCAGCTGTGGCTGCCACAGTCCTGTTTGCTGGAGGGCTGGTGCCTCTGTGGTTGTTTGATTTTGGTGCCTCTGTGATTGTTGGATTTTGCTTCTCTTCCTGCTCCCCTCACTGTGGTGCTGCTCTGGGGTGATGGCTGCATGGACCCACTGTACCCTGGGCTGTCTGCAGGGCTGGGATGTGCTGTCTGTACCATTCCCAAAGACATTCCATCTTTCCATGACCCCTCCACCCTTTCCTTTTCCCCATCCCAGTCTCCTGGCAGCACTCAGAACACCCAAAGCTCCCCTGACTGTGCTGGACTCTGTTGTTTCTGCAGCTGGATAGGAAGAGTTTTGTCAGCGCCCTGTATCTGCTGACAGCTGTTAAGCATCAATATTTATAGATTTTTTTTTAATACAACTTCTGGTTTGTGCATTTTGTTTATAGGAGGAAAATTACAAATGAAAGAGTTCCTGTCCAAGCTTGCCACTATCCAGAACTTGAACGTCCCTCTCCTATCTCTGCTGGGCTGTTAGGAGTGGGAGATTTGGTGGCTGGCTTCAGAGACCAGCTTTGGCTATTTAGAAAACATACATTCAATAAATCATAAGGGGAGCAGCTGCCGTTCTCTGCTGAGCCAAGGCACATCAGATAAAATATTGCTCATTTATTTGGTTTGGTAGAAATAAAGTTGCTGTAGTGGAACATCATTACAGACTGTTCTTAATTCACCTCAGGGCTATTTCTAATAGCAGCACACAACTCTCCTGTGACAGCCTGAGTGAATGAGATGGGTGTTTTGATGTCAAGCTGAATGTAAGAAAGGTTTTAGGAATCAAAGCTTTGAGAGAGAAATAACTACTGTTTGTGCTGTGATACTGGAAGAGGTCCCTGTTTTATTATTAGCACTATAGCTATTGAAAGCCCTGACACTTGTTCCTAGGGGATTTGAAGCAATTCAAGCCGTGAAATACTGTTTCAGCTCAGCCTTTTACAAGTCACTGCGTGTCGGTGGAGCCGAAGGTGGCTTTGATCGCTGGTGGAGGCACCCAGGGCTGGCGTTAACTTAATAATATTAGTTTGATTTTCTCAGCTGTGTGGCAGCTGGGAGCCCTGCAACCACCCAGCCGTGGTGCACAGCAGAAATCTGCTGCTGGCCAAGCAGGAGGGCTGGGGAGAGGCTGTCCAAAGGTCTGAACTCAGACCTGCTGCTTTGCACAAAGGCAATCAGGGTCATGCTCAGTAATGGGGCCATGACATCTGCAGGGATGGTTCCTACTGGTCTGGAAAGATGCTGGAGACTGATACTTTAAAAATAAAAAATAATCAAGTCTCAGGATGTCTTATCTCCTCCTTGCATCAGGGCTTGACAAAAACAAGTGAGAATCTTGTGGCTCTGAAATTCCCACTGTATTGCAGTGGGACAAACAGCCACTGCCATGGTGTTTGCTGTGTTATGTCCCTAATGCCCTGCGTGAGGCAGCAGGTGTTTCACCTTTCTTTGGTGTGGAATGCTGCAGAGGGGAGCCTTGGATCCTGCTCTGCCACAAGCGTTGCTTTGCCCTTGCTTGTCTTACCTATTCTCTAAAAAATAGAGGAAATTGATGGAAAATGTGTATTTGCTCCAGCTCCCAGGAAAACAGCTTGTGTTTCTGAGAGTGTCCCAGCTCACAGTGCAGGAGCAGGGCTGGATTCCTGTGTGTGAGCTGTGTTTGGCAGCCAAACCCGTGCCCTTCACTGGGATGGAGGTGCAGTGCTGCTGTCACTGACACTTGGTCGAGGCAGCACCATCACCCCTCAGTCCTGGGGTTTCCTCACCAGTGGCTCTGGAGGGCCCTGTGTCAGAGGAATTCCCTGTGAGTGACAGGATGCTCCTGGTTCCTGGGAAGAAATGGGCAACAGGAGGGAAGGATTTGCAGGGTGCTGGTGTTACCAGAGTTTCACACACAGCACATTTCAGGTGCAGCAAAGCTCCTGCTGCCCGTGGCCATCCCTCCTCTGACAGCCCAGCCTGCCCCTGCTCACAATAACTTCTGCTGGAAGAGAAAAACCAATTGCATCCTGAAATAGCAAAGCTGGAGGAGCAGAGTTCTCCTGCTGGCTGCTGCCAATGACCTTGATTCCGTGTGTGAGGCCTGCAAAGTGTCAAAATTCAATGGGAATATTTATACTGAGCTGCACGGCACAAGCTCAAAGATCCCCAGCTCCTCATTTCCATCTGACTAATTTCACATGGCCAATAGGGGAGTCAGGTTTTTTTATTCAGACTCTCTGCTCCGAGTAAACCTCCAGAGTGCTTCTCTCTACATAAAAGTTGCTCAAAATAGTGGTGATGGAGCTGTTTAGTTCAGCTGCATTTCCATGCTATTGGTGACTTTGTTAACAGCAGGCCCCTGCAGACACTGTCCCTTTGATGCTGGGTGCTGGATGGCACATTAAAAATCCTTAACTTGGTTCTAAAGCCTCACTAAAAACCCTAGTGGGACTTTGATGTTGAGAAGATTCCACTCAAAGCACCCAAAGCCTGTGAAGCTCCCCAGCCTTATCTCGGAGGCAGGACAGCGAGCGGCTGCCTCGGGCGAGAAAATATCAGTGGCAGCAAAAACGTGTAGTGATTATTTACAGTCTGAGCATCTGCAGTCAGGAGAGGCTGTTGGAAATTACCAGATCCTGGTGATGCTGTGAAAAACCCTGTTCTTCATTTTGAAGACAATTTGGAGGGCTGCATGCTGTGGTTCAGTGTTTGGGTATCAGGGTGATCAGCTGGAACACCTTGGTGGAGCACATGGTGACTTCACATACAAATTCCAGTTGTAAGCACCTCTGCCCCCAAATGGTAACAGAGGGTGTTTCTTGCTCAGGGATGGGATGCTTAAAGCAATTGTGGAAGCTTGTTTAGGTTTTAATTAGTATTGCAGTGGGTTTTGCACCATGACACCTTCCTTGCTGCTGCGCAGGTGAGGGACACAAGGCTCTTTCCCACAGAATGTGGGGTGGCTGGGGCCTTTGGCATGGCTGGGCCAGTGAGTGAGTCCCTTTGTGCATGTGAGGAGATCTGCTGTGGAGCTTCTTAACCGATGTTGTCAACAGATCAATCTGTGCTATTAAGGTTTTGCTTTTAGTGTGTGAGTGAAATCATCCTCGAACTACATTGTTTTTGTAACTTAGAATGGTTTGGATTGAAAGGGACCTTCCAAAATTATCTAGTGCAGCCCCTCTGCCATGAGCAGGGACATCTACTACACCAGGCTGCCCCAACCTGACCTTGAGCACCTCCAGGGATGGGGCAGCTACTGCTTCTCTGGCCAAGCTGTGCCAGTGTCTTACCAACCTCATTGTAAAAATAACCCCTCCTTAGCTCTGGTCTAATTGTTCCCTCTTTTAGGAAACAGGCTCTGCTAAAATGTCTGTTCCCATCACTCTGAGTGTCTGTGATGTGTAGTGTGAGTTACCTGGCCCTGGCATGCGCCCCAAGCCCCTGGGCTGTGCCCATGCTCAGGGCTGGCATTGCACTCCTTGCCATGTGTCAGGTCGATATCAAATACCTCTTCTTAGTGAAAGGGGAATTAAATGCTCTCTCTCTATTTTGTCTTTATTACGTTTGGTGCACAGGAATCGATCTGCTTGCACCGGGAGTTGCTTTAAGCAGCTTTATCCCCTTCATGAACCTTTTCCTGCGGAACCTTCCCAACCAGCGCATTTTCCGTTCCAGCTCCAAACCCCCAGCGTTCCATCAGCGCCATCCTGCCTGCCCTGCGCTGCCTCGCGCCCCCTTCCCTCCCTGGTGACCGGGGGCAGCCGGGGGTCCCTGCCCGCTCCGGGGGTCCCTGCTCAGGCCGGGGGTCCCTGCCCTCTCCGGGGGTCCCTGCCCGACCCGGGGGTCCCTGCTCCGGCCGGGGGTCCCTGCCCGCTCCGGGGGTCCCTGCTCAGGCCGGGGGTCCCTGCCCGCTCCGGGGGTCCCTGCTCAGGCCGGGGGTCCCTGCCCGCTCCGGGGGTCCCTGCCCGCTCCGTGCCCCGGGGGCCGCTCGCCGCCAGCAGGGGGCGGCACAGCCCAAGGGAGCCGCCCTGAGCTCCGGGGGCCGCGGGTTCGAGTCCCGCGGTTCCAGCCCCGCGCTGGGGTCCGAGCCGCTCTCCGGCTCCCGGAGCGCGCTCCGCGGCCTTTGCCCGGCGCTCCTCTGCCCTACGTGGGTGTATTTCACCAGAAACTCTCCAGGCTTGTCCCCAGGGTAGCTCTGGGCCCGTGCGCTCCCCACTCCCGTCTCTGCTTCTTTCCCCCTGCGAGAGCCGAGGTCCTTGCCCATCCTTTGCACTGGAATGGCTCTTCCGTGTGGAAGCATAGGGGCCCAGGGAGGATGTGTGGGAAATGTGGCATCTCCTCGGTGCACACGGGATGGGATGCTCACAAATACCGGCACCAGCTGTGGGTGTGAACTGGGATTCTGAGCCCTGTCAGAGGCAGGAGAGCCGCCTACCTGTGTGGTGTGACCCTGTTCTTTGCCCTCCAGCCTGCTCGGGATTTTAATGCCTCTTTGTCCTTTAATGCCTTTTTGTCTCCTTTCAGAATCACGTTGGTTGTTTTGATGTTTCTGCCCCAAGACAGAATCGACACACCATCACCAAACTGATGGAAGGAAAATGGCACCTGGGTGAGTTAGACCTCATCCGTGCTTGTCAGTCTAATTAACTCATCAGCAAGGTTTGTTTAACATGAACTTACTCTCTGGTTTCAGCTGCAATTTCTTTAGAGCAGTTGGTGTCTTCCTAGATATAAGCATTTATTTCCATAACGCTGACTCCAAACCCTGCCTGCCTGCAGGGCTGTAATTTATCCCCCGAGGAGCATCTGGACAAAGCAGGGTACTAATTCTGCCACCTGTGCTGATGATGTGTCCAAAGAGACCGTGTCAAGTCTCTATTAAAAGCTGTGAATAAGACAGAAAGCCTGAAATCTTTGCTTCTAGAAGATGTATGAATGTAATATAAAGCTGCTGTTAATTCTTCCCAGGGATTAATGGAGACTATCAAGGACAATTTCACTCAATACTGCTTTTCTTTTTGTAAAGCAAAGCTTCCCCAAACCTCAGGCAAGGCAGAAACATGACTTTGAGTCTGTGTCGCTATCCTTCAGTCAAATAGAATTAGCTGTCTTTATTTAAAAAGTCTTCACTGGCACCACAGTGCCAACACTTTCTGAGACAACAAAATGGACAGAAATCCATTTTCCAGCCTGAGAGGAAGGCAAAAAAATAAATTGGAGGAATGAAGAGTGAGGAGGAATTGAGGCGTTCACAGCACTCGCAGTGCGAGTGATTGGAAGTGATGGGAAGAAAGCAGGAGAGGGATTCATTTGCTTAAAACATAGAACTGGAATTGACTTTGAGGTGCACGTTGCATCACTGAGGAACCCAGGCTCTACTGGGAGAGTGCCGGGCAACAGCAGGAAGGGAGGGAGGGAGGATAGAGAGATGCTGGTGTAGGTCAGCCGCTGCAGAAGGCAGGGATGGCTCTGGCCATGCACCCCAAACACCGGGCAGACAGCTGGTGTGTGCCCTATGGTCCGTCCTGGAGGCTCCTGGCAGTCCTTCAGGAAGGTCACAACCTCTTCTGCTCACCAAGTGTGCCTTGTGTGGGGCCAGCTGAGAAAGGATGCCCCAGGGAAACCCGGAATGGGCCAAACCTGAAAGTCCAGATGCAAAACACCCCCCCAGAAAGGTGCTCAGGGCAGCAATTTGGCTGCACTGACAGATACTGATAAAATATTGCAAAACTTGGTGAGGCCAGTGCCTGCCCAAAAAGCTGGGAAGGGATTTGCAAGGCTGCCCGGGCTTCCCTGGGTGTCCCTGTGAGCCCTCCAGCCTGAGCTGCTGTCAGTGTTGTATTGGGGAGCTCTGGGCAAGGTTTGAACACTGTCTGCAGAAGTGCCTCCATTTTTGCACTGCAGAGTGTCCAGTGAGTGATGCTTTTCTGTGCATTTCTTTTCCATCTCACTGCATCTGCCTGATGAAGTTTGTCCCTTTTTGCAGGCTGATAACATTATGCTCCTTCTGCTTCCGTCGGCGTCTCAGAAGAAGAAAATTTCCTGTCTATAAAATTCCTGGAGACATCGATTTGTGCTTATCTCATGGCAGTGATTTTACTCGCCTTTGCTGTTTATGCTCAGCATTGCAGATGCTTCCAGAAATCAATGCTGCTGCTCTGCCTCCTCCTGACAGGCAGCTCCTGGCAGCTGCTGCTTGTGCCTCTGTGTCCTTCTCCCTGTTTTCCCTGCCTGGGCTCTCTGTGTGGTTCTGTTCCTGCTTCTCGAGTTGCCCGAGTAGGAAACTGCAGGGCTGAGTGATCAGACGCGGGCACAGCTGCAAAGGAGGGCTCTGACGTCTGCCCACGCACGCCCTGCCACGGCTCAGGGGTTTGTGTGCCAAGCAGCAGCCCCAGGTCAGCCTGGGCTTGGCAGGGCTGGCTGTGCTGCAGGAGTGATGGGTATTAATCAAGCTGCTCTGCCCTCCCAGGCTGCTGACAATGGGAGCTGCTAAACCAGCCACTGTAAATCTGGCCCTGGGGATTGTGGGTTCTGTCAATCCTGGGCTCTAGTCAAGTCCCAAAACGTGAGGAGGGTTTGAGTCCTTCAGTTCTTGCTAAAACCTTCCAGGTCCTTTCTAGGAGATTCTAGTTTAAGTTTTGGCAAATCCTCTTGCTCAAAATTAGTTTTGGAGCCTGGCTCTGGGAAGATTAATCCATCCCAAACCAACCAGAACACAGGTGACTCCACAGAGACAGTGCTGCACTAATGCCGTGTTCCTGGTGCTGAATTCAGCGTTTTACACTGCATTGGGGAGCTCAGAGACAGCTCCTTCCTTCCACTTCCCTGAGCAATTTCATTAACAAGAGCAGGAAAAAATGTCCCCTGAACAAACCAGCTCGCAGTGAGGCAGGAACCAGAGCAGTGAGTCACCCTTTTCCATTGCTATTTTCCAGGCTCTGGGCTGAGCTGCCCCTGACTGAGGTGCCTGTCCCCCTCCCAGGGCAGATCTGGTATACTGCCACATTCCCCAGTAAAATCCTGGATGGGAAAAACAATTCATCACCCCGACTTCAGCATTCCAGAGACCAGGCTGCGAGTTCACAGCCCAGCTGCAGTCAGCACTTAAAACTTATTTTGTTCCCCCTGCCCTTTCCCAGTTTCTGTTCCAGCACAGCAGTTCGCTGTGTCATTTTCCTCCCCAAGTGCTTTCTCCTTCCCCTTGGGCTGCTGCCTTCTTGTTGGCATCAGGGAATTACTTCCATTGACATCTGGGCTGAGCAGTTCATTAATGTTCACAGCATCCCTTTGGAAGCAGTCACAGACTCCTAGGAGGTGTCCCTGAGAGGGAAAAGGCTGAACATCTGTACAAAGCAGCTCAATCCCAGGCTGCAAGCCCTGCCACCAGATTTAGGCTTTTTACCTCAAGAGAGAGGATTCAGTTTATGTATACTCGAAACAAGGAGTTACTATTTGCCCCTTAAAGAATTTTAACACGCTGAGGTTACACATTTTAGTTTTAGTTTTTATTTGTCACATAGCAGTGAAGGAAAGCTGTGCTCCTCTAGCCTGCAACCTCTGGAATGTCTCAAAACCACCATCTGTCATTAAAATTAAAATGTAGTGCAAAAATCCTGATTTTATTTCATCTTCAGCTTTGCTCAGTATTTTAATTTGACCTGTAGGGCACAATTCTCCTAAGTTTTCCCTAGGCTTCCATGGTTCTGAATATTAGAGAAAAAAATCAGTTAATTTAATAATATTTTAAAAATTATTACATTTAATTACTTTAATATTACTCTTCTAAAGATCCTGTTGCTTTTTAACCTGCCTTCTTGCAGAACCCCAAGCCTGGGGCAGTGCAGGATGCCAGAGGCTGCTCTGGAGCATTTCTTCTCTGTGGGTGTTGGTCTTTCCTTGAGCCCTTCTGCTTTCCAGCAGTTGTGTTGAGACAATCTCTTCTACAATTTCTTGCAATGCTTTATTTTAATATATCTTCCCTTGTCACTGCAGGACTGAATCCAGCCTCCTGGTAAGTGATATCTAAATCACTGCTGCAAGGAGAGGATGAAATATGGGCGCATGAGAGGGGAGACAAGGGATGTGACTGAGGAGGAAAAAGTCACAGAGCAAGAAGAAATATGGCCAGGGTGTGTAAAATGGGCTGTGTTCCTCACAGCTGCTGTCAGTGCCGTGGTTCAGGTGTGGTGCAGGACGTGAGGGTGTGGAGATGGATCCCATGGAGCAGTGAGAAGATCCGATGGGATCCTGGCTCTGCTGGGCACGCACACATCCACAGTAACTCAGGTGCTTATTGCACACACAGGGACACTCTGAAACCAGCTGGAGATCCACATTTGTTCATGCTCAGCAGCTGGCTTTTGGCAGCAGTGATATTCCTGCGCACTGGAGCAGTGTCATGGACACCTCACTGTGGGTGTGCTCATGGTGACTGCTCAGCCTGGCGCATTTGGATCTCTGAAAGGGGACACAAAAGGAGCAGCATGGATAGGGTGCCTGTTAAGATCGTCTGGTTCATCCGCTGTTTTTGGGACTAGACTGCCACCAGCACATCAAATGCAGTGCTGGTTGAGTGTTAAACAAAACAAGTGTCTGTGACAAGCCAAAGTTTGCTCCATTGAGCAACGGGCAGCACATGCTGAGGAACCAGTGCAAGCACTTTGCTGCTGCTGCTGAAACACACCTCGTGCAGTATTGAAGAGAATCCTGAGTGTATTTTTCTGCCTTCTGTATTCCCAGGGGACAACTAGCCTTAAACTCACTGTGGTGGTTGCAGCTTTCTCCTAACTTCAGCTTAAACATATCAGCCTTGTTTGTTCCTGTGCCAGCCTTGTCCCTGAGCCCAGGCAGCTCCGCTCCCTCTCTCCTTCCTTCTCCTCTGCCGTGTTTGTGGAGGATGATTGTATCTCTGCTGCTCCCTGTTCCATGAGGCTGAGCACACCAGCCCCTCTGCAGCTCCCCAGCTCTCAGCAGCCCTTTGCTGCTCCCCACGTCCATCCCAGCTGAGCACGGGTGACCAGACCCAAACAAAGTGCCCAGATAAGATCTTCCCAGGGCCCTGCACAATGGAAACTTCTGCTATCCCAGCCAAGGCATCTGCTGAGGGGTGAGAGCCTTATTCCTGCAGGATGAGACTTTCCTTTGAAATCCATGCTGCTGCTACCAGTGTTCAGCTACCATAAGTGTTGCTTATTCAAAACTATGTTAATTGTTGGCTTTGTGCATTTCAATACAACTTCACTTTTTACATGGCACTTTACAGACCCATCTGAAATCAATCTAAATGCCAAGCTTTATCAGGTCTCTGCAACTCTCAGCATTGCTGTTTGTCAAGGAAATATTTTCCCAGGAATCCACTTGAAACAGGAATGAGTCTTAAATCTGACACCTTGCCAAAAATAGATATTCTAGGTCTAAGTCGTCTGGAACCCTGTTCCTGTGCTCTTTCTGTGCTGCCTTCCTGTATGGGAAGTTAAATCAGCCTTCTGCTAGGAGTCTTCAGTAATTCTCTATTTCCTAAAAATGTTGTTTTTAAGGTCATAGGGTCTCCATTGGATGCACTTGTGCAGGGCACCCTTTCTAGAATGGGATGGAGTGGCCCAAAAGCAGCATCTGGAGGCCGAGTGAGCAGTGACTCAGGGGTTGGTGATGCAGTGATGCTGCCTTGTTTCTAACAAGAAAATTGGTGTCTGGGTGGTGCTTTCCAGGAGCAGGAGCAAAGGGATGGCTGATCATGGGGCAGGGAGGCTGAGCAGAAGAGGTGTGTCCACTTGGCTGCAGATTTTATATAAGGGATGCTACTTTCATCTCAGCTGTGGGGAACAAAGGGACATCACAGAGCCCCGAGGAGCCCAGAGGAGCCTGAGTGGAGCCAAGAGCCCATCCCAGCTGGCTGCAGCTGAGTCAGGTAACATCCTCCAGGTGCTGGTGGTGTGGTGGCAGGGTGACAGCTGCAGTGGCAGGGTCCTCATGCTGGCGGTGCTTGACTGCTTTGGTTGGAGACTGTGCTGGGCACCAAGCTCCTGATCACCTCCCTATGTCTGCTATGTCATAATTAAATTTATGTTAGTAGTTATTAAGTTATAACTTCTAGCTGGCTTTTTTTCTTTATTCACTTGTGCTTTAGTTTATTGCTTTTGAAAGGTAGAAGGAGCACAGATAATCCTCAGATGCTTCCCTTGGCAAAGCCCCTCACCAAAAGACCTGTACCTGTGTATTGCAGGGATACAGAAATAGCTTAAACATCAAGTTTGCCTTCTTTTGTGTGAACATTTTGGGCCAGTCACAAGGGATGAGGAAAGGGCTTTTATTGACCCACACATGGAGCCTGTCCATGTGTGTGGACATGAAGAAGGTTCTGTTGCTCTGGGCTTGAACAGAGCCTCCTATGATCCAGATAAAGAGTAAAGGAGGGATTCCTTTCTTGACTTCTTTCCTCATAAAGACACTGGGGCCGCTTCTGAGAGTTTTTTCCTCACTGTCCCCTCTGATGTCTCCATTGCCAGCAGGGGAATCTTCTGGAGATGAAGGTTTTGAAGCTTTTTGGGATCATATTTTTCTGTGGCCTCCTCTCACCCTCGCAGGAAGTCTTGTCTGGCCTGTCCTGTGCTGTGAGCCCGCGGGCGATGCAGAATGGTAACTACAAAAAACACCTCCAAGTTGTGTTTGCTTTGAAAGCTCTGTGGGGCGTAAAACTTCCTGAGTTTTACTCCCCATCATCTTTATTTCATAATTCCTCAGGGCTGCAGGCTTTGCTCAGAGCCCCTGAGAGCCATCACCAGATTCATGGGGCAGGGAAATCTCTGCTCCAGAACTGGGGCACGTTTCAGCTCCAAGCAGCAACACAGAATTTCAGGGCTAGATCTGGGTTATTTCCTCTTTTTTTCTCAGTTTCTCATTTCCATATTGGAGCAGCTGATGTTTGACAAACAGCTGCTGTGAAGTAGCAGACATATTAATATTTGCAACGTTCAGGCTTGTTTCAAGTTGTTTCTACTAAAAAAACTCCAAAAGCCGAAAGCAAAAATAAACAGGCAAAAATCAACAAGTAAAAACCTCTTTGACAAAGGGGAGATGAGTTGTGAGTGGAACCCAGCCTCTGAGTGGGGTCGCTGGTTCTCCTGGCAGTGCACAGCCAAGCTGTGATGTTTGAATTGGAGTCTGGGATGCTTTCCTGTTTACTTCACCAAGGGCAGCTTTGGTTTGTTGCACCAAAGTTGTAAAATACCATCCGTGTGTTATTTTACTGCATGGAGACAGCTGATGTCTCTCCATGAGGAGTCCTGGGGAGTGGAAGGGCTTCGGATGGGTCTGTCTGAGGCGGGAGAGGTCACTGCTGCAGGCTGGTCCTCACACAGAGATGTTTTCCAGTTCTCTCAGATGCCATAATTCATAGTGGGCTCATCCACCAGCACCTGCAGGGTCTCGTGGTTCCCAACATCATGGGTGAAGGGAGTCAGCTGAGCTCTCCCACCAGCATCACAGAGTAAGTGCTTCCCTGTGAGTGCTCCTTCAGCATCACTTCTGAACACGACAAGCTGAGCTGTCCCTGGCAGGGTTGGCCTGGGCTGATATCCTTGGTTTATTGTGGTACTGAAATTCTGACCCAACAATGTTAGTGTGGTCCCAGCAAGGGACCCTGCAGGCTGTAGGTGCAGAGTGATAGCTCTGGTGGTGTTGTTAATGCCTGGCAGCACTGAGAAAGGCAAAAGGCACCACAGAGGGAAAAAGCAGACAGCTCTCCAAAGTCAGCTTCCACCCCAGTCTGGTTCTAGGCTTCTTGTAGCCAGCTGTCCCTGACCCTTGTACCTCCATCTGGAGGTGTCTGGGGAGCTGTGGGTGCTGTGGGTCCTCCCTGGGTGCAGCTGCTCAGCTGCTGGGAGGTGTTTTTAATCTGTGCCAGCCCTCGCTGTTGTTCACAGCCTGCACCTCATCAAGGTCCGGGTGCCCAGGCTGTCGGTGGTGCTGCTGCCAGGGATCGGGGTCCAGCTGACCATCGGGGCAAAGCTGCAGCTCAGAGGCAACTGGTGAGTGGGGATTCAGTGAGGGAAGCCCCTACCCTGGCATATTTTGCATCTCTTAAGGATTTTGAAGTGTCTGTTACCTATAATAAAGTCACAGAGCAAAACAGACACCAAAATGTCACAGACGTGTTTTATGACAAATCCTTTCTTTAGGATTTTTCTTCCTGAGAAGCGGAGAGACCTCAGGAACAAAATACAAAAAATGGTTATCTGCTGCTGTGGAATGCAACAGGTGCATCTGTGATTGGCCCATGTTGGATGTTTCTAATTAATGGCCAATCACAGTGAGCCAGCTTGGACTGTCTGTCCGAGCCACAAGCCTTTGTTATCATTCTTTCTTTTTCTATTCTTAGCTAGCCTTCTGATGAAATCCTTTCTTCTATTATTTTAGTATAGTTTTATTATAATATATATCATAAAATAATAAATCAAGCCTTCTGAAACATGGAGTCAGATCCTCATCTCTTCCCTCATTCTAAGACCCCTTTGAACACAGTCACACCAAAAGATGACCTGTGGCATTGCAGGAAATGGAGAAGTCTGTTTCTCCTGGCTTTGGTGAGTTTCTGTGTGTAGAGGCTGAGAGATGCAATAATCCCCTTTGCTTTTTTTGCAGCTTGGTCGGCCTGCTCTCAGAACTCATTGATATCTTAGTGGAGGTGAACATTACTGCAAACATTAAATGCACGAATTTTGAATCTGGCACGTTCCAGGTTGTCACTGAAGACTGCCTCTGCATTCTTGGGGCCATAAAGATCAAGGTCCTTTCTGGGTAGGTGCCTGTGGATTTATGTTTTTATTATGTGCAATCCTCTCCTCTTTATTGATATGTGCAGTGTGCCAGGACACAGACAGTGCTCGCTGGTACAGAGCCAGGCCTCAGGGATGGAATTTCCTCCCTATTGCCAATGCCAATTGCATCAGTGGGATGAGGGTTAATTTGCCCTGTTTGCCTGTGGAAATTTTAAGATGTGAAGCATGAGGTTTGGTACCTTTCCCAACACACTTTCTCTAGACTTAGCTGGAGAATTGATATCCAAAGGATAGGAGTAATGGGGCTGGGAGGATTCCAGGAAAACAGGACCATTACATTCCCTGGTTTTGTACTCTGCCTTTGGCTGCTGTCCCATGCCTGGCATGTGGAGTTTCCCTCTGACTGCTGTGGTTCTGTGTAATTCCATGCAAATGTCCCATCTCTTGCTCAGTCTTATTAAATTCTTGACAGCAAGGATTTGCTGACTTCATGTATTGATGAACTCAGCTGTAAATTGATAATGGGAAATATTTTCTTCTATTGCTTTTGAATTACTTACTTTTCAGGTTCATCTAAATTCTCCTAATTAATTTTTGCATTATGCATTATATTTCAATCAGTGCAGCAGCTGATTTGAAAAATGCTGTGTGAGTGAACAGAGGAACACAACTCACCTGCTCTGAGGGTCATGGTTTGATTTTTAACAGGATTAAAGTGATGATTTGCAGGAAGTGAACTCCTAGGGGGGTGAGGGAAATGTAGATATACACAAATGACTTCATGGCAGCTCCTCAGATCCATTTGTAGGCAGAATTTGGGCATAAATAAGAGGTGCTCTATGAATTCCTGCTGTCTGGGTCTTGCCAGCTCAACAGTCCAGAAATATATTGATTATCAGACAAAACTGCCTCTGTGCTGCTGCAGGCATCACAGGTCCTGAGTGAGTTGTTCAGCAGCAGTGTGGAAATGTCACACAGCAGATTTCTCCTCTTGTTATTCCAGATGCAAATTGTTTGTTCCCAGTAACTAACATGAAGATATTTCCTAACAGCTCCCTCTTCCCTTAACTACAGCACTGATTTAAATACCTGAGGGAGATACCAAGCACAAGGTTAGACTGTGAGAGGCTCGCTCTTTTCATGCAGTGAAAGCTCCCTGAGAGCTGAAGGAAAAATTTGCCTCACAGAAAGGGTTGTCAAGCACTGGAACAGGCTGCCCAGGGAAGTGGTAGAGACACCACCCCTGGAAGTGCTAAAAAATGTGTCCATGGCACTTCAGGATGTGGTTTAGTGGGGAACATGGTTGTGGTGCAGAGCTGATGGTTGGACTTGATAATTTTAGATGTCTGGATGTCTTTTCCAACCTTAATGATTCTGTGATTTTCAGCAATGAGTGAAATTCTCTCCTTAGTGGAGTAAGTGAGGAGACAATATATATATATATATATATATATATAAAATATATATATAAAATATATATAACACACACATATATAACATATATATACATAACATACATATAAAATATATAAATAAATATATATATAAATATATACATACACACACACACACATATATATATATGTATATATATATATATATATAAAATATTGTATCTCCAGCCCCTGCTCTGGTGAGCATCAGCCACAGCACTGGCCCTGAAGGGATGACTGAGGGTGTAGGAGAATGCAAAATGAAGGCTGGAGATCTTTTTGTCTCCTGTCCTGGAGCGTTGTTTGTGCTGATTTGGAGTTCTTTTCCCTTTTTTTTCCAGCTTGCTCACCCTGTCGGTGAATGAGCTGGTGCTTCGCCAGCTGACAGCGACTCTGCCCGCTTTGGTATGGCTGAGGATTGTCCTCCTATCACAGCTGAGGCACAGAAATACTGGGGGAAAACTGGTTAAATACTGGGAGATACCGGGAAAAACTGGTTGTGAGGCCACAGCAAGATCCACTGCCTCTCTGTGCTGCTCTCCCACATCACTGCTGTCTGTAGGGCTATGCCTCAGATCAAAACATTCCCCTCCAGTGTGGTCCCACATCTCCAGGGATGCTGCAGTGCCCCAAGCCTTTCCCAGCACCCCAGCTGTGTCTATTGCCATGCAGCTTTTTCCCTGGTGGGGAAAGGAGGGCCTGTGGGCAGGGTGGGTGGTGAGGGGGGTGAGCAGTCCCATGTGTGCTTTGTGTTGCAGCTCTGCCCCGTGGTGGATATTGTGATGAACCTTGTGAACATCCATCTCCTGAGCACTCTCAATGGTGAGTTGCTTGTGGAGGGTGAGGCACTGCTGCCCCGTGTTTCCCACAGTGGGAACAAGACCCATTTACCCACACCAAGTCCATCAGTGCATCAGGAGAAGTCCAGCACTTCTGCAGAGCTGTTGGTGAGCCTGGAACTCACACCCCAGCATTCCAATGAGCTGCTCCCACCTAAGCCCTCCTTATTCCATTTCTATGCATCACCTTTGGATTTTTCTTATTGTCTTTGATGCCCTTTTTGTGCTATATCCCAAAGGCAGATCCCACCAAGCTGAATTTGGGGATGTCCTGGCCTTTTGGAGTATCAGCAAGCACCCCTGAGCCCTGAATGCTTGGGCCTGTTTGAGGGTGTGGGGGCCAGGGGAGGTTGTGTTGTTGCTGATTTCCCGGTGCTGTAACAATCCTTTCCCTGTGTGTAGCCGTGATCCCGGTGGGCACAGCAGGAACAATCCACTACCAGCTGGCCAGCATCCCCTACACCTCTGGCAAGTTCCTTGGGCTGGATTTAGATGTAAGTTAATGCTGGGCAGCAGGACCCTGGGAACCTGGCTGTGCATTCCTCGTCCCGTGGGAGCTGTAGAATCCCACGAGGAGCTGGGCTAATGATTTGTCCTGGAAATGCACCTCCAAATGCTTAGATCTTTATCCAAATCACCACCAAGTGATTGTGTGGGCTTTTCTTCTTGTGCTCTGTATGCCAACCCACCCTGAGTTTTCCCCAGGCTGTGTCTGTTGGATGTATCTGCTGGGATGAGCAGTTCTCCTTCTCATGGCATGAGCTGTTCTCTTCATTTCTCTTGCCCTGCAGACCTGCTGCTGGTGCTTTTTGCCTCTGCTGTTCAGTCTCTGCAATGGGTGAATGCTGAACCAGGCTAACAGATACATTTTTTACTTCTGTCTCACTGTGAGGGAAAAAAACCCCAAACAACAGAAAGCAAGCTGCTTGCTACCAGGAGAGCTTTAAAAAGCGAGCAGCTGGACAGAAGCCAGTGGGACACGAGCACTAAAGAGGAGTTTGTGATAGCAAACAGTGCAGCCTGTGAAACCCATGCTGCTGAACTAACTTTGGTGAAATGACTTCATTGGGAGGAGCCTTTGCCCCCAGCCCCCCCGGATGGTCAGAACCAGTCTCCCTAGCAAAAAGCCAGTGTCAGTGTGGGTGTCTGTGCAGCTGGAGGGTGGCTGGGGCAGGTCTGGGATCACTGTGTGCATGCAGCCCCATCACCCCTCGGAGCTTGGAGTGAGACCTCAGGGATGGAGTGAAGCACTGATTTGTGATGTGGACAGTGTGTTATTAGCTAATAATAACATTTCTTATTAGCTAGTAATAAATTTTCTGGTGCTAGCTAATGGCACCTCAGTTACTCTGGCTCACCCTTGTCAGCTCCTTCCATCTATGAGACAGAGTCACCTGCTCGAGTCTGGTGCTTTCCTGAGGGATGTTCATCTGGCACCACTGCCCTCCTGTGAGATCTGGCCGTGCCTCGAGGCTTTGAGGGCTGATGCCCGTGTCACCTCTCCTTGCAGGGCGTGGTGAAGCAGGTGGGAGGCAGCACCATCCCCCACGACTCGTCCCCCTCTGCTTTGCCTCCCCTGATGGACCGGCTGCTGCTCTTGGTGATGCGCCAGAGCTTCCTCAATGCAGTCCTGTCCCTGCTGCTCCAGCTGCCCCCACAGACCTTCCCCTGCACGCCAGACGTGGTGAGTACAGCAGGGCAGTGTTTCATGCTGGAGCCAGTGACAAGGGACAGGTAACGGCTCCAGGGAGGGCTGTTTGTGCCTGTCCCTGGCTGTGTGCATTGTGTGTGTGCTGACCCCAGCACTGCCTCCCTCCTGCCCTTCTCAGAGAGCTGCAATAGCACCTGCACTGCCCAGCTGTGCTCTTGTCTGCAAGGACACCCCTGGGGACACCAGTGGAGAGCAGTTGTGCACTGCCTGTGCCATGGACTCCTGCAGGCTGTCAGCCTTTCAAAGAGTCTGCAAAGTGCCACAGAGAAAAGACATTGCATGTCTGCAGTGCCATCCCCTGGGTGTTTGCATTTCCCATGCCTCTGATCTCTGCTTTCCATGGGAAGTGTTGAGGTCCACACATGGCAGGTGTTGAAAGCCTCTGGGGAGCATCACCTTCCACCTTAACAACTACCAGGAGTCACCCAGAGAGCACTGGGGAGAGTGGGGGGCTCAGGGCACTGTGGGATGGGTGTTGTTGGTGCTGGGTTGTTGATGGGTGCTGTTGTTTTCTGTCCCCTCAGTTCTCCGGTGCCAGCCGCCTGCGCGAGGCCGTGTGGACCATCGCTCCTGCTGGGGTGAGCAGCTTGCTCTGGCTCAGGGGTTTGTGTAAAGCTCTCCAGGATGCACCTGGATGTGCCATCATGCCCCTGACAAAGGTCCCCTGTCTCCTGCTCCCCTCCTCTTGCACCTGAGCCTGTCCTGCTGCCCGACCAGCTGATGGGAATGGGAGAGGGACTGGGGCTCTGCACAGCCCTGCCCTGCTCTCCTGTGTGCCATTGTCTGTTCCAGCCTTCTCCTGCTCCCTGAATGGGGAAAGCCTTCTCTCAGCCTGTAGCCATTGCCATGGAAAGCTGACAAATATCTCCTGTTTCCTGTGTATCCCATTTCTTGGGCACCCTCTGACACCCACAGCCCCCTCTGTGTCCACCTTGCCTTCCTCATCCCTTCTGCCCTCAGCATGGAGAGCTGATCCATGCTGCTGGACCTGTAATTTGGCTTGTCCAGGGTGTGTGTGACCTTGGGGAGGCCCTGTGGAGCCATGGGGCTGTGAGAGTCTGCCCAGGGACTGCCAGTCCCTGCTGGCTGGTGTGTGGGGTGCCAGCAGCCACCTCCATGCCCCCCCAATTCCCACAGTGCTCCGCCTGCAGTGGGACCAGTCCTCTGAGCATCAAACTGGTGTTGAGAGGGAACCCGCTCATCCTCTTGGAAGAAAACAAAGCCAGTGTCAAGCTGTCAGTCCTGATTCAGCTGTTTGGTAACCACTTAGATGGATCCATCCTCAACTTCCTGCTGCTGAAGGCTGTAAGTGTGGATGGAGCTGCCTCAGAGGGGTGCAGCTGGGGTGAGAGGTGGCTGGGATGGGGATGTTTCCATCTGCTGATCCTCTCCCTCTCTGCCTGCAGGACCTTGCTCTAAATGTCCGTGTGTCCATTGTTGGGGGCAGGCTGATGCTGCAGTTGGCCTTGGGCAGGTGAGCTGTCCCCTCACACAGGTGGGGACATTCTCTGTGCTGCAATGTTGGCTCTGGGGCTCCTGCCTTAAAATGTTTTCTGTGTCTGTAAACCAGACATTTCATCTGAATGTGAGAATTTCATACCTGACTGATGGCATACGGTGGATGGGGTAGTTCAGGGAGGATTGCAGCAGTTGGAAAGTTTTAAGAGGCTGGAGGAAAAGTGTGTCAGTTTTATAACAAGGAGGAATGAGGTAACCTGAATAATTGCAAGACTGTCAGCTTGACTTTGATCCTGGGCAGTGGTTTGAAATGCCTGATATTGGACATGAATGATAAAGCAGTAAAGGAAAGTGCTGTCATTAATGCCAGTCAAGGCATGATTAAAGATTGGAGAGCATTCCTTATAGCAGGAGGTTTGAGGATTTTGGGCCATTTAGGTTGTCAAAGAGCTGGATTTAGAAGCAAAATTGGCATAGCTTGTATGCAGCGATATAGGGAATAGAAATGCGTCAAAAGGCTTTTAATTCAATAGACAAGGGTATAACAAGATTCAATAGAAGTAGAAAAGAGAAATTGAAAGTGGAAATAAAGCATCCATTTTAGGTATGGATAGTTGTGTGATTGCAGTGATAGATGAGGAGCTGTAGCAAATTCACCAGACTGTGTGCTTTTACATAGAATCACAGAATGGTTTGGGTTGGAAGGGATCTTAAAGATCACCCAGTTCCAGCCCCCTGCCACGGGGTTCCAGCAGCTCTGCTCCCAGCTGGGCAGGAGCTGTTTCCTTCCTGAAAGTGAAGGGAGGGAGAGGGAAGGTGCAGCCAGGAGCTGTGTGTGCCCTGCTGCGGTGCTGCATCGTTGACAAGCAAATTAAAATTAGGTTAAGCTTTTATTTTCCTGTTTTCTTTTCTCTCTTGCAAGTGAGCCAGCCCCTGTTTTTCATGTCACAATGCAGGTGTCCCTTTGTGGGTCTGTGCCCAGGGGCTGAGTGTGCTTGGAGGTGGCTGGGTCTGGCTGTGAGCTCTGGCTGGTGCCTGGCGTCTGACCTGCTCTTTGCTCTCCTTTCCCTGCAGCACTTCCCTCTCCTTGGAGTCTTCTGATGTTGGCATCAGTAATGTAAGTCTCTAACACTAGTCTGGGCCTTACTGGGCAGGGAGAGCAGCCAAGCATGATGTCCTGTGGCTCCTGGGGAGGGAGGGAGCCAGGCAGTGGCTGTGGGATGCTGTGATGGATTGCCCCTGCTGATGGTCAGAGCTGTTAGCTGCTCTGTGGTGTAGGTTGTAGCAATTCCTCTGTTGCTGGGGTTTCTTTTTCCCTTCTGCCTTTTCTAATAAAGAAAATGTAAAGCTGAAATCTGTTTGTTTATTCACCTCTGCTTGGGCAAAGCTCACACTGAGCTGCAGCAGAAGTGTCACGAGGCAGAAGTTTTTCTAAAGGAAGGACTGAATACAAATTGGAGAAGAAAAGTAGATTCACTTCAAAGAGAAGAGGGACTGTTCTTTTGCTGTGTCAGTGGGCAGTGGTTTGCAGTCCCAAGGGTCCTGCTTGCTGCTGGTGTGGGCCAGGCAGTGCTGCTCATGTGGTTGTTCCTTCTCTGATTCAGATCTCCACCCTGAAGCCCCACTGCAGCAATTTGCTTGTGGAAACGTTCATGCCTGCCATCAATGGTAAGGTGACCTGGATGGCTGCAATGATGGGAGCACTTGGAGTTGTGGGCAAGGAGGGAAGAGGGAGCTCTGTGTGTGTGTGTGTGGGTGGGTGGGTTTGGAAGATGTATAAGGAGTGCTGGAGCCATTAAAACCCTGAAATCCCAATTTTGAGGATTTAGTTAAAAGTCCAGCCTTATATTTGCACCATCCCACCCCAGCATCAGTTCTGGCAGCAGTCAGTGATGGAGAACTGAGGAAAGCCAAGCACACAGTGGTGGCTGAGAATCCCTGCTCCCTGTGCCCTCCCTGGAGCAGCCCTGTGCTGGGCTGAGGACCTGTCTGTCCCCGCAGGTGCCCTGAGCATGGGGATCCCTCTGCCCAAGGTGCTGCGCATTCCCCTGGTGAATGTGGATTTCCAGATAAAAGCGGTGAGTGCTCCGATGGCTGCTCCCTCCTGTGAGGCTCCAGGGCCGGTCACAGGACCCTGCTGGTGCTGCCTGTGTGTGCAAGGGCTGTAGAACGCAATCCCTGAAAGACTGACAGGGCTGCTCTGTCTGACCTCCCTGGCCAGGGAATGTTCCTGAGGATGTGATGCCCACACAAGGTGTGGGCCCAGCTGCACCATGAGCAGTGCTCAGGCACTGGGGCACGTCCCAGTTCCCTGTCCAGGCCCACTTTTCTTTCTGAAGAACTCAGTGGGAGCAGCTCTGATGTGGATCCAGGCATTCAGACAAGCCCTCTCCAGTGGCACCATCCAAAGAATCCTGAATTGCCCCAAGTTCCAGCCCTGATCACCCTGGGGGTGTCCTGGAGCAGCCAGAATATTTCCCAACACCTCCCAAAGAGTTCTGTGCCCTCCTTATTACAAACTGGACGTGAGGACTTCTGCAGGAGGGTTCTGTCTTTGCTGTGTGTTGTGAACCAACATCCCTTGATGGGAAATAATGTGTTTGTGTTTCTCCCTGCTCTCCTCCAGGGCCTGATCGTGTTTCTGGTGTGAGCTGTGCAGCCTGAGGCATGGAGAGGACTGTGGGGGCAGAGAGAGGAAGAGAGCAGCAAGAATGGAATGCCAGGATCAGCATTATCTGCTTTTTTTTTACTAAACTTGATTCAAGGCTCTTGATAATATTTAAAATACTTTAAAATGAATTCATTTGTGTGAGTACAGTTTGACACTTGCAAACCTGACTGGCAGCTCTGTGTACAAACATTTATTTAGAGAAGCTGGTGTGATTTTGGGGTCACAGTCACAGCAGTTGAATGTGGTGCTGCAGCAGAATTGGGAAATTTGTTCTGAGGTAAAATTTTTCCTGATAGAATGGAAAAGTGAATTTGTTGCATGTGGCTTCTGAAGTGAATGTCCCCATCCTTGTCCAGGAGGATATGAAGTGCTGAGTGGGAGGTCAGCATACATTTGTCATGTAACTCTTTTAATAAATGTTCCTACTTTTTTAGTGCTTGGAATGAGGTTCTGGTTTCTGATGCTTCTCAAGGTGAGCTTCTGTCCTGCCTCCACTCTGGGACCTTGTTCCTTTGTGACAATCAATATTTTGGGTTTGAAAAGTCTTCCCACTTTAACTTCCTGAGAAAAAAAATTGAACTTTCAGTGGCTCCCCCTGGCCTGATAACCTGCTGACCAAATGCTAATCCACAAGCAGAAATCAAAATTAAATCGAATTTCCAAAGGTCATGAAGCATTTCCAAATAGAATCTGGAGGGAAAACTTCCTTAGCAGAGGACTGAGAGGTCTGACAGCCCTGGAGAACACCCATGTGCCTGCCAGAGCCACGTCTGCTTAGGCTGATGTCACAGCCTGTTGGTCTCTGCATGTCACAGTGATAAGAACCCCATCATTTTGGATTTTAAAAAGCCCAAATTATTCTGTGTTAAATAAATTACAAGTCTCAGGTTTTAAACGGCCTCTCCAACCCCAGTTTTTCCCAGCACTGGATGACATTACAAGTGTGTGAGTTACTCCTTGTGTCCCAGAGGCTGTGGCAGTCTGGCACTGAGCAGGTGAGGGATGGGGCAAATTCCACCCTGCATTTCTGCCTGAAGGAAGGAAGGAACAGCTCAGTACCTGTGGGGCCAAACCTGTCCTGCTGCAGGAGCTCCCAGCATCACTGTGAGATGCTGCAGAGGGATCTCTGAGCATGGCAGAGGAGGTGCTGGGCCCTTTGGGGGTCCCTCTTTGTGTGAACTGCCCAGCACTCCTGAGCTGTGCCAAACACAAACCTGGTGTCACACACTGTCCCCACGTGGCTGGTCTGCCTTGTGTCCGGCAGAAAGGCTTTGGGTGGGTTGAAGACCATTGAAGATGGGTGTCCTGGGGAGTTCAAACAGCTCTTTTGGTTCCCAGCATGGTGCAGGCTGATGCTGCCTGTGGTGCTGAGCTCCCCAGGGTCAGTTCAGCTGCTGGTGACACAAGCCTTGTCCTGTCCCTGGGCAGAAATGCTGCTCCTGTGTGGTGACACTGAAGCCCTGGGCTGGGTACAGCCTCATCACCAGCTGGACCCCAGTGGGGTGAGGTGCCAGCAAGAGTGAAGGCTGTGGAGCTTTGGAGCCTGCTCAGGAGCAGGAGCTCAGAGCCCTTTGCTCGTGTTCTCTGACACCAGCACACCTTGGAGCTGGCAGAGCAGGCTCTGGGCTCTGTGGGACCCTGTTACCTGCAGGATGGGATGAGGGACAACTCCCCTGTGCTGGCATCTGCTTTGTGCCACCCCAGGGCTCCTGCACTGCTGGGACTCAGTGTCTCCATCCATCCTTTTGCCCACAGGTGGCAGAACAGGCTGTGTTGGTACAAGGTTTTGTTCTGGCTCCTGAGCAAACACCTTCTGCACACTGAGTAAAGTTTAGGGCCCCTTTTCATTCCCGTTTGGCCATCACTTCTGTGTGTACTCTGCTCTGCTGGGAGGCATTCACTTCTTTGGCACGTTACCGAGGGCCCAGTGATCTGGCACGGTCCCAGGCCTCTGCTTGCCTTGACAAAGAAAACAGTGTGGCAAGAACGAGTGATGAGAGCTTGCTGCTGCATGGAGAGCTGGCACAGCAAGCCCAGGGTCACAGAGGAGTGGAAAAGTCATCTTGTGCCCCTGGGAAAGGCTTTTCCTCTTGGGCTCTGGCCTCCATCGTGCTGCTCATCACATGGGACTGAGGGGGAAGCAGTAGAGGAGCCTTTTCCAAAGGGAAGGCAGCATCTTCTCAATGGCACTTGTCACTTCTGCAACTTGTACATCTAATGCTCTGAATTTCTAGTGGCTTTAGGAGTATATCCAGAGCAGGAAACTGCAATCCAGAACCCTTAACAGCTGGGATAATCCTGTTCAGGAAAGTTTCTTTAACACTGGAACCTTGGCAGGCTGGGAAATCTTTTGCTGGGTGAGCAGCAGGAGGGGTTGCCAAGGACTGACTGTGCTGCTGGTGGCTTGAGGGTTTGTTGGAGCCCTCTGTTATTGCTCCAGCAATGCTCCTGGCAAAAGCTTCACCCCTCTGCTGTTTTGTGGGGGCTGGAGAAAGGGTTTGCTCCCCCTGCTCTGGGGTTTGAACCATCTGGCTGGTATGTGCTGCTCCATGTGCAGTAGTGAGGGAAGCTGGGGGTCACCAGGCAGCTCTTCCTGCAGGACTGCCCAGGAAAGTGATGGATTCTGTGTGTGCCAAGGGGGCTAATGCAAACAATTCTTTCAGCATTCCTTTTCCCTGGCTGTGCTGGGGGTCTCAGTAAATGGGGTGACTGGGGGGAGCAGCAGATGACCCTCATTGTCCAGCATGAGGCAGCTCTAAGCTGTGGCTATTCCCAGGTGGGGCTGGGAGTTGTGGGTGCAGCTCCTGAGACTCCAGCCCTGCACTGGAGAGCCGGAGTCATGCAGTGGAGCTTGGAGCCAGAATATTCCCTGCCAAAGAAATGCATCTTTTCACTCCTGTAGCCTATTCCTTTTGGGAAACTGGTTTAACATGTATTAGTCAAAGAATAATGGTTGCAGGAAGCTTTTATTAGGAGCTGTTTCTGCTATGGCCAACCTCAGGCATTAACATCATTAGTCAGGTCCCCACTCTGGGCACATAAACCTTCAGGGTTCTTTACTCCTTGCAGTAAATCAAGCTGGCTTGTTTTGTTTGTTTTTCCTATTTCTGAGGCTTTGAAATAGAAGGTTTTGAAGTGTTTTTCAGCAGCGTCAGAGGCTAGAAATGATGGGTATAGTTGTAGCAGTGAAAGCAGATGCAGATATAATTAATAAAATTTCGTGGTTACGTGAAGCATCTCTGTGGGAGAGCTGAGGTGGGAGCTGCATGATCAGGGGTAAGGATTCTGCTCCTGGGCTGCACGGTCAGGGATGAGGATGCTCCTCCTGGGCTGCATGCTCAGGGACAAGGATTCTCCTCCTGGGCATCAGCACAGCCTCATGTTCTCCTTGTCTGGGGTGGATGCCAACATCACCCAGTGACTGAGTGACTGGGGCAGCTTTTGAAGCTCTGTTACCACCCACCCTCCCCTTTTGGATGCCTGTGTCTGCTGTGGGTGTTTTTTCACCCCTTTATGTTCCTGAGCAACCGGGAGATAT
The DNA here is from genome assembly GCF_028018845.1 of Melospiza georgiana. Taxonomy (NCBI): domain Eukaryota; kingdom Metazoa; phylum Chordata; class Aves; order Passeriformes; family Passerellidae; genus Melospiza; species Melospiza georgiana. The sequence continues at coordinate 7,582,420 of NC_080446.1, forward strand.
GTTTGGTCAGTAGGAAAGAGCATCCCAATGCCAGTGAGCACAGCGCCGGCGCAGCCCAACGCCTGCAGTCACCTCTCATTCAGCATCTCCTCTGTGATGAGCTTCCTCAGAAGCAAAGTGTTGAAAATATAACTGCCTTCAGGTCTAAAATTAGAAACCATTCTGCAGACTGATTTCCTCCCCCTCCTCTTCTTTGTGACCCAGGAAACTCACCAGCTGTAATGTTCCCATAGTAACATGAGACATGGAGGAAAAGCAGATGAAAGATCTCTCCTTGTAGGGACTGTGTTGTTCTGCAGCTGAGAGGCACAAGTCTGTTTTGCATCCTCGTAAATGAGTGGGATTAATTAAATGTAGGGTCTGGACATGATGGGCAAAATTTATCTGTTTATAGGTGCAAATTGTTGAGGGGGGAAAAATGTCAATAGTCACACCAACAAATGCAGAGTTAAAGAGAAATGTTTAATTAAAGCACAGAATGTTGTTACAATCCATTCTCTGTGCAACAAAACTACCAGGAGCAGGGCTGGAAGACAAAGCTGCTAGTGCAACACCATTATTATCCAGAATATAAAACCATGATGTTTTAGTAAGGAAAGACAGAAGATTTTCAACATTTCAAGCAGTGGCAAACCACGGAGCACAGTGTGAGAGTCAATGGAATGATTCTGCTCTACTCCAGACACCGAACTTCACTCCCAGGTTCTTGCCTCTCCAGTCTTTGCCTCCAGCTGGAGGTTGCAGGGGATCAAGACATAATCCTGAGCAAGGAAGGAAGGAAGGAGGACTGAGCATGGTGCCTGTGTGGCTTCATCAGCCCACACAGGGCTTCACCATCACCCCCATGGCCCCAGCCACTGCCTGTGTCCATGGGGCTAAAGAGGGGCTGGGCCTGTTTAAGGCAGTGGAACTTGGTCCTGAATGTTGCCAGGGCTGGACAATCAGGCTCTGATTTATTCTGGAGCTGGGAGGTTAGCATTGCTCCCAGGCTTCCTTTAAATCAAGCACAGCAGGGAGCAGTTTAAATGTCTTATTTGTTACCTTGTGGATGGTGATGTTGACATCGGTGTAAGTGAAACTGGCGATGTGGGGCAGGAAAACCCCTTGTCTCAGGACCTCTGAGAGAAAGAAAGAAAAGGAAGAGTTGCCAGCTGGGTGCTGCCTGGGTCCGTGCTGAGCTTCCCGCATGGCAGCACCCGCAGAGCTCCCATCTCCTCACTGTTTATCTGGGCTGGCACCTCCTCACGGAGTGTGGGCAGGAACAGCTCCTCCAGCAAGGCAGCCTGTGGGGAAAGGCAGGATCAGCTCATGGTGTGGGCTAAAACAGGAGGAGAGGGGCAGAGATCCGTGAGAGGGTCCTGATGCTCACTGCACCTCTTCCCATCCCACAAGGACTCCACTGTCCCTCCCATCAGGTGCAGCAAGCACCCAAAGTCAGTTTTCCCACATTTCCCTGCCCAGGATGGCTGGGGCAGCTGAGGGGCACCAGGCTCTTGGAGGATGGTGCCAGGAGTGGCCACAGCTGGAGGTACCCACCAGTATAGGACCCACATCAGAGGTGGCCAGGCTGAGCTCGATATCCCTGGAAAACAAAGAGCAGCAGAGGAGCTGCTGGTGCTGAGCTGTACCAAGCAGCTTCTCCTGTTTCCCCAATCTCCCCATCTGGGCCTTTGTGGGAATGTGGAAGCTGCAGTTCCCACTTTTCTCTCTAGCCATGTTTCTGGAATTTCACTGTCTCCCTGGGGAAGAAGCCATGTCTGCAATGCCCAAACTCTAAAATCTAAAACCCTCCCCAGCCCAGTCTGGCTCTCCTTTCCCTGCAGTGAGTGGAACGTGTCCCCTGGGGCTCCTGCAGGGCAGATGGGTCATTACTCTACAGCTGCCACAGAGATGATCATCCTGGTGTCAGCGACGCTGATCTGGAGCCTGGCAGTCACGTCCTGTGGGGGAACAGAGGATCAGTGAGGAAACAACCCCACTTTGGCTTTTTGGGGTGTGAGGAGCCCATCCACGCCCTGCCTCCTGCAGTGTGCTCCCTGCATCCTGCACGATGCCACATGGGCAAACCGTGCTGATTTAGAGAAACTGGAGTGATTTTGGGGTCACAGTCACAGCAACTGAATGTGGTGCTGAAGTGAAATTGGGAAATTTGTTCTGAGGTAAAATTTTTCCTGGTAGAATGGAAAAGTGAATTTGTTGCATGTGGCTTCTGAAGTGAATGTCCCCATCCTTGTCCAGGAGGATGTGAAGTGCTGAGTGGGAGCTCAGCATACATTTGTCATGTAACTCTTTAGTAAATGTTCCTAATTTTTTAGTGCTTGGAATGAGGTTCTGGTTTCTGGTGCACTGACAAGAGGAGCACTGTGATGGAACAGGCTGAGCCAGCCCCTGCAGAGGCTGCTCTGGGGCTCAGAGGAAGGGGCAGTGCCTGTGGGCAGCAGGGGCACACTCAGCACATGCTCCCCAGGCCTCCACACCCACCACGTTGACACTCAGGAAGCTCTGGAAGGGAGATGATCCTGCGCCAATCTGGGCAGTGAGGAAGAGCTGCACGATTGCTTTGTCCTCCTCCAGCACCACGTGAGGAGAGCTCCTGGTCACAGCTTGAAGCACCACTGGCAGGTCCTCTTGGAAGAGGGAGCCCATCTGCCGAGGGAGTGGGGATGTTTCTGGGCATGGCAGCATCCCTGTGCCCCAGGGTGGGCAGCTGGGGGACACAGCCCGAGCTGGGCCTGTGCCTCTTGGGGGTACAGGGACAGCAACACACCTGAGTGATCCTCTCAGCCAAGGTGGCCGTGGTCAGAGAGCTCTGAAACACAAAGCACAGCTCGTGATCAGAGCCATGGGGCTGCTCCAGGGCTCTGTGCAGCCCCTCTGATGAGCCCCATCCCACCCCTGGGTACGTGCAGGAACTCTCCTCACACCAGCCATGCCAGGAGCAGCGTGCAGGTTACTCCTCGTGGCAAACTCTCCATGCTCCACTAGACCAGGAATGTTTTTAGGAGCTTGGGGGTGAGGGGCTGGGACTCCTGCAGGTGCTTGGACACACTCGAATTTCTGTGTAGGGTTTGTGGTTCCTCCAAGATGTTCCCAGGGCAGGGCTGTCCCTCCAGGTGTGTATCTCCCACTCCTTCCCTCCTCCCTTGTTCCACTCACCAGGAGACTCACGTTGAGGGCTCCAGACTCTTCCAAGGCAGAGAACAAACTGGTGTAGAAGTGCTCAGAGAAGGCCAGGATGAGGTGGGAAGGGCTGGATCTCGCTGGCTCAGGCATGCTGAAAGGCACAGGGCTGACAGGCAGGGGGATTGCTGCCCCTGCCACTTGGAAAGTTGTCTGCAGCACACAGGCAAAGAGAAAATGAATTTCAAGTGTCTCAGGGCTGTAGCACTCGGTGGAAGCAGGAGTCCTCTTCCAAGGACTGGAGCTGGGCTGTAAGAGCTGGAAAGTGAGGACTTACTTGTAAAGAGATGATGATTCCCTGCTCAGAGTACATGGGGGCAGCCAGCGGCAGGTACTGGACTTGGCAGTTGGGTGTGATGGGGAATGGAGCTGCAAATGGAGCAGAGGGATGCTCAGGAAGAGGAGGGAAGGAGTGTCAGGCTCTGGGAAGTGTCTGGGTTTTTACTCTGGTTTCCACAGTAAAAAAGACTGGGAGAGAGCTGGGCAGAGGAAGCAGATCCCAGGGAGATGATGGCAGCAGAGCCTCTGCTACTGCAGGGTAGGAATTTGTCCCCCCTCATAATCTGCTCCAAAATGCTCCTTGAAACCCTCAGTTCACAATGGGACTGAAAGCCAACTGCCCACCTGCCAGAGACATCAGCCGTTCATTTGGGAAAAGCAGCAACTTGGAGACTTCCAGACAGATCTGTGGAATAAAGAACAAAAAGAAAAGAGGTGATAGATGGACATGGGGCTCTGTTGGCACTGGGTGTCCCCAGAAAGTCTCTGAGGTGGGTGCTGCCATTGGCTGTAGCAGGAGCCAGGGGACAGTGACAGTGTCCAGTGGGCACAGAGCTGTGTGTGGGGGGAATCTGGAAAAGCACCAGGTAGACACAAAGTGCTCTGATTCTTACAGACCTGTACAGTGCTCCCTTATGCCTTTACAAACTCTGTCTTACTTTTTCAACGTTGATCTGCTTGTCCACGTCTGAGCTCGAGGACTTGCTGGGTAAAAACAACAGAACAGAAGTTAGGAGAAAACCAGATCAGCCAAAGGTGGATGAGTATCTTTTATGTGACCCAAAAGGCACCCAGAGACAGAATTACCACTGTTTTCTATCAAGCTACGATTACAATTCAGAATCACAAACTCCTGGAGAATTGCCACTGGACCTACATTAAAAGCATTCCAGCTGCACAGCTCTAAAAGTAGCACTCCCTTGTGACAGACTGAAACTCCTTAAAATGGGGGAAACCACCCAAAAGTAGAGCAAATCTCCTCCCATGAAGGGAAAGTTTTAGTGTTGGCCTTTGTTAGCTTTGAGGGCAGTGAGCAAGTCTCAATCCAATGCCTAGAAACATTTGTGCCTCAGTTTCTTCTTTCACCCATTACCCAAACCCCACAAGGAGGAAAGCTGTGGGGCTGACCTGTCTGTCTCCTCGGCGCTCTGCACCTCCTCCAGGGTGGGTTTGCAGTCAGAGGTCACCAACTCCAGGTTCCCTTCGGGGTTCATGTCCACGTGGAGGTCTGCCAGGATGGACAGCCTCATCTCCTTGGTGCTTGAGCTGGGGAGGAGAGCAGAGGGCTGGAGCTGAGGTGTGCTGCTGGCCACACTCCCCCCAGGCCGCGCTTGCTCCTGCAGGTGCCTTCAGCCAGGAGCTTGGGCTGGTTCCAGCCTGGCAGCCCCAGCACTCACGGGGCAGATGAGATGCCCAGGTCCACCTCGATGCTCAGCCGCATCCCCGTGTCAGGGATCAGGGTCAGGGAAAACTTGTCAACTTTGACAGAGATAATTTGGTTCCTGCTGGAGCAGAAAGGAAGGTGTTGGGAGACCAGCACAGAGCCTGAGAAACCCCAAAAGTTCACGAGATCTGCACTGATAAATCCACACCCTGAGAGCAGTGTGGGTTCTGCTGCTGCTGGGCACCAACAAAGGAGCCAGGACCTCATTTCTAAACCTCCTGGTCTGCAGCAGGATTTTTGTTCTCACTGGCAAAGTGCCTTTTGTCCCAATATTCAAACACCAGTGTGGGTATGGCAGGGGCAAGAGAGGGCAACTCACCTGCTTGGAGAGGTGGGAGATGGGGCTGGGGCTGAGTCCATGAGGTCCCTCCTGAGGACTGACTCTGCATGTGGCTTTGAAACTTCAGCAACTGTGAAACAGGGCAGATGTTTTGTGAGAGCCTCTGGAGCTTGTGCCCTGATGGACAGACTGAAACCCATTTCCATCCCTTACTGACCCCCTGCTGCCAGCAATGGGCAGGGGGTGAGGCAGGTGAGCTTGAGGAGTGACATCAGATTGTGGTGCCAGGGTTTGGTGTGGAAGGTGCCAGTGGCTGCTGCTGGCATGGGAGGGGTGGCTCTGCACTTACGGTATCTCAGCCCAGAGGGGGTGAGGATGCCCCCACAGTCGGGTGACCTGGTGCTGTGAGCTGGCACCAGGAGGCTCAGGAGGACGCTCAGGGTGCGCAGCATCGCCATGCAGGCACCTGGGGAACGAGGAGAGAAAGAAGAGGAGGAGGAGGAGGAGGAGGAAGGGGGCACCCGCAGCAGCATGGTCAGAACAATGTGGCCTGGCCACTGAGACACAGAGCCACAGATCAGCTCCTTGACTGGGGCTGTGGTGTGGAGCTTGTCAGCTCTGGTGCAATAACAGCCCGCAGCTCTCATGTGGTGTCTCCAAAGCACTGACAGAAGGTTCAGCCTTGAAGAGCCTTTGTAATCTTGTGAGCTAGAACAGTGCCTGCAGCAATATCTCACTTACTGAGGAGCACAGAATGGCCACAACTGGTATAAAAATAGCAAATAAACAGAAGCTAAAATTAATAGAGGAAGGAATGGAAGTTATGGAGGAGTTATAGAGTCAAATGAAAAGGTGAAAGTGTTATCTGTGTCTGAAAAACATTTGGGAATCGTTTATAATGTCTGTAATGCTCTTACAATGTTATGAAAACAAGTAATTCAGAAAGTTTAACCTGCAGAAAACATAAATATTTATCTCAGTCTTTGCAGAAAGCATCACTTCTGGTGAATGCTGACCCTTATGGAGACACACAAAAGTAGGAGCAATGCCTGTATCAAGTTATTCAGTTTGCAAAAGCATCTTTACCTCTCCTGGCTGGTCTTCCCATGCTTCTGACTCAGTCCGTGACTTGCTGTGGCCACACTGAGAAATCCTGCTGGTTTTATATATCCTCCCAACCAAAGCTGATGGGGCAGGAATTGGCAAAGAGGGCTGGGAACCAGGACACTGGGGGGACATTTCGTTTTTTGTACCATTTTTATTGTTTCCCCATAGAATTGATTACTTTGCCTGTTGACCTGGCGAGGTGAAGGATTGAACAGCAGGTGCTGGGGCAGCTTGTCTTCACTGTGGTGTGCCTGAGGAGCACAAAGAAAGGCCTCTGGGTGGAGGGTGCCAAGAAATCAAACATTGCTAGAAAGCAAACGTGGGTTTCTTTGCTCTGCAGCCACCCTTTCTTCTGAACACCACAGGGACAGCAGTCCCTCTCTGCTATGGACACGCTGAGAGAGCTTGGGCTGTTCAGCCTGGAGAGGAGAAGGCTCCAGGGAGACCTCTGAGCCCCTTCCAGTGCCCAAAGGGGCTCCAAGAGAGCTGCAGAGGACTTGTGACAGGGCCATGGAATGACAGGACAAGTGGCAATGGCTTTAGACTGACAGAGGGCAGGGTTATGTTCAAGATTAGGAAGAAATTCTTCCCTGTGAGCGTGGTGAGGCCCTGGCACAGCTTGCCCAGAGAAGCTGTGGCTGCCCCATCCCTGGAAGTGTCCAAGGCCAGGCTGGATGGGGCTTGGAAAAGTCTAGAGGAAGGTGTCCCTGCCCATGGCAGGGGATTGGAACTGGATGAGCTTTAGGGTTCCTCCCAACCCAGACTGTTCCAGGATTCCATGAGAGGCTGCTGTGGATTGTATGACCCTCCTGGCTCAGAAGCTCAGACCAGAAGAGGAGATCCTGGCAATTTATTGGGTAAGGATGGGTAAGGATTTACTAAGGGCTGGGTAAGTCTTTTGAAGGTAACAGAAGTGTTTCTATTGGTTCAGGGAGTTTTAGACCAGACAGAAGATCTGAAATGGCCCATGTGCAATAATCCCTTCCTCTCTTAAACCCATTCCCCATCAAAAGCCACTGGCAATATTTATTACAATTGGCTGAGAATACAGTCAGTGGCATCCACTCTCTTTGACAATATCTCCACAAAGAGTGAAACCCTTCATGGGAGGGAATAAAACCCTCTCCTTCCTGTGCTTGATGTCCACCATGTTCTTCTGCCTTCCTTTTGGCCTGGAGGACAGAGCATGGCCCACCTGCAAACACCATTACACACACACACCCTGCATGGCCTCACCAGCTCCCCTTTGTGTTCTGGCTTCCCCGCCATCCCTGCCCATGAGCTCAGCATGACCAGTGTCCCAGAGAGGGTTGAGCTGCCCATTTTGGCACTGGGGTGAGGTGTTCAGGGCTTGTTGAAACACCTGCAGCCTGGGCAGCAACCATTGTCCTTTGTGCCTCAGTGATGTGAGGAGCCAGGCTCTGCTCCCAGGTGCATCTTGACACGTTCAAACACCCCCAGCACGGTGTTGCTTTCCTGCTCAGCATGGCAGGGAAATGCCAAGAAAAGCAGCATTCCAGCCACGCCGTGCATTTCCATCGAAGGCATCCTGGAGCAGTGTCAGGAGGAGATATGAAGATGGAGCAGCCTGCCAAGGGAGAGCAGGATTTACACTTCCACGCCGGTGTAGGCAGCCCATTGAGAGGCAAGAAATGTGCTCAGAAAAGTAAATCCATCGAGGAGGTTGTAACCCTCAGACGAGTCCCCTGCGGCCACGGGAGGCGTTTTGTGGGATCTGACTTTGGCAGGGACGTGGACACAGCCTGGGAAAGCCTCTGAGAATTGAGTGTTTGCTGTGTTTTAGAGCAGCAGTTGGGAATTTGCCCCTGTGGTTCCTTTTCCCAGTGCAGGTGATATCAGCAGCTCTCCCTGAGATTGGGGATTTTCTGGGGAGCGTTATTATCTGTTCCAGCAGTGCAAGGGTTGGGGATAAGCTGCCACCACGCTGCTTAGAGGTGGATTTTCTCCTCCTGAAGAGCTGTTCTGGACCTGATGATGCCTGTGGAGGCTTAATTAGATGTCAACTCACAGCATAATGACTGATCAAGTTACTAGCACAAAAGTGTCTTTCTGGCATGATGTGCTCCTTGTCGGGAGTTATCCATAAATCTTACACTCCTGTTAGATAAGATGTAAATCTCCTTGTCTGGGCTTAGCAGCAGGCCACCAAGCACAGCTCTGGGAGGGAGGTAATGACGGATTAAACCTCATGACAAGTTTTATACAGAAATGAAGAGAGGAAATAAATTACTTTGTGCTGCATTACCTCACCAGGCTGAGCTCCCAGAGCTGGGTCCGGTTGGGTGGGGTACCCAGGAGGGATGGGGAGGACACGGTGGTGGCCAAAGGGACAGCAGCAGGCTGGAGGAGGGTTCTGTGCAGCCTGTTTGCAGCCTGGTGGGATGTGTGGGTGTCCTGTGGGGGAATTAGGGCAGGGTTGGGGCTGAGGGGCCCATTCTGTGGGCAGGTGCAAGTTCTCATCTTCACTCTAACCCTGCCTGAAATCAGTAAGAATATTATTGAGGGTACCACAATTTTCACTGGGTTATCCCCCAGCTGAGCCCCCCAGTGTTTGCACAACCCCACAAACCTCTGGGTTGCTCCTCCAAGAGTCACAATTACATGTGTGTCTGAAGGAGCAGAATTTGCCACTGCCCATCTTAGGTTTCTTCTCACTCCCACTTCTTTCTGTACCATGTAATTAAACAGATGAGGTTTTTCCTTTGGACTCAGTGCACAAGTCTCTGTTGGCTGGGAGCTTTCATTTGGGATCCAAGAGTGAGAGCTTACCCAGACTTCCAGATTTATCAGTGAAATTATTTATATTGGCAGATGTTGCAAACCCTCAGGGACCAGCTCACACAACAGTATCCCCTTTCATTCTTTTGGTTCTCCTCCTTCTCAGTCAGCTTTTGTAGACTGGCTGTTCCTTACCTCTCTGCAGAGGATCAGCAGGGGTCCTGGGTGTGCTGGGATGGGATTTGTTAATGGAGATGTTTTTTATGGTACACTGCAACCCCTCACCCTCCAGCACAGGCTCTCCCCTGGGGGGTTTGCGCTGAACTCCTCATATCCTGCAAATCCTCCAGCAGTCCCAGCTGCTCTAAATGGGAGTGATGTTCTGCAGAAAATGGCAGAGGAAGCTGTGAAATAAAAGCCCAAGACCGAGGCCGGGAAAGGCATCAGGGGTGAGTGATGAGCCGCAGCTCCAGCCCGGAACAGGGACAGGCAGGGAAAAGGGGGAGGCTGGGAAGTGTCAGCCGGGAGGCAGCCACCAATCACTCCCTGCTAACGAGTGGGATATTAAAGCTGGTGATTTTCTGCATGGCTGTGTCTACAAACACACTAAGAAATGTAACTTAAAGGCAACAAAGCGCCTCAGCTCCTGCCTCAGCACCGACCGGGGCAGGTGTGGCAGCTCTGCAGTGTCCCAGCTTTTGATGTCCCAATACAGCCCCCCAAATTTCTGCGGGATCAGAGCCAGTCCTCCACCCCCCAGATCCATGCTGGATGGGGGCATGGAGACGTTTTGAATGCCAAAACAATTTTTTCCTGATTTTTTTTCCAAATTAGACAGTGTGATTTTTCACTGGGAAGAAACATGTTTCTAAATTTAAAAGTAGATTTAAATGGAAAGTTTGAACAAGATGGGAGAGAAAATGGTAATGAGAATATCAGCAAGAGGTGACTTTGCTGTAAGCAAAAATCCTGGGCATCAGGCTCTGACTGTTCACCAGCTCTTTTCCTCTGTCTTTCCTTCAGGCTGAAGGTGAAAAGTTTCTGTTTCTGGTGATCTTTCTGGTGCTCCCTCCTGGCTCAGGGCTCTTCATGACTTAGTCCAAATGGGAATCACTGGGAAAAGGTCAATGGGAGCCAGTGCCCATGGGAAGCATGGCTGGGGGATCTGGGGGCTCACTCATCCCTGGGGTTTATCCTGTGCTCACCAAACCTTGCTCTGAGCAGTTTTACAGCAGGAACATGGAAATCACAAACCTGATGGTTGGAGGGTGGCTGGGGCAGGACACCATGGGCACCCTGAGGTTCAGCCCCAGGAGCTCCCACATCCCCTTTGTCAGTGTTAGAACAATTCTCCCAGCAGGAAAATCTCAAAGGACACATTGCTGGTTTGCCAGGATTGGCAACTCCTCAGGGGCAGGTCACAGCACTGTTGGAGGTTTCAGTCTTCAGGTTTGGATTTCTGCAGCACACAAACAATTTTTGCAGTTCTTTTTTCCCACTAAACAAAGATTTTTATGGACAAATTCAGACCAGCTCTAGTGTGCTATTCCATGCAATGTGCTTATTTGTCTGCTTTGTACTCCCCGACTGTCAGAGCTTCTTTTAGGGATGCAAACCTTCAGCTTCGTTTAAAACCAGAAGATGGCATTATTGAGAAAAGGTTTGCAAAGAGAGAAAACACATTTTATTAGACACGAGGCAAATTTTGCCCTAATCCGTACCAGATCAATTTCTTTAGCCAGTGACTTTCCCACCTTTGATCTTCAATAAATAATTATTGCAGGGTGCATGAGGGCTCTGAGGGTGATGATTCTCCCTGCCCAGCATGCAGCCCAAGCTGTGAGCCAGGTCCTTCACAGCACCCTTCAGAAAGTGCTGCCAGTTCTGCTAAGTCCCATCCTCCTCCCATCCCTGTTTCCCAGAGCTCATCTCCTCCTCCCTCTCCTCCTTCTCCTTCTCCTCCTCCACCTCCTCCTTCTTCTCCGTGCACTGTAACACATTTCACAGTTTTGCCACACAAAGGAGCTTTCAGACTGGTGAAAAGCAGCTTTTCCAGCCATCCCTGGGTTTATGCAGCAATTGCGGTGGTGCTGCTGGAATCCCCCTTGTCCCAGCCTGGCAGGCAGGGATGTGATGCTCAGACAGAGCTGCCCTTGGGGTTGAGCCCCTCATTCCCAAAGTCTTGTCAAAGGGCAGACTTGCAGCCCCCAACACATCACAAAGTCAGCCCATTTTAGTCAGATACCTGTGGAGATCTGGCCCTCCTCTTTGCTCAGTGTAAGGCAGGTTTAATCCAGAATAACCCAGTTCAGCCAGGGACAGAGGAAACTGAGGCAAGCCCTGGTTTGTGAAACCAACAGTGGAGGCTCCTGATGTTTGTGGTCTGGCAGCCTCAAAGCTCTGCTCCCACTGGACTTTTATCCTGAAAATGAAAATGTTATTTCAAGGAATAATATTTCAAGGAATAAGAAATGATAAATCAGCCTCCTAAACTGTTTCCCCCCCAGGCATAAATGCTCAGAAGGGATGCCTGCTCCCAATGTGCATTCTTGGAGAGTTTTGGCCACCAGTAACTCTCCTGGATATGGCACCTGTGGGATGAGACCCTGGCACGTTCCTCCAGTGCCCAGCACTGCTGGGACAGTCACTTGTCACCCTTCCATTGCAGAGGACCTGGAGGAGGGAGTGCTGGGCAGTGCCTCCAGCCAGGCTCTGTCTGCCCAGTCCTTCAGAGGCAGGAGGGACCTGCCTGCATGCACAGAGCCACAGCAAAGGATGCAGACAGCTTCTCTGAGGCCTCCTGGAGCATTGTTCTGTCCTCAGAATCAAACCCCCCCTTGCTATCACAGTTCTTTGCCTTTCTGAAATCTCCAAAAATCAACACATCTCCCTTAACCACACCCAAACCCAACTGAAATGGCAGCAAAATTCTCCACCTTGCAGCATCCATTTATCTACTTAACTCATGGGGGAAGTATGCCAAAAGCAGAGACTAAACTAAAATACACAAACCCAAGAATTCCCACCCTGTTGTTTTTCCCTTTGGGTACTCCCAAATCCTTTGGTGGGCAGGGAAATGCTGGAGATGCTGGCAGTGCCCACCATGGCCAAGGTGTCTCTGGCAGTGTCTCCTGCTCATTTCAGGGGTGCTGTGTGCAGGGATCCTGTCTGACCTGCTGGACAGCACCTACAACATCAGCGGGGACAAGGCAGGGACACTGCCATGGTGGCTTTGCCATACCCTGGGCCACCCCTGGACTTGGTGTCATTAGTCCATCACACACAAATACAGAATCAACTGTTAAATCCCACCCAGGTGCTTTTTTTGGTGGATTTTTTAAAATCCACAGAACATGTTGGTACTAGACATGCCTGCCACTGAGACCCAAGGGATGGGGACTCTGTGGCTGCTGTCCCCAATCCCCACTGTGACCAGGACTCATGGGAGCAGCAGGGTGCTGGTATTCCTGGGGTGTCTCTTCCTTTCTTTGGCTTTCCAAGAATTTGATTCCACACACTGAAATAAAAAGGCCTCATGACCCCGTAGTGAGACTGTCCTGCTAAGCACTGTCAGATCCAGCTGGGCATGGCTGGGCAGAGGCTGTGCTCTGAAAGAACTGAATCAAGAATAAATTTATTTATTTATTTATTTATTTATTTATTTATTTTATTTATCCCTAAATAAATCACATTTGCACCACCCACACTCCCACAAGATGGGTGCAAGACAGTGACCCCCCTGCTCCCAGGGGGCACATGTGTGAGGGATGGGGAGTGTGCCCAGGGATTCGGGACCCCAGAAGGAGTTAGGTTTGGGCTGGTGCTGGTATTTATCAGCTGCTTCCCTGATATCGATCCCGAGTGTGTAACTCACTGACTCCTGGATAATTTCTTGTCATTAGCAAGTCAATAAACAGCTTTGATCCTGATTTCATCGAGCTGACATGATTTGAACATCTCTTCCTGGTGACAGGAAGCTGGCACTGAATCGAGGATATCTTTGGAAAGATTTTTGTGGGGTTTGTTCAGGAAATTACTCCCAGGAAAACCTGCTGGAGATGCAGGCTCCAAAAACCCTGTCTGTTCTCCACAGGGATTTGTTCTGCATCATGTGTAAGGAATCATTCTCCTTGGGAGTCCTCAACAGTGAGAAAGGAGCTGTAAAACCAGCTCCCCACAAAAACTGGGGTTTGTGATGCCTCTCTTCATGTCACTGCGAGCATGGGCCAGATCTCCCTTTTTGTTCTTGTGTTAGCTAACAAACAAATTGAACAGTTTGAGTCTCAAGCCTTTGAGCAGAGCAAAAAAATGAATCCAAATATCTGTCTACAGCTTTCCTGGAGAATTCAAGGCTGGGCATCTCAGAGAGCACCTAGTTAATTTTTCATGAGGCAGCTCTGCTGCTGAGGCACACTGTCATGTCCCTGGTGCTGGTGCCCTGGGGTGGATGTGCAGCCTTGTCCAGAGCTGTTCCCTGGAGCCCTACACAGACCCAGAAGCCCTGATCCCTCAGCAGCAGGGATGTATCAGTCTCTCAGTGGTCCCAGAGGGATGGCAGGGCAAACCTTGGTTTCCTCAGGCAGACAGGCCATGTCTGAATGATGCCATCAATGAGAAAGTAGAGCAGATCCACCTCATTTTCCAACCATAGCTAGGACATTTCCCCCAGCCTGCTCTGACTGGAGCCTGCTGATCAAGGTCTCAGACCCTTCTTGGGGGTACGTGCCCCTTGCTGTTTGCCTGACAGCTTCATTTCAGGTGATCCAAGCACAGAACTGAGGCAAGCATGTCTGTTCACACCAGTCCTATTCTTCTCCCTCTGACCAAATCCGTTCTGGTTTCTGTCCTCACTCAGTAATTTGGCTCTGTGCTCTTGGGGCTTTGAAAGTCACTTTAGCGAGACCCGGACATCACCATGTCAATCTCTTTATGGGAATCTGCTTCAGTTTTTCCAAAATATCCAATGGTCAGAGACCTCTGCATTCAGCAGCCACTGGGGAGAGGCCAAGTTACTGTCATGCCTGAGAGGTCACTGGGCAGGAGCTGTTCCCAGAGCTGCCACCCTGCCCCTTCCCTGTGCACTGACCAGTGTCGGGGCTGTCTTCATGGTAATTCAGGTTTTGGACAGTGGCTCCTGGACCATGAAGCGATTCAGGATAAATGATAACTTAATACCATCCTGTTAACACCCTCGTCCATCTTATCAAAGGTCATGATCTCACCATGACAGCTGGGCTTTGTGCTACTGAGGTCCTGGCTGATCAGGTTGCAAGGAGAGTGACAACTCCTTCAGTGCTTTGATTATCTTTGCCACCCCTTCCTTGGCCTTTAACTGAGGTATTTTTTCAAAGCTGGAAATAATGTGTGTCCAAAGCTGGCTAATCTGCTGGAAATATTTATTTCCAAGTTTACAGAAAGTATTAACACTGAGCAAGCAATTTTTCTGGATTATTTTTCAGCTGAGCTGGGGACCAGCCATTGCCATCCACTCCTGTTGTCAGTGCGGACATCAGGGAGTGAAGAGTTCAGCCCAGTCCCCTCAGCTGGTGCATTCTCCCTTCATCACAGACAGCTTTTGCTGGGCTTGTCAGGATGTGCCCCATTTGGTCTGGGGCCCATGGAGGGAGGTTTCTTTTCCCTGCCCCAAAGAGCTGCTGCAGTGTCTCTGTTCTCCTGGGCAGCAATCAGGGCAGGGGCCTGCAGAGAGCTGCAGGGAGGAGGCAGAAGAGGCTGGGCAGCTGCAGCACATCTGGTGCATGGGGTGGTGTGCCCACAATGGGATCAACGATCCTTCCAGATCTTCAGAAGGATCCCAAACCAACAAGTTCTGCCCTGGCAGCTTCCAGGTCAATGGCATCAGACTCTCAACAGAATCTTCCTGTTAAAGCACATCCCACCTCCAGCCCTCCGGAGCACTCTGAGCAGAGGTGATGGACTTGGAAGCAATTCCATGCCAGTTAGATAAGGACAGCATTTCCCAGTTAGGTGGTGTCTCTCCAAAGAGTCTGTCAGCCCAGGCTGTCTGTTAGGCTGTGATATTGATCAGGCTGTAGGCAAGTTGGATGGGAATGCTGGGCATGTCCTGGTGGCCTGGACAGGGAATATCCAGCTCTATTAATATCTCCACAGTCTGTCTTTACACTGGAAAATGTGCTGCCTGGTCCTTCATTTATCATAACACATGGCACATCCCCACACAGGGGCTTACTGCTCAGCACTGCAGCCCTGAGAACTGCAGGAGTATGAGCAGCCAGGGGTGGCCAGTGTTTTGACAAGGTTTTCAGTCAGAACATCAATTTTATTTAGAAGGAAAAAAGAAAGAAAGGTATTTTATCAGGGCATGACATCTCAGCCATGTCCTCATCCAGGCAGGATGAAAGGATGATGAACCACACCAGGCACCCAGGGCTGGCTGGATCTGCACCTACAGGTTGCTCAATGATTTACCTAACTCCTAATATCTCCAAGGAAATATTTGCAGTGGAAGTCACCAGAAACAAGACCTTGTTTGTTTTGCTCCCCACCAATTATTTTGGATGTCCCAAATGACATCACCTGCATTTTTTCTGCTGTGAAGCTCTATATATGAAGATCCTGGGTCCCCTTGATCTTCAGCAGACAGGGACATTGGCTGGAGAGAGAGCTTGGTCAGGTAAGAGCAAACTTATTCCTCAAAAAGTGTGCTCCTTGCTTCTGCCTCTGCAAACCCTCAGTGTTCCTTTGGGAGTGTTGGCCTTTTAACAAAAATTGTTATTCTTGCCTGCTGCTTGCCTGAATCCTGCTCTCAGAAGTAAATGGTGCCTTTCAGTGCAATTTTCTCCAGAAGAGATGTGCGTGTTCATTGGATTTGCAGCCCTTGCAGAAGAAAGGGTATTTCAGGGTTTTCATAAACAATTATCACTTCAATTATCTTTGGTATAACTCGATTATCTGCCATAGATTTCTAGCTAAGGTGAATTAGACCTCTCACACTTGTTTTGATCCCTTTTTGATGAGTTATTTACATTTAAATAGATTTGGAGCAATGAAGTTCATTTTGATTCTTTAAAAAAGAAAAATAAGCTACTTCAAGTTGTAGGTACCACAGAAGTATTTCAATGACATTGAAATATTAAAGTTTACTTTCTCTTTCTTACAATTCTATCAGGTGTTTCCATGCAGAAGGAAGCCTCAGAATCTGATATTTGTGCAGAAATCATGACATTCTCTCTGGAAGTTCTCTCCTTGCTCGATACATTCCGTGTATTTATACTCTGTAGATGTTGTTGTTTTTCTTCTAGAGACAATCATGTTGTCAGAAATGTCTTGTTTTCCCCTTCTGTGGCACGCAGGATGTGTTTCTTGGAGAAATCCCCATCCAGGATGGATGAGTCCCAGATCGCACAGCTCAGTCATGCATTGCTCCCCAGCACTGGGGGGGTCACAGCAGGAGCATCCCAACCACCCTTTGCTCTCCCCTTGGCTGCTCTGGCCATCGGTCTTTGGAGTAACTGGTGCTGACACTCTGGTTCCGTCCGCAGGAAAGAGCCACCAGGAGTGTCACTGTCCATCATCACCATGTGATGAGGAGGCAGGACAGGTGCCAGCAGCCTCCTCCCCGGTTTTGTCTTCCCTGACAGGAGTTCCTTCTTTCTCCCTCCCTCCTTTCTCCTCCCTCCCTTCTCTTTCCTCCCTCCATGGGCTGGTGCTCCCTCTCCCAGCACTGCACTCATGGCAATCACTTCCCACAGCTACCAGGACCGAAGATGTCGGTGCTGTGGACTGTTGTCCTGCTCAACAGCCTGCTGATCCCTTCACAAGGATTTATAATCCCATTATCAGTTGCCAGACCAGATACGAATGGTAAGTGTATGTAAGAGACAGGATTTATCCTTCTTTTGAGGCCAGTTCTGCTCTTTTTGTCTCTTAATCATACTCAGAAAATCAGAAGCTGGTGCAGATCTGCCCAGCAGCTGTGGCAATGCAAGTAATTTACATTTATAAAGCAGTTTGGAGATGGCACTTCAGTTACTTTACAGAGGCTGGTGCCTCTTTTGTATGAAGAGGGAGAGGGGAGGGAAGAGACAGGCTGGCACACCTTGTGTAGCTCACAGTGACCTCTGATTCTGTTCTTCAGGTTTTAAAGGTTCACCAGCCAAAGATGTTCCCCAGAGAGCTTCAAGTGGTCTCCTTGGTGGCAATCTGCTTGGTGGTCTCCTTGGGCAAAAAGGACTTGTTGGAGGTCTCCTTGGTGAAAACGGTCCTGTAGGTGGTCTCCTTGGAGAAAGAGGACTTGTTGGAGGTCTCCTTGGTGAAAATGGTCCTGTAGGCAGTCTCCTTGGGCAAAAAGGACTTGTTGGAGGTCTTCTTGGTGAAAATGGTCCTGTAGGTGGTCTCCTTGGAGAAAGAGGACTTGTTGGAGGTCTTCTTGGTGAAAACGGTCCTGTAGGCAGTCTCCTTGGGCAAAAAGGACTTGTTGGAGGTCTCCTTGGTGAAAACGGTCCTGTAGGCAGTCTCCTTGGAGAAAAAGGACTTGTTGGAGGTCTCCTTGGTGAAAATGGTCCTGTAGGTGGTCTCCTTGGAGAAAGAGGACTTGTTGGAGGTCTCCTTGGTGAAAACGGTCCTGTAGGCAGTCTCCTTGGAGAAAGAGGACTTGTTGGAGGTCTCCTTGGTGAAAATGGTCCTGTAGGTGGTCTCCTTGGTGGAAATGGTCTCCTTGGTGGAGATGGTCTTCTCAGTGGTCTCCTTGGCCAAGATGGTGTAGTTAGTGGTCTCCTTGACCAAGATGGCATCCTGGGTGGTCTCCTTGGCAAAGGTGGTGTTGTTGATGGTCTCCTTGGCAAAGATGGCCTTGTTGATACTCTCCTTGACACTGTCCTTGACCTTCTCATTGGCAAGAACGGTCTCCTCGGCAGGAACGGTCTCGTTGGCAGCCTCCTTGGCAAAAATGGTGAAGAACTCATTGGGTGAGTGCAAGTGGGAGATGGTGACCCTGAGCAGCCTGGTGTGTCTGAGGCATGCTGGGGAAAGGAGGACCTGTTCTGGAGCCTGCACACACAGGGCTCCCTCCCTCCCTCCCTCCTCTCCTGGGGTGGGTTCATAAACGGGGGTTCATCTCTTGGGAGTGAACTCTGCCTGGCATCTCAGGGTGCTTTGTATGTCCCAAAAGCTGCTCCTGACTGGTGGGGATGCCTGATGACCCAGGGGGAAGAGGACCCCAAAAGCACAGCTGCAGTGCTGGGGGCTGAGGGGACAGGGCTGTGCAAATGTGCTGTTCACTGCCTTTTTCCTTGTTGCAACCATCCAGACTGAGAATTGTGAACAACACCCTCCCCAAAATCAGTCTGCGCTCCCTGCCGGGCTTTGGGCACCAGGTGGACTTCAAGACGCAGCTGCTGGTAGAGAGCAGGTAGGGCATGTCCATCAGGGGATGGCTTGGGGCAGGGGGCACCATCTCTTTGGAGAGAAGATGGTCAGCAGTGTCCTGAGCTGCCTGCTGTGCTTCCCCTGGGCAGCGTGCCGGGCCAGCCGCTGTGCCAGCAGGTGGAGGTGGATGCGACCATCCTGGTCCGGGACACTTGGACGCCTCACCAGAACGCTCTGAACTGCGAGACTGTTGACATAACCACCCATGTGAGGTAGGAATAAGGTGTGAGGGAACATCTGTGTGAGCAGGTGGCCCATGGCCAGCCTGTGGCTCTTGTGGCAGTGGGACACCCTGGTGCTGTAGGTCATTGATGGCAGCAGCTTTCTGCTTGGTGCCTTGAAGGTGATCTAGCTGTCGGGCTCAGAGGGGAACTGTTGACCTTTTTCTAAAATTTTGGCTAAGAAAAGAACATTTCTGGGTGTCGGGAACCTAGCGCTGGGCACTGAGTATGGACAATGCAAGCAAGGCCTCACATTTCTCCTGTGTGAGGTCTCCTTACTTTCCAGCACTAATCTTTGTCTCCTGCTATTTCCTATTTTCCTGTTACCAGACCCAGAGTGCCAGTTCTGGAAGAGCCTTTGAAACGCCTGCTCAGCAATACCCTGAATGATCTGGTTAGTCTGCAGAGCCACCTTCATGCACAGAGCCGGGTGGGCAGGCAGCATTTTGGGCAGGGCAGGCAGGAGGCCAGGCTGCCCCATGGATGTGGATATTTGCACAGCTGTGAGCTCAGCTGAGAGGTCAGCCTCTCCTCCTGCTGAAAGGCAGCACCAGCACCAGTGCCAGGCTCTTCTGGCAAACAGATTTCTGAGCAAGGCACTGGTTTAGCAGCCACTAACTCAGGTGAGACCCACGCTGGCTAAGAGGGGCGCTCACCCACAGGATGCTGAGTCCTGTGTGATGGAATGTGCCCCCCAGCACTGCCTGCAGCAGCCCTGCCCACATGTGCAGCCCAGCCGAGCCCCCTGTCACTGTCTGTGTTGGTGCCATGTCACCCACTGGTGCAGCGGGTCCCAGGACCCCCTCACTCCCCTCTGCTTCCCCAGGGCTGCAACATCATCAACGCCAAGCTCAAGGTGTTGAGCTCCCTGCTGGGCTCCAGGAACCGTAAGTTGACACCTCCTGTTTTCCTCCTCCCTGTCACATCCTGCCCTTAGCATTGCTTGGTTTTTTACATTTGGTAAATACAAATATTTTTGTAATTTTCTAAAGCCACATCTCCCAGCTCAACCCCAACATTCGGTTTCCCCGCCCCAGCAGTGGTATCCAGCTCTTCCAGCAGAAACTCACTACCGGAATTATTGCTTTTAGAAACAATACTGTTGCTGCAAAGTATTGTTTTCTAGTGGCTTTTCTAGCTGGGAATGCTGTGAGTGGGAGCTGCTGATGGTTCCAGTATCTCCTGGGACCATGGGATTTGGCAGAATCCCTTGCCATTGCAGCTGAAGAGCTTTCTTCCCTGTGTTCACAGAGGTGCTCCCCCTCGGGGCCCTGGGGGACTTGCCCTCCTTCTCCATCCTCAGTGGGGATGCCATCCAGGTGGATCTGAATGTAAGTGCCACTGTGTTCCCTGCTCCCAAAACCTTTGACTTTGATTCATTGGAACATGGTGGATGTTTATCAAAGGCTACTCACATTTCAGCTGCCTTCAGGCTCTGTTCACAGGAAGGTTCTGATAAGTCTGCTCCAGCCACATCCCTGCTATTGCCACTGCTGGGTCTTGTCTTTATTTTTTGCCTGCTAATCCTTGATGGTTGCATGATCAAGAGTGGCTTGATGCTACTTAATTAAGCATAATTGTAGCACTCTCATAGTTTTTAATCAGAAAAGTTTAATTTCATACAGGAGCAGCAGTCACTGCTTGCAGGCATGTTCTGTTTATAAGTGGTTTGTCAAAGTTTGGTAATTGACAGGGACCAGAATCATGCATAAAATATCAGCAATGTGTGTTTCCAATCAGGATATGTGGCAGTGTTTCAGTGGGGAAGGTGCAGCAGATGCAGCCCTTGCCTGTGCCAGAGCAGCCTGGAGCAGCCCTGTCTCATTTAATGCAGACAAACCTCATGGGAGGCTCTCCCCGAGGTGCCCAGTGCAGCCTCTGAGCCCCACCAACGCCCCTCCCTGCTCTGTGCCCTGCAGCTCCTGTCTGAGAATGGCAGGGATGGTGTGACGTCCCCCACGCAGGAGCTGCCCCTCAGTGCCAGCCTGCAGCTGGCCACCGGCCGCCGGCCCCGGCTCAGCCTCTCCCAGGACACCCTCAGCGCCCTGCTGGAGCAGGGCCAGGGCCAGGGCGCCCTCAACCTCAGCATCACCAGCTTGGCGGGCAGCAATTCCCCTCTGCAAGGCCAGGTCAGTGTCCTGCTTGCCCTTGGGTGCCCACCTTTGCCTGCTGTGTTTGTGGGGTCCAGCTGAGCCTGGTGTGGGCTTTGCCCAGCCCCTCCCGGGCAGCAATGACACCAGTGCTGTTCCCACAGGTGACCCAGAGCAGCTCGCTGACCGTGTCTGCCCTTTTCCCCTTCATCCCCCAGGTAAGTCACCTTCTCCATTGCATTGGCTCCAGCCCCTCACTCACCCCACCCCTGCCCTGACCTCCTCTGTCCCTGCAGCTCAGCCGGGCCCTCCCTGGCTCCCTGCCCCTGGAGCTGCGTGTCCGAGTGAGGGATGAGCCAGTGGTGGCTGTGAGGGATGGAAGGGCCACTGTCACCCTCAGAGCCACTATTGACGTCTCCAGCCCTGCCCTGCAGACCCCCCAGGGGCTCCTGTTCTCCGTCGATGTGGTGAGTGAGCTCCTGGGGGATGAGAGGCCTGGAACAGGGCCATGGCTGAGGCTGGAGCACTGCTGGCATCCCCATGGCTTGCCCTGCCCTTGGCCCTGCAGCGTTTGTGCTTTTGTATTTACTGCATCATCAAAGCGGTGATGCCCAGCCCTTTAAACAAGCTCATAACCAAGCACAAAGTGTAAGTGAAATGTTTCAGGAATAACACAAAATAAAGACAGGAAGGCAGGCCCTGGGGAGAGAGATACATGATGCCATCTGTCACGAAAATGTGGCTCCTCGGCACAGACAAGTGTTTTTTCTCAGAATGGGTAATTTACAAATACACTTTTCAGTCTTGGGAGCTGTGCAGGGGAATAACCTCATTTCTTTCATTGTTCCATTTCCAGGACATCGTTCTGAACATCACCCCATCAGTCTCTGATGGCAAACTGCAAACCTCCCTAGCTCTTGACAGGTAGAGCCCAGCTCTGCGGGTGGGGGGCTCTGTCTGGGGACAAATGGGGCTGGTGGGGGACAGTGACGTAGACATGGTAAAGATGTCAAGGGCTTCTGGAGCCTTCCTGCCTCCTCCCAGCCCCAACCTCCGACCAACTGCGTGGTTGACATGATGAGAGAATTGTAAAAAAGTTGCTCTAATTTTAAAATCCTGCATCTTTATGAGGGTGAGAAAACTTCCAGACCAAGAAAGGGCCTGGGGGAGGCTGCACCAACACACCCCAACTGTTCCTTGTTTTTATCTTTTGTAGCATCAACCTGACACGGTTCCCCCAAAGCCTTGATGCTGCCAGTGTAAGTGCATGCACTGGGTGGAGGTGCTGCAGTGAGTGATGCAATGGCCAGAGGCTCTGTGTGGGAGAGGAAATCCACAAGCTCATTCTTCACTTTTCATCCTTCTACTTCTCTTGGCAGAGGGCAATTTCCCTCTGCTCTGCAGATCCCCTGTGCTCTACAGCAGTGACACTTGGGTGTATCTCCTCACTTGGGGGTGCTGGGAATCGGGGAGGAATAATTAAAAAGAAATTAGCCAAAGAGCATACCCACCCTCAGTCCTGGGAGTGTTTCAGGGAAGGAGGATTCCTAGTTCTTGTATTCGATAGCAAACTGAGCAGAACTCAACTGATCACCCTGGCATGGCCCAATAACCATTGCTCTGACACATCCTCTTCCCTGCAGGCCTCCTCGCTGGCAGAATGGCTCAAGAAGGTCCTCACAGCTGTATATGTGCCTTCTGTTCAAGGTATGGGGGTCAGGGTCCCCTCTCATCTCAGATCCAGCTGGATTTGAGGCTCTCCCCCTCCCTTTGATGCCTTCATTCTGGGTTTCATCCCTGTGATGAGATTCCTACACCTGTTTTTGCAGATGCCCTCCGTGTGTCGGTCCCACTGCCCAACGTCCTCAACACCAACCTCAGGAATGCTGAAGTTGCCATCACTGATGTAAGGATTGAGTTTTCCCACTGTGCTGTGTCCTGGGAGTGGGAATGTGTCCACCCAGGGCTGGGACATGCAGATCTCCCACAGCCTCACACCACCCTGGCCAACCTCATTTCCCATGGGCTGCTCTCAGTTTCCCTCTGCTGGTTTTCCACAGGAAAACTTCACCTGGGACACCAGCAAAAAGCTGGTGAAAGTCTGAATGAGAAAACTGAGTTGTTTTTGTTCTACTTCTTCCAGGAGGATGAGTTTTCTGGCCAGAGCACTCTGGGAAGATCCTGCTCGGGGGGAACCTCGTTGCTGCTCCCTTTCTGAGGCAGCACATGCACCCCAAGTCCTGCTCTGCTCCACTGTCTCCCTCTTCCTTTCTCTCCAGTGCTGCTCTGTGCTGTGGCTGTGGCCTGAGCAGGACAGGCAGCAGCCTCTGGCTTGGCTGGTGGATGTTTGGGGGTTCCTGTGGCCCCTTTTAACATCCACAGCCAGGAGGCAGAGCTCTTAGGCACATAGGCTGCTCTCGTATTGCTCTTTCAATAAAATTTCTCCCTGTCACAGTATTTTCCTCTCTGGATATTTATTTATATGATTTTCTGGCTCCCCACAGCTGTTTACCTGCTCCATGCCCCTGTGCCACATGGCACACAGATGGGTGGGGAGGCTGTGCCTTCAGAGGACAAACTGGGACCTAGAGAGAGCATTTCTGGAGCTCAGCCTGTGGCACCAGGTGTGAAGCAGCCTCTCAGAGGGGCACTGGGTTGGGAGCACGTGGGTGCCCTGGAGCCCATCTCTCCTGCCTGACTGGTGGGGGGCAGAGGAGAGTTGGCAATGCAGTGCTGGCACAGCTCTTGCTGATCTCTCCCTCCCCTTTGGAGCCCTTTGGAGCAGCTCCTGCTGGCAGCAGGTCCCACATGGAGCCTGCTGGTGCTGGTTGTGCAAGGCTCTGCACAGATAACGTGAGCACACACTCCATGGGGATTTATTTATTGTGTAAGACACACCAGGCTGTCAAAAAAAGCATATTTGATCTCACAATGGTATTAAGTGTTGAGGACACCAGAACAAAGGTGCCCTTATGGCCAGGAGTGGCTGTGGAGGTGTCCCAGCACAGGGATTTTTTGGAGGAAACACCATCTGCTGGGAAGGAGCTGGCAGCTGCAGGATGGGTGGGACAAGCCTCAGGAATCACTTCTTGAGGTTCCTCAAGCAGTAAAGGAGACAAAAATCTCTTGGTACTATTCCAAAGCCTCCTCACGCACTTGCTGGAAACTTTAAAAATTCCCCCTGCTGTGGTAACCTGTGTGTGCCAGCACGTGGGCAGGTGCCAGCAGGGATTTCTGTGGAAGAAACAGATTTCCCAGCACTTTCCTTCAGGTGAGTGCAGCCTCACGTGCTGCAGCCACAGAGTCTCACACACCTTTTCCTTCCCTTTTGCCCTGGGCTCTTGGGAACAGTGCTGCCTGATACTGGCTGTCCAGCAACCTGCTGCTCAATGCTTTTCCCTGGTTTACAAGTCATTATTTATAGTGGAATATATGAAACTCACAAATTGTGTTTTACACCTTCAATCCACTGGCCAGCTTTGGAAATTCAAGCACCTTTCCACTTTTCCTGCAGCATCCTCACTGTAGAAGGATCTGCTGTGTGGGTTAAAGCAGAGGTGCCCATGGACCAGCATAAGGTCTCACTTTAGGAGGACCTGAGCAAAGCCAGGCTTGAAATTCAGGATAAGGTCAGGTAAATAAAAGGAGTTCAAAAAGGGGTGCAAGGTACTGTGAGCTTTGTTTTACCCCCAAACCTTATGATATACTCCAGTGAGCCAAGAAAAAACATGGGAATAAATACAACAATAGTAGGAATGGAGTGAGTAATTCCAGTTTATATTTAGTGACTATATTTAGTGACTATCAGAAAATAGGTCATTATAGCAAAATGAAAACCCTTTTCTGAGAATCCATTCATTTAACATGAAAGTTTAAGGAGGTTTTGTGTAGTGCTATCCTTCTGAGGTTCTGGTTATTTTTATCATTAAAAGGTTAGAACCAGGCCATTTTAATAAGAAGGGTCAGTGTGAGTCACTGATACAATTTCAGCCTTAATTTGCACAACTCACCTGAGGGTGAGGTGGGCTTAGGTTGGGCTGTAAAGGAGTAAAGTGAAGGAGTAAAGTGAAGGAGTAAAGTAAAGGACTTTTGAGTGTTGGTGGGTCACCAGTGCCACTCTGGAAGTCAGGGACCACTGGGGGTCCTTTGGGATTGACCCCCTCATTCCAGCACCATGACCAGCCAGGAAAGGCAGGGATGGCACACGGAAGGGGAAGGGCACGATGCTTGTGGGCAAACCTCCCCCTCCAAACTGCATCGGGAATAGTTTTGTTTTAAATGCTATTAAAATTTCAACTGGCCGGGCTGTTGAAAGGGGAGAGCTCTGGAAGTGCCGCAGGTTTGCAGGGCAGAGGAGGCTCCTGGGCTGCCAGGGAAGGGCAGAGCAGGCGGCAGTGCCGGAGCCTTTGCCCGTAGAGGGTGCACGAACTGCGCTCTGCAGAGCCGCTCCCGCACAGCCCGGCGCTCGCTGCGCTTGGATGCCCGGCAGAAGCAGAAGGAAAAACAAGGCAAAAGAGCCAAGCCTCTGATAAAACTGGGAAGTAACCTAGAGAGGAAAATAAATGAGAAAATTCGGTGTCTTTTGGCATTTCTGGTCTGACTGGCCTCTGATTCCCCCAACCCTGAGAATGGCTGGAGCCCAGGTGTGCTTAGAGCTGTCACCAGCAGTGTCCCTCTTGCTGATGGTGGCATTAAAATCACCCTCCTGAGAGGGTGAGTGATGGAGGTGTCCCCTGCTGGCATGAACCACCTCACCATGAAATTCTGCCAGCCCCAACCCACGCCCCGCAAATGCACCAGGGCATTTCCCTGTTACAGCCCTCCCTCCCACCGTGCCTGCAGGTGACACTAACCATGTCACAGGGCCAGTGCTGCTGGTCCCTGTGCACCCCTCACACAGCCACAGGGAGTGGTGTGCTGCCCCAGAGATCCCAAGGCACAATTCTGTCCCGTGTGCCATGTCCACAGGTTATTTTAATGGACACGGCACCGGGGTCTTCTGAGACGTGAGCCCATAGTGGAGGAACCACTCAGCCTGAGATTTTCTCTGCTCATTTGAGGAGACTATACACCAGCAGATAAAAGGCAGCAATAAATTTCCCATCGGCTATTTTGGGATGCAAATTACAGTTATCTCATGCAAAATCCAAGCAGAAACGATTCACTCTGCTGCTGCAATTGCCTTGCTCCGGGAGGTCTGTGCTCCACGCTATTCACAGGGAATTGTTTAACAAGACCCATTTACTTTGCAGCAGGTTGTTTTCATGGTGCTCCTTTATTTTTCCACAGCCTGCTCCCAATTGTGGATAATTTATTGGCAAGTGTCCCGAACAGACTTCTTCCTAATCTGGTAAGTCGGAAAAATAAAACATTCTGGGAAGGAGCAATGATTCTGAAAAGATGTGGTGCAGTTCCCTGTGGCATCACTGGTGCCTGGAGCAGGAGCAGAGCCACTGTCCCAGGCTGCTGCATCCACCCAGTACTGTGGGATCAGTGGGAGACACATTCCATGGCTCCACCACCTTGGGAGAAGCTTCTCCTTCCTTCCCAATGCAAGGTCTGCCCAAATGCTGAGAGTTCCTAAAGATGTCCTGGACTGTGCTATGGACTCATGGAATCTCTCTCCTCCTGAAAGACCCAGGGTGTTTCTAGCCATCCCCCTTGGTCTCCTGGGTCTCCTTCCTTCTCTGAGGAAGGTGCCCAGGGCCAGATCCAGAGCAGGGCCACCATTCCAGGTGTCCAGTGCTCCCATTCCTAGGGAAAGCCTGGCAGAGCTAAGCAGGGCTGTGTATCCTTCTCTGGCTCTGAATGTGGGTTCCCACCATCCTTCCCCAACCCTTGCAGCTCTGCCCAGTGCTCAGCATTGCTCTGGGACTCGTCAGTGACCAGCTGGGACTCCCAAACTGTGAGCACACAGTGGGTCCTTGTCCTGCCTTGTGCCGTGTGTTATCCAGTCCAGCTGAGGGAGGACTGGGACACCTTTCCCTCCTCTGGAACTGAGACACCTTTCCCTCCTCTGCTCCACCCTGGCCCCAGATCTGCCAGGAGTAGGGGTGCACAGGAGCTCCCTGCCCAGAGCTCTTCTGGATGAAAAGAATCTTCAGGCAGGGAGGGGGATTTGCAGCAGAGTCCAGCAAGGAATCACAGATCCCTTCCTCTCCCCTCAGCCCTGGTATCCTTGGATTTGCTGGGCAGCATCCAGTACACCCTGTCCAGCCTTCCCCTGGTAGCTGGCCAAGTCTCAAGGTGGACTTGAATGTGAGTCCTGCATCTTCCCCTTCCATCGGTGCACAGGGCTTGGGATGTTTCCCTTAGCTTCATCAAGGTCTCCTTCAGCCATGTGCAGCTGGGCAGGGGGCTGTGGAAGCTGGCAGAGCTCCTGGCTTCACGCCTTGCTCTCACCTCTGTCATGGGAGAGCACAGCAAGGTTTAGGTTTCACAAACTTTTGGAGAAGGAAGTGTCACGGGAGTGAGGCCGTGCGTGCAGCCCTTCCACAGCGAGGGAGCGTGAAGCTGACCGTAAAGGCAAATATTGCAAACATTTGGACCTGTGTTTCCTTCCCCCGTGACTCCAGATTGTCATTGGGTGTGTGGCTGGAGCCAGAGAATGTCCCCAAACTCCCATGGGCCCCCATGCCACCCCTGCCACCCACAGTGGAAGCCACATCCTCCCACTGGGCCTCCTGAACTTCTGCAGCTGAGATATAGCTGTGCAGCAGGAATTCAGGATCAGACTGTCCTGGAGAGCAGCACTGTGCAATTGCTGCATTGGTGGGCAATCTGCTCTGCAGCTCCTGGTCACTGTTTGTGCTCCCACCAGCAGAAACTTTTCATTTTTGTGTGTAGCCAGATTCTCAAGGCATACCCTGAGCCACATGAATTGCTGATGGAAATTGTAGTCCCCACAGCACCAGTGGTGACTTTAAAGAAAAATACAGGTGATCCAGCTCACAGCTGTGATCCAGCTCAGAGCTGGAACAGAGGTGATGGTGATCCACCCAGATGATGGTGATCCACCCAGGTGATGTCCCTCTGCCTCCTGAATAACGTGCATGAAGGAGCAGCTCATGCAGAATTTCCTTCCATAGTTTCCCCTCACCACAGGGCAGTTTCCCCACAGATGGAAAGCCCAGTTTCCCTGGGCTGCAGCCTGGTCAGAGGCTGGAGGAGCCAGCCCAGCCCTGACCTCTTTGTTTGACCACAGGACACCTTGAGGAGACAGGGGCTGCACATAGAGGGGATGGAGTTTGGGGCTGAGACCTGGGGAGCAGTTCAGCAGTGACCTCCCCTCTGTGCTGGGCTGGTTTGTGTCCCATAGCTGTGCTGGGAGAGGGGATTCTCCTCCCAGGCTGCTGAAAATTGACCTCACTTGCCTGAGGATCCTGAGTGTCTCTCTACACCCAACATGGCTCAGCAGCAGCTCGGTGTTATCCCTGTAAACCTTGCATCCTGCCTGCATTCTTGAGCAGAAGGAAGACACGTGTGTTTTCCGTGGAACATTGTGTTTCCAACTCTTTTGTGGGTGCTTGGAAGGGTGTGGGTGTACTTTGCATTCTTGTGCTCAGATTCAATAAAGGCCAGCCCTCTCTGCAGCCACAGCAGGTGCTCAAGCCTGTGGGGGTGGCCAGCTCTGGTGACAGCCCTGGGCTCAGGGCAGACCTCAGGTGGGAGGGCTGCAGCCCCCTCTGTCCACCCCCAGATCAGGGGGTGCAGACCCAAATGTGTCAGACTCTTCGTGGCCTGGGCCCAAAGCTCTGGGGCACCTTGGTCATATTGGGCACCCATCACACCCTCACCTGCCCTGGGCTTCGTCCTGTGAGCACTTAGGGCCCAGGGGGGGAAAACACTCAGCAATGCCCATGAACTCTGCATGAACCACATGAAACTTCTGCAAATTGAAGGCTCCAAAGGCACCCATTGCTCCTGGGTGAGAGGGAGTAGCTGGGACAGCTGCAGCATCACTGCTTGTGAGACTGTCCTGCCCTGGTCCAGCCCAGATCCACCCTGAAACACACACGGAACATCAAAATCAGATTTTCCTGTCATCTTTGATGCTCCTTTTCCTTTCTCTATTTATTTCTCTGTTTTCTTTTATCTGGTGTCTCTCAAGCCTCCTTTAAACTGTGGAGCTCTTCCTTGGACACACAGCCAGCTCCTGCTTGCCTCTGGGGCACAGGCAGTTTTCTCAGAGCAGAGGGTGCACCACAAAGCCATGCTCTCCTTCATTTGTTTTGCAATTTGTGAGGTTTCTGTACGTAATTAGCTCATTGGGAGGTAATTTCTCACCTCTCACTGTCCTTGGACTCATTCTGCTCCATTTGATGGTGCAGAGCTGTCCTGAACCAGCCCTGGGACACTCCCCAGAGCGGGTGGGCACCACAGCCAGGGTGAGGGGTGATGCTGCTGGCCACAGCAAGGTGTGGTGCTCAGGCTGCTGCAGGGGTCACACTTCACAGCCAGCAAAAGGGAGCTGTCCCTGCTCCATCCTTTCCTTGGCTTTCCTCATTCCTGCAGCTCGGGTATATAAAAGCAGCTGCCAGCAGCCGTGGCCATGGGCAGCTCCACCTCGACATCAAAGGGTCCAGGTAAGTGGCACTGAGGGACCGTGGCCACCGTGCCAGCTCCATCAGGCGACCTACAGCACAGAATAACTCAGCTTGAAATGCAGGAATTTTAATGATGCTTTCCTTTGATTTCTGTAGCAGCATTTAATCATTTATGAAAATTAATTTTTAAAGCTAGCAGAGCTCTTGCTTGTTAAATTCCACGTTTATTCCCGTTGTTGTTAAGTTTGTGATAATGACTAAGCTGGCAGAAAGGACTGGGAGTTTTTTCATGATCTTGGTGACCAGAATTCAGAGCAATTTTCAGCTCTCCAGACCTCATCTCAGCTGGTGTAAAATAAGTGTTTATCTGCAAAGCCAGACGTGCCTTTTGCATGTGCAAGATGCTTGGCTCACTGAAATGTGCATGACCGAGGAGCAGCACCCTGGCAGATATTGTTAATAACTGCAGAGATAGGTACCTGCATGGTCACGTATTCTCTAAGAGCTCTTCTAAGAGCCCTGACATCCATTCTGGCACCCTTTTGCAATGCTGCACACGTCTTTCAGAGCCCCTCCAACAAATCCCACTGATTTTATTTGACACGATTTTCAATAGAAGCTGCTCGAGCCTCTCTCCTTCTCCCCTGTTCAATAATCACAGCTACAGGAGCTGTGCATCATTACGTGCTGATCAAAGGGAAAATGTAAAAGACAGTCGAGTGAATTAAAGTCTAATTTAATTGTGCCGAGAACTGTCATAGAGGGGGTTTTTTAAAGTATCTGGAAGAGATAAAGAAGTTGTTCAGTCTGACCTAAATAATGTTATTTCTCAGTGCTGAACCTCTGCAATCTGCACCCTGTACATTGTTTTTCTCAGAAGGGACAAGCTGAGGTGTCTGTTCAGGACATGAGCTGTCCAAGAAAATGCTCCTAGAGCTGGGACCCCTGGCAGTGCTGCAGAGAGACCATTTTCTAATTTCTTTCCATGCATAAACAAACACTCCCCAGCCTGCACTGTCACCCTGAGAAGCCCAGCTCGGGCAGGAACAGAAGGTCCTTGAAGGTACTTTCTTTTGGCTGGGGGTAGATCAAACACAGGGAAAACAGACTCTTTTCACAGCTTGAGTGGAACAAGATGAGAAAAACAAACAACCTGCCCACGGGAAAGCGAGTTTGATTCTGGCCATGCTTTGAGCTTTAATAACACAGGGTGCTCTTCACAGCAGGCAGAAGGACACGGCTGTGACACTCGTCATTTTTTATTTGGCTGTGCCCCTGTGAGTGTTCCTCTTTCAGGGCCATTTCAGAGTGGTTGGAAGCCATCCGTCTCTCTCAGTACAAGGTCCTCCTCCCTCATCTCCATCCCTCTTCCTCTCTTCAAATGGCATTTTCACTTCCCTGCAGTGTCAGGCACCCAGCTCTGCATGGGGGGAGCACGGCCAGGCATGGAGACATCGATGGCTCTGGGCTTGCACTGCTCCCTGATAGCCAGAATGGGAAAAGAGGGCTGCAGGTCAGGGCTGGGATGGAGGGCATGGTGTCTGGAGGCTGTATGTCCAGGAGGAAACTCCCCACCAGCCCAGGGCAGTGCACATGAAGGATGGAGAGCTGCACCAGAGCCCAGGCTGTCAATGCCCATGTGAAACTGGTGTTTGGGCTGATGTGAGTCTTCCCACAGGTGCTGTGCCAGGACATGCCACCCTTTTGGTGTCTCATCCTTCTCGGGGCCCTCCTGTCCCCCTCCCAGGGCCTCCTCAACCTGCTGAACCCGGCACAACCCAGCGGTGGTGAGTTCAGAGATGTTCTTTGTTTCCAGGGCAGAGTCACAGCACAGTCCTGTGCCATTTTGTGCTCATGGCACGTCCCTCTGCTCATCAGGGAGCTGCCTCCTGGCAGGCCCTTCTCCGTGAGGAACACAGATTTGTTCAAGGGTGCTCAGGGCTCCCTGTGAGCACCCTGAAGTGGCCAAACCAACCTTCCCTGTCAATGAAACCCTCCCAAGAGTGGAAGTCCAGTCAGTAACTGGGACTCTCTTGGTGCAGGTCTGCTTGGCACTGGTCTCATTGGTGGAAAAAGTGGGTTGCTTGGCACAGGTGCCCTTGGTGAAGGAGGGCTGCTTGGCACAGGCCTCCTGGGCAAAGGAAGTCCAATTGGAGCAGAAAGTGGAGCTCCCATTGGTGCAGGAACTGAACCCATTGGAGGTGGAATCCTTGGCACAGGCCTCCTAGGTAAGAAAATTTGGCAAAGGGAGGGTTTGTGACCCTAACCCTAGGCAGAGCAGTAGAAGCAGCCTTGATCTAAGGCTGGTTCCAAGGAGAAAGCTGTGGAGGAAGCCATGTTGTGGTAGTTTTGTGTTCCCCTGGGGATGCTTTTTGCAGCTGCAGTGTGCCTGGAGCTCGGGGCTTTGTGGTTTGAAAACCCTAACCCTAGCTGAAACCCTAACTCTAGGCAGCAAACATTGCCTTAAGCTAAGGCTGGTTCCAAGGAAAAAGCCATGGAGGCAGCCATGTTGTGGCAGTTTTGTGTTCCCCTTGGGATGCCTTTTGCAGCTGCAGTGTGCCTGGAGCTGGGGGCTTTGTGGTTTTCAGAACCCTAACCCTAGGCAGAGCAGTAAAAGCAGCTTTGAGGAGGGTGTCTGGGTGGTAAAGGACAGGATAGTAAGGAAATTCTGTCTTTTGCAGGAGGACAGCCTGGCAGCAATGGGCTGCTTGGCACAGGCATCATTGGTGGGAAAGGCCTCGGAGCAGGACTCCTTGGTGAAGGACTCGGCACAGGACTCCTTGGTGGAGAAGGACTGGCCACAGGAATCCTTGGTGGAGAGGGAGTTGGCACTGGAATCCTTGGTGGGAAAGGCCTTGCAACAGGCCTCCTTGGTGGGGAGGGACTTGGCAATGGTCTCCTCAACAATGGTCTCCTTGGCAATGGCCTCCTTGGCAATAACAGCCTTCTTGGAGAGACAGGTCTGCTTGGCACAGGGCTTCTTGGAAAAGGAGGTCTCCTAGGCAATGGAAGTCTGCTTGGACTCGATGGTCTTCTGGGTGAAGCAGGAGGACTGCTGGGTGCAGCAGGAGGACTGCTGGGTGGTGAAGCCCCCCAGAAGATGACACGCTTCGCCTGGTGAGTCAGAAGCCCCGTGGTGGGGCTCACTGCAGGGTGGCCCATGATGTCCAGGGGATCAGACCTTCCCTCTCATACAAACCACCAGTCCCAGGCTCACAGCTCACATGAGAATCTGCCACAGGGGAACTTCCAACCAGAAATGGGAAAAGTCTTACCTGTGGGAGTCATGTGACACTGCCATGGGCAACACAGCAGGAGGGGCAATCTCCATCTGTGGAGATGACTGAGACTCAGGAGGATATGGCCTTGAGAAACCTGACCATGCTTTGAGATTGGCTGTTTGCAGAGCAGGAATTGGTCCTTCCCCACCTTCACTTTTACCTGGGAATATCCACAGGTCAAACAATGAGCAGGAAGAGATGGGACTGTAGGATCTGCTCCTGCTGGTCCTGCCATCTCAAGGTGGGTTTGCCTTGGTGTCAACCCCCAGGCTGAAGGTGCTGAACCTCGAGAACGCCCGAGTGTCATGGAAGGTTCTTCGTGGGACTGAGCTTGTGCTGAACCTGTACTCGAAGCTGGTGCTCCGCTTCCCAGGGTGAGTGAGGCTGGAGGGTAAGGCCATGAGGGTGCTGGGGAGGATGGGACACTCCTGAGTGCTGGACTAACACCGAGCAACAGGCTGGTGAGAAAAGCTGTGCTGCTGACTCTCCCTGGAACCATTTCCAGCTGTCCTCACTCCACAGACGCTCACCATCCGTGGAAGCGTTCAATAAACGTGGATATGGCTCTGGAGGACATGGTTTAGTGAACATGGCAGGGGTGCTGGGTTGATAATTGGCTTCTTGATCTTAGAGGGAAATTCCAGCCTGAACAATTCTATGGTTCTGGGATCTGATACAGGAGAAGGAGCCTGAGAGAAGCCCCTGAACTGAAGCACTGTCCCAGCCAAGGCTCTGCTTGCAGCTCTGCCCCAGGCACTGGTCTCTGGTGCTGCTTTGACTTCCTCCATAACCTTCCACACCACTTCCTCTTTTCCAGGATTTTTCAGTTTCTGAGTGGATCCTCAGTAGAAGCAAACATCACATCACACATGGCCCTGACCCAGGACTCCCCTGGTGACCTTAAGCTGGTGCTTAAGGATTGCAGCAACCTCCTTGGTGGCTTCAGCGTCAGCCTGAGGAAGGGGTGAGCGTGGGGGTCAGTTGGGGCACTGGGGCAGAGCTTCAGTCTCAAATCTAGGCACGGATTGACAGCCTAACAAGCAGATTTTGGGATTCAGATAACAAAGTCCTGAGCATCTGTAATTCCTGCTGAAGCCTGGGGGAGCTCTGGGCTTGCAGCATCTCTTATCAGAGAAGAGGAGGGGGCTCCTCTACAGAGGAGCTCAGTGTTTTCTTGATGTCAAGTCCTGGGTTTTGACAACTTCCCTGGTAATTTTTGTCTGTCTTTTCCCTCCCCAGCCTCCTCACCAATCTGGTGAGCAGCTTGCTGAACAAGTCTCTTAAGTCCCTCGTCCCTGCGCTGGTGAGTGTCTGAATATTCTTTTCTTTGCTGTGAAGTTGCATTTCAGCTGCAGTCAGTGCTCCTGCCAGAACTGCCTGGTAGATTTACACACACACAGAATCACAGAACAGTTTGGATTGGAAAGGACCTCAAAGGACCTCAAAGGTTAATTAGTTCCAATCCCCCTGCCCTCGGCAGGGACAATATCCATTTCATATATATATATATATATATATATATATATATATATGTGATGCACAGATACATACCTGCAGCCCATAAGTGAGTTACAGAAAATTGCTGATCTTCCTCACAGTCAGAATTTATTTGTTAAGAGTAATTTCAATTTCATCATGTGATGTTATGGGGTAATTTATACTCAGCTGTTCCCTGTGGGACTGAACAGAAGCAACAGCTCAGTTTAGAGCAAAGTGGCCTTTTAGAGGATCTTTTACCTTGTTCAGTAGAACCTGTGCCATTTTAAGAAGGGTGCTGAGCAAATCATATAGTTCTTTTTCCATGGGAGAACTATGCTCTAGGATGAAATCAGGATGTTTGTCCCATCCTGATTTAAATCTGTGGAACTCAAGTGGTGCTGGGGAATGTGCTGCTGCACCCACAGTGTTCTCACCAAGACTGTGCCACTTGTTGCCATTGCAGCTCTGCCCATTAGTGAACGTGTGGGTCAGCATCATCAACATTAATCTGCAATTCCTTAACCGTAAGTCATTACATTTTCTTTCCTATATTAAGTTTCAGGATGACCCTGGGGGTTTGTGTGTCTGGCCACCTCCACGGGCAGCAGGTGTCCTCAGGAGAGCTGGAGCTGTGCAAGCAGGGCTCTGTGCATGGAGCAGGAGCAGCTTTTCTCTGCTGGCAAAGCTGCTGTGGGTGGCACAGTCCTGGCTCACCACCACTGCCAGACACCACAGTCCTGCTCTTCTTACAGGTGTTTTTCTAACCAGGGCTAGATCCAAGCTGCTGCCAAGAGTTGGCTATGCCAGGACCCCCAGGTGCAGCCCCACAGAGCCAGAGGGCTTCCCCTCCCCAGCTCTGTTCATGTCAAACCTCACACACCATTGCTGCAGACCTGTTCTTCCCAGCATTTCCCTTGGGACGGGATCTGCACCTGAGAGCTCCAGGGTAGCAGCTTTCATGGGAGCCTTTGAACCCCAGGGAGTTTGAGATCTATAGGAAGGACAAGGAGTTTTTCCTCCTTGCTGGGCAGGACAGTGCTCTCCCAGCTCTGCCAGGTGCTCTGGGTGGGCACAGGGCTCCAGCAGGCTCAGTGACCCTCAGACAGCTCTCAGTGCCCTGACAGCCTCTCCCTCTCCCCAGGTGTCATCTCCTTTGGGCTTCTGGGGAAAATCTACTCTGCCTTCTCCAAACTGCCAGTGACATCTGGGCACTATGTGGAGCTGGATCTGCAGGTACAGCCATGTCCCATCCCATGTCCCCACACTTCTGCCCTCCCTCCACATTCCCGTGCTCTAACACCCCCTTGTTCTTTGCAGAATTCCCCATTCCCAAGCTCCTTCATCGACTGGCTCCTTCAGAGTAAGTCCAGCCCCAGGGCTGCCACGGGGATCCCCACGGGTGTCTGTGAGCCAGAACGGGGCAGCTGAAATGGGGGACACAGTCCTGGGGAGTGGCCAGGAGTGGGGAGGGCTCTCATGGCTCTGGGGTGCAGCCAGAGCTGCCAGGGGCTGTGCATCTCTAAACAGCCCCACAGAGCACTTGCACCTCACAGGGCACAGCAGTGCTGGGGGTGTTGGGGTCACTGGCCCTCAGAGGTGGCCCCCAGCTCAGATGTGAGCAGCTTTGCTCCTGTGCAATGCCAGGTCTGGAATACAGTAGCAAGAGAAAGTCTGTGCACTCCTACCTGTGCCCTGCACAGCCCTGGAAAAGTCATTTCACCTCTTATAAAAGGATTTAATAATATTTGCTTAATAAGAGTGAATAATGGTCCTCAGGATGCTGCGAGGATTAATTAATATTTGCAGAGGTGATTGGAAGAGCTCTCAGCTTCATATGCATGGAAAGTTAATATATAGGGAAGGGAAGGAAGAGTTGGAAGTCTTCCCAGCTTCCCCAGAGCCGTGTTCCTGAGGGCACTAAATCATCTCTGCCCATAAAGCTGGGGCCTCTCAGGCCCCTGGTACAGCAGGCACTGCTGAGCCTGTTGCTGTGCTGGGGGACACTGGGGACTGTCAGGCTTTGGGCACCTGGGGAAGGGAGTGCACTGACCTGGGTGTGTCTCCCCCAGCTGCAGGTGTCAACCCCAGCATCAATCCGTAGCTGCAGGACTGGCAGAGCCCTGGGTAAGGAGGATTGGCTGGCTGGGACCTGGCTCCGAGCTCTGCTGCCACCTGTGCCGGTGCCAGAACCTGGGCTGGGTGAGGAGAGCCCTGCCCCTGCTGCCTGGAGCGGGAGGTGGCAGGGGGAGCACAGGGCTGCCTGAAATCTCCACTCTGGTGTCCCTCCAGGTGCCCCTGCAGGCGATTCCCCAGGAGGAGGAGGAGGAGGGAAGGGAGGAAAACGACTCAGAAGGTGGAGAATAGACATGAAAATGGAGAAACCCAACCAGGAAAAGACTCTTTCTTCTGTTCTATGTTTCAGCCTTCTCAGATTTTGGTGTCTCTGTCCAGCCTAGAGTTATCTGTGTCAATGATACTCTGTGCCAATAATGATAAGTCAGTAATTAGCCACATTGATAATTAGCTGTGTCAGTGATCAGCCATGTTGATGACACTGTCCCTCCTGGCTGTAATGGTCACAAACCACTTGTTGTGGCACTCACTGATGAAGGGATGCCCTTGATCCCCTGGTTTTCCCTCACACCCATCCCAGCTTCACTAGGGCTGGAGTTTAGGCCAGGTAATGGCTCAGCACAGAGGGAACATTCCAGGTGCTGGATGCAGACAGTCAGGCAGAGTTTGGTCACCTCAGGAATTTCATGAGACTGTACCAACTGCCCAAATCCTTCTGAGAAGGGAAGAGAGAAAAGGGACAAATTCAATGAGCTGTAAACTCTTTGTCTTTGCTCTCCTTCTGCTTCTTGATTGGCTTACAAATTCAAAAGGGATTTTTGCTGTTTCCAGTGATTTCATACTGTTAAAAAGAGGCAAAAAAAGCCCCCAGCCTAATCCAGGCGCACACTCAGCCTATTTGTTCCCAAACAGCAACGCTTTGAACTGATCAGAGTGAATGCTATCCTGCCTTGTAATCTCCAAGTGGATTTGGACGTGCTGCATTGTGGGTGAGGTGGATTTGAGGCAGATTCACACCCTTCTGTTACTCCTTACAATAAAAATGATTTTTCTTCATCTGCATTCAGCACGTGACTTGGTTCCTTTCCAAACTGCCAAAGGATTTTTGCATTTGCAAGGGTTTTGTTATTTATCTCTCCCATCAGCTACAGGAGTAACTCACATGTGCGGAATATTGAATAGGTGAGTCTGCTGGAAAGGTGGGGAACCACAGGGGCTGCAGCTCCAGAGACAGGCCTGAGTGAAGCCCAAACCCTGCCCAGGCTGCCAGACCCCCACTCTCACAGCTTAAAGTAGCTACAGAAACATGGCCAATGTGGCAAATAAATATTCCCCTCATTTGTATTTATGCAGGTTTATTCTGCCCCTGTCCCTGAGCTGCTGGTTCTGTTAGTGTGTATTCCTGCTCGTGCCTGTTGCCAGTGAGCTGGGGCTGTTGGACATGAGCAAACACATCCCTGGAGCTCCAGGGGGACAGCTCCCCCCAAGGCTGGGGCTGGGACCCCCAAGGAGGGCAGGGGCAGTACCAGCAAGCTCTTGGGCACAGGAGCCTGCTCCTGGCTGCACTGGCATCAAACCTCATGCCAGGCTGGCTGTGCCACAGCCCTGGAGCTGAATGGCTGCATGGTGAGGGGGGCCGGGGACAGATGCCCAAGCCCTGCAGCCTCCAGATCCACTGGCACAGCACTGTGTGCCACCAACCATTTCCAAGTGTCCACATTGGCTCTGCTGGGCATTCCTGGTGGGCAGCACCCACATCCTTCTCTGCCTCTGCCCAGCGTGGGTCCCTCTGCTCCTGCCCAGGGCCCCAGAGCCCCATCCAACAGGAACAGGGGAGTCCTGGTGCTGTTAGCTGAGAGTTTGCAGCCAGCATCCTCCTGGTACCACACTGCCAAGGCCAGGGCTCCTGCTCACATCTTCTGAGAGGCAAAATGTTCCCCTGAAAACCCTGGACGTTCTCACTGCTCTTTTCCCAGGGTAATGGTGTGGCTGATGTGTCACCAGTGCCACAGGACCACAGACCAGCCTCTCCTGCTGCTCCTTCAGTCCCTGTACCTCACCACTGTGAGCAAACCATACCCTGAGCAGCCAATGCCACCCCTGCCTGGCCAGTTAATGGCAGAGGTAACAATGCCAATGAGATGTGGGCACTGGGCACGTCAGGGCTGCACCAGAGCACCTGGCTGCAGAAACACCCACACCTGGGGGCTCAGGGAATGGGTCTTGGCTGATGATCTGTGCATGTGCTCAGAGCACAGAGATGAAGGGCAGATGCCAGGTGCCCTTTGATGACAGTGGCAGAGCTCTGTCACACAGGGACAGGATGGGTGGCAGCGTTTGGCCCAAGCTATTGAATCTGTAATGCCTCATTGGGCACCTTCAGTTTCCAATTCCTAAGGAAGCAGAAGGAGGAGGATGAAGGAACGTGCCAAGGCTCACTTGCTGTGAATGATTGCAAAAAAAGGTGTAAATATTTCCTCAGTAACCCTAGAGCCAAAATGCCAAAGCCCAAACCTCTCCGGGTGGCACAGTGCCATCAGGCTGTGTCCCACCTCTGCTGTCACCGAGGCAGGAGTGGGCAGCCCCTGGCCACTGTGAGCCCTGTGGGGACAGCAGCAGCACCTGCACTGCTCTGACCCACCAATATTAACAAAAACAGTGCCATGGGGCATGTCCCTGCTGCTGGCACCACCCAGCCCCAGTGTGCCAGGACAAGTGGCTCTGGAACAGCTCAGATCTTTGTCAGCTCTGGCTGCAAGGGCACTGATGGGGTTTCTCCTGAGGTTCCTCTCACCCTACTGGGTTGCCCTGTGGCATCAGGTCTGAGCCTCTCCCAGGCTTCTGCACCCACTGGCACCAGTGTGCTGTGCAGAGCACCCCAGGGTACTGTCAGCATTGCCACTGCTGCACCGGCTGCTGAGCGTGGCATAGGGAAAGCTTTGCCACCAACACTATAAGGGCTTTTCAAAATGGAGTTTGGATAAGAAACTGTGGGAAGAATCTTCCCTTTAATGAAATGTCAGAATGTTTCCCATTTTTAAAGGAAAGTTGGTTGTAGAATTGCCTCCTGTTTGGTTCTGATAGCTTCAACCAAAGCCTCCTACTATTCTTTTTAAAACTTCCTGTAGTTAAATTATAGAAAGAAGACATAAAAAAAAAAAGAAAAGAAAAGGAGAAGGAACAGATTAAAAGACACTAAATAACCCAGAGAGCAACTTGTTTAGTCTCAAAACCCCATAATCAGTGAATCTCATTTCTGTTCCCATCACTGTCCTCATGGATGCAGGAAGGGGAGGAGGACAATCCTTTCTGGCTGTTCATTTTCACAGCAGTGTGCTGAATATTAATCACTCTCAGACCCTCTGCTGGAGGCACTGCTGCAGATTGCCCATCCTGCAGCCACTCTGTAATTCCTACATGGGATGCACAGCCGGGGTGGGCGACGGATCCCACAATGACCTCGCTCTGTGAGTGGCAAACACACCCCCAGCAGTGTCCCTGAGCACCCTGACAGCTCCATTAGACATGCCACTGTGCATCAGGCTGTTGTCATCCCTGGGTTTGCTCTCCAGGAATCAGACACCTTCTCGTCCTCCTCAATGCAAGAAGTCAATGTAAGGCAGCAAGGTTGAGATTTGGGGGTTTTCAACACTGATGGACTTTGCTTTTGACACCCTTGGAGCCATAACGAGAAAGCCCCAAGCCTTGTCCTTGTGCTGACAGCCCTGCCTGTCCCCAGGCTGGCAGCACTCCAGCCCCACGTTCCTGGTGGCAGGGGCAGCTGCCCCACACCGGCTGCTGAGGAAGGTGGCTTGGACCCAGCAGGAACAGGGACCCTGGGCAGGGACCCCTTGAAATAATGTGAAATAATTCCCTTTCACATTTCCTGGTGGAAGTTCTGCTGAAGGGGAAGAGCCCCTGCCAGGCACACAAAGCACAGAAAGCAGCCCTCTGTTTTTCATAGATACAGCTGTCCAAAGGAATTGCAGCACCTTCGCCTCACGGGAGGCATTTTAATTACTCTATTGACTCGTGCTCCTGAGAGCCCCAGACGTGTCAGAGCTCAGGCTGGGATCAGAGGGATGCAGAGAGACAGGGAGGGAATGCATGACCACCCCTGACAGCCCAGTGCTGCCCCACCACAGCCCCAGTGCCCTGCCCTGCACACTGAGTGGTGCTGGGCCATTCCACGCTGTCCCTGACCATCATCAGACCATCTTCATGTCTCTGATCTGTGTCTGACTGTTAAATAACTCAGCAGCAGGGGAAAAACACTTGAAAAAAATATCTGGAAGATATAGAGCCATTAATGAAAAACATCAGAAAATAGATATCAAGTAATGACACCGCAATGAGAGCTTATTAATAGGAAAGGCTAAAGATAAAACTAATTTAAACCTGATGAGACAAGACATCTCATCTTCAGGAGAATGAGAAGTCAATAGTTGTCTGTCAGCAAAGGAAATAAATTGCTCACAAGGGAGGAGGGAAAGCTGCAGGACTGCTGGGCCCCAGAGAGCAGCAGTGGCTGTGACAGACTGAGATACCCTCTGAATTCACAAACCCCATGGCTCGGAGCTGCCACTCACCACCTCTGTCATTG
This sequence comes from Melospiza georgiana, assembly GCF_028018845.1. Classification (NCBI taxonomy): domain Eukaryota; kingdom Metazoa; phylum Chordata; class Aves; order Passeriformes; family Passerellidae; genus Melospiza; species Melospiza georgiana. Next base: position 7,623,147 of record NC_080446.1, read on the forward strand.
CCATGCAGGTCACAGCCCAGGAGTGCTCCAGGGAGGCACACAGACATGGCGGGAGGCTGGGGACACACAATGCCAACCTGGGGGGGCTGCAGAGCAGCTTGGGGCTGGTCTGGGGTGCACCAAGCAATGGCAATGGAGAGCTCATTGCATTTCCAGCACAGCACAGAGTTCACCATCACCTGCAGAGGAGCCTGCAGGAACAGCTGTGCCTGCCCTGCCAGAACCCAACCACTGCCAGTTTCAGAAAGGAGTGAACTGTAGAACTGTTTTTAGAAATGGAAAACAGTTTTGAAAGCTCTTTATGTTACATTAAATCCCAAAGCTCTGTGCAAAGAGCTGGCTTCAGAAATGGTGATGAAAAACTGCTGAAGGAAAACTCCCTGAACCCCCAGCCCACAGCAGTCCCAGAGCAGGAAGGAGGAGGAGGCCTGGGGGAATGGGCTGGCAGGCACATGGAGCCTGTCTGCTGAAGTGAAAAGCCACAAGAAAAGAGGAGGAAAGCATTTCCCCTGGCACAGCCTGGCAGGCTGCTGGCATCACTCAGAGGCAATGCCTTGTCACCTGCCACCCCCTCAGCAGAGCAAGCTCCAGCTGACCTAAAGCAAACTGTGCTTACAGGCTTACATCAGGGAAAACATCCATCCTTCCCTCCACCAGCACCAGGACATGCAGAGGGAACACAGACTGCAGAGTTCGAGGCGTTCTGGGGGAGGACATGATACACCATGGCCAGCTCTGGCACTGGGAAAAGCCTGACTGCTCTGCCCAAGCTGCTTCAAAAGTTTGGAGAAGGGAGCAAATTTGGGCGGGAGAGTGTAGGCAGTGATGGGAATCAATTTTGAGGCTGTCCTTAAACCAGTAAAAGCCAGTGCTGAGCAGGGAACAGGGGCTGTGAGCACCTGCTGCTCTCGGTGCCTCCACTCCCCCAGCACAGCCAAGACCTGAGGACAAACAAGTTTGTTCTCTGATGGGGGCCAGGGGAACAAACAGGCTCTTGTTCTCCCTGCCAGCGACCTTTCTGCCAGGTGAAGCTATTTGTGTGTGCGGGTGATGTCCAGCCTCACCCACACCCTGCCAGCAGAGAGGAAACTCAGGCTGTGATTTACGAAATTCCGGTGTCAGGAGACACCCTCAGGGCATGGCTGCTGGTGGAAAGTAAATGTCATCCCCGCACTTCAGGTCTGCACTGGGAAACCTGATCTGCCAAAAACCTCCTGAGGTGTTTGCCCATGGGCAGGACTGACTGCAAGGGCACAGCTTTGACCTGCAGAAGGCACAGGTGTACATCAGGGAGATGGGAGGTCTGGGAGGGTTCAGGGCTCTCATCCCTGCTCAGGGTGGGAACAGAAATGTGCAAGAGCACAAACGAGGTAGGTGTCCAGCTTTCCCAATAGCTGGATTTAGGCAGCAAACCTTACAAGTGACACAGAACCTGCATCCCACCTCCAGGCCTCAAGAAAAACAACACATTCCTTCTTCCACACAGTGCCAAAGGACTGACTCAGCCTCCAAGGTCACCATAAGCACTTCCTAATGGATGCTTTGCTGCCTTAGAACCTCGGTCTTCATTCCCGAGGCCTATAAAAACTAAGAAGGCGAAGCAAATGGTGAGTGCTATGGCTCCCCAGGGAGCCCATGCAGTGAGCATTATCATCACCTCCTCATCAAAATGTAAAACCCAGCTCTCCTCCTCATTAGTCTCCCACTCTTAAAATAATGATTGTAAAAGGGCCACAGCTGGCCTCAAAGCAGGATGGAGGGGGGAGGGCACACTGTGGTCTGTATTTTCCACTTGGAATAGACGCTCCTGGGGAGGTCAAAATGAGCAGAGAAAGGTGGGTGTCAGCCCTTTTTCCAGAGTGCTGGCTTGGGCCCTAATCCCAAAATGCCTGGGAATTATGAGCTGAAAGATTTGCCATAGGGCAGTTAAATTTGGCTACTGCTCAGTGGGCTTGATGAGCCAAGCATCTTGGCCTCATTGCCCATCACCTCTGAGGGCTGTTTGCTTATACATGCTGCTGCTTCCTCTGGGATTTCAACCAAACTGCTGCCTCTTCCTGAAACCCCCCTGGACCACAGGCTCATCCTCACTCACAGCACAGGTTCAGGCCCTGGTTTGTGAACTTGGGCCAAATACACATTCCCATGTGGAAGCAGGAGGGCAGAGCAGCCCTGTGCGCCTGTCAGTCCCTCAGAGCCCACACAGACAGTGCTGTCTGTGCAGATTCACTTCCTGAGAAGGGACTCAGCTCTGATAATAAACAAAATGTATTTGTTTCTTGAAGCCTAATGAATATTCAGTGAACCATGCTGTTTTCAAAGAGAAACAATTATAGCCCAGAAAGAGCTGAGCAGGAGAGGTGTCTTTCGAGCAAAACCTTTTCACGTTTATTTTAAAATTCTGCAAATTCATGTTGTGACTGCCCTGCTACCAGCTGTTCCTTCAAAACTGGCCACTGGCTTGAGCCTTTTACAAGGATTTATTTTAATGACATGATTATCTGTATGAAAAGGGGTGATCCTTTCTCACATCTCAGTTTACTCACAAGTGCAGGTCACAGGTCCTTGTTTGAATTTCACAGAGCAGGCTGGAATGTGACATTGCGCAGCCAGGGTCAGCTGCAGGCTGATGAAAACAAGGAACTGTCAGATGCATTTGAAGAACTTACTGGCCATTTAAATCAGTACAACCACTTCTCTTGGTAAGCAAAGGGAAGGACATCCATAGATGTTTGGATTACAAAACTGCACCCCATGTTTTAAGCAGCCATCTCTTCCCACGCATTCGCCAGGCCTGGAAACAAGGAAATCTTCTCCAGACAAGATCCAATCCTCCCCAGTACCAGGGCAAAGCTGCATTCCTTCAGCCCCAGACACAACAGATTCACTGGAGCACGTTAAACACCATTTTTTATTCCACAGTCCAGTGCCACATTCCAACACACAAGTGTGGTGTGGGTTCTTGCATCCCCTTTCCAAGCATTTTGCCAATATTTTGAAAGAATTAATTAATCTTCTGTTACTTCAGGCCTTTCTACCCTTTGACAGTACTCCTGTCACTCTCCAGCAGCTACTGGGGCTGTGTTTTGTAGGTACTACCAGCTTTTGCAGCTCCTAAATTCAGCTGAGCTCGTAGGAAGGAACTGCTCTGCACATCCATCTCAGGCTGGGCTGTGCCAGAGGACGTGATCACAGTCAGAGGACAGACCTGCAGCACTCTGAGGGTGGGACAAGCCTCAGGGCAAGTCAAAATACACAATCTCACAGTACTTGGATTTTGCAAGTTCACACACAGCTTCTATCCCTTTGAACCTGCACACACTATGACAGATAACTTGGCACCAAAGCAAAAATATATATGTATTTTATTATTCCATAAATAAATTTTAATATACATATATATCTTCCTGGTTCTACCATATCTCTCCACCTGACCACAGTTCCTTGTTTCTTCGTGGAGAACATGTGCTGCTTCCACCCAGGGGCAGCAGGGATCCCTCAGTGAGAAGCAGCAGCACGGGACAGGGTGGTCCGATAGAGCGGAACTCCCCGCAGGGTCTGCGAGCTGGCAGAGGTCACCTGAAAGAAACAGCACAGGCCTTCAGGCACTGGGGAGGATCCATGCTAATTTTAGGCTCTTCTGGCAGCAGCTGCCCTAGAGAACAGCACTGAGCAAGGAATTGAGCACTGCAGGTAGGTCACCTTCACCATCACATAGTCCCCGGGCTGGGCCCTGCCTGGAGCCCCGGGCTCAGCAGCATCCTCCAGCTCAGCGTCGGGGAAGATCACCTTGATGTTGCCATCGTTCCTCCCACACAGCTCTGAGGCAGAGCGTTTGCTGGGCTGGAAAGAGGACAGGGAACATTACCTGCATGGCAATTGCTCTGATTCACTGCTGGGCTTTATTGCCTCAGGAATTAATTGAGCACTATTGATGGTATTAAACCCACATTAACCAAGCCCTGGAACAGATCACTGTGTCCAGAGCTGCTGGGTGACACTCACACACCAAAGCACAAATTCTGTGCTTGGCCAGAGATGCATCCCTAACTGATCCCATTCCCTGTGCTCAGCTCAGTGCTCTGGCAAAGTCAGGCTGTCTGTTTAAGTGTGAAGAAACGGTCTTGGGAGTCCTGGGATTACAAGGGGAAAGTGAGAAGGGAAGTCAGAAGTGGCGACTGCTGTGCACAGCCTCAGATCCAGCAAGAAAGGAGGAGGACAATTCCATTCCAGGCCCACTCACCCCTTCCACCAGCACCAGCTGGGCCTGTCCCACCAGTGCTGTGTTGGCCCTCGCAGCCTCCTCCCTGAAGGTGGCAATGAGCTGCTCCAGCCGCCGCTTCTTCACATCTGCGGGGACATCGTCCTGCAGCCGGTGATGTGCCCGTGTCTTCTGCACACACAGAGCCAGAGCAGCCCCTCAGCACCCAGCCTGAGCCCAGAGCCTTGGCTGAGCCCAGCCAGCCCCACTGCTCCTCCAGCAACAGCTTCCCACATTCCAACAGCATTTCAGTTTGTATCACAAAGGAACTATTCCAGTGCCAGCCATGCCCTCACGCTCCTCACATCTTTCTTCTCCACCTTTTAGGCAGAGGGTCTGATGCAGGGCACTGAGTATCAGTGGCTGTGAAAGAGTTTTGCAGCTCCTGTGTGGGATGTGCCTGTGCCTGTCTGTCCATAGACAGGCAACAGATTCTACTAATTCCAGTCTATGTACTGAATGGTGATCTAAATCCCTTTGCTTCCTTAAGTTTCCCAATCTTCTGTCCTCTTCCCCAGCAGTATCATAAACTCTGGAGAGCATTCTAATGGAGACTTACCAACTACCCACTCTTCTCATGGAAATACCTTCTCAAAAATTCACCACTTCTCTCCAGACTTGACTGACAGACCCTCATAGCTGGGCTCCAGCCCAGCACCATCAGCACATTCTTCATCAGCAAATAATGTATTTGCAGCCTCTGCTGACACAGTTGCTTCCCTGCAATGACCCTGGAGCATCTTCAGAGCCAGGTCATTGAGCAGTTACCAACCCTGACACTCCTACAGAGAAGCTGGAAGCCTCCCAGGCAAAATAGCCCTTGCAGAACCACATACCCTACAAGTGCTACCCGGGACAAACAACATCTACCAGCATACAAGTCTTTGGGTATGATTTTCATCAGCTTTTTAAAAAATATGTTATTGTGAGAAATAGCACTGAGGAGTTTAGGGGACACAGCCAGAGATAACAGCCTTCTCCACCAGTGCCTGCACTCACCTGCCTCATGCTGTAGGCAAACAGGAAGCCAACATTGTAGCGGACTTCCCGCAGCAAGGACACCGTCTGCAGGTGATCCTCCTCTGTCTCTCCACAGAACCCAGTGATGAAATCACTGCTCAGGCTCACTCCTGTAACACAGATACAGCTGTACACTTCCCTCATGGAAGACAGGACTGCTGCACTTGGGAAAGGACAGTGAGATGCAGCCATGCCGAGTTCAGACCAAGCCAAAGGAACACGTACCTGGAATAGAGTCACGCACGTGGTGCACAAGCTCTAAATATGCTTCCCTTGTGTATCTGCAATGAACAGCACATGGATTTGCTAAATGGAAACCCACAACATCAGTGAGGAGAAACCAGCAGGCAAATCAAAGGGCAGGACATAGGGCTCCTCATGGTGACCCACCCTCGCCGCATGGCCTCCAGGACTCGGGTGCTCCCACTCTGGGCTGGGAGGTGCAGCTGTTTGCAGATGTTGTGTCGCTCCTGGATGAGCTGCAGGACCTGTGGTAAGTAATCAGATGTCTCAGACAGCTTAACTGTACCTGGGTGCCAAGGGAAGAGTACTCCCTGGTTAAAAGCCAGCAAACTGCAAACCTGCCAGCTTTAGCCCCAACATCCAACTCCCAGGAGCTGCTGTTCCCAGTTTGGGAACCCACAATCTCTTTGTTTGGGAAGGCAGCACAGCCCATACCTCACATTTCAGAGCTGCCTTGCTGCCTGCAAGCAGAAGCCAAGGTGTTTATTTTACACTTGCCTCATCGGGAAAATCCTTGGGGTGTGGAGAGGTGAAACGGATCCTCATTTCTGGATCAATCCTAGAGACCTGGTCCAGCAGATGTGAGAAGCGCAAACCTCCCGCTTTGGCTTTGTACACTGTGCTAAAGCCACGGCTGAGGGCTGGGGCAGCCACTGACTGAAACTGCACCTCAGACAGGTCTCGAAAGCTGTTGACATTCTGACCCAAGAGCGTCACTTCTTTCACTCCCTACAAAATATACAGAGAGGAAGAAATATAACCTGGGCAGGATGGCTGAGCTGCAAGGGCAGCCATGGTTTTACTGCAAGGAGTTTCTGACAGAAGCCCTCCCATCCCTGTCTGTCATGGAGTATTACAAGGGGACTCCAAAAGCCAGTGGTGGAGCCCCATCACAACCTCATCTCTGCAGATAAAGGCACAGGTTACAAGTACCACAGAAAACATTGTTACCAAGAACCACCCTTCCTCCCACAGGCTTGGGACAGGTGGGAGGAGGCTCTGCCTCACCTGATCCGAGAGCATCCTCACTTCCTGCAGGATGGAGGCGATGGGGCGGCTCCTTTCCCGGCCGCGGGTGAAGGGCACGATGCAGTAACTGCACATGTTGTCACAGCCCCGCATGATGGACCTGCCCAGAGGAAAGCACAGGTCACCTCCCTCCTGCAGAACCATCCACACTGCATCCTGCCCAGGATGAGCCCAGAACTGCTGCCTGCAGCCAGCTCCACACACACACCATCCACACTGGATTCAGCTTGCCCTGAGCTAATGCCTCCTGATTTTTGATGCACATTTCCAAGAACGCTGGAAAAAGCTAATGAGGCACAGACTGCCACTGCAGCCTGGCAGTGATCAAAGATCTTTCTACATCCCACTCTTGCAGAATGACACTGTCCTTCCACACACTACAGCCACACTGAGCAGAGTCTGATTTCATGTCTGACAATGTTATCACCAAAACTAAACAATCAGAAGTTACAATGAGTGGAGCATTAGAAGAAGGAATAGCATAACCTGGGGCAGGGGACCACAGAAGGAAGGGGATGAGAGAAGCATGGACTTCAGGAAGAGACAGTGGCACAGAAATCACTCAATGCAGCATCAGGCTGAGAGTCAGCATTCCCAAAGGAGAGGGAGAGAAGTCCACAACAGCCAGAGCTCAGGGCATGCTCTCCAGGGCTCAGTCACACAGCAAAGCAACAGCAAAAACAAACACAAACACAAACACACACACACACTCAGTGCAGCCAGGCACTGCATCTCCTGGGCAGCTGCTGTCACTGACACATCTACTCTGCACAGATTTCCAAACCAGAGCCACGGAAACAAGCACTGGGAAAAGGTACTCACACAAATGCTGTTGTGCCACCTGCACTAGTCTGGACAGGCAGAATGTCAGCATAGGTCTCATCCAGGGACAGCAGGACGTTGGCAGCTTGCTGGCCAGACTCTGCCACTGCCAGCAGCCGGGGAAGATCACGGTAAGCATCAGGGCCTGCCACGACATCGACCAGCTTCTCCCTGTGCAGAATCTCCTCCTTAAGCCTCTCAGCCATGCATCCTGCCACCAAAGGAGAAGGCTCTCGTGAGGCAGTGCTCTCTGTTACTGCCCTGCAGCCCTTCCAGCTGCTTTCACCCCAGGCCAGGGGGGCTGCTGCCAGTGGGACTCAGGCCATGCAGCCCGGCCGTACCCAGGATCCCGACGCGGAGCGGAGCTCGAGCCTGGGGCCGCCGGGCCTTCAGCGCCTTGAGGTGCTGCAGACGGTTCCAGATGGCCTGCTCTGCCTTCTCCCTGGGGACCAGCACAACGGGCTACTGCAGCTGCTGCTCCTGCACTGAGCCCCAGCCTGAGCGCCCAAGTGCTCTGTCAGGAGAATTCAGCTAAAGCAGGGAATCAAATGGCACCTGAGAGTGCGTTTGTGGTGTGTGGATTATGTCTTGGCTCTGTCTTATCTGCTATCACTTTGCTTGCCTGAGAGCATCTCCACTGCAGAAACACTTAAAGGACTAAGCTCTTGGGGACAAAAAGTGCTTTGGCCACACTACAAAGTACCCTGCAATAAGTATTTGGTGTCTTCTCCATTCAGAAAAAACAAGGAAAGTTCCCTTTATATCAAGTTGCCCATAAACATATTTCTCACATTTTTAAAGTACAGACCCTGTACTAGAGAGTCGCTTCAAGAGAAGATAGACTATTTTAAAATAAAATCATTAATTGTGCATGTCTCTCACTGCCCATGGCATGTACACAGAGATTATACTACCAAAGAACTTCCCACTACCCAGAGAAGCAATTCATGGCAAATTAATGTTGTAAATCATAGCACCAGCCAGCCCTACCCTCAACTAAATAGCCAGTTTTATACCTGCATATTCCTTTCCTCATGCAACATCTTTATTGCCTTGGTTTTCAAATGGTAATTCCTTAAAAAGTGTCCCAAACCAGTGACAAACATCTCCTTACCTCACGGAACAGGTGACAAGAAGAACCACATCTGCCTAAATCAAAAGCAACAAAAAGAGAAGAATCTGTCAAAACCAAACAATAAATTCTCATGCCCTGCCCAGGTAACCTAAAGATGTAGACTCTAAAACTCACTTAACTCAGGGAAAAAGACCTACCTGAGTACACAGAAGATTTCAACAAAAAGAGTTGCAAGAAAGAAACAGAAGACAAGCAGAGTCTTCACTAAATGGTAAAAGTAAACTCAAAGAGGAGACAGGAGGATCCTGCTGTGTCCAATCCCTCTCCAACTGAGACAGAGCCCAGTAGTTTAAAGAAAAAAGACAACCCACAGCTTTCTAGCACACTTGTTAAGCAGCTTCCTTCACTTCACAGAACTCAGACTGCAAACCTCCTAACATCCCCCGGGGTTGCACTCCAGAGAAAAGCTGGGACTTGCAGGCACAGCCAGGGCGTGAGGGCTGGGCTCCAGGAGAGCTGCCAAGGTGCTACCTTACCTCGCTCAGCTCCTTTGTCCTGGCATAGCCATTCTTCTGCAGGATGGCCCAGACGATCTCGGTGTCGCTGACGTTCATCTGGCAGCCGTAGGTCTCCAGGTACACTGCAACACAGGCCATGTGACACAGGAGCCTGCTCAGCTCCCATCCACAACCTGTCCTAGCCCCTGCTCTGCGGGAGCAAGCCTCAATCCCACCACTGGAGCCAGGGAAGCAGCACCAAAGCTGCCTGCACCTGCAGCCTACAAGGGATAAAAAAGGGCAGGCTCTGGGAAACTCGTGTGCTCTGCAACACGGCAGGGCTGGGCTGTGACTGCAGAGCAGCAGCAGCAGCAGCTGTGTCCTTACCGAGATACAACACTCGGGGCAGTGAACACCATCCCCGCCAGGGCACCACCCGTGCCACAGCCCCACTGACAGCCCAGCACACACTGCGGGCAGGCGCCAGAGCAACCTGCTCTCTGTCCAACGCCGTGGTGGTAGAACACACACGACTTTGCAGCCAAGAACTAAACTCTTTCTAGCGTCAAAACACCCTCAGGGCCCCAAATGCAAACAAACATCCCATTTTCCCCACTCTGCTCCGACTGGGAAGCACCATTGTCTGCACCGGCCTTACGGCTGCCCTTGACCCGGCAGCGAGGCCACAGCAGGGGGTTCGGCTGACCCCAACAGCTCCGACCCCGAAGACCCACAGACCTTTCGGGGCACCGGGGATAGAGCCCGGCTCAGGCGGCAGCTCTGCAGACGGTCCCGGCTGCCCCGCGGCAGCTGCCCTCAGGAAGTGCCGCAGGTCGGGTCCCGCGGGCAGCGCAAAGCCGCGCCACGCCGGCCGCTGTCCCGGCCCGCAGCGCGCCCTGCGGGCGGCCCCGCTGCGGGGAGCAGCCCCGGACGAGCGGAGCAGCCCCGCCGCCCGCAGCGCTCGGGCCCCGGGCAGCATGGCCGCGACCGGGGGGGCGGTTTGGAGGACGGACCGACCGGCTGGGGAAGGACCGGCCCCGCCGTGCGCCGACAATGCGACTCCGCCGCCGCCTCCGCCCCTCGGCGCCGCGTTCCGCCCCGCCGCCATTCCGGGCCCGCCCCACTGCTGGGCGGCGCCGCCGCGGGAATCCCAGAATTAACTAGGCTGGAAAAGATCTCCGAGGTCATTGAGTTCAGCCTGTGACCCAGAAGCACCATTTCAGCTAAACCAGGGCGTTGAGTGCCATGTCCAGTCTTCCCTTAAACACCTCCAGGGACGGGGACTCCACCACTTCCCTGGACTGCCCATTCCAAAGTTCAATGACCCTTCCTGTGAAGGAATCTTTCCTAATATCCCACATAAAAGTCCCCTGATGCTGCTTAAGACCATGTCCTCTTATCCTGTCCGTGTTCCCTGGGAGCAGAGCCTGACCCCCGCATGGCTGCTCCCTCCTGTCAGGGAGTTGTGAGGGTGAGAAGGTGCCCCCAGAGCCTCCCTTCTTCCAGGCTGAGCCCCCCCAGCTCCCTCAGCCTGGGATGCTCCAGCCCCTTTGTCAGCTCCATTGCCCTTCTCTAGACATGCTCCAACACCTCCATGTCCTTCTTGAAGTGAGGGACCCAGAACTAGAAAAAGGACTTGAGGTGTGGGCCTCACCCACGCCAGGGGGACAATCCCTTCCTTGGTCTGGCTGCCCCCTGGCTACAGGCCATGTTCATACAGGCCAGGATCTCCTTGACTTTCTTGGCCACCTGGTGCTCATGTTCAGCTGCTATTGACAGCACCCCCAGGGCCTTTGCCATTGTGCTTTTTTCCAACCACTCTGCCCCAAAGCTGGAGTGAAGGCACAGGACAGTGGGACACAGGTGTACCATGGTGCCTCGCCATGGCCATGGAAACAGGCAACAAAGTGACCCTGATCCAGCTCCAGCTCCCATCTGGTCCTGTGTGGCCCAAGGTGCAGACAGTGACACCAAGAGCAGAGCCCCAGCACCAACGCCTTTATTGCTGCTCAGAGGGACGAGGGGAGGGGGTGGCCCAGGGCACGGGACCCCCAGCTCATGGTAGCACCAGGTGAGGCCCCAGCAGGAGGATGGAGGGTGCAGGCCCAGGCACCAGTGCAGGACAGTGGCAGGACTGGTGGTCTTCGACTCAGGCAGGGAAGGGCAAAGTGGTGAATGGAGCAGATTTAGTGCTGAAGGGCTCTCATCACCACATCTTCATCGCCGGGGCTGGAAGCGAACGTCTGCTCCAAGCAGTAGGAAATTCTGGGAGAAAGAGAGAAAGTGCTGGGCTGCTACAGGCCCTGGCAGCTGCACTGCCCAGCACCCAGCACATCCCTGAAGGCAGAATGGATTGGGACATGTGCTCTGGTTTGCTGCAGGGCCATTGGGATCTCAGTGAAGAGCACCCTCCCATTCATCACTTTCCAGCACAGCTGGGGGAACTGGATTTGGAGGCTGTGCTGGTCAGCAGGGCTTTGTAGGCAGCAGATGGGCCCCAGCTGGAGCCAGCTGCTCCCTCTCACTCACCTGGTGGAACCTCACAAGGATATTGGAGAGCTGAATTCTGTCCAGAAGTGGCAGAGGGAAGCCCTCATCTAAGCGGGCTGGAAAAGACAACAGATGTGTCTGCATTGGGATGGCAATGGGAGTCAAGGGAGCACAGAGCACTCAGAGAAGGTGTCCCCCTCCTTCCCCCAGCCCTTTCCTCTCCTCCACTGCTCCTGGGGCAGGCAGAGGAAACTCCTGCCAAGCTCCACAGAAGGGCTGCCTGTTGTGCCAGGACAGCCCCCTTGGCCACTCCTGCCACCAGCCCCACTCTGGTCTGAGCTGCTGGGGAGGCAGGAGATGCAGGGATTCGGGGAGAGGGTCTGGAAAGCATTAGGATCTGCACAGGGCTCATATTTTCCATTGCGTTTGCTGCTGGGAGCCTGTCAGAGCAGCAAGAGGCTCCCTGCGCTTCACCGCCGCCTCCTGCACGCACTTTGCCCTGCGTCAGCCTTGGCAAGGAGGATTTAATGAGTGAGCTGGGACCCCTTGGATGGAGCAACCTGAGTGGAGGGTGCTCCAGCAACCCCATTCCCCTCAGTAGGTTCTCACCATTGAGACGTGGGAGGAGGACACTGGAAGTCAAGTAGTTCATTATGGACTGCACAAAATGTACCTGGGGAGTGGGGAGAGAGGGAGAAAAAGCTTTAGCCTGCAGGACAGGAGACATGCAGGTACTTCAGGATAATTAGACAAAGGAGATAAAGAGTGGAATGGGCACACACTTTGCCAGCAGCTTTGTCTGCTCCCTGTGGCAGTGTGAGAAATGTTTGGGGTGAGAGCAGCAATGGATCAGGCTCCACATCCTTTCCCAGCCTTGCCCCCAGCAGGCTGCCAGCTCCATGCTGGGGGCTCTGCTTGTGGTCAAGGAGAGCTTACCTGGAAAGTGCCAACAGCTGAATCCTTCAGAGAGAGCCTGATCCTGCACAGGGACAGAAGTGGTGCTGTGGAGGATGTGCCCAGGGAGGGAGCGATTCCACCCACCCATGGCCATGCAGGTCCCACTCCCTCCAGCCCCAGCTCATTCCTTCCCTGCACAGCAAGGCCACATCCCAGGCACCTTCCCATCCCCTCTCTGGCCCTGGGCACCCAAAACAGAAAGACCCCCAGCCACCCCCTGCCCAGGCAGTGGCTGCTGCCCTCTGTACCTGCCCACATCCAGGCTCCCAACTATGCGGCCGGATCTCACGTTGATGACAGCAGACACGTTCCCTGTCTGGGGAGAGAGCACAGAGCTCTGGCAGTGCTCACCCCACCTCAGCCCAAAGCAGACACCAGGGGAACGGCTCTGACCAGCTGAAACACACCACTGCCCATCCAGGGGCGTGTCTGCATCCAGCATTACACCTGGCATTTGTCAGCTCAGGAATTGTTCACCTGGGGACACCCTCACTGTGCCTGGACAGCACCTGGCAGCTCCCCTGGCAGGATCTGGGCAACAGGACAGGGCACAGCTCAAAATCCCTTCTGCCCCAGCACCACAGTCTGAACTCACCAGGCTGAGGAGGAAGAGAGGAGCCAGGCTGGAGTTGGGAAGGATGGCATAAGCCTGGACATCCACAATGGGCTGGAATGAGATTCCTCCTTCTCTAATAGTCAGGAATGGAGCAGTGGGAGTGGACACCCTGAACTTCATTGGCATGTTTGGATATTTCTCCTCCAGCTGTATGGGAGATTAAAGAGGATGGGAATGATGGCACAAGCCCCCAGTCCTGAGGGAAGAACACCTGGCACAGAGCAAAGCCTGTGTGTGCAGGAGCTCTGGGCAGGCAGGGCCAGATTGCTCACCTGGGGAATGAAGGCTGAGAAGACAGAGGTGTTCAGCTTGAATTCTACATCCTTTGGGATCTGCAGGGAGAGGATTGTCACACTGGGGCAATGGGGCATAGAGGAACCCATGGCATCCCCACATGCTGCCATATCTGACAGCCTCATCCCACAGCCCCCAGCTCTCTCACTGGGGCTTCTCCAGGATTGCTGGCTGCTCCCAGAGCTCCTCAGCAAATGGAACCCCTTTCCCAGCCCTGTGCCACTCGTGCCACTCACCATGGCCTCTGTGATTTCAAAGACCAGTGCCCCAGCCTCGTGGTAGGCAATGCCAGCTGTGTTGAAGAAGTAGCTGGAGGCTCCAAAGTAAACCATGCGCTCGTGATCCGAGGGGAAGGCCAGTGGCAGCGGTGAGAAGGGCACGGGGGAGCGGTGGGCCAGGGAGTAGAATTCACCCTGGGAGGAGGGAGAGACTTGGAGAAGGGCTGCAAATAGCAGTGGGGCTCACCTGCTGCCTCACGCTGGCCAACAGCATTTGCAGCAGGTACCAAACCCATGGTTTCCACCTGCCTTTGGCAACGCACTGGCCAAATCAAGTGTCCCCAGTGCTTCCTCTCACCTTCAGGTCTGCATCCAGGGACTGGGCGGTAGGTCTTGGGGGTGCCACCAAGGTGTAATTTATCCCAATCTTGTCATCTATCCTGGTTGTGACTGCAAACACAAGGAAGAGAGGTGAGTATGAATGACATGGTTGAGAGCAGGTGGCCCCCACTGGCATCTGGGCAGTGCCATGATCGGGTTCCTCGTGCTTTAGCTCACTACCAACTGCTCCTCTTCTCACTTCTGCTAGGAAGCAAAAACCCCCACTTTTACCCTGACTTTTCTCAGCCATCTCTTGGATCTGAGGAATGGCCATCATTGCTAGTTAAAGTACCCTACGCCCCCACCAGCCCATGGGCAAAAATCCTGAAGGAATTCCCACAGCCAGACAGGACACCCAGTGATTTGTATCATCTGAGAAGGTGCTCCTCAGCTCCCAGCTTGGGTGCCTTAACACCAGGACATGGGGAGCAGACGCAAATAAAACATTCCTCATGGCTGGGAAAAGCCCGGAAGAACTGCTCCTAAATCCACACACAGCCCCCCAGTACCTGGCAGTGTCCGGATGTACGTCTGGAGCTCATTGTGCACAGACTTGGCCACATTGTCACACACCTGTGGGACAGAAAGGCCACAGAGCTGAGCAGGGGCAGCTAGGTCACAGCCACACTCCCAGCTCCATGACAAAGACTGCTTAAGTAAATGAGCACTGTGATGATTGTCTCCATTCATCAGGCAGCACATTAAGTGTCCAAACCACAAGCAGGGTTTATACCTACAAGCATCTGCTTGCACCAATTCCCCTCGGCACAGTTCAGCTCTGGGGAGACCCTTGGAAGGAGAATCTCATGTGGCCCATGCAGGAATGAACAGTGCTGAGCAGCCAGGGCATGGCCAAGAAAGAGCAACAGAGAGGATTAACCCACCCGCAGGGGCGCGCTCTGGCTATATTTCTATCCATATACTTGATCCTTTAAGGACATTAACTAGAAGCAAGGACTAAAGACAACCAGGAATCTCAGGGCCCTGCTGTTCAATGTTCACATACCATGGTCTCTAAATGCTTCTGCAACAGGGACTTATTACCCTTCTTGAATATGTTGTAAAACCACCTGCAGAGAAACACAGAGAGAAGCCCTGGCTAGCTCAGATCCATACTGCAGAAGTATGTGCCCAGGAAAGTGAGACAATAGAGAACATCATTCTCAAGCAAGGCCCTGGGAACATCATTCCCACACTAAATTGGCATCTGGCTTTGTCCCAGGATTTACATTTGAAAACAGACTCACTGGTAAACCCCACCCACCCCCTTAAATGTGCAGCCAGAGCAGGAGAAATTCAGGCCAGATTTAAGACCAGGCAACCTCAGATTTGTCAACAAGCTACTCCTTACAGGGAGTACAGGGAGTACATTTCAATGGCAAAGCAACATTCCCATGGCATTCCCATATGGGCTAACACACAGCATTTCCAGAGCTTCCAGTGAAGTCACATACGCAAGCTTGCCTGAAAAGTGCAACCCAACTTTGGAGGCGCGGGCACTGCAGTCTGAGGTGCTGATGGTGGGCTTCCCACTGGTGTCACTGCCCAGCCTCAGGATAAATTTGATCGAGATATTTTCTACCTTCAGGTCAAAAGATCCAGGTCCCTTGCTGCAGGGAGAAGGGGGATAAGAAAGGGAAGTTTGTAAATGCCAAGCTCTGGTGAAGAGACCTCAAATCTACTTGAGGATGCATCAATCTGGATCAGTCTCCCCCTTGTATGATGCATCCAGAGAAGATTGGGAAAGTGTCTAAATTCAGGGGAACCAAATTTCACTGGCACATAAACTAGGACAGGTAACCTTTAAATAGAGGGAATGAGAGCAAGTAGGGGTGGTGGAAGAGACCTGAGGGCCCATGTATAGCTCACCGTTCAAATGCCTTGTTCCTGCCTCCCAGCCTGTTTTATCTAGGGAAGTAAAGTGACAGCTGCCCAAAACACAAGGGAGAGGAGAAAAAACCTGTCCAATTCCAGAGTGGGAGACACAGAGTGGGTGCCTGAATAGGGAGAGGAAGAGCTGGCCACTCACATAAAGAGAAACTTCACCCAGCAGTCCCCATTCAGCTCAACAGAGGCATTGGAGATGGAGACCTGCAGGCCCACGTTGGAGATTGGGGTAATCCGGGAGTGTGGCAAGTGGAAACTGGGAATGTGCAGCCTAAAAATATAGAAATAAAAAGTCATGTTATAGTGGTTCCACACTCCCAAGCACAAGGCGAGAGAGGGAGGAAGGGATACAATCAGAGAAGGAAGAAGGGTGAGCAGGATGGAGTCACGGCACTGGCAGCATTTCCAGCTGCAGTGCTGCTGCTCCCAAGCTAGGCCAGGCAGGGTCACACAGAGCAGAGCGGCACCTTTGGGAATGTGGCCCTTGCAGCCACCCAAGGCAGCTCCAAACGCTGCACTGCAGGAGCAGAAAGGCACCTGGGCAGCAGGGAGCTGGCATTTCCACAAGCACTGGGCTCCTGCTTCACATAGGAATGTGTGTCCTGGTCCCACAGGCAAGGTCATCTCCACTACCCAGGCTGTGATTGCACACAGTCCACCCATGCCCAGAGTGCCATGACCCCAGTTCCATTTTTCCTGTTGGGCAAGGAGTAAAACAGGAACCAAGGACATGGCCCACATCTCAGGGAGCTGTGGAGGGGACAGGATGGTCCTCACTGCTCTAGGTGCTCTCCACCATCACCCAAACCTCCATTCCATTGCCAGGGTCAGGAAGGCAGTGGGTGGCTCCAGGCCACTGGCGAGGCTCAGAAGGCTTACCTGGAGAGTGAATAGTGCAACTCCCCCGATTTACCCGAGATGTTTGGCAGCTTCAGCTGGGCCAGCTCCTTCTCCAGGATTGCAATCCCCTGCTGTTGGGCTACAGGGACACAGGGACAGCGTCACTCTACCATTCCACCACTCCATCCTTCCAGCCACAGGAGCTGCAGCACACACTGGGCATGCAGCAGAAGAATCAAAGGAGAGATCCAGGTGATGCTGCCTCCCAGGCTGGCTTTAAAGCAAACCTCCATGCACAGAGCCCTGAGAGCACCCAGGCAATGCTGCCTGGTGCCCTGCTTGCAGCCCCAGGGGAAGGTGGTGGCTGCAGAAAGGAGGGAGGTGTCCTAGTCCTCACTCTCCAGGCAGTGTGGTGGGTGAGATCTGCATGAGGTCTGAGGCACTGGGATGCTCTGTGTTTCTCACACAGTGTATTTCAATCCATAGCTGTGCTCTGCTGGAGCCAGGCTCTGCCTGCCTCGATAAAACCAGCACGGGGCCCATCCATCTCTGTCACTGCCCCTCCCTAAACTCCCCAACTCCTCTCTCCTCTGCAGCTCCCTCCTCCAGGGCTCACGGCTTGGATGTGCTGTGGGACCGGCACCCTCCTGCTGTGCCAGCCTCCCACACTGCCTGGCTGCAGCTCCCTGACACCCCACAGGGCTGGGCCCCTCTGCAGGGGCTCCATCAAGCCGTGGCATGGGGGGCAGGCAGATGCAGCAGGGAAAGCCCTGGCCGATGGTGCATTTGGCACCCCTGTCCAAGGATTTCCCCACCCTGTCCCTGTGCTCCTCACATGGGCACCCATGGCCAAGGATCCCCCATCCCGCCCCGGGACCCTGCACTTCTCACAGGGTACCTGGCTCCACACCTCTGCTACCAGCACAGCTGTCAGGAGAGAAATGAGAAGCAGAACCCACCGTAGTCCAAGCCTGCCTGGGTGATCCTCACCACGAAGCCGGGGTTGGTGGCGGTGGTGAGTGCCAAGCACAAGGTCAGTGCCCCACAAGCCACAGCCACGCTCTGCATTCCCATCCTGGCTTTCCACAGTGCCACGTTGTGCAGGGCTCTCCCAGCCCACACCACCTTTATATCCCTGCCAAAACAGGAACCTTGGGCAAAGGTGGTGTGAGGAGCCACGGGGGCCCCTCTGGGATTTCCTGTTTGGCCACCACCCTGCTCCACTGTGCTGCTGGCACCATGGGCACATGGCCCAGCACAGAGGCACACCTGGTGCCTCTCTCTGAAGGCAGGGAAGGAGAAGTGGAAACTGGGAGGCAACAGCCCCGTTTCCATCTCTCTGTCACTGCCAGCCTGGGAATTCCCCGGGCAGCTTGTGCCAGTGCCAGAGGCAGGACTGCTGCTGCTCTCCAGCCTCACACTGGCAGGTGTATGTGGGCTGAGAACCATGATGGAAAACCCGTGGACACAGGAAGAAAAGTGAGAGCAGCCTGCCTGAGTTTGGAGAGAACTCGGACAGAGAAGTCATCAGCCCAAAATAAAACCTCCCTTACCCATTTCCAGACAGGACAAGTTCATTATTGCCCATAGGACTGGGCTGTGGTCAGGACCAGTGACAACTGATGCTGTCCCTATACCTACAGGAACTTCAGCACAGAGAGGTCACGGTAGGCATCAGAGCCTGCCACGACATCGACCAGCTTCTCCTTGTGCAGAATTTCCTCCTTAAGCCACTGTGTTTTTTCCAACCACTCTGCCCCAAGGCTGGAGTGAAGGCAAAGGACAGTGGGACACAGGTGTTCCACGGTGCCTCGCCATGGCCATGGAAACAGCCCAACAAAGTGGCCCTGATCCAGCTCCCATCTGGTCCTGTGTGGCCCAAGGTGCAGACAGTGACACCAAGAGCAGAGCCCCAGCACCAACGCCTTTATTGCTGCTCAGAGGGACGAGGGAAGGGGGTGGCCCAGGGCACGGGACCCCCAGCTCATGGTAGCACCAGGTGAGGCCATAGCAGGAACATGGATGATGCAGACCCAGGCAGCAGTGCAGGACAGTGGCAGGACTGGTGGTCTTCGGCTCAGGCAGGGAAGGGCAAAGGAGCAGATTTAGTGCTGAAGGGCTCTCATCACCACATCTTCATCGCCGAGGCTGGAAGCGAATGTCTGCTCCAAGCAGTAGGAAATTCTGGGAGAAAGAGAGAAAGTGTTGGGCTGCTACAGGCCCTGGCAGCTGCACTGCCCAGCACCCAGCACATCCCTGAAGGCAGAATGGACTGGGACATGTGCTCTGGCAATCCCTGTGGCAGTTTTTGTCCCTGGCAGGCTCTGGAGGCATTTCACAACCACACCTCACTACAGCTTTTCAGCATCCCCATTGTGTCCATGCTTTGGGGTTTCCCCAACCCCCCCCACAACAGGGGCTCACTCTGCTCCCCTGCACCTACTACAGCTCCTTACAGCTGAGCAGGCAGGGGCTGCATCCCACCAGGTGTCACAGCATCCATGAATGCATTGCCAGTCAGGGAGAGCAGGGATCTGAGGCAGACACTGCTATAAAAAGCAGCATTGGAAACTCAGACCCCAGGCTTAAGAACTGGAGAATGATGTGGTGTCATCCCAGACACCCAAAATGCAGCCAAGAAAAGCAGAGATCTGGTTTGCTGCTGAGAGCTCCCGTCCATCACATCACGGCACAGCTGAGGGAACTAGATATGGAGGCTGTGCTGGTCAGCAGGGCTTTGTGGGCAACAGGATGGGCCCCAGCTGGAGCCAGCTGCTCCCTCTCACTCACCTGGTGGAACCTCACAAGGATATTGGAGAGCTGAATCCTGTCTGGCAGCGGCAGACGGAAGCCCTCATCTAAGCGGGCTGGAAAAGACAACACATGTGTCTGCATTGGGATGGCAATGGGAGTCAAGGGAGCACAGAGCACTCAGAGAAGGTGTCCCCCTCCTTCCCCCAGCCCTTTCCTCTCCTCCACTGCTCCTGGGGCAGGCAGAGGAAACTCCTGCCAAGCTCCACAGAAGGGCTGCCTGTTGTGCCAGGACAGCCCCCTTGGCCACTCCTGCCACCAGCCCCACTCTGGTCTGAGCTGCTGGCGAGGCAGGGGATGCAGGGATTCGGGGAGAGGGTCTGGAAAGCATTAGGATCTGCACAGGGCTCATATTTTCCATTGCGTTTGCTGCTGGGAGCCTGTCAGAGCAGCAAGAGGCTCCCTCCGCTTCACCGCCGCCTCCTGCACGCACTTTGCCCTGCATCAGCCTTGGCAAGGAGGATTTAATGAGTGAGCTGGGACCCCTTGGATGGAGCAACCTGAGTGGAGGGTGCTCCAGCAACCCCATTCCCCTCAGTAGGTTCTCACCATTAAGATGTGGCAGGAGGACACTGGAAGTCAAGTAGTTCATTATGGACTGCACAAAATGTACCTGGGGAGTGGGGAGAGAGGGAGGAAAATTTTTAGCCGTCAGGACAGGAGACATGCAGGTACTTCAGGATATTTAGAAAAAGGAGATAAAGAGTGGAATGGGCACACACTTTGCCAGCAGCTTTGTCTGCTCCCTGTGGCAGTGTGGGAAATGTTTGGGGTGAGAGCAGCAATGGATCAGGCTCCACATCCCTTCCCAGCCTTGCAGGCTGAGGCAGGAGGTGGCTGCAGGGTCAGTGTGGGGTCCCATGTTGGGAGGCAGCAGGGAATGACTCTCTGTCCTTGCCCCCAGCAGGCTGCCAGCTCCATGCTGGGGGCTCTGCTTGTGGTCAAGGAGAGCTTACCTGGAAAGTGCCAACAGCTGAATCCTTCAGAGAGAGCCTGATCCTGCACAGGGACAGAAGTGGTGCTGTGGAGGATGTGCCCAGGGAGGGAGCGATTCCACCCACCCATGGCCATGCAGGTCCCACTCCCTCCAGCCCCAGCTCATTCCTTCCCTGCACAGCAAGCCCACATCCCAGGCACCTTCCCATCCCCTCTCTGGCCCTGGGCACCCAAAACAGAAAGACCCCCAGCCACCCCCTGCCCAGGCAGTGGCTGCTGCCCTCTGTACCTGCCCACATCCAGGCTCCCAACTATGCGGCCGGATCTCACGTTGATGACAGCGGACACGTTCCCTGTCTGGGGAGAGAGCACAGAGCTCTGGCAGAGCTCACCCCCCCTCAGCCCAAAGCAGACACCAGGGGAACGGCTCTGACCAGCTGAAACACACCACTGCCCATCCAGGGGCGTGTCTGCATCCAGCATTACACCTGGCATTTGTCAGCTCAGGAATTGTTCACCTGGGGACAGCCTCACTGTGCCTGGACAGCACCTGGCAGCTCCCCTGGCAGGATCTGGGCAACAGGACAGGGCACAGCTCAAAATCCCTTCTGCCCCAGCACCACAGGCCGTGTCTGAACTCACCAGGCTGAGGAGGAAGAGAGGAGCCAGGCTGGAGTTGGGAAGGATGGCATAAGCCTGGACATCCACAATGGGCTGGAATGAGATTCCTCCTTCTCTAATAGTCAGGAATGGAGCAGTGGGAGTGGACACCCTGAACTTCATTGGCATGTTTGGATATTTCTCTTCCAGCTGTTTGGGAATAAGGAGAGGATGGGAATGATGGCACAAGCCCCCAGTCCTGAGGGGAGAACACCTGGCACAGAGCAAAGCCTGTGTGTGCAGGAGCTCTGGGCAGGCAGGGCCGGATTGCTCACCTGGGGAATGAAGGCTGAGAAAAGAGAGGTGTCCAAGCTGAATCCTGCTTCCTTTGGGATCTGCAGGGAGAGGATTGTCACACTGGGGCAATGTGGCATAGAGGAGCCCACGGCATCCCCACATGCTGCCATATCTGACAGTCTCATCCCACAGCCCCCAGCTCTCTCACTGGGGCTTCTCCAGGATTGCTGGCTGCTCCCAGAGCTCCTCAGCAAATGGAACCTCTTTCCCAGCCCTGTGCCATTCGTGCCACTCACCATGGCCTCTGTGATTTCAAAGACCAGTGCCCCAGCCTCGTGGTAGGCAATGCCGGCTGTGTTGAAGAAGTAGCTGGAGGCTCCAAAGTAAACCATGCGCTCGTGATCCGAGGGGAAGGCCAGTGGCAGCGGTGAGAAGGGCACGGGGGAGCGGTGGGCCAGGGAGTAGAATTCACCCTGGGAGGCGGGAGAGACGTGGAGAAGGGCTGCAAATAGCAGTGGGGCTCACCTGCTGCCTCACGCTGGCCAACAGCATTTGCAGCAGGTACCAAAACCGTGGTTCCCACCTGCCTTTGGCAACGGCACTGGCCAAATCATGTGTCCCCAGGGCTGCTTCTCACCTTCAGGTCCAGGTCCAGGGACTTGGGTGTAGCTCTTGGGGGTGCCACCAAGGAATAATCAATCCCAATCTTGTCATCTATCCTGGCTGTGACTGTAAACACAAGGAAGAGAGATGAGTGAGGAGATGGTCAGGAAATATGGAATCAGATGGTCTCTACTGGCATCTGGGCAGTTCCATGACTGGACTTCCTGGTCCATCATCTCACTACCAACTGCTCCTCTGCTCACTTCTGCCAGGAAGCAAAAATCCCCACTTTCCCCCTGACTTTTCTCAGCCATCTCTTGGACCTGAGGAGTGGCCAGGGTCCCCCAGCTAAAGTAGCCAAAGCTCCTGACAGTCGGTGGGCATTCTGAAGGAATTCCCACAGCCAGACAGGACACACAGTGATTTCTCTCTGCTGAGAACGTGCTCCCCAGCTCCCAGCTTGGGTGGTGGAGCACCCGGAGATGGGGAGTGGACACAAAGTAAAACATTCCTCATGGCTGGGAATAGATAGTAAGAGCTGCTTCTAAGCCCACTAAAGCCCCCCAGTACCTGGCAGCGTCCGGACCTGCTTCTGGAGTTCATTGTGCACAGACTTGGCCACATTGTCACACACCTGTGGGAGAGAAAGGCCACAGAGCTGAGCAGGGGCAGCCGGGTCACAGCCACACTCCCAGCTCCATGACAAAGCTTGCTTAAGTAAATGAGCACTGTGATGATTGTCTCCATTCATCAGGCAGCACATTAAGTGTCCAAGCCACAAGCCGGGTTTATACCTACAAGCAATACCTTGCACCAATTCCCCTCGGCACAGTTCAGCTCTGGGGAGACCCTTGGAAGGGGAATCTCATGTGGCCCATGCAGGAATGAACAGTGCTGAGCAGCCAGGGCATGGCCGAGAAAGAGCAACAGAGAGGATTAACCCACCCGCAGGGGTGCGCTCTGGCTCTAGTTACATCCCTACCTCTGAGCCTTCGAGGACATTACCTACTAGGGGGGGCCAAACACAACCAGAAAACACAGGACCCAGCCTTCCACGGCTCACATACCTTGCTCTCTAAAGCCTTTCGCAACTTCCTCTCAATAATGCTGTGGAACAGGTTGTAAAGCCACCTGCAGAGAAACACAGAGAGAAGCCCTGGCTAGCTCAGATCCATACTGCAGAAGTATGTGCCCAGGAAAGGGAGACAATAGAGAACATCATTCTCAAGCAAGACCCTGGGAACATCACTCCCACACCAATTTGGCATCTGGCTTTGTCCCAGGGTTTACATTTGAAAACAGACTCACTGGAAAACCCCACCCATCCCCTCAAATGTGCAGCCACAGCAGGAGAAATTCAGGCCAGATTTAAGACCAGGCAACCTCAGATTTGTCAACAAGCTACACCTCTAAACAAGGCCACATTCCCATGGCAGGTGGGCTAACACACAGCATTTCCAGACCTTTCAGTAAAGTCACTTACGCAAGCTTGCCGGAAAAGCGCACCCGGACATTGGAAATGGTGGCAGTGCAGCCCGAGGTGCTGATGGTGGGCCTCCCACTGGTGTCAGTGCCCAGCCTCAGGATGATTTTCATGTTGACATTTTGTACCTTCACGTTGAAAGATCCATGTCCCTTGCTGCAGGGAGAAGGGGGATAAGAAAGAGACGTTTGTCAATGCCAAGGTCTGGTGAAGAGACCTCAGATCTGTTGAGGTTGCATCAATCTGGATCAGTCTCCCCCTTGTATGATGCATCCAGAGGAGATTGGGAAAGTGTTTAAATTCAGGGGAACCAAATTTCACTGGCACATAAACCAGGTCAGATAACCTTTAAATAGAGGGGACTGAGAGCACACAGGGGTCGTGGAAGAGAGACCTGAATGTCCATGTATAGCTCTCCCTTTCATGTGCCTTGTTCGTGCCTCCCAACCTGTTTTATCCATCATATCTGGGGGAGCAAAGTGGCAGCTGCCCAAAACAGAAGGGAGAGGGAAAGGGAGAGGGGGAGGGAGAGGGAGAGGAGAAAAAACCTGTCCAATTCCAGAGTGGGAGACACAGAGTGGGTGCCTGAATAGCGAGAGGAAGAGCTGGCCACTCACATAAAGAGAAACTTCACCCGCCAGTCCCCATTCAGCTCAGCAAAGGCGTTGGAGATGGAGACCTGCAGGCCCACGTTGGGGATCGGGGTAATCCGGGAGTACGGCAAGCGGAAACTGGGAATGTGCAGCCTAAAAATATAGAAATAAAAAGAAAAGTCACGTTATAGTGGTTCCACACTCCCAAGTGCAACGGGAGGGAGGGAGGGAGGGAGGGAGGGAGGGAGACAATCAGAGAAGGAAGAAGGGTGAGCAGGATGGAGTCACTGCACTGGCAGCATTTCCAGCTGCAGTGCTGCTGCTCCCGAGCTAGGCCAGGCAGGGTCACACAGAGCAGAGCGGCACCTTTGGGAATGTGGCCCTTGCAGCCACCCAAGGCAGTTCCAAACGCTGCATTGCAGGAGCAGAGAGGCACCTGGGCAGCAGGGAGCTGGCATTTCCACAGGCACTGGGCTCCTGCTTCACATAGGAATGTCCTGGTCCTACAGGCAAGGTCACCTCCACTACCCAGGCTTTGATTGCACACAGTCCACCCATGCCCGGAGTGCCATGACCCCAGTTCCATTTTTCCCCTTGGGAAAGGAGAAAAGCAGGAACATTCACCAAGGACATGGCCAACAGCTCAGGGAGCTGTGGTGGGGACAGGATGGTCCTCACTCCTACGGGAGCCCCCCAACCTCCCCACTCCTCCTGCCCCTCAACTGTGTTGGGGGGCAGTGAGTTCCTCTAAGGCACTGGCGAGGCTCACAAGGCTTACCTGGAGAATGAATAGCGCACCTTCCCTGATTTACCGGAGAAATCTGGCAGCTTCAGCTGGGCCAGCTCCTTCTCCAGGATTGCAATCCCCTGCTGTTGGGCTACAGGGACACAGGGACAGCGTCACTCTACCATTCCACCACTCCATCCTTCCAGCCACAGGAGCTGCAGCACACACCGGGCATGCAGCAGAAGAATCAAAGGAGAGATCCAGGTGATGCTGCCTCCCAGGCTGGCTTTAAAGCAAACCTCCATGCACAGAGCCCTGAGAGCACCCAGGCAATGCTGCCTGGTGCCCTACTTGCAGCCCCAGGGGAAGGTGGTGGCTGCAGAAAGGAGGGAGGTGTCCTAGTCCTCACTCTCCAGGCAGTGTGGTGGGTGAGATCTGCATGAGGTCTGAGGCACTGGGATGCTCTGTGTTTCTCACACAGTGCATTTCAATCCATAACTGTGCTCTGCTGGAGCCGGGCTCTGCCTGCCTCGATAAAACCAGCACGGGGCCCATCCATCTCTGTCACTGCCCCTCCCTAAACTCCCCAACTCCTCTCTCCTCTGCAGCTCCCTCCTCCAGGGCTCACGGCTTGGATGTGCTGTGGGACCGGCACCCTCCTGCTGTGCCAGCCTCCCACACTGCCTGGCTGCAGCTCCCTGACACCCCACAGGGCTGGGCCCCTCTGCAGGGGCTCCATCCAGCCGTGGCATGGGGGGCAGGCAGGTGCAGCAGGGAAAGCCCTGGCCAATGGTGCATTTGACACCCCTGTCCAAGGATTTCCCCACCCTGTCCCGTGCTCCTCACATGGGCACCCATGGCCAAGGATCCCCCATCCCACCCCAGGACCCTGCACTTCTCACAGGGTACCTGGCTCCACACCTCTGCCACCAGCACAGCTGTCAGGAGAGAAATGAGAAGCAGAACCCACCATAGTCCAAGCCTGCCTGGGTGATCCTCACCACAAAGCCGGGGTTGGTGGCGGTGGTGAGTGCCAGGCACAAGGTCAGTGCCCCACAAGCCACAGCCACGCTCTGCATTCCCATCCTGGCCTCCTGCAGTGCAGAGCTATGCTGGGCTCTCCCAGCCCACACCACCTTTATATCCCTGCCAAAAAGGGAACTTTGGGCAAAGGTGGTGTGAGGAGCAACAGGCGGTGTCCCCAGGATTTCCTGCTTGGCCACCACCCTGCTCTGCTGTTCTGCTGCCACCATGGGCACATGGCCCAGCACAGAGACACACCTGGTGACTCCCACCCAAGGCAGGGAAGGAGCAGTGGAAACTGGGAGGCAACAGCTCAATTTCCATCTCTCTGTCACTGCCAGCAATCCCTGCCTGTGGCATCCTCAGTGGACAGAGCTGGGTTTGGCAGTGGCAGCAGAGCCTGACAGAGCCACATGTCTGCAGCCTGCCCCCAGAAAAAGCGGGGAACAGACCTGCCAAAGGCACCAGAACTGCCTTGGGGCACAGCAGTGGCTAAAGAAGACAGGTCACAGCTTCTCACCTCATGTGAGCAGATCCCAGGGACCCCCACACCCAGCAGGGCTGGCAAAGGAGTGCCTGCCTGGGCTGGGCAGCTGCACCAGGGCAACTACCTCAGTGGGCTGCCCTGCACCTCCAGACCCTGTCACAGGGCTCCTGCACACAGCATCCAACAAAAGGAAGAGACTTCCATTACCCCAAGATCAAACTCCAAAGACATCACTGCTGAGGAATGATATGTCCCAGCTCTTGTCATGATGGCTGGAGACAGGGGCAGGAGCTGGGTGCAGCCAGGCAGGTGTGAGGGGGGAACACCCCTGTGCCTCCCCAGCCGGGAGAGCTGGGCTGCCTGGTCTCTCCTTGCAAGATAAAGGTAACGGAGGAAGAAATATTTCAGTCAATTTCATTTCCTGGGCTTGGTGTCCCAGCACAGCAAAACTATGGCTGCTGATGCAGGCAGATCTCATGCTGGATCCAGGCAAGTCCTGGCTGCCAGAGGCAACATCCTTCAACCTGTGAGCAAGCTCCTTGTGCCCAGAGTTTGTTTTTTGTCCAGAAAGAAACATGCAAGAACAGAGGAGAAAGGCAAAAGCCAAATCCCCAGCACAGCCTCCTTGGCATTGTGACCCTTCCTGTCACCCATCATCAGCTCTTATCTGGATCTTGCTCAGTTCAGAGCAGGAGATCCCAAACCTGCCATGGTGACAACCCCATTTCACTGAAGGGCTGCATCAAAACAACATTCAAGATGTTCAGAAAGAGCATGGAGGAAGCAGAACTCTTCCATAAGGAGAAATGAAACTGTATAAGGAATAGCATAGAGGGGACACAAAACCAGGAAGTCTTCCCCCAGGCTTTCAGCAAATTTTGAAGTTGAACTGAAAAACAAGCCTTCAAAGAGCCGAACTCTGACCAAACACTGCTGTGTTTGGCAAGGAGCAGCCAAAACCACATCTAAAGCTCAACATATGTGCCGGTCCCGGTAGTGCTTCCTGCAAGTGGTGACAGAGGGAATGGAACATGAAATCCTGCCCTGCTGGCCCCAACCCTTTGGACAGGTAAAGGCTTCTCCTGCTGAGCTGCTCTGCCTCTTCTGGGAGTGTGGGCTCTGCTCCACCGGGGAAAGGCTGGCTCCCCCAGGCTGCTGGAGAAGGAATGGGAATGGTCACATGGGAACCAGGAGCCCAGGAGGACAGGGACTTGCAGGAGTCCTGTGCTGCTGCTGTCCTTTGCCCAGGACTGCAGGTCAACACCCTTCTCTCCACTGTCCATAGCTCCCCCCTGCTCCCCAGGTCAGAAGTCCAGAAGTCCCTCTGTCCCCACACGCTCCTCAGCACGTGTGGGCAGTTCCCCATCCTGTCCCAGCTCTTTCCACATCTCTCTCGTGTGCCATGGCTCAAGACCCCCTGTAGCCATGTGGTGGGGATACCAAGTACTACAGGGACCAGCCTGGGGTTTGCTCTTTGGGCTCTGAGCACTGCAGGCACATTTGCCATCTGCAAGAAAATCTGAATACATCTTTGTTCTGTGCTGCCATAACCTGCTCGTTTGCCATCTGCAAGGAAATCCGGACACATCTGTGTTCCCTGGTGCCATTACCAGCCTGGGAATTCCCCGGGCAGCTTGTACCAGTGCCAGAGGCAGGACTGCTGCTGCTCTCCAGCCTCACACTGGCAGGTCTGTGTGGGCTGGGGAACCATGATGAAAAACCCATGGACATAGAGGAAAAATGAGAGCAGCCTGTCTGGGGTTCAAGAGAACATGGAAAGAGAAGTTTTCAGCCCAAAATAAAACCTCCCTTACCCATTTCCAGACAGGAAAAGTTCATTGTCACCCATAGGACTGGGGAGTGGTAAGAACCAGTCCCTAGCCCAACAGGAACTTCAGCACAGAGAGGTCACGGTAAGCATCAGGGCCTGCCACGACATCGACCAGCTTCTCCCTGTGCAGAATCCCTTCCTTAAGTCTCTCGGCCATGCATCCTGCCAGCAAAGGATCAAGCTGCTTTCACCCCAGGCCAGGGGGGCTGCTGCCAGCGGGACTCAGGCCATGCAGCCCGGCCGTACCCAGGATCCCGACGCGGAGCGGAGCTCGAGCCTGGGGCCGCCGGGCCTTCAGCGCCTTGAGGTGCTGCAGACGGTTCCAGATGGCCTGCTCTGCCTTCTCCCTGGGGACCAGCACAACGGGTACTGCAGCTGCTGCTCCTGCTCTGAGCCCCAGCCTGAGTGCCCAAGTGCTCTGTCAGGAGAATTCAGCTAAAGCAGGGAATCTAATGGCACCTGAGAGTGAGTTTGTGGTGTGTGGATTATGTCTTGGCTCTGTCTTATCTGCTATCACTTTGCTTGCCTGAGAGCATCTCCACTGCAGAAACACTTTAGGGACTAAGCTCTTGGGGACAAAAAGTGCCTTGGCCACAGCACAGAGGGACGCTCTCGGGACCGAGTGTCCGGCCAGGGACGGGGAGGCCCCGCCACCACCTCTGCCCCTCAGCGCCGCGTCCTGCCCCGCCACCATTCTGGGCCCACTCCGCTGCTGGGCTGTGCTGCCGCGGGAATCACAAAATCACAGAATTAATTAGGTTGGAAAAGAACTCCGAGGTCATCGAGTTCAGTCTGTGGCCCAGAAGCACCATTTCAGCTAAACCAGGGCACTGAGCACCATGTCCAGTCTTCCTTTAAACATCTCCAGGGACAGGGACTCCACCACCTCCCTGGGCTGCCCATTCCAAGGTCTAACGACCCTTAATGTGAAGGAATTTTTCCTAATATCCAACGTAAAAGGCCCCTGGTGCGGCTTAAGACTGTGTCCTCTTATCCTGTCCGTGTTACCTGGGAGCAGAGCCTGACTCCCACATGGCTGCTCCCTCCTGTCAGGGACTTGTGAGGGTGAGAAGGTCCCCCCTGAGCCTCCCTTCTTCCAGGCTGAGCCCCCTGAGCCTCTTTGGTGCTCCAGAATCTCCCCTGGTTCAATTGCCTTCTCTGGACATGATCCAGCACCTCCATGTCTTCCTGAAGTGAGGGACCCAAAACTGGACACAACACAAGCCCTTCCCTGGTCCTCTTTCCCCACTATGGCTGATACAGGCAAGGAGGCCCCTGGCCTCGTTGGCCACCTGGTGCTCATGTTCAGCTGCTATTGACAGCATCCCCAGGGCCTTTTCCACTGTGTTTTTTCCAACCACTCTGCCCCAAGGCTGGAGTGAAGGAAAAGGACAGCGGGACACAGGTGTACCATGGTGCCTCACCATGGCCATGGAAAGAGCCAAAGCAGGTGGTCCCACTCCAGCTCCCATCTGGTCCAGTGTGGCCCAAGGTGCAGACAGTGACACCAAGAGCAGAGCCCCAGCACCAATGCCTTTATTGCTGCTCAGAGGGAGAAGGGGAGGGGGTGGCCCAGGGCACAGGACCCCCAGCTCATGGTAGCTCCACGTGAGGCCCCAGCAGGAGGATGGAGGGTGCAGGCCAAGGCAGCAGTGCAGGACAGTGGCAGGACTGGTGGTCTTCGGCTCAGGCAGGGAAGGGCAAAGTGGTGAAGGGAGCAGATTTAGTGCTGAAGGGCTCTCATCACCACATCTTCATCTCCGGGGCTGGAAGCGAACGTCTGCTCCAAGCAGTAGGAAATTCTGGGAGAAAGAGAGAAAGTGCTGGGCTGCTACAGGCCCTGGCAGCTGCACTGCCCAGCACCCAGCACATCCCTGAAGGCAGAATGGATTGGGACATGTGCTCTGGTTTGCTGCGGGGCCATTGGGATCTCAGTGAAGAGCACCCTCCCATTCATCACTTTCCAGCACAGCCGGGGGAACTGGATTTGGAGGCTGTGCTGGTCAGCAGGGCTTTGTGGGCAGCAGATGGGCCCCAGCTGGAGCCAGCTGCTCCCTCTCACTCACCTGGTGGAACCTCACAAGGATATTGGAGAGCTGAATCCTGTCCAGAAGTGGCAGAGGGAAGCCCTCATCTAAGCGGGCTGGAAAAGACAACACATGTGTCTGCATCGGGATGGCAATGGGAGTCAAGGGAGCACAGAGCACTCAGAGAAGGTGTCCCCCTCCTTCCCCCAGCCCTTTCCTCCCCTCCACTGCTCCTGGGGCAGGCAGAGGAAACTCCTGCCAAGCTCCACAGAAGGGCTGCCTGTTGTGCCAGGACAGCCCCCTTGGCCACTCCTGCCACCAGCCCCACTCTGGTCTGAGCTGCTGGCGAGGCAGGGGATGCAGGGATTCGGGGAGAGGGTCTGGAAAGCATTAGGATCTGCACAGGGCTCATATTTTCCATTGCGTTTGCTGCTGGGAGCCTGTCAGAGCAGCAAGAGGCTCCCTCCGCTTCACCGCCGCCTCCTGCACGCACTTTGCCCTGCATCAGCCTTGGCAAGGAGGATTTAATGAGCGAGCTGGGACCCCTTGGATGGAGCAACCTGAGTGGAGGGTGCTCCAGCAACCCCATTCCCCTCAGTAGGTTCTCACCATTGAGACGTGGGAGCAGCGTACTGGAAGTCAGGATGTTTATTAAGGACTGCATCATTCGTACCTGGGGAATGGGGAGAGAGGGAGGAAAAGCTTTAGCCTGCAGGAAAGGAGACATGCAGGTACTTCAGGATAATTAGACAAAGGAGATAAAGAGTGGAATGGGCACACACTTTGCCAGCAGCTTTGTCTGCTCCCTGTGGCAGTGTGGGAAATGTTTGGGGTGAGAGCAGCAATGGATCACGCTCCACATCCTTTCCCAGCCTTGCAGGCTGAGGCAGGAGGTGGCTGCAGGGTCAGTGTGGGGTCCCATGTTGGGAGGCAGCGGGGAATGACTCTCTGTCCTTGCCCCCAGCAGGCTGCCAGCTCCATGCTGGGGGCTCTGCTTGTGGTCAAGGAGAGCTTACCTGGAAAGTGCCAACAGCTGAATCCTTCAGAGAGAGCCTGATCCTGCACAGGGACAGAAGTGGTGCTGTGGAGGATGTGCCCAGGGAGGGAGCGATTCCACCCACCCATGGCCATGCAGGTCCCACTCCCTCCAGCCCCAGCTCATTCCTTCCCTGCACAGCAAGGCCACATCCCAGGCACCTTCCCATCCCCTCTCGGCACCCAAAACAGAAAGACCCCCAGCCACCCCCTGCCCAGGCAGTGGCTGCTGCCCTCTGTACCTGCCCACATCCAGGCTCCCAACAATGCGGCCGGATCTCACGTTGATGACAGCGGACACGTTCCCTGTCTGGGGAGAGAGCACAGAGCTCTGGCAGTGCTCACCCCACCTCAGCCCAAAGAGACACCAGGGGAACGGCTCTGACCAGCTGAAACACACCACTGCCCATCCAGGGGCATGTCTGCATCCAGCATTAAACCTGGCATTTGTCAGCTCAGGAATTGTTCACCTGGAGACAGCCTCACTGTGCCTGGACAGCACCTGGCAGCTCCCCTGGCAGGATCTGGGCAACAGGACAGGGCACAGCTCAAAATCCCTTCTGCCCCAGCACCACAGTCTGAACTCACCAGGCTGAGGAGGAAGAGAGGAGCCAGGCTGGAGTTGGGGAGGATGGCATAAGCCTGGACATCCACAATGGGCTGGAATGAGATTCCTCCTTCTCCAACAGTCAGGAATGGGGCAGTGGGAGTGGACGCCCTGAACTTCATTGGCATGTTTGGATATTTCTCCTCCAGCTGTGAGGGAGTAAGGAGAGGATGGGAATGATGGCACAAGCCCCCAGTCCTGAGGGGAGAACACCTGGCACAGAGCAAAGCCTGTGTGTGCAGGAGCTCTGGGCAGGCAGGGCCAGATTGCTCACCTGGGGAATGAAGGCTGAGAAGACAGAGGTGTTCAGCTTGAATTCTACATCCTTTGGGATCTGCAGGGAGAGGATTGTCACACTGGGGCAATGTGGCACAGAGGAGCCCACAGCATCCCCACATGCTGCCATATCTGACAGTCTCATCCCACAGCCCCCAGCTCTCTCACTGAGGCTTCTCCAGGATTGCTGGCTGCTCCCAGAGCTCCTCAGCAAATGGAACCTCTTTCCCAGCCCTGTGCCACTCGTGCCACTCACCATGGCCTCTGTGATTTCAAAGACCAGTGCCCCAGCCTCGTGGTAGGCAATGCCAGCTGTGTTGAAGAAGTAGCTGGAGGCTCCAAAGTAAACCATGCGCTCGTGATCCGAGGGGAAGGCCAGTGGCAGCGGTGAGAAGGGCACGGGGGAGCGGTGGCCCAGGGAGTAGAATTCACCCTGGGAGGAGGGAGAGACGTGGAGAAGGGCTGCAAATAGCAGTGGGGCTCACCTGCTGCCTCACGCTGGCAAACAGCATTTGCAGCAGGTACCAAAACCGTGGTTCCCACCTGCCTTTGGCAATGGCACTGGCCAAATCATGTGTCCCCAGGGCTGCTTCTCACCTTCAGGTCTGCATCTAGGGACTGGGCGGTAGCTCTTGGGGGTGCCACCAAGGAATAATCAATCCCAATCTTGTCATCTATCCTGGCTGTGACTGCAAACACAAGGAAGAGAGATGAGTAAGGAGATGGTCAGGAAATATGGAATCAGATGGTCTCTACTGGCATCTGGGCAGTGCCATGACTGGGCTTCCTGGTGCATCAATTCACTACCAACTGCTCCTCTGCTTGCTTCTCTTTAGAAGGGAATAAACTATTTTCCTCCTCAATATTTCTCAGTGATGTAAACCATCTCCTTGACCTGAGGAGTAGCCAGGGTCCCCCAGCTAAAGCAGTCCGAGCCTCCCAAGTCCATGGGCACAAATCCTGAAGGAATTCCCACAGCCAGACAAGACACACAGTGATTTGTGTCTGCTAAGAATATGCTGTCCAGCTCCCAGCTTGGGTGCCTTAACACCAGGACATGAGGAGCAGACACAAAGTAAAACATTCCTCATGGCTGGGTAAACTAGGAAGAACTGCTCCTAAATCCACACTCAGCCCCCCAGTACCTGGCAGTGTCCGGATGTACGTCTGGAGCTCATTGTACACAGACATGGCCACTTTGTCACACACCTGTGGGACAGAAAGGCCACAGGGCTGAGCAGGGGCAGCCGGGTCACAGCCACACTCCCAGCTCCATGACAAAGACTGCTTAAGTAAATGAGCACTGTGATGATTGTCTCCATTCATCAGGCAGCACATTAAGTGTCCAAGCCACAAGCCGGATTTATACCTACAAGCATCTGCTTGCACCAATTCCCCTCGGCACAGTTCAGCTCTGGGAAGACCCTTGGAAGGGGAATCTCATGTGGCCCATGCAGGAATGAACAGTGCTGAGCAGCCAGGGCATGGCCGAGAAAGAGCAACAGAGAGGATTAACCCACCCCAGAGAGGCAGGGGCACTGACTGCCCTGAAGCTGAGCTTTGCTGAGCTCCTACAGCTCTGTGTGCCAGGACAGGAGAGTGCATCCCTCTGCCTCTGCCATCCGCAAGTGAAGCCCTGGCATTTGTGGGGATTTTATTGCAGGCTTATCACTACCCTGGGAAATTTACTACAGGGCACTGTCCTGCAGATGGCTGAAGAAATCTGCACAAGCTCTTTTCAATGTTTTCACAGTAACATCACAGGAACCACGGGCAGGATCTGTCTGTCATCTGTCTGACTGGGCATGCTGCCCACAGAGCTGACGGTGAGATGCAGCGCTGCAGAGGGGCAGCGACCACACTGACAGAGATGAGGAGGAGGAGGCAACACAGCTTTGGGCATGGCCTTAGTGACAGCAGGTTGCAGCTCTTCCCTGTCCCCAGTGATATTTTTCTGTCTGTGCTGGAAATGCTCCATTGCTGCCTGTGAGGATGTCGCTGCAGGCAGAAGAATGCAGTCCCAGTGACCGGGATTTCCCCATGACCCGCATTTCCCTGTGACCTGGATTTCCCTGTGACCTGGATTTCCCTGTGACGGGGATCTCCCTGTGAGTGGAGTCCCAGAACTGGGGACACTAGAACTGCCCAAGCACTGCAGCAACAGCAGGAGGCAGACACAGGCTGCCTGGCCTGGGCTGAGGCCAGCTGTGCCCAGGGTGCAGCTCAGTCCCTGCTCCCCCCCTCTCCTGCCCATTGCCCCTCCAACCATGACTCCACAAAGACAATGAAGAATGTGTGTGGGGCAAAGGAAGTTTGGAGGAGGAGCAGAGGGCAGTGGGGTCCCTTTGCAGTCCCAGAGCTGTCCTCCTTCCAGGTGACAAAAGAGCAGAAAAGGCCTCTGAGCCCTGGTGTTGCTCCTGTTGCCAGACCATCTGCTGCCACAGACCCCAGGGGACTTGGGAACGGTGTTGCATGGAATTGGGAATAGTGCCTGGGTAGGATGGGATCTGCTGCAGGAATGGGATTTGCCTGTTCTCCAACTGCCTCCTTCCCAAGCAAGGTTCACATCCAGAGAGGCTGTAACTCATGCCAGTTATCCTTGTAGTAATTATTGCTAACAGCTTGTTTCCATGTCTTGTTGCAGGTCTCCTGCACGTCAGTGTCTGTAGTAGTCAGCGGTACCAGAGCTCCCTGACCCCCCTCAGTAAAACAAAACACCAAATGTCTGAAATCTAGGAATGAGAATTTTCCCCCAAGTGCTCCCCAAAGCCCTCCAGAATATGGCTGGTTAAAGGACAGCTCTGATCAGGTTACGACGAATTTGGCTGAGACATAAGATCTAATTAACTGACCACATGGAAAGAAAAGTCTTTGTTAATTAGGAACCAATTATGCTGGGCTTTGGCAAAGTCTGCAGGTTTCAAATTCAGCCTGAGTCAATCTACCCTATGGAGCCTGCAATGCCCATTCCTTTGGTTTTACTGAATTGGCAACACAGTCATGTGCTCTGGCTGTAGTTACATGCCTACCTCTGATATCCCTGCCTCTGATCCTTCCAGCACATCAGCCACAAGTGAGGGTTAAAGACCACCAGAAAACTCAGGGGCCTGCCCTCCACTGCTCACATACCTTGTCTTCCAAAATCTTTCGCAACCTCCTCTCAATAACGCTGTGGAACAGGTTGTAAAGCCACCTGCAGAGAAGCACAGAGAGAAGCCCTGCCTAGCTCTGATCCATACTGCAGAAGGATGTGCCCAGGAAAGGGAGAGCCTAGAGATGGCAAGCCCCTGGGAACATCATTCCCACACCAATTTGGCGTGTGGCTTTTTCCCAGGGTTTACATTTGAAAACAGACTCACTGGTAAACCCCACCCACCCCCTTAAATGTGCAGCCACAGCAGGAGAAATTCAGGCCTGATTTAAGACCAGGCAACAGCAGATTTGCCAACAACATGCTCCTCACACGAGGGCCATGTTCCCATGGCAGAACCACATTCCCATGGCAGGTGGGCTAACACACAGTGTTTCCACACCTTCCAGTAAAGTCACATACCCAAGCTTGCCTGAAAAGAGCACCCGGACTTTGGAGATGTGGGCACTGCAGTCCGGGGTGCTGATGGTGGGCTTCCCACTGGTGTCACTGCCCAGCCTCAGAAGAATTTTGATGTAGATATTTTCCACCCTCAGGTCAAAAGATCCATGGTCCCGGCTGCTGGTGGAGGGGGATGAGAAAGGGAAGTTTGTAAATGCCCAGGCCTGGTGAAGAGACCTCAAATCTACTTGAGGATGCATCAATCTGGATCACTTTCCCTCTTGTATGGTGCATCCAGAGGAGATTGGGAAAGTGTTTAAATTCGGGGGAACCAAATTTCACTGGCACATAAACCAGGACAGATAACCTTTAAATAGAGGGAAGTGAGAGCACATAGGGGTGGTGGAAGAGACCTGAGGGCCCATGTATAGCTCGCCGTTCAAATGCCTTGTTCCTGCCTCCCAGCCTGTTTTATCTAGGGAAGTAAAGTGACAGCTGCCCAAAACACAAGGGAGAGGAGAAAAAACCTGTCCAATTCCAGAGTGGGAGACACAGAGTGGGTGCCTGAATAGGGAGAGGAAGAGCTGGCCACTCACATAAAGAGAAACTTCACCCGCCAGTCCCCGTCCAGCTCAGCAAAGGCATTGGAGATGGAGACCTGCAGGCCCTTGTTGGAGATTGGGGTAATCCGGGAGTACGGCAAGTGGAAATCACGAAGGCGCAGCCTAAAAATATACAAATAAAAAGGAAAGTCATGTTACAGTGGTTCCACACTCCCAAGAACAAGGCTAGGGAGGGAGGGAGAAAATCAGGGAGAGAAGGAGGGCAAACAGGATGGACAGGGCCAACATGTCAGGGATCTGTGGAGGGGACAGGATGGTCCTCACTGCTGCGGGAGCCCCAACCTCCCCACTCCTCCTGCCCCTTGCCTGGGTCAGGGGGCAGTGGGTGGCTCCAGACACCTCTGGCAGGGCTCACCTGGAGAGCTCATAGTGTACCTTCCCCACACGCAAGACACGAGAGTCCCCCGAGATATCTGGCAGCTTCAGCTGGGCCAGCTTCTTCTCCAGGCTCGCGATCGCCTGCTCTTGGGCTGCAGGGACACAGGGACAGCGTCACTCCACCACTGCCACAGGAGCTGCAGCACACACCGGGCATGCAGCAGACGGATCAAAGGAGAGATCCAGGTGATGCTGCCTCCCAGGCTGGCTTTAAAGCAAACCTCCATGCACAGAGCCCTGAGAGCACCCAGGCAATGCTGCCTGGTGCCCTGCTTGCAGCTCCAGGGTTAGGTGGTAGCTGCAGAAAAGACAGAGGTGTCCTAGTCCTCACTTTCCAGGCTGCCAACCAGGTGAGGTGTGTGGGAGGTCAGAGGCACTGAGCTCCTCCATGCCCATTACCAGGAGGTGAAGATGGATGGGGCTTATGTCCCAGGGAGCAGCAGTGGGTGCTGCACCCCAGCCTCCGTCTGGGAAGGGGAGTCACGTTGTCTCTCACACGGCTGGCAGAGCTGCCTGGTAAATGAGCTGTTTCTCACACAGTGTATTTCAATCCATAACTGTGCTCTGCTGGAGCCAGGCTCTGCCTGCCTCGATAAAACCAGCACGGGGCCCATCCATCTCTGTCACTGCCCCTCCCTAAACTCCCCAACTCCTCTCTCCTCTGCAGCTCCCTCCTCCAGGGCTCACGGCTTGGATGTGCTGTGGGACCAGCACCCTCCTGCTGTGCCAGCCTCCCACACTGCCTGGCTGCAGCTCCCTGACACCCCACAGGGCTGGGCCCCTCTGCAGGGGCTCCATCAAGCCGTGGCATGGGGGGCAGGCAGGTGCAGCAGGGAAAGCCCTGGCCGATGGTGCATTTGGCACCCCTGTCCAAGGATTTCCCCACCCTGTCCCTGTGCTCCTCACATGGGCGCCCATGGCCAAGGATCCCCCATCCCGCCCCGGGACCCTGCACTTCTCACAGGGTACCTGGCTCCACACCTCTGCCACCAGCACAGCTGTCAGGAGAGAAATGAGAAGCAGAACCCACCGTAGTCCAAGCCTGCCTGGGTGATCCTCACCACGAAGCCGGGGTTGGTGGCGGTGGTGAGTGCCAGGCACAAGGTCAGTGCCCCACAAGCCACAGCCACGCTCTGCATTCCCATCCTGGCCTCCTGCAGTGCAGAGCTATGCTGGGCTCTCCCAGCCCACACCACCTTTATATCCCTGCCAAAAAGGGAACTGCTAGTCACGGTGGTGTGCGGAGCCACGGGGGGCGTCCCCAGGATTTCCTGCTTGGCCACCACCCTGCTCTGCTGTTCTGCTGGCACCATGGGCACATGGCCCAGCACAGAGGCACACCTGGTACCTGTCACTGAAGGCAGGGAAGGAGCAGTGGAAACTGGGAGGCAACAGCTCAATTTCCATCTCTCTGTCACTGCCAGCAATCCCTGCCTGTGGCAGCAGTGGATGCTCAGTGGAGCAGAGCTGGGTTTGGCAGTGGCAGCAGAGCCTGACAGAACCACATGTCTGCAGCCTGCCCCCAGAAAAAGCTGGGAACAGCCTGGGCTGCCCAGGAGCAGGGTCCCAGCCCTGCTGCTCTCCATCTCTGTCCCTGTCCCACAGCTCTCCTGGCTACTCTGTGAGCTGCACCACAGTCCTGCCAAAGGCACCAGAACTGCCTTGGGGCACAGCTGTGGCTAAAGAAGACAGGTCACAGCTTCTCACCTCATGTGAGCAGATCCCAGGGACCCCCACACCCAGCAGGGCTGGCAAAGGAGCACCTGCCTGGGCTGGGCAGCTGCACCACTACTTCAGTGCAGTGCCCTGCGATAGTCACTTCCAGACCCCTTCCTGCACAGAGCAGCCATAGAGATGAGGAAACATCCATCACCCCAGGATCAAACTCCAAAGACATCACTGCTGAGGCATGATATGTCCCAGCTCTTGTCATGATGGCTGGAGACAGGGGCAGGAGCTGGGTGCAGCCAGGCAGGTGTGAGGGGGCAAGGGGGCAACACCCCTGTGCCCCCCCAGCCAGGAGAGCTGGCTGGCTGATCTTTCTTTACAGGACAAAAGTGAGGGAAGAAGGAATGATTCAGTTACTTTCATTTCCTGTTGGGGTCCAGGCACAGGAAACCCATGGTTGCTGATGCAGGCAGATCTCAAGCAGGATCCAGGGAAGTCCTGGCTGCCAGAGGCAACATCCTTGAGCCAATTAAGGATGTTGTGAAATGCAGCTGTTGCTCAAGCACAGCAATCCCTTGGGGCTGCAGCCTCAGGAGACCCCAAGGGATGAGGCCATGTAGTTTGTGCTAGAGGAACTCGGCACGTGAAGATCAAGGAAAGAGAGACCAAGGCATTCTGTTCCCCTTTGCCTTTTGTCCCACAAGTTTTCAGCAGGGTCACTTACAGGCTACCTAGCAGACAACCAGTAAATGCCCACCAGGCTTGTATGAGTGGCTAAAAAAGGCTTTTCAAAGGGGCACTGCAGTCACTGTCAGCTCTGGGACCTGAGAAACAGGGACATGGCAGGGATGGTGCCTGCAGAGAGGGACAAACCACCCAAGGAAGAGCTGTGTCCCACCATCACCACCCACAGGC
Organism: Melospiza georgiana; assembly: GCF_028018845.1. Taxonomy (NCBI): domain Eukaryota; kingdom Metazoa; phylum Chordata; class Aves; order Passeriformes; family Passerellidae; genus Melospiza; species Melospiza georgiana. Next base: position 7,662,229 of record NC_080446.1, read on the forward strand.
TGTGCGTCTCCATCAGTGCCGGCCCAATGCATTGCTGGGAGCCTGGAGACTGTGAGCAAGCTCCTTGTGGCCAGAGCTCCTTTTGCCAGAAAGAAACATGTAAGAACAGAGGAGAAAGGCAAAAGCCAAATCCTCAGCACAGCCTCCTTGGCATTGTGACCCTTCCTGTCACCCATCATCAGCTCTTATCTGGGTCTGGCTCAGTTCAGAGCAGGAGATCCCAAACCTGCCATGGTGACAACCCCATCTCACTGAAGGGCTGCATCTAAACAGCATTCAAGATGTTCAGGAAGAGCATGGAGGAAGCAGAACTCTTCCATAAGGAGAAATGAAACTGTATAAGGAATAGCATAGAGGGGACACAAAACCAGGAAGTCTTCCCCCAGGCTTTCAGCAAATTTTGAAGTTGAATTGAAAAACAAGCCTTCAAAGAGCCGAACTCTGACCAAACACTGCTGTGTTTGGCAAGGAGCAGCCAAAACCACATCTAAAGCTCAACATGTGTGCCGGTCCCGGTAGTGCTTCCTGCAAGTGGTGACAGAGGGAATGGAACATGAAATCCTGCCCTGCTGGCCCCAACCCTTTGGACAGGTAAAGGCTTCTCCTGCTGAGCTGCTCTGTCTTCTGGGAGTGTGGGCTCTGCTCCACCGGGGAAAGGCTGGCTCCCCCAGGCTGCTGGAGAAGGAATGGGAATGGTCACATGGGAACCAGGAGCCCAGGAGGACAGGGACTTGCAGGAGTCCTGTGCTGCTGCTGTCCTTTGCCCAGGACTGCAGGTCAACACCCTTCTCTCCACTGTCCATAGCTCCCCCCTGCTCCCCAGGTCAGAAGTCCAGAAGTCCCTCTGTCCCCACACGCTCCTCAGCACGTGTGGGCAGTTCCCCATCCTGTCCCAGCTCTTTCCACATCTCTCTCGTGTGCCATGGCTCAAGCCCCCCTGCCGCCACGTGCTGGGGCTACCCAGGGATGACAGAAGTTGGGTTGTGGCTGTGAGCAAGGACACCAGCCATTTTTGCCATCTGCAAGGAAATCCGAACACATCTGTGTTCCCTGGTGCCATTACCAGCCTGGGAATTCCCCAGGCAGCTTGTACCAGTGCCAGAGGCAGGACTGCTGCTGCTCTCCAGCCTCACACTGGCAGGTCTGTGTGGGCTGGGGAAACACCAGGGAAAACCCATGGTCTCTGTAAGAAAAGTGAGAGCAGCCTGTCTGGGTTTGGAGAGAACTTGGAAAGAGAAGTCATCAGCCCAAAATAAAACCTCCCTTACCAATTTTCAGCCAGGATGAGTTCATTGTCACCCACAGAACTGGGCTGTGGTCAGGACCTGTGGCAATTGTGGTTGTCCCTAACCCAACAGGGACTTCACCAGAGCTTGGAGTAACCCTGTCATCAAGGTGTGGGGAGCTGCGGCTCCTGCCCACTGCCCCACGCGTGGTGCCAAAGCCTGATGCTGTCCACTGTCACCTGCACATCTCTGACAGCCTCTGACCCAGCAGCGACTAAAATTACAGCTGAGGAACATGTAGGGGCTCCTCCACTGTTGTTTTCCCAGCTGCAGGCTCAGCATGACGCAGCCTCATCTGTTCTTGGAGCTGGGAGGGCTCTGGGCCAGCATGGGGTCACTGCTGACGCCAGCCCTGACCACTTCATCCAACACAGACAGTAGGGACACCCAGAGACCCCAGAGCTCACACACTCAGAGCCCCTTGGGGCACAGCCAGCAGCAATGTGAGCATGGCCCCTGGACTGGGGATGTGGGCAGGAGCCACCAGGATCCCACCAGCAGCCAGCCCCAGAGACCAGCCCTGATGCTGGGTTCATCATTCTCACCCTCCCTCCACCCCAGCATGCAGTGACAGCCCAGGGGACCCTTGGGACCAGCCCTGCACTCAGTGTGTCTCCCCCTGCCAAGGGCTGCATTCCCCCAGACAGGCGGGCTCCTCTCGCAGCACGCCAGCTTGTGACACAGACTGGGAGCCTCGTGGGAGACAAAAGGGGACACAGAGAGCCAAAGGGGTTGATTTTGCAGAAAAGTAAAAATAAAAATGCAAGAATGGTGACCTCGAGCAGAGCCTAGGGGGATCTGAATGGTGGCTCTGTGCCGGCAGAGGGGCAGGGCAAGAGGCCACATGCAGCCTGTCCCAGCAGCTGCTGAGGACAAACAGGACATGGAGAACAGGAGCAGCAGAGGAGGGTGAGCTCATGGGGTGAGGGGCCCCGGGGGCACCCGGGTGGCCCCCAGAAGCTCTGCCTTTTGCTGGACTTGTTCCCCAGCACCCTGACAGCCTTGCTGTCTGAGGCTGGCCAGAGGGCATGCTCTGGGAGAGGTGGGGATGCAAAGCTGGACCTGCTGGTGACCTCTGCAGGTTGTCCTGGCTGAGCACAGGTGGCAAGAGACACCTCAAGGTGCAGGTGGGGAGCTGCTGCTCTGGGCGCAGGGTGCTGGGGTCCCTCTGGGCTCAGCTCCACATCTGTCTCTTCCTGCTCCCCAGTACCACAGAGGAACCATTGTACTGGTCCAGGACACAGCCACACTGTCCTCCTCCCTGCCCTCAACGCCCTCTCCTGGCCCTACTATCCATTAAGAGATGCAAGAGCCACAGCTCTTGGGTCCATTTCAGAGGTGACCATGCAATTAGAAAAGGTCACAGCCTTGCGTTCACCTTCCCCTGCACTTAGAGGAACTATGAAAAACCTGAAGCCGCTGAGTGAACTAGCACAATTACAGGAGCAATTGGCTGCTGGTGGGGATGGGAAGCTGGTCCCAGCTGGCACTGGGGATGCTGCCCAGCTGGTCCCAGTTGGCACTGGGGATGCCGGCTTGGAGCCAAGGGCCAGTCCTGTGGTGGGCTCAGCTGGGCACCCCAGCCTGGTAGCCATGGCCAAGCCTCTGCCCACCCACAGGACCAGCACTCGTGATCCATACGGGCAGCGGGAGACTCTCAGCAGCTCCCAAGGAAATGGGAAGCAAACGCGAAGGCCTCGCTGGCGCCGTCCTCCCTCCCACACGCCAGCAGCCCAGCTGCACCTCCTCCCGTCTCGGCTTGTTTTCACAGCGTGTCCTTTGGCCGCTCGCTGATCCCTGGACAAATGTTCACTAGCGAGACAGCCCCGGCAGGCTGCAGCCCACGCCGAGGCCGTCCCACCCGCCCCGGTGCTCTCCCAGCCCCAGTGCCGGCCTTGAGCCCATTCCCACGAATGCAACAGTGGAAGTGATTGCAGCCTGAGCAAGGCGCAGAGAGGCTGAGAGTGCTGGGAGTTGTGCAGGGCTGGCAGAGCTGGTGATGCTGTGCCCACTGTGCATGGGGCTGGGAGAGCTGTGCCCAGCATGCCTGGGGTTGGGAGAAGTGTCTGTGCCCAGGACTGGCAGGGCTATGTGAAGCAGCATTTTGCCTTAGGAGAGAACAAATCTGTGGCTTTGGCTCTCATGCTGATTGTTTTTGTACAGTTCTGGTTGCTGAATCCCATGATCCTGCCCCTCAGTAGGTCCTTCCCATCCCTGGAACTGTTCAAAGTCTCAAGAGAGGCACTCACTGTCCTGATGCTGCGCTTTTGGGGCAACTCAGGAATGGGAACCGGGAGCCACGGGATCCATCCAGGACACCTACCACTGCCGAGGAATCACACTGACCCTGGGTGGGTTGGAAAAGAGGGGCACCCCCACACAAAACGCCTGTATGAGCACGTCTGCACACATGTACAAACACATGCGTACACACATGCACACGTATACACACATGCACATACAGCTCTGCGTGTCCCCGGTGTGTTCGAGAACCCTTCTCCTGCAGCTGCTCGGGGGGACGGCGGGGGCTGGGCGAGGACCCCCGGTACAGTCCCCTCCTGCACCCCTCGGGGTCTCTTTCTCCCTCTACTCCGACTCCATCCCATCCCATCCCGCCGGGGGCCGCCCCCCGCCCGCGGGAACACACGGGGACTGTGCCCGGGGGCCGCGGCTCGGGAGCGTGCGGGGGGCTCCGGCCGGCGGGCGCAGGAAAGCGGCCCCGCCGCCCCCCCGGCTCTGTCCGGGCCACCCCCGCCAGCCCTCTCCCTCCCCTCCCCCGCCCCGCCCCGCTCCCGCTTTCTTCGCCTTTTCTTTCTTTTCTTTCTTTTTGTTTTTTTTTTGTTTCTTCTTTTTTTCCCCCAGAAGAGGCGCGGCGGGCGGAGGGGGCCGGGGGGGCCGGGGCTGCCCGCCCCCGCCCGCGGCTCCGGAGGCGCCGGCGCCGGGAAGAGCCGCCGGCGGAACGGGGACCGGCCGGGAGCCCCGGGCCGGGAGAGCCTGCGAGGAGGAGGAGGAGGGACGGGACGGTCTGTGCCGCGGCCCCCGGCCCCTCTGCCACTTCCTGGGAAACATGGTAATCCCTGGGGTAATCCCTCTCCGTGCCGCTGCCCCTCCCCGTGGCTGCCGGGTGGGCACGGGGTGGGCAGCGGGAGCGACAGCACAGGGAGGTCGGGAGCGAAGGGGGAGGGAGGCGCAAAGGCAGAGGTGGGTGTGGAGGTGGGTGTCAGGGCAGAGGCGGGTGGGAAGGCAGAGACAGATGTGAAGGTGGAGGTTGGGTGTGCAAGGTTGGGAATCAGGTGTGTGCGGGGCTGCATCCTGCGAAGCTTAAACTTCCCTGCAAAGTTAGAGAGGGGCATGGCGTGCAGCGGCCGGGAGCTGCCGTGCCAGGGACGCTCGCAGGGCCGTGGGATCACTCCCACCGCGGCCGGCACGTGCCGTTGCCCCGGGCTCTGCCGAGCGCGGCCCCCGCTCTGGGCCGGGCCGAGCGCCTCCATCGTGCCCTGCCAAAGCTGGTGACAGCCAGAGGAATTGGTATTCAGGACTGCTCCCAGGCTCAAACCTCTCCTTCCTGAGCAGCGGGGAGAAAGGAGCTGGAGCTGAGTCACTCTGTGGCTTCGGGCATGGGTTAAACAACTTTACCACACCAAAATCCCAAAGCCCAGATCGTCTTGTTGATGTAAACCAGTTAAAAAATATGGGTATTTGGGGAGAAATATCAATCTCTATTTAACAGCGCTTTGGCTTATTAAAATGGAAATAGCTTTGCAAATGTAAATCTCCTTATGCTCCCTAATGCCTTTGTTCCAGCTCCCTCCCAGCGGGTGGAGGGGCTGCTTTTGGATTCCTATGGGCTCCTGGCTGGCCGGATGCAGCTTCGCCGACAAACTTGGAGCTGCTGCACCATGGTTACCCCAAAAAACCTCCCCCAGTGATGAAGTGCTTTGTAACACTCCATGAAAACATTTTTAGTCAGTAATTCCAGGCCAAAATATTCCCCAGCACAACTCAGGCTGTGTCTGGTGCCTCTATCAGTCCCTGGTTCTCTCCTGACACTGGCTCACGCTGTCCCTGCCACTGGATGAAGTCCTGGGTGATAAGGCAACAGGAAACAGCCTCAAATGGTGCCAGGGGAGGGTTAGACTGGATACTAGAGAAAAATTTCTTCACTGAATGAGTTGTCAAGCACTGGCATGGGCTGCCCAGGCAATGTGGGAGTCACTGTCCATGGGAGGATTAAAAAGACTGTTGGAGGCAAGGCAGGCAGTTCTGGCTCATCTCTCATGGCAGCATTCAGAGCTGGATGGATCCTCCTGCTGTTGTGGCTCCTCACCTCAGTGTTGGGATGGGGAGGAAAACCAGCTGGGTAGTGCTGGGCAAGGAGGTGGTGGGCATCTGGCATCTGGCTGGGTTCAGCACTGGGGACCAGGTGGCTGCACCAGAGCCCCACTGGAGCAAAATGGAATGGAGTGCTGGGCTTTGCCCTTCATCAGGGATTTTCCAGAGTAAGGTCTCCAGTCCATTCTAGGAACTGTACACAATAAGACAAAGCTTGAGGAGAAAGGTCCAAGGGCAGAAAGCCTGGACAGGAAACACAGTGGCAGATCAGGGCCCTGAGAAGGGACTGGCTTGCCTCCTCTTCTGCCCAGCTCTCTGGTTTCTCCTGTCAGGTGTAGGGGCAGGAGATTCCTGTGCCAAGACATGGGAAAAAAGTCAGAAATAATTAACCAGAGCATGACTGCAAAGTGCTTTAGCTAAAGCGCATTAAAACTAATTAAGCTGAATTAACCATGGCCCTTTTGTCTCTGTATGGGCTCCTGGACCAGGGATTAGCTGCCTGAAAGTAATGCTCACCTTGAGCTAATCCCACCAGACTTCCTGGGTGCTCTTACGGGAGCAGGACCTGTCTGCTTGGAGGATGCTCCTCTTCCCCACTCGCCTTGACATGTGTGCCAGACTCATCCTTGAGCTGCCAGGAGCGCAGCCCGGGCATCACAGGAGCTGTGGGATGGCTTTTGTCCATGTACCAGCCGTGCCACACAGCCTCCAGCTCCTGCAGCACTGAGAGAATGAACTGGGAACTGCTGGTCCACAGGCGGCACAGCCCCAGTGTCCTCACCCTGCTCTGGGGCAGTGTGGGAGGACGCAACACGGCGGAACACTTCCCAGAAAATACAGGAATAATTCTGAGTTTGGCGAATTCAGCAATGAGTCTGGACCAAAACACCCTATCCATCTTCAGATGTTTGTCCTTCCTCCCATCTGCTGCATTCCTGCAGCGAGCTGCGGAGCCCGGCGCAGCCCCACGATCTGTCTGGTCTGACTCCTCTCAACCCCTCGGCTGCTGCGGCTCCTCCGCCTCCTCATGGCTGGCGGCCGAGCAAGGCGGCTGCAGCCTCGGGGTTTATCCCAGGCTCCTTAACCACAGCCGGCCGCTGGGAACCGGACCCGCCCCGCCTGCGCCGTGCTTGCTGTGCTCCATCCCGGCTCCTCCCGTTTCCAGCCCAGGAGCGTTTGGAGCCCCTGAGCTCTGCAGCATTGCCAGTGTGGGCGTCCCAGGGCCCCGAGGGTGGCACAGCGCAGCGTGGGATGGTGGGCAGGGACAGCGGGTCAGGCGGAACGTGTCCCCGCTTCGGGGCCACTCTCCCACCAGCGACACTCGCGTCTCTCCCGCAGGATGCCGGGTCCCTGGATGCGGCGGTGCAAAGTGCTCTCCAGGCCCTCTACCCGCCCTTCGAAGCCACCGCTCCCACCGTCCTGGGCCAGGTGTTTCGGCTGCTGGAGACCAGCTACCAGGGGGATGGACTCTGCTGCCTGCTCCAGTTCCTCATCCCCACCAAGCGGCTCTTCGAGCGCCTGCGGCAGGCAGCCTGTGTAAGCCCCCGTGCCCCACGGGTGCCCCCGTGAGCCCCTCCTAGACACGGGGATTTGCCCCAAGAAGTTCTGCCTGCATGGGCACGCTGCCCTGTGGGCTTCCTCCCTGCATGTCCACTCCTGGTCCCATCCGCTCCCTGCAGAGGGGACCATGGCACACCCAGCTCCCTGGGATTTGTCCAGCATATGTGGTCTCTGCAATAAGGGCAGGGGGACTCTGAGGTCATCTTGTCTTGATCCTAGAGAGGCTTAAGCAGGGGTTTTCCCTCTGTAAGCACACGGGTAGACTCCACACTGTGGGAATAGCCATGGATCAGGGTGGGCTTGCAGGGCTGTGCTGCAGGGCCTTGGCTCAGGGACGTGCATTGGGTCACCAGGCTCTTTCATCTTAATCATGGGAGGCACGGGGCCGGGCAGCAAGAGCGTGTGGGGGTGGCTGGGAGGCACAGAGCTGGCAGGGCTCCCTCATGCACTGTGTTCTTCCTCCTTCCCAGGCTCCCTACTTTAACCGCATCTTTCTCCATGAAGGCTGGCCCTTGTGTCTGCACGAGAAGGTGGTTGTGCACCTCGCACCGCTCAACCCCCTCCTGCTGCGCCCCGGGGACTTCTACCTGCAAGCAGAGCCCTGTGAGGAGCACACAGCGCGTGTCACCATCAAGCACCTCTCGCTGGACCTGCGCTCCGTGGAGGAGACACCTGTCCCCGAGGCCACCCACGCTCTGCTCTTCACCAACGCATGGCTGGAGGAGGTGAACAATAGCTGGGCCGGAGCTCCCCTGCACACCTGCCTGGTGGCCACCGAGAACGGCGTCACCCCACTGCCATGGAGCCGGATTGCCACACCTGAGTTCACCGACAAGCCCGGGGCTGGAGCTGACAGTGTGCCCACTGGGACCTGGCATGAATCTGCTCCTGAGAGTGCACCTGGGACACTTGTGCTCCATGGCACAGTGAATGTCCCCACGCCCTACAGCAACGTTGTGGGCACCATCCCAGGCTGCAAGGCCACCTCTCGGAAGTCAAGCCAGGGACGATACCCAGGACTGATCAAGGTGGAGCAGGCAGGTCTACGGAAGAAGCCGGCCACGCTGCCTGTGCCCAGCCTCAGTGAAATCATCAGCCAGAACCTGGAGGGGGAGTATGTGGACCTGCTGGAGCAATCCCAGGAGGACTTGGACGTCCTGACCAGATCCCTGTTGCCCACCTGCCTTCCAGGGAGCATAAGGGCTGGCACTGATGAGATGCTCCCCTGGGCGAATGGGGGATCAGGAGCAGATTCTTGGCCCTGTGGGGGAGCACTGAGCTCAGAGGAGCGTCCCTGCAGCCCGTGCCTGGGGAGGGAGATAAGCCAAGAGCCAGAGTCACATGGGCCAAAGTGCCGCCAACGTGACTCCTACATGGCCGCGCTGCAGAACCCAGTGAGCTTTGGCTCTGGGCTGATGGCAGCCATCGTGGAGGAGCCCGGCAGCCCTGGCTCCGAGCTGCCCCCCGGCACCCCCCGTGAGACCCCCCCACAGCACAGGAAGGGGGCAGGCAGCCCCATGCTCCTCACCCGCCAGTCCCGCCGAGCGGCTCCTGCGGTGCCGGAGCGAGGGGGGTCGGTGCAGCGGGGCAGCCCCCGGGGCCCCCCAGGCTCCAGCCACAAGTTCTCCTTCCTGAAGGGCACGCGGCTCGGGGCAGCCCCTGAGGATGAAAAAACCAGCAGCCAGCACGAGGGGGCCTGGAAGAAGATGTCGGCCATCTACTCGCCCAGGATGGGCAGAGCCAAGGCAGCAGGGAAAGGTACCATCCTGTGGGGCTGCAGCACCTGACCAGGCTCTGCTGAGGCTTTGTTATTCCTCTGCTTCGCTGAGTGTCACCAGCTTCCCTCTCCTCTATCCCTGTGCACAGGTACGAATGCAGCCACTGCTGCTCCTGTGGAGGAACGGTCTCTGGAAAGTTCCAGCTGCAAGAATGGTCCCTCTGTGCCCAGCACTGGCCCTGCTGGTCGGGAGCCTCCAGCCTGGCAGGACCTGCACGCTGGGCTGCTGCGCTCAGGCATCATCTGCCTGCCAGGTACTGCTGGCACCATGAGCCTGGGGAATGGGAGGGAGAGGCCTCTGGATGGAAACTCAGGCTGCTGGAGAGAGTGTTTTGCAGGAAGGTTTCAGGGCTTTGCTGGAGGCCAGAAATACTCCAAGCAGAAATTTTTTTTTCAGCTGGGCAAAAACATTAAAAGCATAAATGCAGGCAGCCTTTGCAGAGCAGCTGCCCTGGTCCCAGCCGCCCCAAGCCCTCCCACACCATTCCTCTCCAGTGAAGCTGTTCAGCTTTAGCTGCCAAACACTAAACATTTGGCTCCTTCTTTTTCCCAAGAACCAAAAAGCATTAACAAAACCCATCTTCTTCTCAGGAAAAACGTCCCCAGCAGCTCTGGAATTCCAGACATTCATGCCATGAGCCCCCCTGTACTGGCTCTCCCCCTCCCAAAGATCCAGAGGGGCTGCGCCATGGCAGGCTGAGCTGAGGCAGCACTGATGGTTACCCCAGCCCATTGTGGGGTGCTCAGGTCTGGCAGGTGGCTGCCAGAGGAGTCACTCACCCTTTCTCCACAGGGAGCTCGGACAGGCTGGGCAGGGCCCTCCTCCTGGTGACCACCAGTGGCAGTGCCTGGCGGGCTGCGTGGTGCTCAGCTGCCGAGCTGGCAAGGCTCATCCTCTGCCTCTGCTCCCTCCCCAGGTAAGAGCCAGCAGGACCTGCCAGGGACCCTCAGCTGCTGCCTGGCTCAGGGCTCCCAGGCCAAGCTGGGATGGACACCCAGCATCCCACACACTCTGGTTTGGGCACATCCCCGAGGTGCCTGGACCATGCCCCTGCCAGAGGCACATGCTCTGAGCCCTTGGCAGCGACATCCCACAGGCATGAGGCCACTGCCTGTGGGTTCCTGCCTGCCTGGGGGTGCAGAATGTGGGAGGGGGCTTCGAGAGGGCCCTGCCCCAGGGAAGGACCCCCACTCCTGCTGTGTTTCCCCTCGGTAGGCAAGAAGTGAAGAATGGTGAGAGGCGAGAAGCGAAGGATGCTGGGCTGACGGTTGTGGTGGATGCCCGGAAGCAGCCGCCCGCTCCCGTCCTGTTCTCAGCCCTCCGCTCCGTCCAGGTATGCCAGGCTCTGTGTGCCTGTGCCATAGGCATGCCAGGGCTGTCCCTGTCTGGGAGGGAGTGCTGCCTCCCTTTGGGGGTCCCTCAGAGCCTCCCCTGTGCCTGCTCTCCATGCAATCCCCAAAGGTCCCTTCTGAGCCCTGCCATCACCCAGCAGGCATCACCAAGAGCCCTCCAGCATCCTGATCTGTGAATTCACCAAGAAATGGGCTCTGCAGTAACAATCCACTGTCGTGGCTGAGTCCTTGTGCCAGTGCCCAGGTAGTGCCACAGGAGTGCCCTGTGCTGTCCAGGGGCTATGGGGTCCCCCCTGCCGCAGCCTTTGTATGCCCAATAAAACCCACACTGGCCCAGATGCTCATCACTTGGAGAAGTGTCACTGGTGTCAGAGAAGGGGCTCACTCATGAGACTCTTCCCATGGTCCTTTGCCAGGGAGGCAAGATGGCAAGGACAACAACATGGCCTGAGGGACATGTTTCCATCTCCCACACCAGTGAGAGTGGGAGCCTTTTCCTTTGCAATGAGCTCACCAGCCTCAGCTGATCCAGGAAAGTCCCACACTGCCATGGGTGACCTGAGGGCTTTGTGTGGGGTTTGCCCTGGTCATTCTCCCCTGCCTCCCACAGAGTGTGTCTCCAGGCTGCATTCACAGCTTGCTGCTCCTGGCTGAGAAGGAGCTGGCCTCCCACCGTGAGAAGCTGTCTGGGGTGCAGGTGAGCCTGTCCCTGTCCCCTGAGCTGGTGCAATAGGGGGTTATTTCCTGCTCCAGGCAGCCTTACAAGCCCTGTGCCCTGCAGGTGGAGATCCTGACATCGCTGAAGGCTCTGGGCCGCCACGTCGACAGCTCCCAGCTGCCCCCAGAGCTGGACGGTGCCTTCCCCTACTGCCACGGCGAGTGGGTTCAATTCTTCCAGGTGTCTGTTACCACGCCATGAGCCATTGCCTCACCTCCCCCGTGTCCCTCTGTCCCCACTGCGTCTTATGTGTCCCACACACATCCCTGGAAAAGCAACAGGGAGGGCTGGGAGAGGGGAATGAACAGGAGAGCTCTGAGCACAGGAGGGTCAAGCTCCTTCCTATGTGCTCCTGCCTGCAGCTGCCCATCCACCTCCTCACTCCCTTCCTCATCAGCTTTAACCCAGTGCCTCACAGTATTTCCTGCTCTGTCCTGGCACTTCTCCTCCTCCTCCTGCTCCTCATGGGCAGGCTGCCCCCACTGACCCACATTGTGTGTCCCCCACAGAAGCTGCAGCCCTTCACAGCCAGCCTGAGGCGGGCATCGGAGCTGCTGCAGCACTGCATCCAGGAGCTGCGGAACAACAACGCACTGGCTGGGACACAGGTAATGGGTGGCAGCACCACAGGTTGGGGACATTCCCAATGTGCCCATCTGCAGTGCAGCCACAGCAACATTTCCCTCCAGTTCCCCAAAACTTGGCATAACCACTCCCAGACTGGCTGCTCCTGGCCGCGGGGCTGCTCCCTGTCCCCTCTGTCCTGCCTGGGGAGCAGCCCCTGTGCTGGCTGAGACGGCGGGTGAGGCCCCAGGTGAGACACTTGTCTGACCCTCCCCTCCTCCACAGGATGCGGCTGCAGGCATCAGGAGGCACCAGGAGCTGATGCAGAAGGTGCTGAGTGACGCTCAGCTGGGGCGCGTGCAGCGCGAGGGGGGGTTCCTGCTGGCCCGGCTGCGCAGGGAGGCCGCCCGCCTCTGTGCTTCTGATCACGTCAGGTAGGATGGGACAGTTCCACTGCCAGGGGGTGCCAATGCCAGGGACCCTGCTCCTGCTGGCCGGCACAGCCACCTCCCCATGGACAGCCCGGTCCCCGTGAGCCCAAGCTATCACCATGATCAATCCTGCTCTGGAAGCATGGACCACATGTCTGGGACAGCCCATTGCAGGAGTCCCCTCATCCTCACTGGTGCCAGATCCCTGAGAGGGTCTCCTGCCCCAGGCCAGGCCAGATCTGTCACTGTGCAATGCCGGCAGCAGTGCCTTGGGCTGGGCTCGGGAGAAGCCACTAGATGGGGCCAAGTCCCGGCCGTGCCGCGCCCGGCCAGCTGTGCTGTGCTCCTCTGGCCATGCCGTGATCGTCCGGTGATGTGCACTTGTCTGGCCGTGCCACACTCATCCGGTGATGTCACAATCTGGCCATGCATGGCTCCTCTGACCATGCTGTAGTCATCCAGTAATGTCACCCCACCTGGACGCGCCTTACTCACCAGTGATGCCGTAATCTGGCCGTGCTGATGCTCCTCCAGCCATGCTGTAACTGGGCCATTCCACACTCACCCGGTGATGTCGCTGTCGGCCGGGAATGCTGCAGCCATCTGGTGATACCGCACTGCTCCAGTCACACCATGCTGCCCCATGGTCATGCATTGAGGCAGCGCTGATCCACTGCTCCCTCCTGCTCCCTTCTCTCCCTGTACTGATACACGGGGCTTTCCCATCCCGTGCTCCTTGCTATCCATTTGCTCCATGGGTTGGGAAGATGTCCAGGTGCTTGCAAGGCTAGGGTCAGGAGCTGGGCAAGAGACCTGCTCCCCTCCACTTTGTGCTCACCTGGCAGTGCCTGGCACTGATGGCCTCCCTCCTCCCAACCCCTAGGAGTGGTATAGAGTTGGCTGAGGGCCTGTACAGTCAGTTGGAGGAAGAACTTCACAGCCTTGTGTCCCAGTCCAACAGCTGCCTGGCGCGCCTGCATTTCCTCCGCAAGGTCCGGGAGCTCGAGGCTCAGTTTGGCAAGGTGAGCTGGGTGTCCCTGGCGTGCCACAAGTTGAATTGCCCTCTGTGGTGTTCCATGGTTGAGTGTTTTGCTTATGTTTCCTTTATTTCTGATGATGATAGAAGCCTGGAGAATGGCAGGATCGCCTGAGGTTTGATTTTCATTACGGGCGACTGTGTGTGACTGAGCCTGGGCTGGGATGCTGGGCTGGGGCAGGAAGGGGAGGTGCTGTGGACATGCTGCTACTGCCATGGCTGATCCCTCCTGATCCCTGTTCTGCTCTCTCACAGCTGGGGTCCTGGCTGGATGGGGAGGCAGCAGCTCGGCTGCAGGAGATGGGCACCGAGGACTGGAGTCCCGACAGCTGCCAGGGCACCACCGAGCACTTCAAGGAGTTCCTCACCCAGGCCACAGTATGTCTGCAAGGGCTTTACTGTAACAGACACCCCCTGTGTTTGGAAAGAGGCTTCTGGGCAGAACTGAGTGTCCCTGATCTATTGAGTCACACAGCATTTGCACACTCAACAGTTGGGGCCTGTTGAGTCCCCAGCATTGTGGGGACTCTGGGCAGTCCTGCTCCTGTGAGGGGGTGGCTGCACTGTTCCTCAATGTGTGCTGGGCTGGGACTGCTGTCCCCAGCCCCTGCTGCACTCCATCCTTTTTCCTACAAAGCCTGGGCATCCATCAGACAACAAATAACGTTATGATGAGGATCTTCTGGTTCCCCTGGATGTGTAGGCCCTTTAGTCACACGCACTGCCGGGAGGGTGAGGCATGGTGACCCCACTCGGGACAGGAGGTCCATTGGGTGCATTTTAAACCAGGCCAGGGCAGAGCAGAGATTTGGAGAATCCCATTGCTTTGTTAGTTCTCACTTGCCCAGAAGTGTTTCCCATCCAGCTGTAATGGTGATGGTTGGGCTAATGGCAATGCCAAGTGCTACCTGCAGTGCACGTACCCCAGGTCAGCACCATTCCCAAGTGTGGAGCTGTTCCTTCCTCCTGTCCCTCCAGGCTCGGTACCAGCATGGCCTGACCCTGTGCCAGGAGGCAGCTAAGGTCCGAGGCAGGATGTTCCCTGAGGCAGATGCCCTCCAAGTGTCTGCAGCCCTTTTCCAGTCAAAGCTGATGAGCTTCTCCCAGCAGCTGGAGCGGCGGCAGGCAGAACAGGAGCTGCTGCAGGAGCTCGTCCGGTTCTCCAACAAGGTGAGTGCAGGGGATCTCCCCCTGCAGGACGTGGTGCTGCTGGTGGCCACGAAAGCAGCCACTGTCACCTCTTTTGCAGGTGGCAGGGCTGAAGCTGGACTGCCGGCAGTGCTCAGCCCGGGCGCAGCGCGGGGAGGGCCAGGCACTGCGCTGCCTCCAGAGATCCTTCCAGAAGCTCTCGGTGGAGTTCGCCCTGGAGAAGCTGAAGGAGATGAAGGCTCAGGTGCGCAGGATGCAGAGCAGCCAAGGGTTGGCAGCCTGGACAGAGGCACAGCACAAGTACCAGGAGACCCGGCAGATCCTGGAGGAGATGCTGGCAGAACTGCAGGAGGCCTGGGGAGCACAAGCTGACGGGCAGGGAGACTCCTCCAGCCCCCCCAGCCCAGGCTCTGCAGCTCCTCACATGGAAGTCCCAGTGTGCAGAGCAGCCCCCAGCCCCGAGCCAGCAGTGCTGGGGGGCAGGGGGTTGGCAGAGCAGCCAGAGACCAGCACTGAGGGGCCAGGACAGCCCCAGGGGCCAGGACAGTCCCAGCCCAGCACCACTCCTGCCTCCACGCTGGGTGTGGAGCAGAGCTCTCTGCAGCCCCACTGCCAGCTGGAGCCTCAGGATGCCCACAGCTCTCACCACCACGTCTCTGCTGACACCCCCCATCCCAAAGCCAAGAGCAAATCCAGCCTGGGAGCGACAGGACACCTGACCCAGGAGCGCAGCCAGCCCCGTCGGAGGCGTCCCGTCACCCTGCCTCCCTGGACACGCTTCCCAGGAGCTGACCCACCGTGTCCTACTGCCGTGCCCCAGGGGACTGCCTCAGATCCCAGCACAGCTGGTGCACCAGCAGGACCACAGGCAGAAGCTGCCCAGTACTTCCAGATTTCCAGCCAGAGCAGTTTCTCCTCTGAAGACTCAGATTCACAGAACTCCATGGAAGAAGCCCCAGCAGCAAGCCTGGCTTTGCCTGGGGACCTCCAGAGTCCCAGACCACCCTGCCCATCTGAAAAGGGCCACCAGATCATTTACCTGGAGAACCACCACAATGAAAGTTCAGCTAAAGCAAATGCCAAGTAACCAGTTCCTCCAGTTGGGGCTGTTTCTGTCCAGCTGCATAAGTTTTGATCACAG
Organism: Melospiza georgiana; assembly: GCF_028018845.1. Taxonomy (NCBI): domain Eukaryota; kingdom Metazoa; phylum Chordata; class Aves; order Passeriformes; family Passerellidae; genus Melospiza; species Melospiza georgiana. The sequence goes on from NC_080446.1 coordinate 7,677,576, forward strand.
ACTGGATGAGACTTCCCATGCTCAGAGGTGGGATGCTGGAACTTCTTACCCCACCCTCGGTCCCAGAATCTTTGGTTCCCTGTTCTTAGTGTTCTACCTGCCATGGATCAGCAGTAATTCCATCACCAGCTCACAGGGCTCATTCACAATCTACCAGATGTGTAGCAATCCTCCCATGGAGTGCCTTTATCCCTACCAGTGCCAGCCTTGTCTCAGGCAGTGGGGAGGGTTCCCACATTAGAAGCTGTGCCTTGAGCATCCCAGGGGAGCGCAGACCTGTGAGATGTTCCTGTCACTCATTGTGCTCCCTGCTCCACTGGATGATTTTACCATCCCTGTGCTGCTGCTGCAGCCCTGGCTGAGCCCCAGCAGTGGGCCCTGGGTTTGTGTGTGCTCATTAACACAGGACTAACTCCATTAACATTAATAAACCTGAAGAGAAGCACCTGGATGGTCCTCATGGAGGAGAATGAGAAGTTGTGTCCCACCGAGAGCCAGCTGCTGGGGCTCCAGGTTCCAACTGCTCCCACCACCCCAGCACAGTGCCCACAGGCACCTGGTGCCACCAAGAATGCCCCCCGTGCCCCTGCATGGGCTGTGCCCACAGCCTGGCTCTGCTACTTGCTGCCAGCACCTTGGCCCTGCTCAAAGGACCCTTTTGTAAGGGTTAAGTGCCTCAGTCTCCTGTTCTCCCTCCCAGTACACGAGCGCAGTGGTGTCATCCTGCCCAGCCTCCCCACTCTGTTTTGGGAACGCGCTGTCCCGAAGCCTTTGGGACCCGTTTGCTCTGGGTGCGACCCTGCCGATCCCAGCCCAAGGCAGCCCGAGGTCCCCAGAGACCCCGTCCCCGCAGGCACATCCCTGCTCTGCCCGTTGGGGCAGCCGGGAGGGGGTGATGGCAGGCGGGACCCCGGCTGGCGGGGCCGCCCCCCTGGGCAGCCACAGCATGAGCTAATCAAGAGACATCAGAGGAGAAGCGATCTCTGCCTTGGAGGCCGTTCCAGAAAAACGCCCTCCTCCTCCTCCTCCTCCTCCTCCCAGCGCAGCACGGGCACGGCTCGCACCCTGCGGGATGCTGCAAAGGGCACTGGCCCATCCCAGTCTGGCCGAGCATCACTCATACCCCCCTCAGCCTTGTTTTTGCCAGATCCCGGAGCCAAGCCCCGCTGAGCTCCCCACGGCCCCAGCTGTCCTCCTGTCTGGGTCATTACTGACAGGACCGAGCCCGGCCCTGCCCTGTCTCAGCACCTCTGCCTGGCACCGCTCCTGGCCCTACACAATTGTCTGCTCTTTTCTTGCCCCTACGATTCTTTTAGACTCCATCTTCCCCAGCTCAACACGGATTTCCCTACTGACAATTCTGTCCCTGCTCCGCTGAAATCCTGGTCACCGACTCCATCCCATTCCTTCTGGTTGGAAAGTCATCCTAGAGAACCTGGACAGGTCTGCACAGCCTGTCCTGTGGAGCCTAGAGTTCGTTCCATTCTCCAATAATGCCACATCCTGAATGGCACCAAGGTCCCTGAGCCAGGACATTTCTACCTCTCCCTGGTATGTCCCTGCTCCCCATCCCTGTGCCCTACAGCTGGGTGTGCCCATGTGGCCAATGCAAGCTGTGCCCACCTGGATGGGACCCAGATCACTTCCAGAGCCAAAAAACCTTTTCCCCTCCAGCATCATTCCAAGCCAAGACTGGCAGTTCCCTTGCTCAATTTTCCACCCTATTGAGAGCTGATCTGCTGTATCCCCCCCCTTTACAGGTTTTAGGTTGGAGAAATAGCACTTTCCAGTGAAAAGGATAGTCATTTTTCAAACCGGATGGAATTATGATTCTTCTGAATAAAGCAAACAATGACTTTCCTGTTGCTTTCTTTTCCCATAAGTAAAATAATAAAAAAAAAGGCTATTATGCAAATTCTGAGTTTAACTGATAACAAAAAAGGGAATTTCTGGCCTGTGACTGGAGGGTGAATCGTTTCCCTGGAAAGGTTCTGTGCACTCAAGAGCTGTCAGCCCCCACAGCTGGATGGGCATACCCAGATCCCTCCTTCCCTCCTACCAAAATGTGTTTTGCAACATTCTGGCAAAAATTTTATCTCTGCTGATCCTTCAGCACATGATTTATGACTCCCCAGTTTGACCAATTAAGCCATAACCTTTCCAGAAAGGCAAGTACAGGAGTTAATCAATGTCTCCTTTCCCTCGTGAAATGGCAAAATCATTTGTCAGGGGCTGGCAGGGATCCAGCAGTGTGGGCTGGTCGGGGTCTGGCAGTGCCAGGGTGCAGAGCACCCTCCAACCTTGGAGGGAAACTCCCACAAAATCCCAGGAAATGCTTTTTTCCAAAGGAAAAAAGGTCGAAAATGTTGGGTGCAGCAGATGACAAAGCCAGCTCAGAGAGGTGGAGGGCCCATGGATCAGGCACAGATCCCAGCCCCAGGGAATGACCTTCTCTTGCCCATGGCAGTTCCTGGGTCAGCCATTCCCCCTCAGAGCAGACACTGCGTGGGTTGGCACCGAGCAGGGAGCTCTGACCACAAACCACCACAGCACTCTTCTTCTTCCTCCTTCTCCTCCTCCTCACCACCAGATTCCCATCAAGCTCTGCCCTACAAACTGCAGGGGCTGCAGGGTCAATGGTTCAATTGCGACAAGACAGAGCAAAGAGGAAAAAGAGAAGAAGAAGAGCAAGAGGCACTGGGGTTCCCGCACTCCCAGCCATTGCCACACTTGTGCCCTGTCCCAGGCAAGGAGGAAGTGTGGGAAATGGGTGACAAGGCAGAGATACAGTGACAACAGCATGAGGGAAAATTCAGAGCCACCCACATGGGCCCCCCAGCAGTTCTGGTGGCAGCAGAGCCACCACAGAGCCATTCCTGTCCTGGCAGCCCCTGAACTGCGGTTCAGCCACAAACAGCCACAGGAGTTCAGAGGCACAAGTTGGGGGCTTGGTCTGTGCCACAGTGGGAACTGTCTTGCCTGGATTTGTCCTCCTGGGTGACAGCCAGGGCAGTGGGTCTGGTTTCAGCAGGTGAACACAGAGGCAGCTCTGGATAATCACAGAGGCAGCTGAGCTGTGGGACAAGGACACCAGCTCAGTCCTGGCTTTGGGACATGGCTGCAAGCACAGGTATCCCAGAGAAGCTTCATTGTCTCCAAGTGCCCGCTGTGGCAGAGCAAAAAGAGGTCTTGCCTGTCACTGAGCTGGGGTTGCTGGTGCTCTGGGGAGCTGCAGGATAGCCATAAGAAGTGGAAAACCAGAGAAACCAGTGATACCAGAGGAAAACAGGAAGGGTGAGGGGTAACGCCAAAGGGTAGAGCTCCAAGGGCTGGACGTAACTCAATCTGATCTGAGCTGGCCAGGGAAAGGCATTCCAAAATCCCAGCTGTGCTGCATCCCGAGGGATGGATGGAAAATGCCTTGGCCAGTGCTTGCTCAGGCCCTGCAGACACCCACCCTGGGCAGATGATGACAGCACGCAGGTGACCTGCATGGGGGACACACACGGCTCATGGCTTAGCCCTGGGGGAACCACCCAGCTTCAGGCATTAAATCCGGATGTGTGAACTCACCCAGGAGCACAAACACTCCATGCACCATCTGGGGAGCACAGACCCTTCTTGTTTCCCCCTGCAGACCCGTTGGAGCCTGCAAGCTATGAAAGTGGTGAGGGATTACCGGGGAGCGGTGCCCTGGGGGAACAGAGGCCCTGGGGAGGGAGGGCTGGGGGGGTTCCAACAAACTGCTGGGAAATGACAGCCAGAGGCTGGAATTCAGTTTGCACCAGGTACGGCCAGATCGCTTTGCAAAACACTGTGTTTGGCTCATGACTGTCCTGGCGGTGGAGGTGAGCCCATCCTGCAGCACTGCAGCCCACCCTGGAGTGCTGGGGGACCCTGCCACAGTGGGACCGGCCTTGTGGCCATCCTGGGGCCACCAGCCAGGAAAGGTTTGGCACAGATGGAGAATCTCCCCTGCATGCATTGCTGCTGTCCAACACAGGACCCACCTCCCAGGGGCCTGCTTGGGACCTCGCCAGGGAAGCCCCCACCTTTCCTGCCCCACCGTGCTTGCAGACAGACCAAATAAACCCGGAGACTTTCGGGTTCAAATAAAAACACAGACTCCGCCTATAAACAAAGACAGTTACATAATTAATTCCTCCTGAGCCCCCCAGGAGCGGGAGGGGGTGCCTTGCACCAGGACTCCCCAGAGAAGCTGGTTATCAGCTGCTGGCCGGTCCCTCCAGGCCATGCTGCTTCAATCTCCGCATTTTTCGGGAACAGCCTCTGGCTCAGCCCGCGCCGTGAGCCGGAGCCAGAGCCCCGGGCTGGTCCGGCAGCCCCGCACATCCCTCCCGGTGCCCCGGGAGCGCCGCCGCTCCACGGCCGCATCTGCCCTGCGGCTGCCGCACCGGAGCGCACCGCGCCCGCCAGGGGGGCAGGTGCAAAAGCAATCTGCTTTTCCTTAAAAAGCCACTTCTCCTCCCAAAAGAAAGGCTGCAGTGCTTGGGCTGGCACAGCTAGGAACAAGCCCCCCTTTATGCCGGCTCTAACCCCACCTCCTCGGGAGCCCCGCGCTCGTCCTGCTCAGCCCTGGCCCAGCGCCAGAGCCGCCTGTGGCAGCCAGAGCCCCGAGGGAAGCGTGATGCCACCACCAACCCCGTCCTCCCTCGCCCCAGCCTGCATGCCCGTATGGACCCTCGGCTGCAGCTGCTGCCGAGCCCCTTGGCTCTGCCCACCGCGAACGGAGCAGCTGCAGGACTTTCACCCCAGCTTTGGGAAGTCCTTTCACCCCAGCTTTGGGAGGTCCTTTCACCCCAGCTTTGGGAAGTCCTTTCACCCCAGCTTTGGGAAGTACTTTCCCATGCTCACGGATCAGGGGTGTGAGAGAGGTGGTCGCTGCATCCTGCATGCCAGGATGCCCACACAGCCCCCAGAGCTCCCCGCTAGCCCTGTCACTGTGGACATAAATCTCTTTTTGTCCTGAAGTCGCATCCCTGCAGGGTCCCCTCACAGACCCTCACCCCGGGACGATGCCGGGCACCCCACACAGGTGTCCCGGCTGCAGGAGCAGCGGCTGTGCTGGGGCTGAGTTTGGGGAATACCCGGGGCGGGAGGCAGCGAGGAGATGGGCAGAGCTCCTGAAGTCGGTTGACGACTTAACAGGGCGACTCAGAGCAGACACTGCCCCTTTTCAGGGGTTGTTTATCTGCCTGCACAAGGGACTGAGTCAGGATGTGCGGGCACTGGAGGGGCTGCAGCCGCCCCGGCACACACCCAGCAGAGCAAACAGCGGCTCTGTGTGTGCAGGACACACGGCAGGCACCGGCACTGCAGGCACCGGCGCGCTTTGAAGCAGCTCCAGGAGAGGGGCGGGGGCGACGAGAGTCGCAATCCTGCACTGAGGGGTTGCAAATGAGGGGTTATTCCGGGCTTCAGCAGTGCAAACACCCTCTTAATGCAACCCTGTCTTAGTAAGAAGAGTAAAAATAACAGTCCAGCAGTGTGGCTGGACTACCATGGGCGGCATTTTCCAGTGCCTGGGCAGACGGATGCCTCCGCAGTACAAGGTGGTGAGTGAAGTGGGCACTAAAGCTGCAAACAAGGGAGGTTTCCTCTTGGCGAGGTGCTGGGACCGAGCCCAGAGCTGCCTGGATATCCCCTGAGGGACAGTCCTGACTGGACACAGCCCCAGGGGACAGCCAGGCTTTTGTCTCCTGCCACTTCTGCCCGAGGTGCCAGAGCAGGGACAGGTACTGTGAGGGGTTCCCACTCTGTGCTTGTCAGGAAACCAGACAGAAGATAATCCCATCCTTGCCCAGCACCAGACACCCCAGCTTGCCAGTCCCACACATCCCACACACCCTACACCCCTCACGGCACAAACTGCTCGTGCTTCCAAGCCGAGTGAGACATGGCTGCTTGCAATCCCTGCCCTGCCGGCGGTGCTCTGCTGGCTGTTTGTCGCACATTAACTCAAGTGTGCACCTCCGCTGCAGAGTGCAGCCAGAGTTCACCCTGGTGCAGGAGGAGGAGCGGGCTTGTGCAGGCACAGCCGAACCCAGCAGCGCCAGCCCTGACACACTGGCACTCACCAGCACCAGGGGCAGAGATTCCTGTGCCCAGGAAGCAGCCTTGGGAACAAGGCCAGCTCGGGGCAGGTGACACCAGCTGTGAGGTCCCATGGCCACCAGCCCTCCGCAGGCGTCACAGTGGACAGCAATTTCTGTGGCTCTGATGCTCAGAGAGAGGGGCAGCTCATGGGACCCTCACTCCCACTGACCCCTCCCTGCATCCATGGGAGCTCAGCCCAGTGCTGCCCACGAGGACCAAGGGGTCTGGGAAGAGGGAGAGGGCTTCACCTTCAGTCTCTTCTGAAATCTGAGCAAGGAGAGCAAGACCCAGCCAGTGGCACACTGACAGGGCAGCACCGTTCCTGTATGGACCTTTCTGGGGTGGGGAGGGCCCTGCTGGCACAGGCTGTGCGCTTGGCAAAGGCTCCCACCATGACCTGCACACCCCCAGCCCATGCAGATCCACAGTGGAGTAGTACATGAATTGTTTCTATTAAAACCAGCTGTCCCAAGCTTTCTCTCAGCAAGGATTTGCTGCTTCTGCTCCAATATCCCTCCCCACCTCCCTTAGAGAAGGTGATGGAGGATGGGGCTCCCCCAGCCATGGCTGCACTGGGGGCAGTGCTGCTGTAAACCCAGCCATGTGCCCCAGAGCAGGACACACCAGGAGCCCCCACACATGGGGCTCCTCCTGGACTCTGCCCTTGGCATGCTTGGACCTTACCAACTCTGTCAGTGCCAAAAATCCCTTGGTAGAGCTGGAGGAGCCCAGCTCTCTGCAGACCCTCCGGTGCAGTGCCCTGACATGCATGAGCAGAGCACTGCCCACAGCTGGGGCTCCCTGACCAGGACCACCCCAAGTGTGGGGAGGGCAGAGCCCCCAGACCCCAAGAGCCCATGGAGGTGTGGGGTCTCAGCCCCCTGTCCCTGACAGGAGGTCTCTGGTGCGTTGGGTGACACACAGGGAGGGCTGGGACATGCCCAGGTGGCACCACTGGCAAGACCCTGAGGCAGGGACCCCCAGGTAGGAGAGGGATGGTCAGTTCATGGGGCAGGGACTTCCAGGGAATGTGGTGGTCACTGCTGTGTGCACACTTCCACGTCCCAGAGCAACCAGTGCTGATTCCAACACATCTGCTGTCCAGCAGCAAAGTTTTCACCACGTTTTCCCTCCAGACCCCATCTCTCAGGGATGCAGCTACGGGAAGGGGATGCAATTCCCGTCAAACGCACCCCACCAGGACCGGCCAGGATGGGGACGGTGCCAGAGGAGGGAAAGAACTTTATAAGGAGAAAACAGCCCCGAGTCCTGGCGCTTCGCTAACAGCCGCGCAGCCCCTCTCCGCCCCCTTGTTCTCCCTCCTCTTGATCGGCAGCGGGGCCATTTCCAACCCGAGGGCTGCGGGGTCCCGGGAGATTCCGCCGGTGCCAACCCGGGGGGCCCCAGGACCTGCTGCTGCTGCTTTTTTTTTTTCTTTCTTTCTTTTTTTTTTTTTTTTTTTTTTTTTTTTTTTTTTTTTTTTCCTTTTGGGTGGTTGCTTTCAATAGGTGGGACCTAAAGCCTCCCGTTTCCTGGAAACTTTGTTTTTCCTTTCTTCCCTGCGGCGGCCCGGCCGCGGGGAGAGGCGGGGGGTGCGCGGGGGGCGGGCGGGATAAATGGGGCGGGCGGTGGGGCCGGACAGCGGCTGGTGAGGGGCAGCTCCCCCGGACCGGCACCGGCACCGGCAGCACTGCCCGCGGCCCCGGGACAGCACCGGGACAGCACCGGGACAGCACCGGGACCGGCACCGGGACAGCACCGGGTCAACACCGGGACAGGCACCGGGACAGGCACCGGGACCGGCACCGGGACCGGCACCGGGACAGCACCGGGACAGGCACCGGGACAGGCACCGGGACAGCACCGGGACCGGCACCGAGACAGCACCGGGTCAACACCGGGACAGGCACCGGGACCGGCACCGGGACAGGCACCGGGACAGGCACCGACAGCACTGCCCGGCACCATGGCCGAAGGTAGGAGAGGCGCGCACGCCGCAGGTGCCGGGCTCGGTCCCGTCCCGGGAAGTCCCGAGCGGCTCCGGGCTCGCTGGGGCTGCAGCCGGTCCCGGACCAGCCAAGGCAAGGCGGTGGGGATCGGACAGACTGGAGCGGGACACAAAGCCCAGCAGGGTCCGTGCGGGGTCCGGTCTGTGCCCTTCCCTCCCTCCCGACTCCCCTCCAGCCCCGGCGTCGCTAGAATGAAGTTTGGAGCTATTTAAAGCTTTCCCGGCAGAGCAGGGGGACAGCTGGGCCGGGAGCGTGTGCCTGACAGGGTGAGGGGATTTCAGGAGGCTCAGGCAGGAAAAGAGATTCTGGGTTTCGGGAATCCAGCACACTTGGCTCTTCAGGGTAGAGACATCCCCAGCTCCCACACAGCTGCCCCCAAAGTGCCAGGAAATGGGTCTGTGTGATTCCCGCGGGCACACAGCCCTCTAGGTGAGACGGCTTCACTGCTCTGCCGTGCCACAGTGCCTCAGGCTGCCCTGGCTCCCAGCTCTGCTGTAGCAACACCAACACGGGTCCCTCGGGTCAGACGCTCACTCAGACACATAGCTGAGCAGCTACAGAATCACAGAATTAACTATGTTGGAAAAGACCTTTAAGAGCCTCAAGTCCAACCTATGACCTAACACCACCTTATCAACCAGCCCCTGGCACTAAGTGCCACATCCAGTCTTTTTTTAAATACCTCAGGGACAGAGGCTCCACCACCTCCCTGGGCAGCACATTCTAAAGCACAATCACTCTGTGAAAAGTTTTTTCCTAATGTCCAGTCTAAATTTCCCTCGACACAGGTTTACACTGTGTCCTCTTGTCCTGAACACACTGGGCAGCTCCTGCTCCTGAGTGCCCAGGGTGCTGCTACCACTTGCAGCACCACAGTCCCCTTCCCACCCATCTCTTGGCACCCTTTGGTTTGATTGGAGGCACCTGTGCTTGAAGAAATCTGCTTTTTGCTAAATCTGCTGAGGATGAAAACCCCAGGGCGACTGGGACAAGGAGGAGCCCTGATTCTGTTCTCTGAACACACTTATTGTTTATTTTATTGTCAGCAAGCTTAACCATGTCAATGAAGCTCCATGTCAGCCATGAGATTCCACTTGTAGAGTCCATGTTCCACAGCACGGGGCTGTGCTGCTCACAGAGGGCGAGGCAGGGAGGGAAGGGGCTTGTCTGTGCTCTGTCCCCACTTCACAGCTCCCATGGCCTGGCTGTGGGGACCTTGCCCTTAGTTAGGGACCGTTCAAGCAGCTCTCACACTGTGCTGGGGACAGTGACAAGCCCACTGCCCTCCCCTGGGCCATACTGCAGAGTCCCCTGCCCAGAGGGCCAGGAGCAGTGTTTGCATTTAGCTCTGGGGATAGTGAGCCTAGGGCTGCTGTTTCCATTAGGCACTGTCCAGGGAGGGCTTGGTGACTACCAGAGCTGGTACTGGGAAGGGCATGGCTGAGGGGAGCCATGGCACGGGGCAGTGAGCCTCAGCTTGCCCACTGGGTGCCCATCATCTGCCCAGTCTCTCACTTGCTGTGTGCTCTCTGCACAGAGTGCTTTTGCTTATTCTGGTGATGAATACATCACTGCAGAGCAGTCAGGGGTCAGTGGCCTCAGGGGATGATGGATATCTCGTCACTTCAGCACAGTGCCCAGGGTGGCAGGGACGTGGCTGCTCGTGGCTGGCACACAGCCCTGCCTGGGCTGCCAGCAGAGCAGCCTGAATATGGCTGGGGCATCAGACACCCTCTGTCACCAAATCTGCACTTGCTCTCACCAATTTGTCAGCACAGTAAAGATGCTGGAGGCCTGGCTGAGGCACGGTCACCACGCCCTCCCGGAGAGATGCTCAGGGCACTGCGGCTGGGGGAGGCTCAGAGACCTCGCCAAGATCCCAACCCGGGGCTCGGGATGGGCACAGCCACCCTCCTTGCCAAGCCTCGGGGCTGTGAGACGTGTCCCGGCTCAGAGCTGTACCTGTCCCTGCCGCTGCCTCCGCAGAGCTGGTGCTGGAGACGTGGGACCTGCACTGCGACCGCAACGGGCGGGAGCACCGCACGGCGGACATGGGCTGCAGGCAGCTGGTGCTGCGGCGGGGACAGCCCTTCAGCATCACCCTGCGCTTCTCGGGACGCGCCTACGACGAGGGCGTGGACAAACTCTCCTTCAACGTCGAGACCGGTGAGTGCCGCCACACCTGTGTCGCCAGGGAGGGCTGGGGGGTGTCACCACCTCTGCTCCTGCCCCCATGCTCAGCTGTGCTCCCACGGGGGCTGTGCCACGGCACCTGCCCCATGTCACACAGTCCCTGTTCCTCACCTGCTGCTGGGCACAGCTTTTGTATCACAACAAGAAAGGTAGAAACTCATCTCCTTAGTGAGAGAAGAAGAGAAGTGATAAATAAAGCAAAAAACCACCAGCATCATCACCTCCTTCCTGTTCTCCTCCTCCCAGGGCTGAGCATGACAGGGCTGCCAGCTCACCAGCAAGTGCCTTGGCTGAGGCCAGGATCCTGCCCAACCCTCCTGCCCCTCTCAGAAACATCAGCACAGTGAATCTTTTCATCCAGAGGTATCACAGCACTTCTGATGGGATTTACACCCAGCCCTGCTGTGCTCTCAGACATCCCAGAGCAGGGTGTGCTCAGGAAACACAAACACTGGAGAAAGGAAATGCTCCCAGGGAGCCCCCCAGCACAGACCCCGGGCCGGGCCGGGGCTGGGCTGGGCTGGGCTCTCACAGCCAGGGCAGGGGCTCAGCCCCGCCAGCTCAGAGCAAAGGGAGAGGAAACTATTCCTCAGGCAGGAGCTATTTTGGGGCTGAAGCACCATGCTGAGTCAACCCGGCCAGAATTCAAAGTAAAACTGCACCCAAGTTTCCTCACAGAGTAAAACTCTCCTATTTCCATCCCAAAAGCTCTGGTGACAAAACAAAACCCAGCACGTCCCAGCTTCACCCTACACCTCGGTGCCCCAGCAGCCCCATGGCCCTGCTACAGCCGGGCAGACCTGGGTTGGTTTTGCAGGGGGAGAAGCCACAGGCACAGCCCAGAGGAGCCTCCCAGGCCAGGCACAGGCTGGCAGAGGCTCCTCTGGGCTGGATCCCAGCCCCAGCGCTGCAGAAAGAGGGCAAAGGTGCTGTGCTGCTCGCAGAGGGACGTGGCAGTGCCACCCCAGCGGCTCCAGCACATTCCAAACTGGGGCCGGACCTGTCAAGGCAGGGACTGCCAGAGCTGTCCCTCCGTTTGGGACAGCAAAGCCACCGAGGTCACATCCTGCCTCCCACAGGAAAGAGGGAAGGAAGAGTAGAGTGAAATTAGAGCTGTATTTCTGCAGTAGCCGTGCAGGCAGAGCCCCGTTCAGGTGCAGGAGTCCAGGGGGATGTTGTGGGCTGTGGAGGCAGCAGCAGCAGGAGGAGGAGGAGGCGGCAGGCTCCTGTGTCTGCCCAGCTCTCGGCAGCGCTGGCTCTTGGCCAGAGGACGCCGTGAACTCAGCCCAGCCTCCCCGGGAGGAGAAACTGTGTCACTAGCATGAGTTCACGGGTATTTTTGGTGACCGGCCTGTGGGCGAGGGCTGGCAGGGGCCCAGCGGGGCTGTGCTCCGGCGGGGAGAGGGGACAGCAGTGGCACCGCTGCCTCGGCTGCCGGCCGGGCTGTGCGGGGCCGGGCTGTGCGGGGCCGGGCTGAGCGGGGCCGGGCTGTGCGGGGCCGGGTTGTGCAGGGCCGGGCTGTGCAGGGCCGGGCTGTGCAGGGCCGGGCTGAGCGGGGCCGGGCTGTGTGCAGGGCCGGGCTGTGTGCAGGGCCGGGCTGTGTGCAGGGCCCGGGCTGAGCGGGGCCCGGCTGAGCGGGGCCCGGCTGGGCGGCACCGCTCGGAGCGCGGCTCTGGAGCTGGCTCGGTGCAGGTGGCTTGGCCGTGGCTGCAGCTCGCAGGGGCCGGCAGGGATCACACTGTCCCAGGCTCGGCGCTTTGGCCACTGAGGTCATCCCTAACGCCGGGATGTTTGCAGCAACGCCTGGGGCTGCTCACACCGACCGGGGCAGCCGGGGACGGGTCCGGGGCTCATGGCCCGGCTCTGCCGCCTCCGTGCGTGGCTGCAGGGACTCAGCAGCGCTGCTGGGAGGAGAGATAGGAGAGGGTGCATCTGAGAACAGAGACCTGGCACCAGGGCAAGCATCCCCGTGCTCTGCTGGCCTCCACAGGGCGAGTCTGTCCCTTCCCAAACAGTGAGACAAACCTGAGCTCCCCGCAGCTGGGCTACTCTGTGCCCTCAGCACCTGATAAACTGCATGGTGAATGTTCCAGATTAGGACAGCCGCAGGGCAGGGGGGCTTGGAGCAGGTGCCCTTGGTGCAGCCTCCGTGGCTCGGGGCTGTTGTGTTGTGAGGTCTCCAGGATGGGGTGAGAGATGAGAATCTGACTTTAGGCTCTCAGAAGGCTTATATTATATTATATTATATTATATTATATTATATTATATTATATTATATTATATTATATTATATTATATCTCATATAACATAATATCAAAAGAAATTATATACTAAAACTATACTAAAGAAAGAAAAAGGATATAGACAAAAGGCTGGAAAAGAATGAATGATAAAAACCCATGATTTACCAGAGTCCCAACACAGCTGGACTGGGATTGGTCATTAACTAAAACCAATTCACATGGAATCAATCAAAGATGCACCTGTAGGTAAGCAACCTCCAGACTACATTCTAAGCAGTCAGATAATTATTGTTTACATTTCTTTTCTGAGGCTTCTCAGGAGAAAAATCCTAGTGAAGGGGTTTTTCAGAAAATACTATGTTGACGCAGGGCTCCCAGGGGCTCTGGAGCACTGGGAGGGCTGACTGACTGACCTACTCCTTCTACAGGGCCGTGCCCCAGTGAGACGTCAGGAACCCGGTCCCACTTTGCCATGAGTGACTGCCCCGAGGAGTCGTGCTGGAGTGCCGTGGTGCAGCAGCAGGACGGGGAGTCCCTCTCTGTGTCCCTCTGCTCCCCACCCGACGCGCGCATCGGCCGCTACAGCCTGACCCTGGAGACCTGCACCGACTACCAGGGCTCCAGCTACCAGATCGGGGACTTCATCCTGCTCTTCAACCCCTGGCACCCAGGTGAGGCTTCCACCTCTCTGAGTGCAGGGATTCCAGGGCTCAGGCAAGCACAAGGTGCTCTCCAGGCATCCCCCTGCACAGGTCTCATCCCAGTGCAGATCCCAAGTGTCCCAAGCCCTGGTCTGAAGGAAGGTTTAAGCAGAAAGCCTCACTTTGCTTCCATCTCCACGCAATTCCTGCAGTGGGTCAGGGCCAGGAGCACCATCCCCACCTTACAATACCCAGAGCCCCTTTGCCACCACCCCGAACACCCAATGGCCTGTCCAGGCTGCCCCCACCATGGTGGGAGCTCACCACTGTGCTGCTGGTGTGAAACCCTGGGCAGTCCCTGGCACCAGCTCCTGGCCAGACAGGGGACAAGGGAAAAGTCTCTAAATGTCCCTAATTGCCTCCAGTTGTCCCTAATTGCCCCCAGTTGTCCCTAATTACCCCCACCGGGTCCATTCTCACCCATCCTCACCCAGGCACCCAGCTGTGGACTCAGTGACATGGATATCAGTGTCCTGGTGAAATTTGAGCAGCCAAACCCAGAGGAGAGGTTCGATTCAGTGCTGTAAGGTTCAACAGCCCTGGGATTTTCCTCTCTCCATGTCCTTCCCCTGCCCCTGGACTGGCTGATTTCCTGGATCTCAAGTGTCCCACGCTGGATCTGCAGAGATAAGGGGCCATAGGAAGCTCTGCTCAGCCAGGGCTGTGCTGAGCACTGGGGGTGGATATGTGGGGTTTCCTTCTGCAAACAGTTCCAGTAAATGTTAATTTCCACAGCAGTAGCTGCTGTGAGAGAAATGGCTTTGGCTGTGCTGAGCCAGCACACCCACTCCCACTGCTCACTGCACCCCTAGGGAGGTCTCCCCTGCTGAGAAGAGATCCATCTCCATTAAATAAAAGGGAGGAAAGACAGAGACATGGGAAAGAATGGAAAGCAAACCACAAACCCGCTGCAATTTTCCCATTGCTTTAAATCAACCTGGGCTGAAATTCCCCAGCAGCTGTTTAAGGCATGAGCAGTTCCAGCCCCCGGTGCCTCATTTCCCACTGGCTCCATCCGCAGGGAGGGGGTCAGGCAGCTGGTGGTGCGGGGCAGAGCCCTGTCCCCATCTCTCGCTGTCCCCACAGAGGACACGGTGTTCATGCGCGACGAGAACGAGCGCCGCGAGTACGTCCTGTCCCAGGATGGGCTCATCTTCCAGGGCACCTGTGATTACATCTACTCCATCCCCTGGAACTTCGGCCAGGTGAGCAGGCAAGGCCCCCCTGGGACCCTTGGGACCTCTGGCCGTGCAGCTCTGGTGCTGCAGGACACAGGGACTGGTGCCACGTGTGTGCCTCTCACCAACCTGCACCCCAAATGCTGTCAGCACCTTGGAGTCCAGCCATGGGTCAAAGAACCTGGAGTTTCATTTCCAACATGGAATGTGCTGACTTCAAAGCATGGCAAGGCAAGGGGAGTGTTTCCCCCTGGCTCCTGGGGGCCCCATGGCCATGTGTCCCTAATCTGGTGGCCCTGCTGTGCTGGGAGCTGGTGCCTGATAATGAATTCCTGGGCATTGTGCCAGGGGTACTGATAAGGCAGTGTTCACACCCTGAGCTGCACCCCCAGGGCACAGGGCTTGTTCAGCCACCCTCCCTGGGCAAAGGGCTGGGGGCCCGCAGCAGTGGGGGTGCCCGTGGCCTTCACAGGATCCACACCTCAATTCAAGGAAGGGCTGTGACTCAGCCGTGATGGGAAATAGATTTTCCAGGAGGTCACGTCCCTGCCCTGACCCCTGTGCAGTCACAGGAAACCAGATCCAGCCCCAGTACGTAGGCAGGAGATCACCCTCAGGCTTCACAGGCTGAGTGGGGACAGTGGGGACATCACTCAGGGGATGCTGGCCGGGGAGGGGACCCTGATGGGATGTGACCCCTGTACCCAGCAGTTCTGCTGGCAGGGGCACCACAGCGAGCCAGAGAGGGAGGACAGAGGTGGCAGAGCCCCTGTGGGGACCTCACACATCCTTTTCTCCCTGCTCCTCACCAGTTTGAGGATGAAGTCTTGGCCATCTGCCTCAAGATGCTGGACATAAACCCCAAACACCTGAGGGACCAGAACCGGGACTGCTCCCGCCGCAATGACCCCGTGTACATCGGCAGGGTGGTGAGCGCCATGGTGAGTCTGGGGTACACCCTGTCCCCAGCACCCTGTCCCCAGCACCCCTCATTCCCTGGGCTGCAAACACCCTCAGCTACAGCTCTGGCAGACAGCATTTGCCATCCCCCCAGTTTCACACCATTTTCCTTCTCTGGGCTGTTTCCTCTCGCTTTTACATCCTTTCCCTGTTACTGTTCCTGTATGTGTAGGAGCTTTTTTAGAGGAAACAAAAAGCAGGGATGGGGCACAGATCATTTCAGGGGTAATCACTCCCAAATTCCCAGGCAGGAGGATGTGTTTCTAAAATTCATCCCTAATTAGCACCATGTCCACCCGCATCCCAGTGAGCTCTTGCATGGATACAGGATACTAATGTGGGTGCCAGGGCATGTGAACGGGGCAAAGGCTTTTCCCCTCCCTCCCCAGGCTGTTCCTGCCCCTCCATCCTCCCCCTTTTCTCCTGCCACAGGTGAACTGCAATGACGAGGACCGGGGGGTGCTCTTTGGGCGGTGGGACAATCGCTACGACGATGGGATGAGCCCCATGGCCTGGATTGGGAGCGTGGACATTCTCAAGAGGTGGAAGAATTTTGGGTGCCAGCCAGTCAAGTATGGCCAGTGCTGGGTCTTTGCTGCTGTGGCTTGCACTGGTGAGAGCAGATTCCTCTGGTGTCCCCTTCTCCACAGGACAGGGTCACTCATCTCCTCTCATCTCCCACCCCGGCCCCTGCCCCCCGTCCACTCCTGTTGCTGCATCCTGAGGGAAGAGCTGCAATCAGCCTGCAATGATTCCTTTGCAATTAGCTCTCTATTACTCTAATTTGTCAGGAAATAGAGGAAAAATACTATACAAAAGGGCTCTGGTTTTTCAATCAGCACTGCCTCCCAGGCCAGGCAGCAAGGGAGGGACTGAGGCAGGCCAGGGTGAGGGAAGTGGCTTTAAGGCCAAGTTTGCAATAAAGTCACGAATCCACTAAGATCAAAATAATGTCATGGCACCAGGGCAATCAGACTGGGGAAAAACAAGAGAAAAATTCCAGACTTGCTGCCGCTGGGAAACTCACATATGCTCGTGCAACTTTGCCCCAAGAAAAACGCTGCCTGTGAGTGCACTGATGTGTCACAGACAGACAAGACCCTTTTTAGAGGAGAGAAATAGCAAAAAACTAAAGTGGATTTTCAGCGACTTGCAGAGGTTTATAGCCTTCCTTTGAAGCACTGTAACTGCCTCCCTGCTCCCTGGGGAGCTCCCTGTGCAGTGAAAGGCAGCTGGGAGATGAAATCCGGGGTTCAGCACGGCTGCCCACACTCTACCTCCAAAGCTCTCACAGATGCTTTTTGTGCCTTTTTTGCTGCAATATCAAACCTGTCAGGCTGTCAGAGCAGGTGCCACCCAGCCTGCTTGCCTGTGCACTGTGGCTGTGGGAACTGGCTTCTCCTGGGGAGCAGTCCCCAGGCAGACCTTTCACAGGCAAAGGGAAGGACAGGAGTTGTTCAAACCTGGGGCTCCAGGGGATAGGAGCTGTGCAAACCTGGGGCTCTGTGGGATGGGAGTGGAGCGAACCTGGCCCTGTCTCACCCTGCCCTGCTCCCCACAGTCATGAGGTGCCTGGGCATCCCCAGTCGGGTGGTGACCAACTACAACTCAGCCCATGACACCAACGCCAACCTGACCATCGACCGCTACGTCAACGAGCGGGGGGAGCAGGAGAGGCAATCCTGGGACAAGATCTGGTGAGCAGCACAGCAGGACCTCAGCCTGCCCCTTCTCCAGAGCCTGGCAGCTGCTGGGGGAGGCTGAGACTCCCAACACTCCGGTTTTCCTCTCAGGAACTTCCACTGCTGGGTGGAGTCGTGGATGACCCGTCCCGACCTGGGAGGTGACTATGACGGGTGGCAGGTGCTGGACCCGACCCCTCAGGAGAAGAGTGAAGGTACAACGTGCTCCACACAGAAACTCCACCCTCCTCACACCCCGGCACTGCTGGGTCACCCCACCACAGCCACCCCTTGTGGCTGAGCCCTGGAGTGGTGACAGTGGCTCTGCTCCGTGCAGGAGTTTACTGCTGCGGGCCAGCCCCCGTCAAAGCCATCAAAGAGGGTGACATGCTGCTCAAGTACGACATCCCCTTCATCTTCGCCGAGGTGAATGCTGACGTGGTGTACTGGGTGGTGCAGGGGGATGGGATGCAGAAGCAGAGCATCCGCTCCTCAGATGTGGGGAAGTTCATCAGCACCAAGAGCGTCGGCAGGGACAGCCGGGAGGACATCACCCACAACTACAAATACCCAGAGGGTATGGGGGATTTCAGGGGGAGCCTCCAGGGAGGGCTGTTGCTGCTGGGAAGCAACAGGAGCAGGAGGGCTGCAGGGCTCAGGGCAGAACAGCCCAGGCCAGGCCCTCCCCGCACTCCAGGGAATCACAGGAACTTTGTGCTCTTCAGGGTCTGAGGAGGAGCGGGCGGTGTTTGAGAAGGCAGAGCATCAGAAGAAATCCATTGGGGAGGAGGATGAGGGGCTGCACCTCAGGATCAAGGTGTCAGAGGGTGCCAACAAGGGCAGCGACTTCGATGTCTTTGCTGTGGTCAACAACAACACGGACGAGGAGCGTGTCTGCAGGGTGACACTGTGTGCCCGTGCCGCCAGCCACAACGGCACCCTGGGGCCCCAGTGCGGCCTCACCGACCCGGTGGACATCGACATTGAGCCCAGGGCAGGTAAGGGACCCACTGGTGGTGAAGGAGATGCTTCACCAGGGCTGGGGTCAGCTCAGCCTGTGTTCAGCTGCTTGGTAGGCAATGCCACTTTATTCCTTAGTTGACTACCACTGTAGATTTTTAATCTTTATGAGAGGATGAGGAAATTGCTCAGGCAGAGGCTGGAAAAGCATTTGGAGCTGGGCAAGCCACTGCTGCTGTGGCTGTTTTGCCAAGGGAGCAGGCTGGGCACACCCTGTGCACTTCTCTGCATCCCTCCTGCTCTCCCTCAGAGTTCGGGCTAGGCTGGGCTCTCTGGTGGGATCTTCCCACACCAGAGAGAGTGGAGCTGGCCCAGCTCAGCCCCGAGTGCGTGGTCCCAGGCCGGAGGAAGGGAGCAGCCCTGGGTTTCCTGGCCAGCAGTGCTGAAGCTCTCGGTGTCTCCGTGGGTGGGCGTTTGCTGCAGAGCTGTCCTGGCACGGCCCCCGACCCTCCCTCACCCTTGTCACACACGTGAACATCACCATCTGGTCCTTGAACACGAGTTTGGGCTTACGTGAGTTTGCAGAGACCCTTCAGGGCTTGGAAAGGCCACACATCTGCTGTCCTGGAACAGGGAAATGTTTACCCTGCGCCGAGCCCTGCTCCTCACCAGCCCTCTTGCAATCGCAGCGCTTGGCGCTCTGCCAGGTGTTGAGCTGCTTTGCAGGAATGAGGAATGTGCTGGCCCTTGCCACCACGGAGGGGAGAGGGATGTGCCTCTGCTCATGCTGGCAGAAGCACCAGCTGGTACTTGGAGCCTTTTGCAGGGCTGGATGGGGGAGTGGGGAGATGTGCTGTGGCCCTCGGGGCACTTAACATTCCTGTGCAAAAGTTATCCCAACACCATTTTTTCTGAAACATTAATTATGAGCTTCTGAAACTTCTACCCTCAGCTCCTGCCTCAGAATACAGACCCCAGGACTTGCCAGGCTGCATTCTTTAGGGCACCCCAGCACTTTGTGGCAGTATGGGAAGCCAGGCTTGTCCCTCTCCCCACAGTCTCAGCTGATGCTATGGCCCTTCAGATCCTGCCTCATGAATGTCAGGCTCCATTTCTCATGGTCACAGCCACTCTGGGCTCCTTGTTCCAGGCAGTTCTGCAGCTGGCTGCTTTCAGCCTCCTTCCCTGTCCTTCCCCTGGACAGCCCCATCCCTGAAGGACTTTCAGATGAACAAGGCTGAGGGCTGAGTGAGGGCAGCTGCCAGGGACCAGGCTGCCTCCCAGTGCCACGCTGGCTGCCAAGGGCTGGCACTCTGGACCCCTGGTGCAGGCGTCACCCAAACCATACCAGCAGCAGCTGGGTGCCAGTGCAGGACTGTGGGTTCTGGGCTGGAGATGCCGTGGGTGCTGACCCCTCTCTGCTGCCCTTCCAGAGAAGAGGGTGCCCCTGCGCATCCTGTATGAGGAGTACAAGGACAAACTGACCCAGGACAACCTCATCAAGGTGGTGGCTCTCCTGAACGATCACCAGACTGGCGACATCCTCGTGGCTGTCAGGGACATTTATGTTGAGAATCCACCAATCAAGATCAGGGTAAGGGTCCAATGTCCCATCCCAGGCTGGTTTGAGGGGAATGAATTGCTGTGATCTCTGGGGGCTACCCCAGGGCTTGGACAGCAGGTCCTGCTTCACTGAGCAGGGCTGCATCCCCTGGGACCTGCATCCCTAAGGTCCTGCCTCAGCTCTGGGGCCAGGGGAGCACCATGGCCCTCAGGATCAGTGGGGCTTGGGGTCCAACCTCTCCTACTTGCAGATTCTAGGAGAGCCAATGCAGAATCGGAAGCTGGTGGCCGAGATCAGCCTGGTGAACCCTCTCTCCGTGCCCCTGAACGGCTGCGTGTTCGTGGTGGAGGGCACCGGCCTCACCGAGGGGCAGCTGGTCAAGGAGCTGTAAGAGCTTTTCCCCCTTCACCTGGCTGGGATGTTGGGAGTGGCATGGGGGTGGATTTCTGTGTGTGGAGCCCCATGCAGGGCAGCCATGGGGCACAGCAGGAGCCAGGGCTCTGCTGGCCCCTGTGGACTCAGAGTATCCCAACCCTACACCTTGCTAGGGAAGGGGTTCGGCCTCCCTACAGAGGTCATTGCTTGCCAAAGCCCCAGCACTGTCCTGCGGGCCCTGGGAGGGTGACAAGGGGCTCTGAGGGTGACAGGCCACAGTGACTCCCTGCTCTCCCACAGTGAGGAGCCGGTGGAGCCGCAGGCAGAGGCCAAATTCCGGATGGATCTGATGCCGCGGCTGTCGGGGCTGCAGAAGCTGATGGTGGACTTTGAGAGCGACCAGCTGACGGGGGTCAAGGGCTACCGCAACGTCATCATCGCGCCCCAGCCCCTGTGAGCTGCTGCCCTGGCCCCCAGCTGCAGGAGCCCTGCCTGCTGGCCCCCCTGCTTCAGCCCAACACGTCCCAGGAGGCGACTGCCGGAGCCCAGCCTGACCCCGACTCCCGGGAGCACAGGCAGGAAAAGGGCTGGGGAGGGCTGGGGGCTGCCCTGGCAGTCGCTCACTTCACTGCTGTTCTCTCAGTCTGTGCTGTCTGTGCCCAGCACTGGGCACACCAGGAGCCCTGTGCCAGCCCCTCCTCTGTGCAGTGCTGGCAGCCCCAGAGCCATTTCCATAGAGGCAGCAGCAGAACGACCCCTCCAGCCCCTGCCATGATCATTCTCTGACTGCAGCTCCATAGAGAGAGATTTTATACTGTGAGCACAAAGCTGTTTATGCACCATATACATATAAAACAAATCTATAAATACTTACTGCAAATAATCTGCTTGGGTACAGCCAGGCATTGGCTTTGATAACCATCCTGCCACTGCAGACACTGCAGGGAGGGATGGGACATTACTTTGATATAAATCAACTATGGAACACTGAATAAAAACTTTATTTTTCACTTTAAAAGCCAGACCTGGCTCTTCTTGCCCTTCCTCTCCCCACAGCAGGGCCCAGCAACACCCTGCCCACCATCCATGTGGGTGGGAGGCGTGAGTTCCCCCAGCCCAGCACTCAGGTGGGGGTCAATGCCATGGCTGGCACTGCAGCCACAATGGCATCATTGGCCACCCCCTCTGCCCCAAATCAGCCTGGTCTGGTGTTCTCAGGGTGCACACTCAGCCCCCAAGACACCTTCCCAGGTAATTTCTCCTCTCTCAGCAATGGTTCCATACTGTGCTCAGAGAACTGGAGAGAGAACACTACAAGTATTCAACAGATCTTGCACACTGAGCTCTGGGCAGGGCTGTCCACCCAGGCTGGGGCAGGTGAAGGGCAGCTGGATGCTACACAGGGATTTAGGAGGAGAGTGGGGATTTGTCTCACACCTGGAACTGGGGTCAAGGCCCTGCTGAAGATAAACACTTCCCATGCCAGAATGGGCCACCCATGTGCTCCCCACAAACAGGGTGGGAGCCTCCCTGCTCCATAAACAAACACTACAGAAACCACTGTAGAGCTGGTGGTGTCTGACTGAGGGTCCCACAGTCACCACAGCCCCAGCAGAGGGGACAGTCTGTGGGACAGGAGAATCTCACTCACACTGACTGGTCCCAGTCACCCTGACACTGTGGGCTCTCCCATCCCAGCTGTGACCCAGGCTGGATGGACAGCTGGGAATGTTTCCCATCAAGGACTGCCCGTTCTCCAGCTTTCCTTTCTGTTTATCTTTAGGATGAGATAAAATCTCCACGTGCAGTGCTCCACACACAGCTGCTGCTTCCCCAAGCCAAGGGAAGTGGGGTTCATGGCCAGAACTCCCCAAACCCTGGCTGTGCTTCCATGGGAGGCCAAGGACCCATCTCAGCTCCAGCCCCAGCTCCTGCTCCCAGCACAGAATTTGAGTGGCACAGCAGAGCTCAGACCCCACGTGCAGCAGCAGATTGTTTGGCCAATAAAAAAGCCTTTCAAGAAACTCCCCCAGGAGAACACAATCCCATCTTCTCTTACCTGGGGAACTTTAATCACCACACCTCCCTGTCCTTTGCTCAAACACAACACAAAAAGGCAGCAGGAGACTGGGACCCCTTTGGGGTAGAGTGGGGACAGAGGTGGGGCACAGGGAGGACAGAGAGTGCCCAGCCTGTGGCATGGGGACAGGGCAAGAGCTCCAGGAGGGAGAGGGATGGGGATTCTCACCTGCATTCAGGACATGGGGCAGGGGACATGCCAGCCCCAGCTCTGCAGCACCAACCCCCCAGACACCAGTGCCAAGAGCACACGGAGCCCCAGGGAATCCTGAAGGAGTTAACAGCAGTGCCAAGAGCACACGGAGCCCAAAGGAATCCTGAAGGAGTTAACAGCAGGAACCAGCGCTGCCTTCCCTGTCAGGAACATTCCTCAGCCCAGCAATGATGCACGGCCCCTCTTTAGAGCATTTGTTACTGGGCCCTGCTGAGCCGGGCCTCCAGCTGCTCAGCGCCTGGGTTAAAAATAACCAGCAGCTCTGCTGCTTCAGAGCTGGGTCCTGATAAAATAAACATTAGAACAGCTCTTGCTGAAGGTCACTCCCATCCATCTGAGCCTCGGCAGAGCAAGGCTGCTCCGAGAAGGGAAGGCTGCTCTGAGAAGGGAACAGACTCCAAACGCTGCAGTTATGGTTTAGCAGCAGGGGTTGGCTCTCAGGGCTGGGTTTTCTCCCATCATCCACAGAGCTGAGGTCGACTTCCCTGCACCCAATCCAGATCACCAGCATGGTACCACACTGCCTCCATCTCCCCGTGCCTAATCCAGATCACCAATGTGGCACCACACTGCCTCCATCTCCCTGTGCCCATCCTGGATCACCAGCAGAGTTCTGGGCTGCATCCATCAGACTCTTTGGCACTCTGACCATGCAAGCAATAAATTACAAATTAAATATTTCCAGTATCCATTGTGTGGGAGGGTTTGTAATTCAGTGTTGGTCCAAGTGCCAAAGCCAGGCAGGAGCATTCTTGGAGAAGAGAGGTTCTGGATGCGTCTTGGCTCGCTGGAGATGCTGACTTGCCAAGAATTGATTGTAAACTCATTTTAGACTTGATGACCTTTAACTTACCTTCATTGATGGATCAAAACTAGAACAAACTCCCATAAATCAGAGCTTTCACAAGAACAAATCTGTGGGATTGCCAAATGGTACTGCCTCTCCAAAGGTCTCCCTCCTCCTCCACAAACATGGAACACATTTTTACTCTCCTTGGTGCAACGAGACAACTGAGGCACCATCAAACAGCAGAAGAGACAATAAACCCCCAATGCAGAGGTCCCTCACAGGAAACCATCCCCTCTTCCACAGCCACAGAAGGTACAGGAGACACAATGGAGGGATGCCTCTTCCAGCATGGCCAACTCCAAGGGCCTCTCTGTGCCTGCCAGATCCCTGATGCAGCTTCCCCTGTCCTGCCCCTCATGGTGGGCTGTGCTGACACACACACCAGTAAGGACTGGTCAGCTGGGCACTGGAAGCTGAGGGATGTGCTGACTGTCAGCTCCTTGTCCCTTCCCAGAACAAGACAAGCCTTGTCTTTTCCCAGAAACACAAAGCAAGACTTGTCTTTTCCCAGAAAGATGAAATGAGAGTTGTGTCTTCCCAGAAAGAAGTGACAAGACCCTAAATCTGTGAATGATTTACTACTATCAGTTGTCACACAGATCTGCTCAGTCAGCAGCAGTGCAATGCTTGGCCACTATGCCCCAGCCAAGCTGCAAACCATCACATCCTTGTGCCAAGGGAAAACACTGGGACATGGATTTGCAACCCCTGTCCAGAATCCAACCTTGATGGGCTCTAGAACACCCATCCCTCAGGCTGCTCTGCACCCAGGGGACATTTCTGTACCCAAAGTGTTCATTTTCCTTAAACACCCCCTTCCACCCTGGCTGGTCCTGCAGTTTCCTGGGTTTTGCCTCAAAACCCGCACATGACCAGCATGACCATGATTCCACCTGCTCCAGCACACATGAATGCCTGTGAGGCCCCTGGCTTTTACTGAACTTCTTCCTAAATGTCATTACATGAAGCCATTACTGAAAATAAAAATAAAGAACATGTTTTCTACCTACTGTTGCCTTCCAGTTAAGAGGCAAAAGATGCCTGTGGCACAGCCCTAAAGCCGGTGACATCACTGGGAAATGTCTGTCCCAGTTCACTCCAACAGAGTGGCGCCAAGTCTGCTGTGAAATTTCATCCAAGTGTTTTACCAGGTCATTTTTTTTCAGAGCATTAGGGACAGCTTATACTTTTCTAACTAATCCTAGACATAAATATACATAAAGTTTGGAACATATCAAAACTTGGTCCAAAAATCCAAAGCCCACAGCAGCCTGCCCTGGGTCAAAACTCTGGCAGCACAACTCCCCACCCTCCCCCCACAGGATGCCTCCACCACTCCAAGGCTCTGCCTTGGACATCACCCTCACAACCTGGGGTAGCACAGTTAACCTGTCTGTTAGTCAGGAGTGAGTTCCTCACCTTGTACAGGTGTGTGAGCCCCCATTCCTTGGTTACAGAGTAGGGAATGCACACCAGTGCACTGAGGTACTGAGCTGCAAGGGCAGCTGCCTAAGAGTCAAGTATTTTTGTTCCAGCTCTTAAAAAAAAACAACAAAAACCTGATTTGCAAAGGCAAGGAAGGACAGCCAGTACCTTGTCACATTTCTTTCTTTGAAAACCCCACCTTAGTTCCTGCAACACCACACAAAGGTGGTTTTCACTAGGAGGACCACACCAGCTCCCTCCTGCTCCCACAGCACCGCCCAGCCTCTGCAAGGCGTGGTGAAAGCAGTGCTAAATATAGTGCCTTTAAGGGAAGATTTGTAAATCAGTATAAAACATAATCCGCTTTGCAGATCCTCTCCAGGGCATATGAAACAATCACTGTTTGCCCACAGAGGCTGTTGCAGACTGGTTAATTGAAGAACCCCTAAACCTCCCCAAAATCTCCAGAATTAACTCCCAAGGCAACGTGAAGACCCCAAAGCTGAGAGGCTTCAATCACACTGACCCTCTGGAACAGCAGCTCCTGGTGCTCATGCAGGGAGGCACCTTCCTCCCATTCCAGGTTTGCTTTTTATTTGCATTTTTCCCAGAGTAACAACTGACATGTCCTAGAGAAATCCCCCATTTCCACTCTGCATGGAAAACTGACTCAAGGATCTCCCCGAGTCACTGCCTGGGCTTTAGAAAGGTAAAAAACCCAAACAAAACCCACAGGGTGTCAGAGCATTGAGGAAAGAAGTAAGGACACTACTGTTCAATGACACCCTCTTTATTCAAAAATAGATATCTATGAGACATTTCAGAATATACTGCTGTCAAATGGCAGCCTATATGTCTAAATTAATTCCTAAGTCAATTAATATACAGATTTAAGCTTTTGTTAAAAAAGACACACTGTGGGTAAATCTGTTTAACCTTCAGAAAATGTCACCCAGTTCACCAGATGCCCTTTGCCCAAAAAGTAAAACAAATAAAATTAAAAACTACAAGACTTCATTTAAATTAAGCAAAATAAAACACACGCATATATTCAGAAAAAAAATCAAAACATTTCAATTAAAAAATAAAAAAACCAGACAGACAACTCTCTCACAGACCTGCCCAAAACACAAACGTGAGATGCCAACACATTTGTCTACATCAGTTTTTGACAGTTTTTGTCCTATAATGGATACACATTCAATCAATGCTCAAAATAACTTGGTTTGACAGCCTCGGGGTAACTCTGTGAGCTGAATCAGGATGGAAAAGTCTTTTGGTTTGGGTTCTTGAAGTTTGGTGTTGGGGTTTTTTTTGTTTGTTTTTCATTTTTGGCAAAAGCAGAGAGAATGTACAGTGTTTAATCTAAAGTATGGACCATAAAAGGCTGCACAGTCAAAGAGACTCAGGGAACACAGAGTTCTGCCACTGGAAAAATTCCTGTAAACTAAAGAGAAAAAAACATCTGTAGGCTGGGCAGTGAGGGTGCAAGGAGCATTAAAAAAGGACAAAAGAAGTGTCAGTAGGAAAAGGACGTGAGCTTCTGAACAACTGAATGATCAAAAGATGCTGTGGTGGTGTTTGCTGTAACTGACCGGGCTACTGAGCAGCCTGACAAATAAATTAATGCGGAGCAGAACAAGCTGTGCATTTCTGCATTTTCTTCTCCTGGCTTTGACACCAGCTCAAAACCACAGGGAGGCACAGAGAGAGCATCTCAGCTCACTTCATCCTCTGTCTTACAAAACCTGTGTAACCAGATCAAGTGTCTCCAGAAACAGAACCTGTTTTGTAGTGAGAGGTGCTAAATTTAAAAGAATTGTATCCAGATTGGAATGGTTCAGTGATCAGAGTCCAGCTTGTCACACCTAACACACAAACTGAAATGTAACTACACCCCTGGCAGCTAAAACACTAGCCAGCAACATAATGGAATTAAGAGTTTTTAAAATTTACCTTTTTTGTTTTTTACACTTTTCCTGATTATAAAAATCAACTCACAATCTGTGACACAAAATTAAGTACATCCTTCTAATATCTACATGCATGGACAGGGTACATGTGCATACAGGATATATGCATATATATGGGTCTATTTTCTATATAAATAAATATTTATACCACATTTCACATCTGTGCATCAGACAACTTCACTAAAGCTACGGAGAGTTTATATCATTGGATTTTCAATGTAACCATCCTGAGAGCAGACCTAACAGTGCCTGTCACAGGGACACCAGCAGCTGCCACACACCATTCCAGCCTCTCAGGTCATTAAATCAAAGCTTCCATTACCATCTGATTTCATATAATGAAGAGGAAAAATGTGGTATAAATCTAAGGTAGCTAGAACAAAATTTACTTCCACTCCCACTTAGGTAACATCCAGTTCTGCTTTGCTCAGCACAGTGTAAATTATGAGTCTACTTCTAATTTCACAAAGAAAAGCTGCTTATTTTTATTGCCTGTGACTTCAATTTACATCCATGCCAAATGAGAACTACCCTCACATCAGGCCACAGCATTATGAGGAACTGCAGGTTTAGGAACAAATCTTTCCCTGTACCATTGCTGAGCAGATGCTTCCCCTGACGTGGCACAGGACTGGCATGCACACACATCCCTACGAGGCCCATGAGCCATTCCACTGCTCCCAGAGATGGGACTCAGAAACCCAACTAAAACAGATGAGACTTATTCAGAAATAATACAATATTTGTACAGAGGGAAGATGCTGCATAGTCAACCTTCCTCTGGAAGCTTCCCAGGTATGTGTGTACATGATTCGTGATCTTTGTGGGGGTAACAAGTGCTAAGGGCAAACAGCAACTAAAGAGTACAGGAAAAGATGAGAGAAGTTTGCCTAAACAGACCACCCCCACTCCCTTTACAGCTCACTAAACTCACTCCTCTTCCTCCCCTCCTGTGAGCCAGAGCACACAGAGAGGGTGAGTATGAGCAGCCAAGAGGTTCAAAGCAGGGTCTGCGAGTTCCTTCCTACTGCAGATCTTGGAAGACCGGACTTCCAGCCAACACCAGTCTTCTTTCTTCTGCTGGTAATAATGAAAACTGGGGCACACGGTTTGCTCTAGTCTGTTGAAAACAGGTCCCCAGCAGATGGCAGAGGTGCCAGACCTCCTGTGACATTGGGCAGCAGTGACAGGTCTGGAAGGCTCTGGATGTGAGATTTCAGCTCCTTGCGCACTTGGGTTACCCGAGCGAGCTTCTGTTTGTATTCCTGAGGGAAAGACACAAGAGAACAGAGATTAAGCACAGGTTAATTAACAGTGCTGTTAGTTAAGCCAGGAGTCTCTTCCAGGTGAGGACTCACAGAAGGTGGCCAGGCCCTGGTGCTCTGAGCAGTGCAGACCCTGCCATCTGCCCCAAATTCACAGCCTGCCCACAGGCTCTGGCACCCCTACACTAATAATCCTGCCCTGCCTTACTAATTGTACATGTAAAATGTCCCCAAACCAGCACTCACTAGGGCCTGATAGAGCATTTGAGAGAAGTGTCAGTGCAGAGTTGCTTTATCCTTGTGTTCTTCCCCAAATACTGATGCCCAGCTGCTGCCAGAATGTTCCTGACACCCCTCCACTGCCAGAAGCCACAGGCTGAGGCACACCACAGGTATTTACTATGCTGCCAAAATGCTCATTGCTTTCAAATGTGATCAATTCTCAACACTTAATTAATCCAATTTCCCCCTTTCAAGCTATTAAATCAAGCCCAAGTTTTGGTTGTCAAACAGGGCCTCCTTTATGAGCTCACATGACAACCCTGGCATGGCAGGGACACCATGGAAACACGTGCAGGACCACGGAATGTAAACCAGGGAAAGGCACATCCACACCAGATACAGACATTAACATGTTCAGGATTTTATTACAGAGGGAAAAAAGAGCAAGCTAAAAATCTCCAAAGAGGAAACTTGAAAGTGGTTTTTCCACAAATGAGGTCTGGATTGAGTAGTGAAAGTGCAGTAAGGAATCCCTATCCATGTGCAGAAATTCCCCCAGGTTTCAGAGACACCAGTGACTTGTGTTCCTAATGAGGAGAGAGAGGAGTTTGGACCCTGAAAATGGAAGAAAGAACTGTACCTTGGCCAATTCTGGTGAGAGGCCACTTATGAGCAGCCCAGCACACATCCAAATTATCCAATACAGAAGATTTTAATTAAAGACTGCTTATGCAATTTCAAAGTTTTGTGATTCTATACATTCATGAAACAGTCAGAGAAGACAACAATTGAAGGACTAAAACTCAAATAGCACATAATTTTTTTTTTAATGTGCCAGTCTTTACTCAACTACATGTGGCCTACTTTTCATGGCACCTCCAGAATGCAGGAAACAATGAGCTTAAGGAAAAAAATTACACAGAACAGACTGCCACACAACCACCTAGAATATCAATTTACTTTTCATTTCTTAATTACTTGGCAAAGAGAACAGAAGTTTATATCTCTGAAGATCAAATGAAACTAGGCACATGTTTAATCAAAACATCTTTCTGAAGAGTTTACAACTTTAATCCAGACTTTCTAACCTTCTCAGTGATGGAAATTCTCTTCACCTTCTCCAAACATCAAAGCACAGCAGTTCCTGTGGGGTTACAAGCAAGGAGTTTACACTCTCTGTGTTTCATTATTTTGAATTAGAACAGTGAGAGCAGCCGTCAATCGCAACAACTCCCGATACCCCTGCAATGGCTGTGTAAGTGCATCCCATAAATTTCCTGCCAGCACCAAACAGGAATGTCTTTTAACAGCCTATTTCAAACTTAAATCCCTTATGAGGCTCAGTGAGATAATATAACCAAACATTTCTGTTAACATACACAGGATACACAGTGAAATAATCAAGTCCAAACAAAGCCCTCCCAGCTCCATGAACTGCAGGGTGCTGTTCTCATGCCTAGAGAACAGCAACAAAAAAAAAAACACCTCAAGGTGCACACATTAATTTTGTGAGGATTTGTCTTGCTTTAATGAAAGACAGAGAATCAGGAAAAAAGAATGTACCCACAGTCCTGATCACACTCTTTCGGGAATTCTTAAAGAGACAAACGAGTCGAGAAACTCATGAGGTGAAGACAGAGAACAAAAACAAACCCCCCAGATTCCTTGGCATTAACAGAGAGCAGCAGCAGATAAAGAGGGATGCCATGGAGGCACAGCATTCCAACACTTGGGATTCTTCTCCAAGAGCACGTGGGAGCCAATGCTGGGGATAGGGAGAGAGTGCCCTGCGTGGTCAGCTCAGGGCTGGCACACCCCCAGTGCTGGAGATGGAGACAGCAGCACCCCAGCTCCTGCACACACAGCAGAGACTGCAGGAACATCTACTGAGCTCCAAATGCTGCAACAGAGAGGGTGGAAGAGGCTCGACTTGGAGATCCACAGAAGACCAACTTAAAAATACTTTAAAATCCATAATTCACACCATTGTCAAGCAGTGATGGATATCAAGCCAGGAAAGAATGAGCAGCACTTCCTCCTCAAGAATGCCAAACTGTCAAGGGTGAGTATCAGCAGGTGTTTCTTTCTTCTGTAGTAATTCCCACTAAAGATAGGAACAAAAAAAAAAGAAGGGCAAGGCAGCTGGCAAGTCCTCCAGGTCTGATAAACGGGCAGGGAAGATGAAAAGAAGTTGCAAATTCCAGGCATAAGCCAAGAAAATACCTCAAATATGGCTTGAATTGCCAAGATCCACACAAAACAATTATGGATTTATGGATCCAATTACAGATCCAGAAAAAACAATTACGTAAAACCAGGTACAACCTCCACAGAAAGACTAATGTCCTGCCATTTTCAGGGCAAAACTGACCAGGATCCATCACTTCTCACGGACAGTCAGGACTGGAATGTGATGGCTTTTGAGCTGAAGATGATTTGCGTGACCATTAGAGTTATATTAGATGCAAATAACATTCCTCTCCCAAGACAGCTACTTAGGGGAGGGAGAATCTTGCCAATGCCTTCCTTGCCTGACAGCCCAGTTCTTATAAAACACATTGACAAATTAAGAACCACCAAGATGTGTCCAAACCACACTGCTGCTGGCAAACACACAGACTTAGGAGCAATTCTTCTGCATATTAACAGCACCAACCAGCTTCCAAATGCACAGTTAACAGCTTCAAGTGTTTAGGAAAATATTGCTCGTAGCATGTCCTTATTTTCAGGGATGCTCTACATTGAGGGCTACATGGAACACTGAGTTATCAGAAACATCTTCCCAGTTTG
Source organism: Melospiza georgiana (assembly GCF_028018845.1). Classification (NCBI taxonomy): domain Eukaryota; kingdom Metazoa; phylum Chordata; class Aves; order Passeriformes; family Passerellidae; genus Melospiza; species Melospiza georgiana. The sequence goes on from NC_080446.1 coordinate 7,708,377, forward strand.
AAGAGAGACTTTTGTATACACATGATGACAAAAAAGAAACATCAAGTCACCCTGAGAACCATATTCCTTTCAATTCTAAGTGATTCCACCTTACTAATAAGTAAATGCAAGCATTATCTAATCAACACCAAAGGCCTAAATCCTACCTGCTAAAAACCAAACTGAAAAAATAAGAGAAAAAATTCTCACAAGCAAGAGGCAGCTACAGCCCCCAAACCAAAACTGGCTCAGAAAAAGATCAATAAATTCAGGAATGGAAACTAAGGGAGTAATCCAGAAACCAAGATTTCCTAGAATAGATGAATACTTACTGGACAGATTGGATACACATCACAGAGCATGGCAGGAAACTGTTCCATGCTTAACCCTCTCCATCCCTCTCAGCCTGAGCTGCTGTGCTGATTCCTGGCAGAGCTGTCAAGGAGAGACCACGAGCCAGAGCTGGGACAGGGAATGCTGGCTGCTCCCCTCAAGAATACACAGCAGCAGAGACACTGAACCCCCTTCCAGCTTGAGGGCTTTGCTTTTTCCACAAGTTCTGGCCATATTCTGCAACATGGGACTCTGGAAGCAGGTTTTATGGGAAATCATGTTTCTCATGTAGCCCATGACATGCCTGGAAACTGCACCTTGCAGATGTTTCCACAAAGTCCTTCCATTCCATGAAACTGAACAACACAACGTCCAGTTAAGAAGCTGCTGCTTTCCAAGGCCTTCGTTTGTACTCTGTGTTGAGCTGATTGTCTCACTGCTCAGTAGGTTTATATTAAGATTAATAGTATTTGGATGTTATTTGCTTTTTTTAGACAAAATAATGAGACTTCTGCTGTAAGCAGGAGTTTCAGGATGATAGAGGAAAAAACTGGCTCTGTGCCACACGGATGCTTTTGCTAATCAATGTTTCCTTTCAGTGCATGGCGTTCTACATCCTCAGTGGCCAAGAGAATTAGATACTCAGTCCTTGAAACAAATGCAAAATCAGAATTAGCCACTGCTGAATGAAGCTGACACAGTGTTTCATTCCAAAGCAGCCGTGCTTGAACATTATAGAACTGGCTGTAATCAACATGACAGGAAATTCATCCTGAGCACTGCTGTGTGGCCTGGTTCACCTTGTCACGTTCCACAGCAGAGATTTCAGCTTATTTTGGCTCAGAGGGTGTACTGGACACGTCCTCTCCTGCGCAGGGTCGAGCAGGAACATGCTGTAAGTCATCACAGCAATTGCATCTGCTGAAAAAACATCTAGCTAAGCATTAATGAGAATTTGGAAAGTGAATAGGAAGAGCAGCCGGTCAGGTGCAGTTTTGATATGATGCAGCTTGAGCCAGCTGTAGGAAAGCAGAAGACCACAAACAAGCCAGGGGAAAAATGCATCAGAGGCTCAGCAGGAATTTGCAGAGTATGTAGTGAAGTGAGAAGTCTGACAGCCAGTGATTATATGTCCAAGTAAAACCTCTCTTTAAAAATATTAAATACACCACAGTACTGCAGCAGGCTGATTAGGTATTGCTTACCTTCTGCTCCTTGCCACTTAACCTATGCAAAGTACTTTTAAAACATATCCACTAGAAAAAGAACAGAAAGGGAAACTTCTGCCATTCCACAAGCTCATTGGAGCAGAACCCTCCTCAAAAGCAAAGTGAAACCAAATGCCAGGGTGGAACCAGGTTTCCTCATTCTGCAGCAGCACTAAACCAGAAAATCTGAGGTTTTATCTGAAAGATGCAGTCCAGGAATCAGAGCTTGAATGATGTATTTCCTTGCAGAGTCTTCAGTTCATTTTCAACCTTAAATTTGTTCAGTCTTGCTCTTTTAAATTTGACAAGGCTTCTTTCTTCTGTGGCATCATTCATCACACTTCAGCAGAGATGGTGCTTCTGCTCCTGGCAGAATTACGTGCTCTCAAACCAGAACTCGTTTCCTTGCTCTCCCCTTTGTTTAGGACAACAGAAGAGGCAGTAGCAGAGGAGCAGCATTTCTCCAGCTGCTGGGAATGCCTCAACCTCTGCAATGTTCAAAAGCTCTCAGAAAAAGCCCAGGCTGCTGCCAGTGTACGATGGGCACAAATCATCATTTCATTTGCCAAATCCTCTCCCAGAAATAAACATTTGATATTCACCATAAAAATCAACATCCAGGGCACAAGCCAACAGCTACATTCACCTCTCCAAGCATCTTAATGCTTTTCTAGTTAAGTAAGAGAGTGGTCAACGCTCATTCACTTCAGTAAAATGCATAAAAACATTGGTGAATATTGTATCATTTTTTATTCGCTTTTATTGTTTAGTATTATTCTATTTGCAGCACTACTGTAATTATAAATATCTACAAGCACCTACAAAATGAAGGAACTGTATCTTTCCATTGTGCAAAGAAACACAGCTGTTGCCTCGAGCTATACATGGCCCAACAAATGCAAATTCCCTGCAGTTGTGAGCTCACATCCCCACAGAGCAGCCTGAGCTCTTGCCCCACACTCAGAGGCACCAGTGGCTCACAGCTGGCAGGACTGGTGCACAGCCCAGCATTTCTTGCCCCATTAGTCACCAGTTTGGTCCTACAGACCCAGGTCTGGCACTGCCTGGGTGCTCCAAGCTCAGGATCTCCCTGCCAGGGTGGCAGAGCTGACCCCACTCTGCTGCTGATTCCCACAACTGCTCCTGCTACTTCACACGTGTCAAATACTGACAATTTTGTTTCCTGGCAGGAGCCCTAAAATTTAATCTCCTATTTCACTGTCTAAACCACTGAAATGAATATACCACAGAACCCAAGAATTCCTGTCTGAGGGAAGCAGCGGCCACAAAGCCGTGCCAATAGTGACACACTACAGAGACCCAGGCAGTGGAAGCAGCACAGCAATAAATTGCCTATTAACCCACTGAACTAAATTGTATTTCAAGGAAATGTATAGTGCTGGGCAGTCCAGAAAACCTCAAGTGAGAATGCACTTCATCCCTCAGAGATGCATTATCAAAGAGGGTTTGCAAATTTGTGTGGGCACGGCATTAACACCTTATTAAAGGTGCCTTGAAGCCATGAATATTAAAACTCACAAACATCTAAAAACCCCCAGAGCTCTCAGCAGGACTCTAAGTGACAATTTTTCAGCTGCAGTCAAGAATCAGAATATTTCCCCTAAGCTGGATCTTAAATACAGTATGTTCTTTAGATTTATAGCTGCAGACATGTAAGCACACACTTATTTGAGTACATACCCTGCTCCATCCACACTGCCTGTGTTACACTGCTCCTCATGTCACCTTCCACCAACACAGATACAGAAGGTGTATGGAAGAATTGCCCTCACTGACTGCACATCAAACCAAAAATTCTGACTGCACAATCTTCTCTTTTTTCTGCCTCTTCTCCCCATCAGATCAAAAAAACCCTCCCTCCACTCACTCTAGGTTTCCTATTGTCAGTAGTTATTTCAGGTTCCCATGAAGCTTCTACACAATTTGCCATTTCCCTGGTTCTTCCAGTCTCCTCTGTTTACCTGACTTCACTTTACACCTGCCTGGTACACCAATAGGGGATGTTCTCTCCCCACTGCATTTCCATTTTACACAAACTAATTCCCTGGATTTTTTCTCCTTGCCTGCCGTGCATTCCAGAAGAGTGCTCTGACTTCAAAAGACAATTCTCCTTGAAGTTCTGCAGGCTCAGGTGCTCGAGGACAAAAAACCTCCCCAGCTGATTGTGCTCAGTAATTGTAATGGTGCAGCAATGGCCAAAAATAACACAAATCAGGAAACTTCCATTGCAAGTTGAATACTACTGTGAGATACAAGGACACATCTCATTCTTATAGAAACAACAGCTTCTGCTTCTATACCTGTCTGAAAGTGGATTTTATTTCCTGTCATCTGCTATTGTCAATGTCCAGGCCACCTCTGATCTATCTCTGGCATGGAAGATCAAACTGCAGCTGCAGTATCGAGCCCACAATTGCTGAGCAAGATGAAGCACCATTTTAAAATAAATTCAGTGTTCAGCTGTTGAGTGACAGTATCCCCCACATCTTTCAGGAAGTTAACATGAGGAACACTTACCTTTGAAGAGATATGCCTTGTTATAGGCTCTTCAGTATCAGTTTGGGGCCACCTGATTTTAGTGACTGATAGAATTAAAGAAAATCTACCTTCTTAAGCGCTCTCAGACTCCAGTCAAAACACCACAATACCACTCCCAGGATAAAGGAATCCTAATTATTATACTTTGATTTTTTTCATTGCTACCCTAAAAGCAGAGTTTGTCCATATGTTATGATCTTCAGGCTCTGTTGCAGCTTCCTCCCTCCAAATCACCAGTGCTGCTTTGCCCCTCACTGTTTCAATCCTGACTCATGCCAGCTGTGTCCATGCTGATGTGTAATTCCTTTCCAAAGCCTCAGCATGTTCCTCAGCAGTGTCCCTCAGTTAAACAGCCTTACTGCAACTGATGACAAGAGCTGTGTCACAGGGGTTTGACATGCAGAGTATTCTGAGTATTAGCCCACAAGACACAAACATACTGAGTTTCTGTATGTTTTGATAATTTGCTGTTTCATGAGGGACAGCATTAACAGGATTAGTAAACAACTGCAGCTCTTTAGACCATAAAAGCTGCTTTTCAAAAAGACACAGATTAGCTACTTTCATTGCTATCCCAGTGAAAGACTTTGCGAGTAAAAAAAAATACAAAAAACATCCAGAGTAATTTCCAAATTAGGTATATCCATCTCTTAAAATATAGCCTGACTTTTATTTCTGTCAGAGGCCTCTCTCCCCAACCAACAGCCTTGGCTGGATGAGGATGGTGAAGTAAACAATCCATCTTCCATCCAAACACACCCTCTCATCTAAGTCAGGAAATTTAGAGGAAACTTCCTCAGCACAAGTGGAAAAATTCAAAGTATCAAAGATCCTGGAAAAGACACTTCAAGAGAGCAAAGCCTACAATGAGTAAATATGTAAAATTAGATTGTTTTAAGTTATTTTCTCATTTCAGACCTTGCCAGAGTAAATGTTTTGGTTTTTAAATACATTTTTAATTGTTACAAGTTTCAGATCCTTCTAGTAAAATGCTTATTAGCACTACAAAGAAAAATACAGGCTTATCAATACTGTGAGAACATCAAAGACTCAAATAAAACTGATAAGCAGATCTGGCCTGCCTTATCTGCAACCAGCATCTTCCACTGTTTATTAACCCTCTACAAGGGCAGAACAATGGAATGCTGTAATCAGGCAACATCCCTCACTGAGGTTTGAGAGCTGACACGAATATCAATCGTGCCTCATGTTCACTGCTGGAGTGGCATTTCCTGCAACTCTGTTTAGACTGCTACAGCACTGAGGCTGTCTTGTCTGGCAGAATGACAAAGATTCCAACCTAAACAGATACTTAATAAGATCCTAATATTTAAATAGGATCATTCTTTATTTTCTAATGTAGTGAAGAATTGCGTTTACACCTAACAGTGTGCAAGCAGCCTGTCCCATTGCCATCAGCAGGATTACAATCATTAACAAAGCAACTCAACCAGCAAAACACTTAATTTTCAGGGTTACATTTCTGCCTCTGCCAGAGTTACAATTTCCAAGTAACATTCTTTACCAAAAGGATATTTTCCAAACAAAAAACCTCCACGATTGTCACAACATTTCAGCTAATGCATTAGAAATTTTAATTTCATGTTGTCATTATGGATTTCTCAGTTTCAAAGTCTCAAACTGACTCAAAATTATTAATTGTTCTGAGCCTTTTAAAATATTATTGTGCAGCATTTTGCTACCTATAGCAGTATGTATCATTTAGGGGGTTTTTTTAACATACACATAGGTGTCCTTTAAGCAAGAAAAACCCTCAAAATCTGACCCAAGACTTCCACAGAAAATAAATCAGTTGCCAAACAACATTTGGTTTCATGGCATCATCTGTATCCACATCTAAAAGTGTTTTTTCTGACTCAGTCATAAGACTGATGCTATGCTTGAAGAAATTCAGTCACAAGGCATTGAGAAACTCCAATATAAACACAGGCAAAGAAAACACTCAAAATGAATTTTTTTTGGGAACAATGTTGCCGAGCTGTCAGAGGAGGAGGTCTGCCATGAGAGTAAACAGAGACTGCAATTACTGCAGCTCAGTCTCCTTCCAGGAGATTTTGTCCTCCACATCCCCTCCCATCCCACCCTGCAGCAGCTGCTCATCACCAGCACGGCGGTGCAGAGAAGCCCTTAATGTGCCGCCAAGGGGCAGTTTAGCAGATGGCAGAGTGACATACAACCACAGCCATTAATTAAACTCCTCGCTAGTCCCACAACGTGCTGCTGAAAGAACTTCCATGGAGAAGGCACATTTTGGATAAACAGTTGTAAACAGCTGGCTGCACAGCCTGAGCAAGGGGGCTCAGCTCAGCCCCAGGCTGTTTTAGGGCCCTGCCCTCCCTGTTCAAAGGAGCTGTACAGGAAACACAAGTCGTTGTCTTTCACTACCAGCCCCATTTACACTGCACCACAGAAGCTGTGGGTAAGTGGCTGTTAAAGGATGCAGAGCAGAAGATCTGGCTCAAACTGCTTCCCCTAAACAAGCAGGGGTTCAAGAAGCAGATGAAGGATACCTAATCACCAGGAAAATAACAAAAAACCTAAGCAGTTTAAAAAAAACCTCAGCTAATTATGACAAACGGAGGTTAATTCTTTGAAAAAGATTAATTTTTTAAAATTTTGTCATAACAAAATAAGCTATGTGTTAGGCAAGTCTATTTTTCTTTAAAAAGTATAGAGCTCTGGGCTTTCCAGCTGCATTGAAACATCTAGACTGAACATCAGGACAGATTTGCACTCTGAAGATATGACACTGCTTTCTTACCTGTTTTACTCCAAGTGTAAAGACAACTAGAACCTAGATAACCTAGAATCAAATGTAAAGGCAGGACCTGGACCTAAATGTAAAGGTAACACCCAGAATCACATAAAGGTAACACCCAGAATCATCTCCCTCGGGAGAAACCCATAGATTTGGAGTCCAGGGCGAGCGTTTGGTGAGCCAATTGCTCTGCCAGCCCCAGTAACAGGCACTCACCTCCAGTTTCTTCTCCTTCTCCGTGAGCACATCCTTCTGGTTCTGGGTGTACTCGATGAGCATGCGTGCCAGCTGGCGCCGATCCTCCAGCTCGGCCGCCAGCCGCCCGTTGTACTCGGCCAGCAGCAGGCACGCCTCGTCCACCGTCTTCGAGAGCCGCTCCGCAGCCTCTTTGTCTGCGTGCAAAAGCGTTGGGTGATTTAGAGGACAAAGTTTAAAATTTCCAGTTGTTGACAGAAGGGCTGAGATTCACAAGCCACAGGCACAATAACATCTTGTTCGTAAATATACTTCTGGCTTGACAGGAAAATAAGGGCTGTTATCACAGGAAAACAGGAAATAGGACATACACCTTTTGTGGGCTGTATTTTAGACACTGACACAACTGACTGCATTTAATTCTTGCAGAGATGTCAGTGAAAGCAGGGAGATAAATCTGTGAATAGCAAGCCTCTATGAACAGGTTAATTAAAATGTTGAAAGTACCTTCAGGTAAACAAATCCAGTGGTTTCTACATTCAAACACTTTGTGCACTAGTTAATTCCTCTTATATAGGAGCAATTTCAAATGCATTGACACAAATCTAAGAATTGCATACAGTCCAGTTGGACACTGTAAGAATATATCATGAACGGTCAAATAAGTGATAATTCATAATGAGTTCTAAATTAAAACTACCTCCAGGAACAAGAGTCACATCAGTTCAACCTCTAAATGCTTCTATTAAAATTACTTTTCAAATGCAATTGCACAAGTTAATTTAAACAAAGACTGACAGATTAACGGGGTAGCAATTTGCCTTTTCCATAGCAATCAAGGACTATGTGTGTACTCAGCAGTCTGGTAGAACTTGAAAATATATCAATCAAGGACTATGTGTATACTCAACACACTCTGATAAAACTCCAAGATGTCTTAACAGCTGAGGTGTTTAAGAGCAAACACATCCACTTGAGAACACTTGCTCGATTTCCTTTATATTCTTGCAAAATGCTGATGATTCTCTCAAAGTACAAAAGCCTCAGTCCAAGCCAAAAAAAAAGGAAGCAGCTATGTAAGTTTAATCTTCAGTGTTAGTCATAGGATTGCTATCTGTTAATTACCCCAGAACTACAAAGCAAGGACACAAAAGCAGGCATTCACTCCACCATACATTGTGATTATTAAAAAAAAAAAAAAAAAAAAAACCAACAAAAAACCACACTTTGACTTCTAAGTTATTCTTTGGACCCATGTTCATTCATCTTCCAGTCTCATACCTGTAATTTTCTCCAGTAATGAAACATCTTGAACTTCCTGAGGCAGGGAAGCAATTTTTTGCCGCACTGTTGCATCTCCTGATGCTGCATTCTCCAGGTCTTGTAGGGCTTTGATCAAATCCTCAGTCTACAAGTGAACCAACAGTAAAAGCTGGTAACCTTAACCACATCCACTTCCCAGGGATGTGGTCACCGCAGAGGAGCTCACCCACCTCTGAAAGGCACCATTTGAGCAATATTTTCTTCAAGTAATTTTTAAACCTAACACAAGGAGTATTCATTGAGTTTACACTATCCTAGTGTTTAGCTCCTCCTGCATAATTACAGCAGGGCCATCCTTTTCAAGGCTCTGCAGTGGGAAACTTCTCAGTCCAATTAAGAAAAGTGATCATTTAAGACATAGCTGAGAAGGACATGACCACACCAGTCTGAGAGAACCACCAGCCCTGTGTGCTCTCTCAAGCTGGGACTGAATCTTCCACCCAAACATCCCTGACAGATCTCTGCCTCCCTGGAGTGTACAGGCACCTTTCTGTTCTGTTCTAAAGCCGCATTCTAAAGAGCAAAAACACCCAACACCAAATTTCCATCAGCCCAAACAAAACTATACTAAATTTCCCTCGTGACAAGGTTTAGAATTCTGTAACTTGCTACTGACTATAAACTCCAATGATGACAAAAGCTCCTCCCATAAATTAAACTTCGTCATCTCCTGATTTTGCAAAGCCATGGCTGTCCTCACCCAGCTCCCTGCAAGCGCAGAGCTTTCTGTAACTCAACCGGGCTCCTCATTGTGCCCTCAGCTCATCTCTCACCTGGCTTTAGTGCACTGAGGAAAAACGTGTCAGTTTGAATTAATTCATTCAAAATGCAGCCAAACTTTAAAAGGACATGGATGAGGAGAGCTCTAGGAGGACCATCCTTGACACATTGTATTTCTTCCTTGCTCAAAAAAAAAACCACCAGAGAAACTCCCTGAACAGGAAGAACAAAGTGTTGCTTTTTTGTTTAAAAAATTCTGAAGTAGGGCAGGTTTTTGAAACAGAACACTAGGACTATAAACACAAGCACTGATTTTTAAACTACAGTTCAATAGCTTGAAAGCTAATGAAAACACTAACAAATTTAAAATAAATATTTTCCTAATCTGAAAAACAAAGAGGTCCATTACCTAATGTTTACTACTTCCTTGCAAACTGCAAATGATTTCCAACAGTGACAATGTTTATAATCAAGAGAAACCATAAACTGCAAGGCATCTGGAGGTAAAAACAACAACAAAATTTTCACTTATTTCCTTGACAACTGTTATTTATTTTTATTTTTCAATGTTTACAGTTTACCAGATGGATGGTGTAATTTTTTATCCCCTTCAAATAGGCTCTGGGTTAACATATGTTCACTCTGTAGCCTGAAATGGCCGCAATGATTTTCTATTTCATTCCAAATATTTCCACACCAGTAACATGGAGCCTCCAAAGTCTTCAGTGCTGGTTTTCCTACCAGCTCCATACAAATATAATAAATGTTATGCTGTATAATAACTTACACAAAGATATGGCCTACTAAAGAAAGCTGTATTAACTGCTCACAGCTTTAGGTTTTAGAAGCTACATATTGATTTTGAGAAGAATTTAAAATATGGGCTGCTCTTCTAGCAGTCCTTTGAGATTCTTTCCTGGCAGCACTACTCAGACCTTGGGTTAGACTACCAAGAATTGCTCAGAAGTGACACATAATTGCAGTAGGGAAAAGGAATCTGTTGCCTTTGCATGGACTTCTCAACCCCAAAGTGCATCTCACCACTAAACCCATTTCACTTGTTGTCAGCTCCACCTTGTGGCGGTGACCCAGGGGAGGTGGCAGTGACCCAGGGGAGGTGGCAGTGACCCAGGGGAGGTGGCAGTGACCCAGGGGAGGTGGCCCTACGGCTTCTAGAGCTCCTTCCAGGCTCAACCCATTCCACATACCAGCAGTGGCCCAGCACTGGGGTCTGGGGGTGAGTAGCTCCCAGGGTAATCATCATCTTCCTCCTCCTGTATTTGCTGGAAAGTTCGCTTTAAAGATTTCTTCTCCTCTGCAACTGAAGACAGAAACAACTCATTTGGATGCCAGATCTGCCCACCTTAACTATCTGAACTTCAAAGAATTACACCAGATGGATGCTCTGATGATTAAGCCCTCTAGGGGATGACCACAGCTGGACTTTAATGTTGGAATCATATTCCAAACACTCAAATGCAAAATAGTAATAAAAGATTGATTTCTTCCAGCCATGTATCTCTGTACATGCCAGCCTGAGGATACACGAGCAGTGTGCACTTCATGTGTTTGTGCCTCTCCCAATGAAAGTAGGAAACACAAATAAATGTGCTATTTGTCAATAAATTACAGATTTCAACCCTCAGATGCTCTGGCTAACAATGAGTGTACAGGTGAGGACTTCTACCAGTAGAAATGAAGCATTGAGGTGTAAACAAGGTACTGAAGGTATACAAGGACAGAAGAATTTCAAGTTATATCTTTCTGCATTAATTATATGCTCCCTGTGGTCCCACAATCAACACAGTAATTGCTCATTATTCAACCTTCCACTCTTTCATCAAAATAAGGGCTTCAGGACAGTTCTGTTTAACTACAACTCCAAGATGTGACAGCAGCAACACCAAAGCGTGAACTAATCTCCAAGCAGGTAACCTGCAACACTTCAGAAACAGGGATGTCATAAAGCAAGACAGCATTAGTTAAATGAACCTCAGCATGGCAAACATTACCTTGAAAGGGAAGAGACAGTTTATTTAAATGAGTCAGAAGTCTTAATGATGCCTTTGATCCAGCCACAGAACCTTCAAAAGAAGGCAGGTCATTTTTTAGACTTACCACCAAAGATAGTAAGATATGGGATAATTTGTAAGAAATCTTTGGACAGTCTTAAAAACATCTAATCAATGGAATGCAGTCTTGCCAAGATAATCTGTATATACTTTGATTCACAGAAAAAATCATGATCACTCAATTTAAAACAAAACCAGACTGTCCCATTCTAATGGGGAACCAAACAGAAAGGTCTGTCCTTAAATGCAGAGTTTTGCCTGCCTTGTCAAGTGGGACATATGACAAAAATTCATTCTAATGGAGAGAAATCAGAGGAGCTGTTACATCCTGCTCGTTGGGGAAAGAGCAGAACAACTTCCCAAGGCAGGCACAAACACACCTGCAGAGGACAGACTCACTCAATGGAAGGCAAAGCAGCACTCAAAAGTTACCCTAAACCAAAGGAATTGTTAATGTTTGATAGAACAAAGCTACCTAGGCTAGAAAAAGGCCAGCCAATTATTGCATGTATCCAACTGATGGATGAGTGCTTGACAATCTGACTGACAAGCCTGTGATGCACCAGACCAACAAGGAAAACAGCTGCTGCCCACTGAGGTCTGTGAGAAACACGAGTTGGGTTGAACAGGAGATAAGCAGATGAGAAAGTGGGCAAAGAGAGCATTTAAAATTACCCAGCTCAACACAAGAGGTCATCAGTATTTATCACTTGTGTGTACTTATCATAAAATAATTAACCAACAGAGGATAAACCTGAGCCAACAACAGAAGAATGCATGACCACAGCGATCACACAAGTGAAATTAAATGGAGAGCTGGGATTCAAATTGCTGAAGAGTTATTCCTGCTGTGTTGCCAACTGGTCTACCACAAGACACAGCACTACCCTTGCTCACCGCTCTGACACAGAGGATTCAGAATTCATTGAATATTCCATCTGAACAAGGCCACGTGAGTCTGACTGCAAGCACTCTGAAATTGGTGATGCTGAGCACCTGCAAACCTAAGCAAAAGTCACTGCAGAATTCTAGAAACTCTTTCTCAATTTCATCAAAACAGAAAAAAAACCCCTCTGCTTATTTGCAAACCCAGGAGCATATGGAGCAAAAGGATCCCTGAAAGAACAGAAGCACAGCACAGATACACCCTGCCTGGGTAACTTACAAACCTGCCAGCCAGGGGTAATTTAACCATCACAGTCTACACCAGCAGAAAAGCATGTCAAATCCAGCCAGAGAAGGGGAAAACAAGCATTGAGAACTTGCAGAACTGATCAGGATGTAATACATAACTAAAACAATCAAGATATCCTTGTAGAATACAGAGGTATTCTACAAGGATACCTCTTGTAGAATTCAAGAGGTTCTTCCCTGAAAATCAAGAGTCCACCTTGACATGGACACAAAGAAGCCAGAGAAACCCCAATGAAGGCAGCTCTCCTGCTTTGCTGTGCCCTTCACAGACATTGAACTACTCCCAAAAAGCCTCCAAAGGGCAAAGCACTCTCCATTTCTCCAAAAAATCAAACAACTGCTCTCCTCACAGCTGTGCAGTGACACTCCAGGTTGTTGCTACCTTGCTATTGCAGAGTCCACTGACACCTGCAAAGGCATTTCTGCACCAGCTTCTATGCTAGGAGCCATCTCAGCTGGCTTGAGGAAGGTTACAGTGTCCCAGGCCTTGATGACAATTATGAGCTTTTCCTGTCAGCTGGACACCTGAGGGATCTTCCCAGCTCAGGTGCTCACTTTTTGTGTTCTCAGTTCTTGATGCCTGTTCAGAGGTAAACAAGCTTCTAATGAGCCAGCACCCCCTCCAACCATTCCAAACCCTTCTCTCTTTGGGGGTAGATTACTTGTGGTTGCTGAAGCTCTCATTACAACATTTATTTGTTGGCAGTCTCTCCTAGGGTAAGCACAACTGGAGCTGAGCTGCTCCAAATCCATACCCAGCCCTGTGTCCAGGTGCCTTCATTTCAGCTACCCTCAGAAGCTTCCCTGCCTGCTCTCCTCTCTGCTCTTCTCCATATTTTAATACAAGTCTGACTTTCTGTGCCAGAATTTGCAACATAAACACAATGAAAGCAGTCGGGGAGCATCTCAGCTGTGTGTTAAGAGTGACACACTCCTACATCACAGCACATTCAAGGACCTTCTTCAATTGCTTGTTACAAAGACAACAAAAAGAAAACACATCAGCTATAGCAGTTGTATTGCCTGAAAGGTTTCACATCAAACCTTTAAGACCTACTTTTTCCAATCTTTGAGAGAAATGGGGAGTTTTTCTCTTCCCTATTGCTTGTGAAAAGAAACATTCTAATAAAAATGAGATTAATGAGAAAGCAAATGCAAGCTTAATGAATACATTTAGAGATAAAACAATGTATCAATATTCAAAAGCACATTTCCATGCATATGCATATCTCCTGAAGGAACCAGAAAGACTAAAATCTGGTAGTCAGCTGCACCACTGAGCAGTCAAACCAGGGGATACAGTGCTTAGAAAGGGCTGGTTGTCTTACCCCTCTGTTTCTCTGAAGGGAAATCAGCTCTGCTCCACAGCAGGAGCTCAGCATGCCCAGACAACTGAATTGCTGTGCATTACCCAAGGCCTTGCTAGTGACAAAACAAGAAACAAACTGTAGCACTGAAACACTGACTGATGAGCATTGAAGATGTATTCCCTCATTGACACAGGACTCCACTGCACTTTGGCAAGTCACACAACTCTAAATGGTGCTCTCAAGACAAGCAGAGTTATCCTTCTCAGAGAGAAGCACCCACCAAATCAGGAATTTAAGACACCGCAGTATGAAAAATAACAGAGAACTGCCTGCACTGACCTGTTGCCATACCTCAGGCTGAAGAAAAGAATAGTTGTTATCACAGCACCAGGTCTTATCAACATCACCAGGTGCCCTTAAGGAGCTCCAACATTTTAACAGCACAGCTTGCACCAATCTACAGACACTAACATTGCCTATTTCTCAGCTGTGTCTACTTTGGGCATCCACAAACCCAGCCAGCCAGAATGGCTTTGGAGGAGCACTGGACTATGGTTTTCCACATTTACAATAATTGTTCTATCTGTAAACCAGGACACCTTAATCTCCATCTTGCTTATGTTCACCTGTTTGAAGATGGAATACAGTAACCACAAAAAAGCCTTCTGCAACTCACCAGAAACTCAAACACCAATTTATGTCAGAAATCCATAAAGCCCCCAGGTGAAACTAGCTCTTACCATCAAGAAGCTCATTTGCACACATGCCAGTCAAAGCAAGGGAAAAACTCACAGGATAACCCTGCTGAATCTTTCAAACTTCTTTTTGACCATGAATTGACAAGGCAGTAACATTCACACTCATGCAAAGGCCTGAACCTTCCTTCAAATAAAAGATACTACATTAACACCTCTAATTACCCAGGCAAAAACTAAGTTTCTTGCCAAGTGAAGCTGTGCACACAGCAGCTCTTCAAGGGTTTGTATTCCTCCACTCTGCTTCCACAGACAAAGATCTGTTACTCTTAGCAAGTTTAATTTTGTACAAATGTTTTTAAGTTGAAAAGACAACAGTAGCAGAAGTGGTTGATACCATCAGCCAAAGGGAAGGGACACTGAGGGACAGCTGGTTGCCAAATGACCAGGAACTAACACATGGTACCAATTATCAATGCCTTTAGATTCAAAGTTAAACACTTGCGAAACACCTACCCAGCTACACTAAATTAAAGTTTCAAGTCCTCAGTTAATCAGGTCAGGGTTGTCAGGAGTGTAAATTCTGGCCTTTGATAACACACAGGGGCCTCATTCACTGCAGCCAGACAAGAGGAACCCCAACACGAGCCAGTTCATGCAGAGACTGTTCACCTTCACCCCCAGAGCACAGACTCCCTGTATCTCCACAGAGATGGGATAACCCCTTTGGTCAGGGCAGCTGGCTCACAACATTTTGGGGAAAACAGCAAAAGTCTTCTTCCAAAGGGTACACCTCAATCAGGGGCAGGTGGAAGGGCACTGGTGTGAGCTGCTAGAGCATCCATCCAGCAGTTCTGCCCAAAGCACTTGTGAAAAAGCACAAAGCTACAGCCAGAGATGTCTTCACATACAGATCTCACTTATGCTCATATCTTATAAATTCTACAATAAATACCAACTAAATCAGACCTTGTTTCCACCACCTAAGAATGGCACAAGGACCTTTTACTAATGACCAAGCCAACTCTCTCACATCATCAGAACTCTGTGGGCAACAGAAAAAAATATGACCAGAGCAGCAATGTCATTCCAGCTCATTTGAAGACACTGACACTTCACAGAATCATGGAATGGCTTAACAGAAGGGACCTTAAAGGACCTTAATTTAAGGCCACCTCATTCCAACTCCCCTGCCATGGGCAGCAACACCTGCCACAAGACCAGCTTGCTCAGGGCCCCATCCAACCTGGACTTGAACACTTCCAGAACTGGAGCATCCACTTCCTTCAGCTGTAAGGTGGACAAACATTCCTTTAACCAGAACACTCTTGATTTTTAATGACCCTCACCTCCCACAGCTGAGGCATCCCACTGCTCCCCTCTTTCCACTGGAGCACTACCAGTGAAACACCTGCAAGTGCTAGAGAAGAGGCAAGATCTGCCCAAGCAGTAAATCAAAGCACACCAAACACAAGCTTATGCTCAGTTTCTCACAGGTCTCATGCAGTAATAAGGTTATACCTGTGATGTTCTAATGATACTAAATTATGCAAAGTTAAGAGTTTTCTCCAAATGACATCAGCTGGTGTAAGAAAATAAGAGACCAGACAAGCTTCTGGGGCATATATTCCAGACCTCAATTATTCAGAACTCCTTTCTGCACCATAATAAAATCAGTAACTATGGAAAACAAAACAATTAATATGAGAATGAAAGCACTGACAGTACTGAATAAGACACTCTAATAACCCAGCTGAGCAGTCTCAGAGATGCAGAGTGGGACACTTGAGGTGGATACAGAGTTCCCTGCATGACTGAGTTGCTTTCACCCCAAAAGGCAGCCCTGGAGCACTGAATCTGCACAAGCAGCACCAGACATCACACCCAGTTAAGCTCACTGCCAGCCCCAAGACAGAACATCAGCTAACTAGAACTGAGGGTTTTACAGAAATCACCCTTCTCAACACAGTCCTGAAGAATCTCCACAACCAGCTCTGGCAATAGCTCAATTCCTCACAATAACTGCAGTGAAACATGCACCAAATTAAAAACAAAACACACATGACAAGTAATATGCATTTACCTTTTGTTTGAGGGCTGTTGGAGTCTTCCATAGACAGTTTGAGCTGCTGGATGAACTCGCTGCCATACACACTCCTCTCCTGCCAGATGTTCAGCAATCGTTCCAAGGGCTTCTTGCAGCCCTCGTCTGCTTCTCTGCTCAAAGATTGGGAAATCATTACACTTCAGCTGATCAACACTCCTCATGTGTTCAGAGAGCATCTTGCAAACTGGCAGCTGCACCCATTGCAATATGTGAACATTTGGAGAGAATCTTGCTCATGTTGTCTGAGACAAACTGTGCAAAACACACTTGTGGCCAATTTTCCTCTTTATTTGACCTAAAGATTGCCTGGAAATCTCCCACCATTCTCACCTCAAAGTAAGGGCAGGAAAGTTGTGAAAGAAGAAACTTGCCATCATTCAGAATTTGCAATAAGAGTTTATAAAAAACCCTGAAGCTGACAAGTTTACAACTCTGAGTACTAACTTTAAACAGCTGCTTCAGCCAATAACATCCCAATTAAAAGCAGGTTGATTGGATCATTAGGCACTTAAATGCACTCAGGGCGTGCTCTGACAGTCAGACAACCCTCCAGAACAGACAAATACCCAGAGCATTAATGTTGTTTAGCTGAGGTAACAGGACTCATTATGCCATTTAGACACAATCTTAAATAAACAACACTGCATTTTTGGTAAGAGGGTGACTGCATCACCTCTTCCCTTTTAACTATAAAATTCTTCCTTCCTGCAGCAAGGATATTACTGGTCAGGTAACACACAAAGGAACTGCTCAACCCAGGGCTGGTGAGAACCCAGTGACCCAAAACATCAGCTCTTTCAAAGTCTTTTGACAATGGGGCAGAGCCATTCATTATGTGGCTTTAACAAACACACCCAACTGCTCAATTCCACTGCTCATAAACAGACCTGCCAGATCTTCAGGTAACAATTGAAATAAAATCCATAGGAGCTTCACAAACATGTAAAGCTGTGAAGGACTGGTTCACACACACAGTTACCCATTTACCCTAAACAGTCCCCAACCACAAAGCAGTCAGGATCCAATCTGTACTACAGAGAAGGTACAAGCACGCCCTAGACTTAAAAAAAACAACAAAATCCAATTGAATTAAGCTTTGAATAACAAGAATGCAAATCTCTAGAGAGGAAAGCTGAAGAAATACAGCAACATACCTGGCAACGTGAGAAAATGCATCCACGAGAACAGATTCAAATTCCCTGGTAAATTCAGGGCCTTTCCTCTTACTGTTCTGGATGACATCGTTTGCTAAATACAGGAAAGTAAGTTTCCTACTTGATTTTGCTGAGAAAGGGGAAAATAAAAGAAAATAGAAAAGGAAAAAAACAAAAGGAGAGTTTTTATTTATTTCTCGTTTCTTTCACCTGGAATCATTAACAAGGCTTTGAAAGTTGCTGATGGTTGTTTAGCTTTGCAGTCTAAAAGCAAAGTTCAAAACATTTCCATTTTACCAAAGGAAACCAGGGGATTTCAAGTAAAGTAATTCTCAATGTCCTCACTTCTGCTCTTTTCCAATTAATTCATAAAACAAACACGAGTTTAATGCTTTTTGTGCACAGTGACACCTCAACTCTGAAAAACCAATAAATTTTAAACACAATTTGAAAAAGCTGCTTTAACCCATCAGCAAATCAATAAACCAATTAGTTTATTTTTTATTAATTAACTTCAGGAAAAATACTCTAATAAAACTGAGTAACTCAGAATGAGTGAAACTGCAGGAGAAAGCTATTGTGGAGACTCAAAAATTTTCCAATCAATGCTCCTAATATCAAATTTCTTCCATACACCTTAAATGGTCCGAGTTTGACACCGTCAGTTTCTTCATCAATATGGCCAGAAATAGTGAATTTCACTGTTCCCCCAACAAAAACAACACAGAGGCAGAAAACAAAGGTGCTCATTTCCACAACAGCGCAAAGGCAGCTCTTCAAAAACTCACGAATAAACTACAAATGGCAAAAAGCAGCAATCACATAGAAGATAGCCCAGCCGCTCCAAGGGGCTCACAGTGATGGTGACACTGGCTGCACCTGGGGACAGGGCATCCAATCCTAAAATAGTGTGGGTTTGAAGGGACCTTAAGGACCACCTCGTTCCTACCCCTGCCACCGCCTGGCACACCTTCCGCTAGGCACTGCAATCTCCCTTGGCTTCAGGATGAAGCCATCTGGGAAATCCCCTTTTGTTAATCTGCAAGGAAAACGCGCACAAAATGTTTCTGGCTGATAGCACCAAAGAGTTTTACGGACTCCTACAACTACTTTTTCTTTGCTTATCTCCTCTCACTAACTCTGTAACGGATGAGCTGTATGAATCCAAACCCAAAATTCAAAAACGGAGCCAAACAGCCACAGCACTTCCAAGTCTGCCTGAGCATAGTCAGCGGAACGTAATTCGTACATCTCTCGTTTTACACCCGCCCAGAGCTGAGCATCCCCTCCCTCAGAGGCTTTGCTCCCCATCCCCTCAGAGGCTTTGCTGTGCCTCTGCCATCCCAAAGCCGCCGCCGGTATCAGCGGATGCTCCCCTCATACGTGGCGTTCCCCCCAAAGTTTAGTAAACAACAACACAGCAGCCAAACAGCGCCCAGGCTCCCACAACTCTCGGACACCAACTTCTCCCGGGGCCGGCCCGCCGAGCTCCGCCAGGAGGAACCGGCCGCGCTCAGCGGCAGCTCCGTTACCTCGGGCAGGGGCGGCCAGAGCGGCCCCCGCCGCACAAACTCCCCGCGCACCTTTGCGGAGCTCCCGGTGCCACACGGCGACGATGGGCCCCGCGTGCTTGCGGTGGTGGATGAGCCACAGCGAGAGCGTCTGCACGCTCTGCTGGGAATTGCTTAGCTCCGACAGCTTCTTCTCCAGCGCCGACTCCGAGAAGGAGGACATGGGGCCGGGGCTGCTCCGCCCGCGGGGGGGGCGCGGCGCGGCCTCACCGACAACAACCCGCCGGGGCCGCCGCCACAAGATGGCCGCCCGCGCCCTGACCCCGCCGCGGGGCGAGGGGCGGCATCGTACGGAGCGCCGGAGGGAGCCGGGCCGCACGGCGGGAGGGCTCAGCGCATGCGCAACCATCCTCAGCGCCTGCGCACTACGAGCACTCGCGATTTTTCTCACAGCGACTGCCCAACCCCGCGGGAGCTTTGTGGCGCTGACAGCCCCGTTAGTTCGGTGTCACGTATCTAGCGCATGCGCCTTGCGGGCACCCGAGACTTTTCTGACAGCGCCCGCCCCACTTCGCGGGAGCTTTGTGGCGCTGGTACGGCGGCGTCACTTCCGACACCCTTAGGGCTGCCCCGGTACCGGGCAGGGCCCGCGGCCCCCGGTCCCCGGCATGGCCGTGTTCGACACCCCGCAGGCGGCGTTCGGGGCGCTGCGCCCCGTCTGCGTGCAGCTGACACGGGCGCAGACGGTGGAGAACGTGCGGCTGCTGCAGGCGCACCTGGCCGGGGTGAGCGGCGCGGCCCTGCAGGAGCTGCAGGAGTACGTGCTGTTCCCGCTGCGCTTCGCCCTGCGCCTGCCGGGGCCCAAGCAGGAGCGGCTGGTGCAGAGCCTGGTGCAGTGCATCTCCTCCGTGCTTGCCGCGACGTGCGTGAAGAAGCAGGAGCTGCTGCAGGAGCTCTTCTCTGAGCTCTGTACCTGCCTCGCTCCCCCTCCCAGCTCGGGCAAAGCCGCCCCGCTGTCCGAGGAGCTGAAGCTGGCTGTGATCCAGGCACTCCACACCCTGATGCATTCGGCTTATGGGGATATTATCTTGTCTCTGTACCAACCTTCCACCCTTCCGCTCCTAGGATTTGCTGTGTCTTTGCTTCTGACCCTTGCAGAGCAAGAAAAAGCAAAGCAAATCAAGATCTCTGCTTTGGAGTGCTTGCAGGTCCTGGTTCTGCAGTGTGACTGCCAGGAGCACCGACATCTGGATGAAGACGAGGCACAGCAATGTGGGGATTTGTTTGCTTCTTTTCTGCCCGGGATTTCTATTACTCTGTCTCGAGTTATTGCTGGAGACATCAAACAAGGTCACAAAACCACCGTTGCTGCCATCAGACTCTTTTATCTGATTGTTGGCTTGGTCATGGCTGACAAACAGCTAGCCAGAATCCCAAAGAGTAAGGAAAAGCTGCTAGTGGAACACAGCAGAATATCAGAGCTAATGATCCACAGAGGACCTGACTGGACTAAAAGTACTGCTGAAAAACTCTCTCTTCTCTTGCATAAGGTGGTTGAATCTTCTTCAGTTCACCCCCACTGGAAGGTGAGACTGGAGCTGGTGCAGCTGGTGCACCACTTACTGAGGAACTGCAGTCAGTCACTGGTGGACTCATTCAGTCACCTCTTAAAGGCCTTGGTTGGGCTGGTTAATGATGAAAACAGTGAAGTCCAGAGCAGATGTAACAAAGTTCTGCAAGGGATTGCAGAGCAGAGGATTGTGGCACAGAGCAGGGCTCTTGCTGATGTCCTCTCTGAGAACCTCCATTCCCTTGCCACAGCCCTTCCCCGCCTGATGAACTCTCAGGATGACATGGGCAAGGTTTCCACGCTGAGCTTATTGCTGGGCTACCTGAAGCTGCTGGGCCCCAAGATTAACATTGTCCTCAACTCCGTGTCCCACCTGCAGCGCCTGTCCAAGGCTCTGGTGCAGGTTCTGGAGCTGGATGTGACAGATGTGAAGATAGTGGAGGCCCGGCGCTCTGGGCCACCAGGCCCCTTGCAGCAGGGTGTGCAGAAGGGCAGGTGCCAGAAGAAATATTTCCGCTTCTTCACGGAGGAGAAGGTTTTCCAGCTCCTTCAGCAAGTGTGTCGTGTTCTTGGCTACTATGGGAACCTCTACCTGCTTGTGGATCACTTCATGGGGCTGTACAGCGAGTCTGGCCTGTACAGAAAGCAGGCAGCCATGATCCTCAACGAGCTGCTCACGGGAGCTGCTGGGGTGGGAGTGGATTTCCTGCAGGAGAGGGAAGTTCCGCTGAGCATGGATGATCTCAAAAGGTCCATAACATCCATTCTGGATGAGTACATGGAGCAGGCAAACTGGTATTTGGTGACTAGCATTGACACAGAGGAAGGCAGCCCTGAGCAGTCAGAGCAGCACCTGGGACTCGCTGTCCGTGCAGGGGAGACATTCAGCAGCGCTCTCCATCTGTCCCCAGAGCCCCCAGTCACAGCCCGCAGCATGAACAGCAACATCTGGCAGATCTGCATCCAGCTGGAGGGCGTTGGCTGCTTTGCTGCTGTCCTCGGGAAGGAGTTCCGGCTGCTGCTGCTGTCAGCTCTCTACCCTGTGCTGGAGAAGGCTGGTGACAGGACTCTGCTCATCAGTGAGACAGCACTGGGGACGCTGGCAGACATATGTGAGGCCTGTGGGTACAGCTCAGTGCGGTGTTTGATCAATGAGAACTCTGACTACCTGGTGAACGGGATTTCCCTGAACCTGCGCCAGCTGGCCTGTCAGCCACGTGCATCCCAGGTCCTGGACACGATGCTGAGGCATTCAGATGCCAGCTTGCTGCCACTGATAGAAGATGTTATCCAAGATGTCCTGTCTGCACTAGATCAGACTTACAATAGCCAGGCTTCCACCTTCCTCAGGGTCCTCCACTCAGTCATGACTGCTCTAGGTACCAAAATGATGTTTACTTTGTGTAATTCAGCCTTGCTGTCACTAAGGGTACTTGTCTTGGGCCTTTCCACTTGCCATGGGAGGTTCCAGGTAGCCAAGGTGTTTGCAGTGTGATGGCCACTGTGCTTTGCTTGCTGGGGCAGCACTCAAGCAAAGATCACCAGTAGCTTTCCCTCTCCAGGTTGCCTGACCTGCAGCCTTTCACAGTAACATGGCCTTTAGTGGCTGAGAAAGGATGGGCTCCCTGCTCCCATGAACATTCTGTAGGGGCACATGGCATATATTTCCTTTTACTTTTACCATGTATTCTTTTTTAACTTTCCCATACTATCAAGGAGGTGACTGGGATGTGACAGCAGGTGCCTGAGTCAGGTGCAACCCCATGAGGTGTGAGAACCATCTCGTCTCTCATGGAATCCATGGCACCTTGCTGACTTGCAGGAGGGGATCATGGTTGCCCAGTGACATGTCAGTTCCTTTTTTGCAGTGCAGTGGTTTGGAATGCCCAGCACTGAGGAGCACCAGCAAAGGCAGATTGACAAGGGGCAGAGCAGGGCTCGGTCCCAGGGACAGCAGGAGGTGACATTGACAAGTCAAGAAGTGGAACGATTCTTCCTTGACTACATCAGCCAGAAGAAGATTGCAGAGGGGGATCTTTCTGACCTGGAGGAGGAGGAGGAGGCAGGTCAGTGCTGTGCGTGGCTGGAGAGGAGTATGGTCAGCTTGCAGAGAGACTGTGACCTCTGAGGTGTCCTTTTGTCACATGGGGGCCTTGGGACCCGGCTGACAGTCTCAGGTCTTCTTTGGGCTGTCCTTGCTTCATGTAAAGTGCTGTTGGGTGTTCTCACTTTGTTCTCTTTGAGTGAGGGAGCCAAATGTTTACAGATCAAGGCCTCTCTAACCTCTGAGATACAAGCACACTGTGTTTTTTCTTACCTTGTAACAGTTCATTTTGGTTCAGCACTTGAAGTTTCCTCTTTCCAGGATCCTATGTGGTTTCCTCATGTTCCCTTGGGAATCTCTGTAGTGTTTTCTCCTGGCTAATGATGCCACTGCTCCCTTCTCACTTGGCCGTGGCAGGCACTGCAGACATTCATATAGGAAACTTTTTAGTCTTCACTGGACTGTGCTGCAATCCTGACCTTTAAATACTTCATCTTTAAATACCCAGGCTTTTCATTTTTAATAAAAATCAATGGGAAATAAGTCCATGGTGAGAAGAGACTGCAAATGTCAGACCAGCTGCATTGTCCCGTGAAGAAAGCGAATGTTCCCTGGCCCCACACTCGTAACTGAACCTGACACTACCTCACACAACTCATGGGCTTAACTATATCTAAGCACATTAAAAAACGCCAAAGGCCTTACTCAGGAATTTGCAGAGTCGTTGTGGGTGGGTGATCTGTGATCTGTGACTGTGATCTCCCAGAGCTCCCAAGTCATTTTCATGGCTTCAGTAATGGTTTTGTCTTCCAGATGAGGTTCCCCTTGCTAAGCCAGAGCCCAACTCTGACATGGAAGGAGAGGCTCCAATGCCCAGCCACGCTCAGCTGGCCAAGGATGTGATGGAGAGGTGCATCCACTTGCTGTCTGACGGGAGCCTCCGGGTGCGGCTGAAGGTCGGTAATGGCCGGCTCTGAGGGGACAGATGGTGCCCATGAAGGGGCTGGTAGCTCGTCAGCGTGTGTGCCATGCACGTTGGGCTCCCTGCCATCCCCAGGTTTGTGCTGCCATATGCTCCAGCAGGACAGATCCTCCAAACCTGGCAAGAGAAAGGGAGATCGTTTTTCGGGAGTGCTCTGGATTAGGAATGGCAGCCAGGTGGAACAGAATCTTAAGGGTGGCTTTGTATTGGACACTTTGCCTTGATGCTCATGACAGTTGTCTTGTGCTTTGTCCTTTGGAGGAGGAAACAGAAGCATCTTTCTCCCATCTGTGCCTCCCATCCCCCTTCCTCAGGCTGCAGTGCACAGGCTGATGAATGTTTTTGAAGTAGCTGGGGTGATGATAAGCAGGGCTAAAAGCCTGGCTTTTTTCTAATTATGAAAACCCTTTGAAGGTGGCCTCCTTTTAAAGTGCAAAGTGAGACAGAAAAATGAGGCATAACCTAGATTCTCATCCCAGCAGCCCCAGCTCTGCCAGGTGATCCTGCTGCCACAGCCGCAGTGGGGTCCAGGTGGGATCAGGGCAGGAATCCTGCCCTGCTCCCAGCCCAGCTCTGTGCCCAGCACAGGCTGTGCCACTGCAGTGCTTGTCCCTTTCCAAGCAGGCCTGGTTCCTAGCACTGTTCCCTTGTCCCCGTTCCTGCTGCGGTAAAACCGCACCCTTTGCTGCTCAACCCCTCCTCCCAGCTTGCTGCTGTGATGCTGGGATCCACCTGAATGCCTGGCACTGCAGCACTCAGAGTCTGTTCCCTCCCCTCCTGCCCAGGTCCTGGACGTGCTGGAGCTCTGTGTAACCATGCTGCATTCTCATGGAAACCATCTGCTTCCCATGGCTCACCGTGTCTGGCCAGCTCTCGTCACCCGGCTGGTTAACGACGACCCTCTGGCAGTGCTCAGAGCCTTCAAGGTATGGCAGTGACTGCCAGCAGCATTTCCAGCTGGGGCTTGGGCTCAGGAGTGGCTCAGGCAGTGCTGCAGCTCAGGAGAGAGCACCAAGCTCTTGCAGTGATGTTTAAATGTGGTTTGGAGCATGGGGTCACCGTGCTCTGCTGTGGGTGGGTTTGTGCCACTCTCACTGCAGCTTGTCCACAGGGAAGGCCTTGATGCTGTTCTGGGGGAAGCAGAAATGTTGGTGGTTATTGCAGGGGTGAGAAAAACAGCTCTGCGGCCTCAGCAGATGTTAGGGGCACCATACAGTGCAGCTTGGCCTTGCTGGAGACACAGTCCCAGCATCCTCTTTGGAAGTCTCAGGTTGAAGACAGGGGAACATTTTTGATTGAGGGATTAGCAAGGTAGTGGAGAGGTTGAATAAACACTTGGCCCTATAATGACATTATTAAAGAGCTCCTGACCTTGTCAGCTGGCTCCTTTCTCCTCCTGACTCACAGGCTGGCCAGTAAAGCATGTTTCCAGAGGTTGCCAGCCCCAGCATTGCAGAGAAATTCATCTGCTGGGCAGAGTGAGATTCATTTTAGAATCCTTCAGTGTGAACAAAGAGAGTTTTGATTCCTGAAATTCCAGAAGCCATGCACTACAGTCTCAGAATTGCCATACCTGTCATGTGCCTGCCCTAAAAGGAGGTAGAGATTGCTGTACAAAAACTAATTAACTCTTGAAAAGTTCAAGTCATCATTACAGTTGCTCCCAGCTTGGGTTTTGCTGTATGAATTCCCCTCAAAGTGTCTTCCTGCCTCAATTTCAGGATAAGAAGTGTCATATCAGTGTAAAGCAAACACAACATAACCAGCATCTCAGTCCTACACACTGAGAGCCTGAGCTCAGTGAAGTTCCAGAAGAGAGATCAGTGCTCTGGCCATGTGGATCCCCCCTTTGTTTTTAATGCATTTAAGGCCATTCTCTGCCCACTTTGAGTTTGATCCTGTGCAGACACCAGTAGTGCTGGGTGCCCTTTTCTGTGGCCACTTGGCCTTTCTGCTTGCTGACATGTTTGGAAGGATGGCTTGTCTGCACCACAAAAGAGATTTAAGGATATAATCATATTTAATGGCATTTTCCATCAAAGACTCCTCCACTAATTGTGAGTAAGAATGCAGAGCTGCTCTTACCTTTACTGTGCTAATGAGGGAAGGGCAGCCCAGGAGGTCAGCCAGGTGACACTGCAGAGCTCACTCAGCCTCTCAGACATTCACCTTCTGCTCATTATGGGGAAACTGGGGCAGGTGTGGTCACAGCGCTCTCCCCTGCAAAAACAATTCTCCAGGAGAGTGAATGTCTGAATCCCCCAGGCTGGTGTGGATCACTGAGCTCCTCCCAGGCCAGTGTGTAACTGATGTCTTTCTTAGGTGCTGTGTACCCTGGGTCAAACATGTGGGGACTTCCTGAGGCAGAGGTTCTCCAAAGATGTCCTGCCCAAGCTGACCAGCTCCCTCCTCAGCCAGGCCCCAGTGAGTGCCAGGGCTGGCCCTGTGTACAGCCACACGTTGACCTTCAAGCTGCAGCTGGCTGTGCTGCAGGGCCTGGGCTCTCTCTGTGAGGAGCTGGACATGGGTGAGTACCAGAGCAAGCACAGGCTGTATGGATCTCTGCTAGACTTTGTCTCCTCTCAATTTGCTACTTCTCCTCCTGCTGCCCAGAATTGATTTCCTGATCTTCTCTAGCCTGAATCTGTTCTCTCTGGGAGCTCTGTAAAGAGGTGCTGGGCACTTTTCTCCCCAGGAGACAAATGGGAGAGAAGGTTCCCACCACATGCAAAATGTGACTGCTCATCCCACTTGTGAATGAGAAGAGGGTGCAGAACAGAGTCCCTGCATTGCTGTTGGACCACACTTTGTTCTTACTGGACAAACTGGAACCCAGATAAGGCTTCTGGCTAGCTTGACTGGTTCTATTGTAGGCTTATCTCTGGGGGACCCTTTAAATCCAGCACATCACAATCTTCTGTTGAATGAAACTCTGAAATTCTCCCCAAGTGAAATTTCTGGAACTGGCTTTGATGAGGGAGAAGGTTTGCTGGCTAGTTGCTCTTTTCCTCTCAGTGCCCTTGATTGCTTTCCTGGCTTTGCAGCAAGATGCTTAAAAGGCAAGGTCAGAAGAGCTCTGGGTCAGACAGCTCAAAGGCTCTGAAGCCTCTGCTGCCAATTTGGAGCTGATTCCATTAGGCAGCAGCTGCTGAGGAGGTCACCTCCTACCCTTCTTTCCTGTTCCATTTCTGCAGGCGAGAGTGACCTGAATAAAGTGGCAGAGGCCTGCCTGATTTACCTCAGTGCCAAGCAACCTGTGAAACTGCAAGAAGCTGCCCAGAGGTAATGTCTCTTAAATGCAGGTGTGTTGGGTGTACAAACAGTGGGGGACAGAGGGAGCATGGTGATTCCAGTCCTTTTGCACCTTTCCTGTTCCACCTTCCAGCACGTTCAAGTCCTGTACAGCAGGGCTTGTCACATTTGACTTTGCAGTGTATTTGGGGATAGAGGGGAAGATGTGCTTTTTGCTTTTTCCTCACCAAATACCTGATGCTTTTGGCCCACTGGTGGCATCAAAGTGCAGAGGTAAGACAACTATGGAAGAGGATGTGACAGGCATTCCCTTATGTTTTATCACTTAATACCTTTTGCAGGCTGGGGGATTTCCTTCTGTAATCCTTCCATTTTCCCTGGGCTCCAGCCCAGGCTCTGCCAGGTGGACCAGGGTTTGTTTGGGAAGCTGTCAGTCTTGGCACCAGTGTTGCTCTTGAGGAGGCTGGGAGAGTCTAAAAGAGCAAAGACAGTGTAGGTGAACACACTCCAGCTCTAGGAAGTGTTGACAGACATACTTTGCTGCTTGGTGTATAAAATCCAGCTCAGCGTGTTCTGCTGTCAGGATAAGAAATCACTGTTGTCATATGTTGTCACCTGGAACCAAAGCTGGGGATTTCAGGAGACAAAACGAGTCCAGGTACAGAACATGGGACATAAATCAGGAAGCCCCTCCGCCGAAGGATGGGGGTGAAAAGCAGCCAGCCCCCCTTGCTGTGTGGCCAGCCCTGCCCTCCCCCGCGGGGAGGGGAAAGCAGCAGGCTCTGCGGTGTCGGATTTCCAGGGCAGGCTGCTGGAAGGGGAAGCAAAGGGAAGTGCAGCCCATCCGTTCCTCTAGACAAAGCCCAGGCTCCCGGGGGTGCGGGGTGTGAAGGGCTTTGTGTGGCTGGGCAGCAGTTCAGAGGCTCAGCTCTCCCGAGCTGGAGCATTCCTTTGTTTGTCTCTCTGCACGGATGGGAGCAGGTTTATTTTTACCTCGGAGGCTTTCACAGCAGCACAGCAGGCTCCAGCAGCATGTGTTCTGCAGAGGGGCTCTGTGCTGTGGGAGTGCATCCCCTTAATGCAATAAAGCCTCAGTCTGTGCAAGCAATGCTGGATGAAAAGCAGAACACCAGGCTTTATCTAGATATTTGGAATCTGAAGCTTTTAAATCATTAACCAAGCAGCTTGAGAAGCTGTGCAATTTCCCCCCAACAGCAGGGGTAGGGGGAATATGAAATGAGCCCTGTTGGAAGCTGTATGCTGAAGTGAGCTCACTTGTTAGAGCAAAAGGACAGCAAAGTTCAGGGCAAGTAACATTTTTCCCGTTCGTTACTTTTATTAGATTTTAAGGGGGAAATGCCATATATTTTGCTCCTCCCCCCATGCTTTTGATGCACCATACATCACATATGTGAGCCAAGCTGCTCCTGGAAGCCCTTGCTGTCTCCTGTTTAACTCCACTGACCAAACACATGAATGCACTGAGGCATGCATCATGCCTGGCCTGACACTACAGACATGGCAGCATTTGCAGGTTTCTTTTGGGTTTAATTTTTTGATCCCTGATCTTGAAGCCTGAATGTACCAGAGTTCATTGTATCACACTCACTTTTAAGTGCATTTCCCTGATAGGAGGTTTCAGCCTGGAAAAGTCAAAATTAGCTTGGACCATAACAATCAGCTCCAGTATCAGGATAAGAATCACTTCTCAGCCACTCTCCCATTTCTGTTCTCCAGCTGCTGAACCACCACATTCCTCTAAGTTCTGGCTCTTCTTGCTCTCCATGTGCCTGAAAGTAATCCTGCAAGCTGACACAGGCTGTCACACATAAGGGCCTTTCCATCTAAGCAAGGGCAGTGTTATCAGCCTGATACATGAGAAATTCTGCATTTTAAATGCTTCTAAAAACAGATAGACCAGAACTAATCTTAGCCCCAGCCTGAGCTCCAGCGTACGTCACATAACTCAGCTTTATCACTGCAGAAATCATAGGAGGTAAAAGGATGTTTGGAATCAGCTTGCCATGGTGATTTATGCTAACTGGCCTTTGCTCAGCTCTTAGGGTTCTTATTCAACTGATGGGTTGTGACCTGTCAAGAGCAAGGTCAGCACTTGCAAAGTCAGCTGTAGTTCCAAAAATCATGCACTGACTATGTGAGGATTCTGTAGGCATGCAGAGGGCTGAGCAGGAAGTTTTGGCCAAGTTGCTTGAGCCACACAAAAAAAAATAAATAAAAAGGAAAAAGGGAATTTGGCTATCATCCAGGGATGTTATCATGCCCCAAGGAGTCTGCTTAATCCCATTTATGGGACCCTGTAGCTTTATTAGATGAAGCAGTGGGAGTAAGTGATTTTTGTAACTGCAGCTTCATGCAATACTCAACAGGCAAAAATAGATGCTGGGAAAAAAAGAACTCCAGCACATCTGAGGAAGAGAAAATGGGACAATAACAATGGGTTTTACTAGAAGACGACTGCTGAGAGTATTCCAGGAGAGTATTATCCAAAGCTTTTTAAAAAATCAAACAACAAACCAAAACCAAATGCAAAATTGGGACCAAAGGGACCAAACCTGCTGAAGAAGAGTTTGGGAATCCAAGGAACACTAGAAAAGTCTTTGCCATCATTGAAGATGAGCCTGTGCAAGGATGGGGAGGTGCCCAGAAAGACTTGAGCAAGGGGGGGGCCCAGCTCTGGGAACAAGGCCGTGGGAGATGGTGGAAACTGAAAGTCACTCTATGTAAATCTGAGCTTCTCATCAATTTATGAAGTTGCATCATCCCTGACAAGCTTTTCACTTCAGGGAATAAAACCTTGAAGGAAAAGAGATTAGGAAATTGTCACTGGCCCTTGTCAAAACTGACAAGTAGTTTTCCATTCTTTCAGTTTCAAGTCACTGTTTTGAAACTTACACTTAATTCCTACTAAATGTTTGCAGCCCATGACCTTTCAGTCAGCAGTCTGGATAGGAATGATTTTTTTTTTCCCCTAAGATGCTGAAATAATTTCCTCAGTTCTTACCAAAGCCTGTGGTGGGCTGTGTCCAGTTAAACATCCAGCAGGGATGGAAAGCCAGCAATCCTTGTGCTTCTGCCAGCCTGCTCACTGTGCCATGGCTCTGCTTGGAGTTTGGGCAAAGACAAGGCAACAGAGTAGCCAAATTGCTCTGTGCTAGTAGAATAAGTTTAGCACACTTGGGACAAATATGAGCTATTTGGGGAGCTTTTTTCATACCAAAGTTGATCATGCAGCTTACCTCTTCTGGTTTGCTTATGGGGTTTGTTGGGTATTCATTGTCAGCTATCACTCCCAGGCTGGATTGAAGCATGCCAGAACAGCCACCCGCTCAAGGCAAAATTCAATAAAGTGATATTTAAGAAAAAAAAAAAAAAAAAAAGAAAAGAAAAAGGCAACAACAGAAAACAAACTTGGATTAACCCCAGGATTCTTTGCTATGGAAACAGGTTGCTTGGAAACTACCCCAGAGTTAGTTTGAAAATGTAAAAGTCAAGTTGTTCTTTAGGCTGCAGAGCACTCCAGGCTATCAGGGATAATCACAGCCCCAAACCATTATGGGCACCAGAGGCAGTGAGTGCTCCAGGGTCTGGATAATCTCTGAGGGTCGCTCTCCCTGGAGCAGCTGATTGGGAAGAGGTTGGAGAGCAGAGTGTCTGTGCTGTGAGTGTGAGAGCTACAGCTGTGTGTGTGCTGGGGATCAGCAGCCTGCTGCACAATATCGCCTCTTCCCATGTTCACTTCACAGCAGCTCATTGCCCTTGCCTGCTCCCATCCCAGCCATAAGGAGCAAGGATTATCTCTGCAGCTGCCCATTGGAAACTGGGTGGAAGCACTGGGAGCTGCTGTTTGCTGGCACACAGAGCTGAGGGCTCCTGCTGTCACAGCCAGGCTGAGGGCACAGGCAGGGCAGTGTCTGCAGAGCTGGAGCCAGGATGGCACCAGGGAGAGCTCCAAACCCTTTTTTCCCCAGCATCTATTTTTGCCTGTTGAGTATTGCATGAAGCTGCAGTTACAAAAATCACTTATTCCCCTGCCAGCCCCTCACTTGTCAGCAGAGGTGCAGGAGCAAAGCCAGAGGAGTGAGGAGTCCTGTGAGCTCACCTGCATTGGCCAATCCACGGGAAGAGGTGGTGTTGCTGAGGCAGCTGCTGCCAAGCCCAGCTATCACTGTGGAGCACATTCCCACTGGTTCCTCTGGAGCAGGCAGATAGGCACTGCCAGCCCCTTTGGGAGGGGACACTGCCAACAGCTTCAGTGGTGACATCTCCCCTCTTGCTGTTCAGAGACCTGCACTGAGGGACAGGTGAGGTGTTCATGGCAGAGAGGCAAAGGCAGCAGCTTTGGCTGTGCATGAGTAACATCCACAGGGTTATTGTGAAAAGGAGAGGGAGCTCTCTCCTACCTTCATCTCATTTCTGTGCTCTTTCACTTTACCCATGGCACTGCACTCCCTTTTCAGAGAGCTTCTCAAAGGGATTTCTCCCTGCTTTACATTGGAAGCAACCTCACTTTAGGGATGAAAGCTCTTCCAAGAGAAATTTGGACAGCAGTCAGATCTGGATTTTGTGTGGCTTTTTTAGCAAGTGATCTTTGCTTGTAATGAGAGAGTTCAGTCCTGTTCTTCTTGGGGGAGCAGAGACAGACTTACTGGATTTCTCTTCCCATTACCTGAACTGGCAGCTGTTCTCCTCACAGCTCCATGATTTTAGAGACCTGAGGATGCATGGCTGGGCTTTACTGGGATCTTGGAAAACTGTACCATAGGTGTGATGACTGCTGAGTGCCTTTGGTGCTCACAGAGCACTCAGCACCATTCAGGAGGAATCTTGGAAATTCCAGTCTAATTCTGTTCATGGCACAGCCAGAGAGTTTAAACCAGTTAAGCCTTGTACACCTTGTGTGCATTAAACCCTGACACAGACCTAGCTAAGCCCAAAGGTTGCTGCAGGGAGAGCTGGCAGGAGGGGGTGGGTAAGTGTAGGTCACACAAATCAGCATTTGCTCTTTCACTCCTTGAGCTTCCTGCTCTTCAGCAGCAGCTGTGTCCCAGCAGCTCACAGCTGGAGCCCTGTGTGAAGGACAGGCTGGAAAGGCAAATCCCATCTTACTGAGGTATGGAAATGCAAAGTGAAAACCATCAACACAGCAGTAAATCTGCAGAGGAAGTTGTGATTCCTCTTTTCTTTCATTGTGTTGTTAATGAAGATTGTGTTTGGTTTTGGTTTAAAATCCTGCTCTGTGAAAGGTGACAAAAATTTTGAAGCAGCTAATAAGGACTTGGGACTGTGGGAGATCTCACTTGAGCAAAAAGCCCTCAAATAGAGCATTGAGCTTCCCTTGGGGCCCAGCCTGAGCAGCTCTCCCCAATACTTTTGGGTTTGCCACCTCTGGAAAGGCAGAGAAGCCCAGATGGGTTAACTCCCTCACTCCCCAAAAACCAGAGAGGGTGGTGAGTAACACAGCTTCTCCCAAGATCTCTGCAGGAGCTGTTGTCCAGAAGATCCCAGACATGCACAGCACAGACCTGCAGTCACCCACAGTCACCTCCCCAGCACATGGGACAGGCAGGTTTGTGCTTGTGCCAGCAGCAGCTCACACAGTGCCAGCACCGAGCCTGGGTCAGCCCTGCACCAGCTGCTTGTTTGATATCCATAAGTGACTGTGTGGCATCATAAATATTTTTCTCCCACGTGCCAGTAGCTGTGAGACACAGAGCTGCTTTCTTGGGCACAGGGGCCACTGCACTGCCCTCTGTAAAAAGCAGAATTTGTGCAGCTGCCAGAGCTTGCCAACAGCATCAAAGCTTTCCTTAGCTCTTAATAACTCCATTGAGTGCCAACCACAAAGCTTTGTCCTTACTCTTCTTTCCTCTGTTTTCCACAGTGTTTTCCTGCACTTGATGCAGGTGGACCCTGACAGCACGTGGCTGCTCCTGAGTGAGGAGTGCTGCCCCCCCTGCGAGCCCCCCCACGCCAGCCTGCAGCCCCTGAGGCTCGGCGGGATGGGGCGGCCACGGAGCGAGCTCACAGACAACGTGCTGCTCCTGCTCCAGAGGCTGCAGCAGCTGGAGGGCACAGCTCCCAGCTCCAGCACACAGCAGGCAGCTCCTTCCTGACAGACCTGCACAGCAGCTGGGATGGAAACAGGAACCACCAGGATGGAGCTCACCTGGGAAGACACCATCACTGAGGATGCAAATGGTTCAGGGGCAGAAGAAGGGCTGCCCAGCCTGGGGCACTGGCTGAGACATTGTCCCTGTGGTAGAGCGTTTATTTTTTGAAGGGGTGTTTGAGGATGAGGTGGGTACATGACCCTAACTCCTCCTGACTTGTGCCTGGCCAGCACCATATGCAGAGAAGATGGCACCATATGCAGAGAAGATGGCACATCTGTTCCAAATTCTTCAGTATGAAGAGTGAATCATCTTCCAGAAATTACTTCCTAACCCTTGATCCTTGGTGGGGGTGCCCTTTAGCACCCCCCACACCTCTCTGATCTCTTCACAGCTGTGATGATCCCTCCCCATTCTCAGCTGGACAGTGACTGACAAAGCTAAAGCTTTTTCTGGCCTTTACGCTTCCCAGGAAGAGAATCTTGTTTGGGGTGCACTGTAAGCCTGTTCTCTTTAAAAGCAGTTAATCTCAGAAGTTAAAGTGCATTTCCAATAAATTCTTCGCCTATGTTACTATCAAGAGCAGTGTGTCCTCTCAGAGGCATCAGGGCTGCTCCTCACAGCTGCAGTTTGCTGAGACCAGATGGAGGTAGCCAAACGTGCTCTGTTCTTTATCTCCCTCTCTGTGAGGTTCTGCAGAGAATCAGCCAGCCCTGATTTACACCTGGGAGGGATTTACAACTTCTCCCATGCCCAGATCACAGTTCTCAGGCCATTTCTAACCCTTACCCCAAGGAGAATTGGATGAAGCACCTGTGTGTGCCCCAGTACAGCCTCTGTGTCTGCCCATGGTCAGGCAGTGCCAGTGGTGACGGGGGCTGTGAGCTCTGTGCACCCCAGCAGTGCCATGGTTTGGTTTGTCAGAGTGGGGACAGTGGGGTACAGGGAGCAGAGGATGACTCCTCTGTGGGGTCAGCTCCCTTCCCCTGTTGAGGGGCCTCTCCCCTGATCTCCAGCTCCCACATCCCCAGGCTCTTGCTGCATTGTCCACAGGCTCTGCTGTGCTCAGCTGCTCCCGGATCCCTGAGCTCCTGAGCAGCTCCTGGCAGCAGGCTGCCTCCTGGCACTGGGGGAACATCTATGCAAGTGAAGCAAAAGGGCAGATCTTGACTAAATTTGGAAGTAAGCTCAGAAATACAAAAACCAAAGCAATAAATAGATTGTGACATGGAGCAGGCTTTGTGCATCACTGTTGGGATCCTGGGTGAACATCCAAAACAAGTCTCTGTTGGGGGGCCTGAGGGCACTGCTTCTGCTGCCACATCCCTCAGCTGAACTTACCTCCCCTTGTGTCCCTGGTTTTATTCAGGCTTTCCTCCTATTTGCTTCTCCAGGGAAAACACAAGTCAGTGGCTTTTTATCCAGCAGGACAGGGCTGCAGGTCAGCTTTACTCTTTTTTAATATCTGTTCAGTGCTTAACGCTGGTTGGGTTCCATACAAAGGAGCCTTCAGAGCTGCTCTGACAGGGCAGGCAGGGAGCTGAAATACTGTCTTTGCTTTCCCAGAGCCCTTGGGGCTGGTGCAGCTTCCTGAGTTGTTGTAGCACTTGACAAAACTCATCCATTAGGTGCAGATGCTGCATCCAGTCTCGCTCTGCTCAGCTGTGCTGTGGTGGGGACTCCAAGGACACATCCTGCCCATGCCAAGGCTTGCCATCCTGCAGGACAGGCATGGGATTCAAGGACAGCATTGTCCCATCAGTGCCCAGGAACCAAGCACATCACCCAGGCAGGGCTCTGGCCCAGCTGGCTGCACTGACACCCCCACCCAGAGCCTGTGATTCACAGTGCTGTCCCGAGCCTTTCCCCTCAGCCCCAGGCAGCAGGTGGGTGCTGGTGGCAGGAGAGGCTGTCCTGCCTGTCAGTCAGCTCCTCTCAGCTTCATTATCACCCTTGCTCTATTGGAGGCTGAGTAAATTGCTTTTGTCTGAGGCAGGATGTTGGCTGGGAGAGGGACTGTGTGGAAATGGCATTTCCCTGAGGCTGGGTCCTCCCCAGCAGTGGCTTGCATTTTTCCCGAGACTTTCCCCTCAGCCCCTTCACAAGCCCCGGGCTTTCCCCTGCACCAAGCAACCCCAAACACTCTGGGTTGGGGTCCCCCAGCTCCCCCCACTCCAGCCACCCCCTCTGGGATCAGAGAGCAAAGAAAGGAGTGTCCAGCCTCCTCCTCCATGCCCAAACCCAGCCAGGACCCTGGGGGACTGCCACACTGTGCTGGGGGCACAGTCCCACACAGCCCCTGGCACTGCTGAGCCACACACACAGATCCAGCAGGGTCTGCTCCTCAACTCCTGCTCCCAAGATTTCCTATAAACTCGGCAAAATTAATCTCTTCTAATAAAACCTGTTATTGTTAAAGCTCACCTCCAGGTTTTACAAATCACTGTGCTGCACAGCAATTTGTTTATTCCCTGTTTGAGGTGATTTGCAGCCTCCTACCCAACCTAGCGTGTCCCTGGGTCTTCCTTTTTCTCTGCTGTGTCCTGTGTTTTGCTGCACTGGTGACCAATGCATCCCAGTCTCTCTTCTTACCCCAGAAATCCCATTCCCTGACAGAGAATTTGAGCATAGCCCCAGCCCCACAGCTCCACCAGGGATTGGTAGGGCACAGCCACCACTGCTGGAAAAAACTTGCTGCAATTATTTACAGCTGCTGCCCTGCAGCTCCTGAATGTTTTTCTCCGGTGCCCTTTGCTCCCCAGGACCACAGTTGTCCAGGTGGCAGAGGTGACCAGAGACACCAGCCACCCCTGCCTGCTCCTGCCCCCAGCACAGGCTGACCCCTCTGCTGGCAGAAAGAGCCACCAGCTCTTTCTCCTTCTCATCAGCACAGCGAGGGGCGAGCATGATGGAGGGCCAGGAATTACCAAGCTTCAGAGGAGCTGCAGCACTCCAGGCAGCTGGGCCAGGCTGGGCATTGTCAGTGCTGGGAGCTGCTCTCCCACTGCAGAGGCAGAGCCAGCAGCCTGCTTTGGGGACCCCACCTCCCACCAGGCTGGAAATCTGGGCTGTGTGGCCAGGATTTCACCTGGCAGCTCACCCAGCCACCCTACAGCACCCAGCACTCCATGGCCACAGCATGGAGCATCCCCAGCTCACCTGGCACCTCGCTGTACCTGCACCTCTCAGGGCAGCAGCTCCCAGCTGCAGCTTTTTAAAGCTCTGAGCCCTCAGCTGCAGGGGATGATGTGGATGCCCATCCTCATCCCCATCCCCAGCTGCCCCAGCTCTGCCCCTCTTTACCCGAGGCCGTGCCAAAGCCCAGTCCCCTTCCCGTGCCACAGACAGAGAGCACAGACAGCAGAGGCTTCCTTTAAAGAGCTTTATTAGCTGCAGCAGGTCTGATGGCGGCAGGCTGGGGGGCAGCAGGGGAGCAGCACCCGGGGGGAGGCTCGGGCCCCCCTCTCTCTCCCCGCAGCTCCGGCCCCAGCGGCCGCGGTCACCCTGGGGACAGCAGGGACGGGCTCTGCTGTTGGCACTGCGGCACAAGAGCCCCTGGGCCAGACCCTGCCGGGGCAGCGTGCTGCTGTGGCCTGGAGGGGAGGGATGCTGCACCGGGAGGGGGCCGGGAGCCACGGCAGCACGGGCGGCGGGATGGGCTGGACGGGGCTGGAGGGTGAGCGCCCCATCCTGGGTGAGATGCGAGGGGAGAGGAGTGATGGGTGCGAGGGGCCAGCGCCCATGGCACAGGAGGTGTCTGCCTTCCCGGGCACACACGGAGCACGGGCAGCTGCCTGGCTGAGCGATGCCCGAGGTGCCAGCAATGTGCCGTGCCGTCCTTCCTCTGCTGAGCTCAGGCCTTGACGTGCTGGGGGCTGCGGGGCAGGCAGGGCAGGGCAGGGCAGGGCGGGGGGATACACACGGGCTGTAGGATGGAGGCTGGAACTTAGACACGCACTGTGGGGCTGGAACCGAGCAACTAAACGGGGCAACCTACAGGAACAGGCGGCTGGGTCTGCGAAGCACGGGGGAGGGCAGGGAGGGTCCCGTGGGGCGCAGAGCTGGGGCACAGCACAGCCCGCGGCACCGCCCGCACGAGGCCGGGGATGGGGACACCACGCGTGGGCACACGCCCTGGCCCCGGGCACGGCCCCGGGATGCAGCCGTGGCACCGGCGGGTCCGGCCCCGCGCCGCGCCGAGCCCTGGCACCGCCGGGCCCCGGGACAGGGAGGGGGCGAGGGGCGCTGGACAAGCCGGGGGCTGGGGCCAGTCTCTGGCAGGGGCTGCGGGACCCTCGATGGCCCCGCTGAGTCCGGGGCGCGGGGGGGCTCCGGCGTCCCCCCGCAGCGCCCACCTACAGCACGCAGGAGGCGTCTGCCGAGCGCTTCTTGAGCTCCCTCCCGGCTTTGTGCTGGTGCTGGTGGTGGTGTGCGTGCGCTGAGCCCGGCGCTGCGAGCTCTGCCAGCGGCGCCTCCCGCAGCTCGGTGTCCTGGGGGTGCCCCGGGCCCCCCGCCGCCTCCACCCGCAGGTACGCCTTCACCTTGTGGTGCCGTGCCTTGCCGTCGCTGGAGTCGATCACCCGGCACTCGTAGGTCCCCTCGTCCTCCAGCTTCACCCGCGACAGCCGCAGCTTGTGGGAGATGTTGCTGCCGACCACCTTCACCACCTGCCTTGGGGCAGACGGGCGGTCAGGGACCCCCAGGACTCACCATTGCCACGCCAGACATTGGGGTCGGTGCCACCTCCGACCGTGTGCCACCACAGCACGCCATGCCCCAGCTGGCCAGGCCATGGTAGAGGCTGGTGAGGTTGGTGTGGGGACCAGCCCAGCCTGGGCCCGCGGGATGATGGAAGCCCCGGCTCGCACCCGGCCACGCAGGGCTCGGAGATCGATGCGGAACCACGCCGGCTAATTAGCTTTTCTACCAAATTGATTCGCTCTCAGTATTTATCACCCAATGAAATTTAAGACTTACTCACTAGCCAGAGCCGCGGCTGCTCTGGGCTGGGTCAATAAATCAGATTTATAACCCACCCCGAGGCCCCTGGCTCTGTTCCCTATAATCACACTGGATGGCAAAGGCCGTTTTTCTACTCGCCGCTGCATTTGTTAGCTGAGGATTTTATGGTGTTTGGAAACGGGGCTGAGAGGGGCAAAACCCACCCCAAACAGCACAGGAGGCAGCGTGGGGACCAGGACCCCTCAGTGTCCCCTCCACAGTGCTGGAACATGAAGACACCTGGCCACATGTGCACATACCAACACCCATGAGCACACACAGGCTGCTGCACTCAGCTGCCCTGCACACCATGGGCTGCTGAGAGGGAGCTGCTGCCACAGGTCACAGCCAGAGCCACCCCAACAGCATCTCAGGGCTGCCCAGTGGCCATGTGCAGGGCCAGGAGGTGCCAGGCCCTGGTGCAAGTGTGCCCAGATGATGAGACTGTCATGGGAAAGGAGCTTCAAAAAAAATACCTCGTTGGGAGAGCCAGGAGTCACTGAAATTAATGGCTGGGAAATTGAGAACTAATAAAATAAAACCCCAATTTGCTGGTGCCACCAGTGGCCATGGAGCCGCTGCCCAGCAGGTCACTGAGCCTCAGGAGGGGAGATTTTATGATGGCACATAACTGCTGTGGCTCTGCCAGCACAGGCAGGGCAGGGATGGCCCTCACTGCCCATGGGAATGGGGCAGAGCCCCTGGCACGGCCAGGATGGGCAGATTTGCTGTGCCCAGCCCCAGCTCAGCCCTGTGCTGTGCTATTGGATTCAAAGGCAGAAAAAATAAACCCAAACCCATCAAGTTTCACTGCTCTTCATCCCTGCAGAGCATCTCCAGCACCAGGTGTGTTGGTGGATAACACACAGCCAAGGGTGCCTGGCACGGTGGCTCCTCCTTGGGATTTGCATCCCCCCTCCCTGTTTGGCCCTGCTGTTTGTTCCCAGCCCCTGCTGTTGTGGCTGCTCCTCACATTCCAGCAGAACCACCCATGCTCATTTACCTCCTCCATTCCATAAACACTTAATGATCAAGGACATTCGAAATAACAACAAACAAAAGAGGTTTGAAGCTCCAGCCTCTCCCTGCTGGCTGGATCTGGAGGAGGCAGCAGAGACCTCGAATGATTCAAAATAAATCCTGGTTACACTTGCACACCCATCAATTCCATCCCAGCGTGCAATTAACTGCCTAATTATGCTGAAACATGCACGGGTTGAGCTGAGAGGGAATGCTGGCCCCAGGGTGGCTCCGTGCACCCTGGAGCAGGGCCAGGGTGGGATGCAGGGAGCAGCAGCCCCCCAAGCTCAGCAGACAGGGTCTGGCAGAGCTCCAGCAGCAGTCCTGGGACTTTGATGCTTGTGGGGCAGGGAGCCACAGCACCCTGGTAAGGAACAGATCCTGCAGGAACCTGCTTAATTTTGGATATGGATTGTGGGTGTCAATTAATCAGAGGGGACACGACCCCTGGAGGGCGTTTGTTACCACCAAGAGAACCATGCACTGATCCTGCAGATGGGTGCTGCAAGGTGATGCTCTGCCTTGGGAAGGGTTCCCCAGGGATGAGAGACTGATCCTGGGTGTGGGGGGCACCCATCTGAGGAGCCACGGGTGCCTGACCAACCCTATCCCCCCTTGCTCACTCAGTGAAGGAAAATGGGAGTGCCAGGAGAGGCTGCCGGGTGACAGTGGGAAGGTTTCCAGCACTGCTCTGTGTCTGTGGCACCCCCAAACACAGGGACAGCCAGGGGGGCACTCACCTGGCAGCAGAAGGCCAGGAGTGTTTTATTTAACTGGTTAGTGGCTTCCCATTCTGCTCACATGAGCCTAAATGGCTTTGGGATGCTAATCCTCTGAGTCAATTGGATTATTTTATCCCTGGCATTAATGTGTCACTCAGATGCTGGACGAGGCTCAGGGTGCAGGCTGTGCCTTTTGGTGCCAGGGAGAGCAGGGCAGCCACCCCTCACCCATGTCACCCCCAGGTCTCCCACCCTGGATTTCCCCACTGGAACCAGCAGGATGTCCTGCTGAGCCCTCAGCAAGAACCATCCCCCAAACTCACGCTGATTTTTGTCGCCTCTTTCCCGGGCTCCTCTGGTGGTGATGATTGCAGCTGTGGAAAAAGCAGGGGAGGGGGGGACCAAAGAGGGAAGAGAAATGGTCAGCTCAGCCCACCAGACCCCTTCCCACTCCCAGGATGGCTGCCCCAAAGAGGAAGGAAGAAGGTGAAGAGGGAAGAGAGGAGAGACTGCCCAGTCCCAGCAAACCCAGGCACCCAGGGCAGATGAAGCCACACTGGGTACCCGGGATGGGAGGGACCAGCAGCAGCACAGCAGCCATAGAGCATGGGGTGCTCACCCCCAGCTCCCACTGCACCTCAGCTCCTGGTGCTCCCCACGATCCAGGAGTGGGCATGGAGCCCTGATCACTGTGGCATCGCTGCTGTGGAGCTCTGTCCCCATCACTGCCAGCCCCTGCAGCCCCTGGCTGTGCATTCCCAGTGCCCCCAACATCCCAGACCCTGCCCACCCTCGACCCCTGGCAGCTCCCCCCATCCTGGCAGCACTGCCCTGAGCCTTCTCAATTCATGGCAGCACCAGCAGCAGCCCTGCCAAAGACACTACAATAAAGGCTCATTAAAATCCCCAAAGCTGTTTCCCATTCTTTGGCCCTTATCTCTGTGTGAACAGAGAGGGAAATAAAGAGAGGCTGTTTGCTGGACCAGTACACGGGGAAACAGGGGACAAGGGAGGGATGGAGGGTGCAGGGCCAGGAGGGATGGGCTGGTGATGAGATAGGCAAAGGCACAAACACAAGCACAGAAACGAAGCCTCAGCCTGGGACGGGTCCTGGCAATGGGCCAGGCACTCCCTTGGCTGGGAAGGACGGGCAGGACAGCCCAGCCCCGCTGTCCCTGGAGCATCCTCAGTGCAGCTGGACATTGAGCAGCCCATGCAGCCATTAATTGCACCACAAGGCTGCTCTCTGTCAGAGCAGAGGGTGAAACGCTGCCCTGTAGGTCTGCTCAGCACCGGGGGTGCTGCTGTGGGTTGGGGTCCCACCAAAACCCAACAGGGGCTGCACACAAAGCCCTTCCCCACGGGAAATGCAGGCAAGGGCTCTGCCTGAGGGGCTCTGCCTTTCCGTGCTGCCGTGCAGGAGGAGGACGAGGGGCGTTACCTGACTGGAAGCCCACGTCTGTTTGTCCGTCCAGTCCTTGTGGTTGCGGACGTACCACCACTGGATCTCCAGGGAGTAGGAGGGGGAGCCGCTGCCGCGGAAGGAGCACGCCATCTCCACATCCTCCCCGGCCTGCGCCGTCATGTCGTGCGGGGTCTCGGTGAAGAGAGCTGCTGGAGACAGAGCCGGGGCTGTGGGGCCTGGGGGACACAGCACTGTCCTGGCAAGGGACAATGCCTCCAGCAAAACGGGCAGAGCCACCAGGAGCACCTGGATCCTTCCCTGGGGGACACAGCACTGTCCTGGGGAGGGACAATGCCTCCAGCAAAACGGGCAGAACCACCAGGAGCACCTGGATCCTTCCCTGGATCCTTCCCTGGGGCACAGAGCACTGTCCTGGGGGAGGACAATGCCTCCAGACACATGGGCAGAGCCACCAGGAGCATCTGGATCCTTCCCTGGGGGACAGAGCACTGTCCTGGGGAAGGACAATGCCTCCAGACACACGGGCAGAGCCACCAGGAGTGCCTGGATCCTTCCCTGGGGGACAGAGCACTGTCCTGGGGAGGGACAATGCCTCCAGCCACACGGGCAGAGTCACTAGGAGCTCCTGGATCCTTCCCTGGGGGACACAGCACTGTCCTGGGGAGGGACAATGCCTCCAGCAAAACGGGCAGAGTCACTAGGAGCACCTGGATCCTTCCCTGGGGGACACAGCACTGTCCTGGGGAAGGACAATGCCTCCAGCAAAACGGGCAGAACCACCAGGAGTGCCTGGATCCTTCCCTGGGGGACAGAGCACTGTCCTGGGGAAGGACAATGCCTCCAGACACACAGGCAAAGCCACCAGGAGCACCTGGATACTTCCCTGGATCCTTCCCTGGGGGACAGAGCACTGTCCTGGGGCGGGACAATGCCTCCAGACACATGGGCAGAGCCACCAGGATCCTTCCCTGGCCAAACAGAGCCTACAGCAGAGCAGGCAGGTCCCAGCCATCCCCAGCTTCTTTCCCACCCATGTCCCCTCACCACCCCCAGCAGATGTGCCTGCCCCCCACCCCAGGCACTTTGCAAAGAGCAGTGGGGGGAAAGGGAAGGAGCAGGAGCCTGTGCCCCCCTGCATCCCTCAGAGCC
This sequence comes from Melospiza georgiana, assembly GCF_028018845.1. NCBI lineage: Eukaryota > Metazoa > Chordata > Aves > Passeriformes > Passerellidae > Melospiza > Melospiza georgiana. The sequence goes on from NC_080446.1 coordinate 7,750,813, forward strand.
CTGCCCCAGAAGGAGTGCAGGACCTGCCACACCTCTGAGGCGAAGGAAATAAACAGAGCATGATCGCATCTCACTCAGATCAGGACATAACTGCAAAACAAATCCTCACTTAATGCGGCCCCAAACAGGCTCCCACACGCCATATGGTTTGCTTTCCTCGCTCAAAACAAATATTGTTCAGAGATGTAATTAGAATTCTTTTCATCTCCTCTGGAGAGACTCGGTTGTTCCCTGGTACAGGCGGCCCCGGCACGCAGGGCACGGCAGGCGCTGCTGCCACCACCGGTGCAGTGACACCTAAGTGACACAGCAAGGGGACAGCCCTGCCAGCCCCCTGCACACCCCGGGCGCTGCCCAGGCTGCCCTGAGTCTCCTGTCCTCACTCACCACCTCGGCTCACAGCCACAGTGCAGGTCCCACTGGAGCCAGGGGAACCCTCTGGGACACACAGCCTGTCTGGAGCAACACTCTCTGCAGCCCTGATCCCTCTGAAAACCAATTATTACCAGCCCAGACAAAAAGTTAATACCTCTAATATCTCCCTGTCCCTCTGGACGCATGGAAATCCCATCCACTTATCGCTTTCCTTTAATCCATCTCAGCAGGGAACAGAGGAAAATACCCAGTGCTGGGGTTTGCCAAGGCAGGGTGTCCTGGTGGGGTTCCAGTGCTGTTCCCACATCCTGCTCATCCAGAACCTGGCACAACAGAACGTGGATTCTGTGCTGGGGAGTGGAGGGAACCCCAAGGGAATAGCTCTGGTGACTGAAGGCTATAGGAGGAGCAGGGGGGTCAAAATGTTCCTCTGTGCTCCGAGTGGTGCTGAGGCTGTTGTGTCATTTCCCAGCACTCACCCACCCATTCCCTGGCTGCAGCCAGGATCAGCTCTTGCCCCACAGAATTCCTGCAGGCAGGAGCAATGGCCAAAGCCAGCAGGTCCCAGCAGAGCCTGCACCAGCCCCAGCCACCACAGCTCCAGCAGTGCAGGGGTGAGGGCTCCAGCCAGGTCCAGATTGCTGTGAACACAATTAAAATCTGCTCCCACAGACGGGAATTTGGCAGATAAGCTGAGGAAGGGCTGGATTGAATCGAGTACCTTCTTTCTTTGTGACTTTAATTGGGAAGCGTATGTACTAATTAACCCCGGAGCTCAGCCACCTCCAAGCACATCCAGAGGAGCATAGATCCTGCAGATGGATACCCAGGGTCATCACCTTTGCTGGGGACACATCTTTCAGCTGTGCCCTCCAGCAGCACAGTGTGCCCTCCCTGATGGATGCCGTGGATGCTGGCCCCACCTGGACAGAGGTGACTCACTGTCCCCCAGCCCTGCCCCTCACAGGGACACCAGTGGGATCAGAGTCCCCCCAGGCAGCCCCCAGACTGGGCATGGACCCTGCACTGGGTCGGCCAGGTTGCCTGGACACTGCTCCTGAGAGCAGGGACAAGCCACCAGCTCTGGCCACTGCCCTGTCCCCACAGTGTCCCAGTCCCTGCCCACCCCAGCCCCATCATTCTCCCCCCACTGACACTGGAGCCACATCCCCACAGCAGGAGGGAGGGAGGGAGGGAGGGGGCCACTGCTCCCTGTGCTTTATGGGCTGCTACCTGTCATAAACTGAGAACACCAGGATCAATAAATCTTCCAGGAAATAAAAATCAGGGGAAATAAAATGAACTCAATGGGGAAACACAGATAAACAGAATTGAAAATGCCTGCTGGGACAGCTTGGTGCTCTCATAAACCAGAGGCAGACCTCTGTGGGCACCATCCCTCACCTTGGTCACGCTCTGCACGGGGAGGGGGCTCCAGCAGCGGGGATGGGGCTGTGCTGGGGCAAGAGCATTGCCCTGAGGATCTGGAAATGACCTCAGACCCCTGCTCTATCCCCCTGCCTCGTCTGTAGGCCCCACACAGCACAAAAAGCCCCTGCAGGACTCTGCCTGCCATTTCTCAGCTGTGCCAGCTTCCACAGCCCCCACAAGGCACCAAGGACAACACCAGAGCAGCATCACGGCACCAACTCAGGCTAATTGTTGTGTAAAGATGTACAAAGGACAATGAAATACGCATTGGACACTTCAAACGCCTGTAATCACCCGGTCAGCGCGGGTTCCTGCTCCGGGAGGGATTTTTTCCCTAAGCCGGCAGTCAGAAGCTTTTTTCCCTGCCCCAGCTCACTGAGCTGCAGCCGGGCTGGTGGGGTGAAAAGTGCCAAGTGGGGCTGGGGCTGGAGCTGGGGCCGGCTCCGTCCCACGCTGGGCAGGGACAGGGGCTGGGGGAGCTGAAATGTCATTCTGTTCCTGCTCCTGCCCGCTGGAGTGTCCATCCAGACCCTGCTCTGTGTCCTGCTGTGGGGCCGGCTCTGACCTGCTGGGTTTGTGCTGCACCACTGCAGGAAAAGCAAATGTGTCCAACAGGATCCACCACCATGGCACTGTCCCCAACAGAATGCACCACCATGGCACTGTCCCCAGGCACCCAGAGCCCGTCCGGCACCGTCCCCTCTCCATGACAGACATCCATGACCCCTCCAGCGCCCTCCCCTTCCCGCGGCTCCTGCGGCTGCTGGACAGCGCCAGCCCCGGCACAAGGAGCGCCACAAAGGCCCCCGAGACACATCCCGGCACACGGACGGGGACACCCAGAGACAGACGGACCCTCCTGGCGGCCACAGGACCCCCAGCCCTTGGCACAGCCTGCCTGAGCAAGAGCCATCCCGGGGATCGGGAGGCACCCTCCGGATGGATGCAGAAGAGGGCTGGGCGCTGTCCCAGCGCCTGGTGACCCACACTGTCCCCGCCGCGGGGACACCGGCTGGGGCACGGGGACAGGGCTGCCGGAGGCCGCTGCACAGGCCGGGCTGCAGCCTCGCTGCCCTGCCCTCCCTTCCCGCGGCCAGGAGCAGCTGTGGATCCTCTCCTCCTGCCGGGGCTGCTGACCCCGGGGCGCTGCGAGCTCATCGCGGCACAAACGCGGCGTGACGGCCGCGCCACCGCCGGCACAGGGCAGGCGGCCCCGGCCCCGGCCCCGGCGTGAGCGGGCAGAGGCTTTGGCAGCGAGCGCTGCTCTGCTCCAGCCGCCTCCCTTCCCTCGGGACGCTCGGGCTGGAGCATCGCGGCCGCGGCTGGGGCAGGGAGGCTCCCACCCCATGCTCTGCCCCTCTTTGCTGTCATATGAGCAGCAGAAGGAGCTCAAATTTGCAGCATGTGAATTAAAAACAAAACAAAACAAAACAAAAACGCACCTAACTCAGTGGATGTGATTAGGGCAGCGCTCACCTGACCGGAGAGCTGGAATTAACCTTGAAAAGTGCAGGTATTTCCAACAGGGCTGGGCTGCCCCAGCTCCTGCCCCCAGTGCTTCCCACTCCCCTAATGTTTATCCCCCTCAGCAAGAGTGAGGTCAGTGGGGAGTGTCTCCAGTCTGGCCCCAGATACACAGAGCTTTGTCCATGCAAGGAGACTTGCTGCTCCCATCTGGTTCCTGGGGACTCACAGTTCTCAGAAAATTCCCTCCCAAGGGGCCCAAGGAAGAGCTGCTATTTGATATTTAAGTAGCAAAGCCCTAAAACGGCCTTTTTTTTTTTGACAGCTCCCCGTGGGGCTCCGGCAGTGTGTGCAGCCAGCCTGCAGCCACCCCTCACTCTGGTGCTGCTCTCAGCCAGGGGATGGCTCCCAGCAGCCCAGGGGAGGATTCTCAGCTGGAATCAATAGGAATGGGAGGGGGCAGACATGATCAGCCCCCCTGGTCTCACACCCAGCACCCAAACACGAGCCACCAGCAGCTGCTGAGAGCTGCCCACAGCACACACAGGGGCTGGTGCCATCCCCAGAGCTGGCAGTGCCCGGTGCTCATGGACACCCTCCTGCCCAGCTCTGCCCACCCCATCACTGCTGAGCTCATCCCAGCCCAGCTTCACACGGAGCACACGGCACAAGTCACGATTGCACCCGTCACAACCAAGCCCAGCCAACATCCCCGGTGCTCAGCCGGGCACCCAGAGCCGTAGGGAGGGCACAGCCAGGCAGGAAAGGGTCCTGCAGGAGGGGAAACAGCCATGGAACAGCAGAGCTCAGAGAGAGCCTGAGCTGTCGAGGACAGGCCCAGGAAGGGCTGCCTGTCCCGAGGTGCACAAATCCCACTCACACTATGAACCAAAATCCCAGAGGAGCTGTGAAGGGGAGAGGGCCCTGCAGGTGCCCTCCTGGGCATCCGTCTGGCCCCTGGAGCAGCCCCTGATGAAAGAGGCAGCAGTGCAGAGCCTCCAGCTCCCTGGCCCACTCCAGGTGCTCACTCCAGCCCTGCCGTGCTGCCCACAGCCCCCAGACCTTGTGCAGCCGTGCCGGCTCTCGGTTCATTCCTGCCTCGCTCGCAGGGAACGTTATGATTAAAATTAGCTGTCACTGTCCTAACGTAATAATTCCCAGTGTCTGGCCCGTCGTCTGTCAGCCGCTTCAAGGGAAGAGAAAGCCCAGACGTTTGATGAGGAGAGGTGTCAGATGTAATTGCGTTGAATGACTGCACGAACAGCAGCAGGAAAAACACATCGCGTGGAGAATTCCCACCAGGAAGTGTGCAAAAATCCGGCGGAATGCAAAGTGTTTATGAAAGTAATTGATAGAATAATCACTGGGGTGTGCGGGAATCACTGGGGTGAGCAGGGCAGCGCCCTGGGGAGCCGGGGCACCGCTCCCTCCAGCCTCCAGCCGCGGCTCTGCTGAGGCGAGGCGGTGTCGCCTGCACACCATGCCGGGAAGGAGCCGGGCTGCTGCTCCTCACAGCACGGCTCCCCTGCCCCGCTCCAGAGCCAGCAGGCTGGGAAAGCGGCTGGAGCTTCCCAGCCAGCACAGAAAGCCGATGGCAGCAACCCAGCGTGCACAGGCTGCAATGGGGGGCATGAATAATTGAAGGCGCCAGCCTGAGGAGAGGAGAAGAGAGAAGGAGGAGAGGCAGCACTGTGGGTAGGGAAGGGATGGTGGGAAGAATCCTGTGGCTCAGATGCTCTCCCGGGGCAGTTGGAGCCCATCCTGGCTCCATCCTGGTCAAAGGCAGAGCCTTTGCTGTGGTGGCAGGCAAAGGACTTTCTTTGATTGTGACTTTTCCCTCCCCAGAGCCGTGGCTGCCCTGCGAGCAGAACGCCGCTGCCCACTGTGGGGTGGCAGGATGGGGGAGCCGCCCGCGCTCCAGGGATGCTCATGGCTGCTCCCGGGCAATTCCCTCGCTGCATCCGGCATGGACAAGTTAAAAGGAAGATCGAACACCCTCCGGGGCCGTGGCAGAGCCGTGGAGGCTCCTCCAGGCCTCCAGCCCCGGGCAGAGATGGCGGCGAGCTCCGGGCGCTGCCTGCTGTGGGCAGAGCCCGGCAGGACCTGCCCGTGCCCGGCAGCCAGAGCTGAACCCATCCCACTGCCCACATCTCCTGCTCCACATCTCCAACCTGCTGGACTCTCGTGGCGTGGAGGAAAAGCTGCACCAGCCAGTAATGAAATGATCAGTCTCCGATCTGCTAAACAGCGATTTATACAGGTTTTCAGCACACACAGCTTTTATCAAATTGGTATTCACCTACTGAACACAAATGGCTTATTATACATGACCCACTTATTCACTGCTTTTCAGTATCGTTAATAAAGGTTTCTGTTGTGATTAAGTGAGTTGCTGCAGAACTGCTCGAGTAGCAAGCTGTAATGTGGCTCCAAAGTGCACTCGCCCTCCCAGAATATTTCATCTCCTTGGCTCCCTGCTCCCTCGCAGCGACCATTTCACTATTTATTTGCCTATTGCTGAATTTCTGTGGGGAGCAGCGGTGGCTAATGGAGGCTCTTCACCCACCTTTCCATCTGGCACGCCAGCCTGGCAGGTCTGGAAACTCTCCTGCTGTGAGCCCCCAATGCAGAGGCTGATCACCCTTCCCTGGGCAGGCAGGTGCGGGACAGCACGAACTGCGGGACCCCTCACACCTGCCCCCCTGGCATGGCCCGAGGCGCCGTGTGCCCCGAGGCTCCTGGGGGCAGAGATTCGGTCCCTCCGCACACGGGAGGCCCCGGAGCCGGGCGGGGGAAGAGCTGGGACTCGGGCACTCAGCGTGTCCCCGTGGCTGAGATTGAACGCGCCCGTGTCACTGCACAGAGAGCGAGGAGGGTCTCAGCAGCCTCCTCGGAGGGGGCTCGGTCCCCTGTCACCTTCTCAAACCCACGAGGGAGCTGCCCCTACGCCAGGCTCCTCACCGGAGGGTGCAGGATGCAGGAAGAGGTTCCCCTTCCCAACCCGTGGATCCCAGCGGGCTCGGCAGCACGGACCCGCCGAGCCACGGCGCACCGGAGGAGCGGGAGGCGGCGGGGAGCCCCTCTGCCGGGGCGTGGGGCACCGCACGGCGGGGCGGGTGGCGGCACCGGGAGGCGCACGGAGATCTTCGCGGACGCGGGGTGCGGGTGGTGGCGGCGACACCGTGAGACACACGGAGACGGGGTGCGGACGGCGGCGGGCACCGGGAGGCGCACCGGGAGGTTCACGGACACGGGGTGCGGGTGGCTGCAGGCACCGGGACGCACCGCGCAGAGCCCCCGATCCGGCAGCCCAGCGGCGAAGGCAGAGGCCGCTCCCCGGGCTCCGGAGACGGGAGCGGCGGAGCCCAACCCCAGCTCGCCCCGGCTGCGCCCCGCTCCTCGAGCCGCCGGCGCGACGGACCGCGGCACGGAGCTGCCCTCGGCGGCGGAGCCCGACCGGGATCCCGATCCCCCGCACCCGTCCCGCCGCTCCGGCAGGAGCCGCCCCGACCCGCCGCCAGCCCCGCGGGGCACCGAGCCCAGGCAGCTCCCGCCGCTCAGCCGCCCCCTTCCCGAGCCCCGGCCGCCGCCGCCGCCTCACCGCTGCCCGCCGCCGGGGCGTCCCACGGGGGGTGCCGGGAGGCGGCGCCGAGCTGCAGGTAGAGCCCCAGGTAGTGGAAAATCCCCAGGGCCAGGGCCAGGGCGCCCATCTTGCCGCGGGCGCGTCCGTCCCGGGGGCGGCGGCGCCGCCGGGCCGAGCCCTGTCCCCGGGGCTGCGCCGCGGTCCCGGCGCCGCCGCGCTGCGGAGCTCTTCCCTCGCGCGGAGGGCGCCGCGCGCCGAGGCGGTGCCGCGGCTCGCCCGGAGCCTCCCCCGCCCGGCGGAGGGATCCCGGCCCGCGCGCAACCCCCAAGTTTTTTTCCCACGATTCATCCCCAAACTGCGCGGGGCGGGGCCGGACCCGCCGCGCCCACCCGGGACCCCCGGACCCGCCGGGAACCCCCCGTGCTGCCCCGCACCGCCGGGAACCCCCCCGTGCTGCCCCGCACCGCCGGGAACCCCGATACCGCCCCACCGACACCCCCCAGTGCTGCCCTGCACCGCCGGGATTCCTCGCACCGCCCCGCCCGGACCCCTCCGCCCCCACTCGGGACCCCTCGGCACCCCCGACGCCCCCCGTCCCGCCAGGACTTCCCGCCTCGCACTGCCGGGGCTGCCCGCACGGCCAGAGCCCCGCGCACGCACGGGTCCCTCGCGGGGAACGGTTTCTCCCTGGCATACCCGGCGGCCCCGGTCCCCGCGGGGAGAGGCCCCGGGCGCCGCCGGTCCCGGCCCGAGAGGCTTCAGCACCCGGGACAGCGCCCGGCGCGGCTCCGCCCGACCAGCCCGGCCCGGCGCGGCTCGGTCCGGCACGGCCCGGTACCGCCCAGCCCAGTGCGATCCAGCTCATCTCAGCACGGCCCCAGCGTCTGCCGAGGCAGGGCCGGAGGGGCAGAGCCCGGCGGGTGCGGTGCCCGGTGCTCCGGCCTCACTTCAGTGCCAGGGCCCAGCTGGGGGCACTTGGAGGGGTTTTCGAAACGTTACAGGAGGAACAAGGACACGCGTCCCCCGTGTATCCTGATCGCTGTCCCCGACTGTGCAAGACTTGTCTCAAAAGGAAAAACCTGCCCTGGGGTGGGTTGCAAGCTCACATGCACCCTCAGAGCCCGGCTGGAGTGGGGACAGTGGCACCAGAGAGAGCGGGAGCAGCCACCCCGCTCCTGACGCGAGCAGGATTTCATGGAACCGCTCGCATCCCCACGTCCCTTTGGGTGCATAAATCCTGAGGCCAAACCCACCGACACTTCCAGAGCTGTGCCTCACAGCGGGTCACAACCACAGCACCAGCACCTGTGCCATTCCTACACCTCTTCTGGAAAGCCTAAAATTCACCAAGGGGCCCCGTGGTGCCATCTCAGTGTCCTAAAGCCTGGCCTCAGCACCAGGGGAGGCACAGAGCAGGCGTCACTCACGCGAGAGTATCTGCATGCAACAGAGCAATCAAAAGGATATTATGTGCTCTCTAGATAAACAGAAAAAAATCAGATTATTTCAGGTGTTTTCTGCCATGAGATGACAGATGTTGGCTGCAAAGAGATGCTTTAAATTGGATTTGAAAATACTGACTGTATTTCCTCAGCCTTCCCTTGACAGGGCTCCAGAAAGAGTGGGGGGATTCTTCCCATTCCCCTCCAGCAAGGCAGGTCCCTGGCCAGGAGCTGTGCTGCCTCATACCTGCTTTACTAATCAATAATTAAAAAAAAAAAAAAAAGAAGTTGTACCTGCTGCAGCATTTGCTGCATGTCAGAATAAAGCCTGGCTCAGAGCACAGCATTGATCTCTGCCCAAGTTCATTACTCCCTCTGGAGTTAAAAGCTGAGGAAAGGAGGGAGCAGCAGTGACAGACAAATGGGCACCACAGCCATGCCCAGCTGCATTTACAAGTTTCCATGACTGGTTGGGATCAGAGGGTCTCACTCTGGGATGGCAACAGCACCAGTGGCAAAGGACTTCAGGTGTCCTGAGGTGAGGTTGCCTGGAGCTGCTGAGCAAACACAGCTCAGTCAGGGAGCAGCTCTGGGCTGGATACTAGCAAAGCAAAAGCATCACATCTCCCAGAGGCATGAGTGGAGGCAAACCCCATGCACTGAAACAGGGAGGTTCATGTGCCAAAGGATGGGGTTTGTGAAGCCCTGAATTAGGGGGTTCTTACACTGAGGGTTCATGTACTGAAAGATGGAGTTCGTGCACAGGGTCAATTGCAACAGGAGAAGCAGCAAAGCCAAGCACTCGTGTGCTCCACATTTTGGGTGACTGGCCCGGTCTCGTGGCTGCTGTCTGGCCCAGGGTCCACCCTCTGCCACTGGTCAGCAAGGGACTAAAACCAGGCCCACACTGAGGTGGCAGCTACAAACTGTGCTCCCCCAGACTTGGCACCCCAATTTGGGAAGCTCCCACCCACAGGTGCAGCCAGAGCAGAGCTGCAGATGTCACCCAGTGGTGATTGCACGTTCCAGGCATGGACAGGGGCTCCTGGCTCCAGCCCAGCTCCTGCACCCCAACACCAGGGCAGCACATCCCCACTGGAGGCCGAGGCCATGCAGCTGCACCTCGAGGGCTGAAACCTGCCCGTGCACCACCTGAGATATTTAAATCATGTCAGGAGGAAGCAAAGAGCATAAATTCCTCCTGGAGCCAGGAACACCTCCAGAGGCAGAGCCTAAATTAAGTCCCATTTCCAGCAGATTTTCTGCCATCACAGTGGATGAAAAACTGAGGTTCTGCAGGACCCAGCAGAGAGCGAAGTGCCAGTGCCTGAGTGTGAAGCTCGCTGTGAGGGTTCGGTTCTCCTCCTCTGTTGTAATCCATTGAGGGCTCGGGCAGGTGCTGCTGCTGCGGGTGCAGCCCCCGTGGTGTGACAGGGATGCGGGGGGAGCTCACTCGCACACGGGGGCGGGAGCAGAGCCCGATGCGGAGCGGGTCCCTTATCTGCTCTCTCGTTATTGCTCCGAACGGCCGGCACCGCCCTCACAGGGCTTCTCTTTCAGCAGAACGGGCCCAGGGACTCGCTCTCGAGGATGAAACACTCCTTATCTCTGCCAGCAACGGGTTCTGCCCACTGCTCAGTGCTGCTCGGGGGGGATAACACTCACCAGATGGAGGAAAGCAGCGGGCGCTTTCATGCAGTGAGACCACAGAGATCCCAGAGGCACCACATCCACCGTGGGCACAGCTCGTGTGCCTGTGAGGTTTGCACGTGAATTCCCTGGGACACCTGTCCATCAGGAAAAGGCAGCCTGCAAAGCTGGAGGGTGTGGTGGAGTTCAGAAGAGCTGGATGGGGTTGGAAGGGGAAGGGGGACAGCCAGATGAGCAGCACCTCACAGGCCATCAGGCTCAGGGGGACACACAGACCCTGAGAGGCAAAAAGAACATCCCTGGGGACACAGCTCTAACCTGGAGTTGCCCAAGGACACCCAAAATGAAAGCAGCATTGGTCCTTCCTGCTGGCTCCTGAGTACTGCTTGTGCTCATTCCAATGCCAACACCTCATGTTCCCTTTTGACAGCAAAAGCTGCCCAGCAAATGGAAGAAAAAACCTTAAACCCAATACCCCAGAGCTGCTGAAGCACTGGGGTCTGCCTCATGCATTATTTTGAAATTCACCTCTTTAAGGGTTCATGCAGGGCACCCCAAGGCTCAGCTCTGAGCTCTCCTGAGGTCCAGGAGCCAACGCTGGAATTTGCGTCTGCCTGGGAGAGTGAATTGGGTTGTTCATCTCTCTGACGGGCAGAATAAACACCCTCCACATTGATACCGAGCTCATTTCTGATACTTGTTTAGGGACTTGACAATTCCTGTATAAAAGGATTTCCTTCCACAGCTGAAGTTTGACATTCCTGCATTATTAGATTATTTGCAAAGGTCTGCGTGCGCTGCAGGAAAACAACGCTCCCGCCAGGCAGCATTAGAGCCTGCTCCTGCACAAATCATCCTGGGCACAGCCAGCCATGGAAGCAGAGCCTGTTGGATCCCCTGGAGCAGGGAGGGAGCAGCCAGGGAGGCAGTGAGTGGGAGCTCAGGGGAGCAAACACAACCCACCCACCCAAACCACGACAGCCGCAACAGCATCAAAAATAACAGACCCAGCAGGAGAGGGGTTTTGGGGCACAGCCCTGCCTAGTGGCATGACCTGGCTGGGAGAGCAGTGGCAGCATTTCTGGGCAGGTTCACGCGGTGTTTTTGTCCCCCTGCCTGTTTTGGGATGGTCACAGCCCTGTGTCTCTGGCTCCCCATGCTGGGGAGCCCTGAGAGTCCCAGCACACTGTGGGAAAGGCAGCAGGAACCCCCCACCCCCAGCATATGGGGGCTTTGGGACTCAAAGGCCTCTGCCCAGAGCAGCCCCTGCACAGGGAAGTCTCCAAAGCATAAAATTCAGAAGAAAATGACTTGAAAAGAATTATTTCTTCAGAGAACTCAAGCCCGTTTCCAGGTCATTAACTCCTTCCTCTGCAGAACCCACCGCCAGGTTCCTGATGGAGAGGAGCAATATCACAGGTGTCCATCACTGTGGAACAGTTCCCTCTTTCCAAACAATTAAGCACTAAAAAAATTAAATGTAAAAAAAAACCAAACAAAAAATACCACAAAGCAACCACCCCTTCCGCCTCCAAACAATTTCCTGCCCCAAGAGAAAAGCTTTCCCTGAGAGCAAGGCCTTAAAAGAAAAAAAATATTTTACAAAATCAATAGTGTAAGTGACTTATTTCGCAGCTGATGGTTTGCTCCCAGTGCTGCCAGCCTCTCACTGTATTTAGCACAGCCTCAGTCCCTCCACTGGGATATCAGGAGATGTTCCTCAGACATGATTTACACTCATTTCTCCCCGTTTAGGGAGGCTCAGCCGGGAGCGCAGCTGAAGATGGATTTGGACACACAGCGAGGATGGTTGGTGCCTCTCTCCTGTGGCCAGGGGGAAATGCCATCAGCTCCTGCCACTCCCAGCAAGAGGAATCCAGTGCTCCCACCCTCCCTGACACTGCCAGCACTGGGGTTCCCACTGCAGGGATGGTGTCACCATCCCTCCCCCTTCCCCTTCCCCAGGACTTGCACCAGGATTTCCCCAGCCCCAGCCAAGCCCAGCCCAGCCTCAGCCCAACCAAACCCCTCCAGGGCAAGCACCTCCATGGAGCAGAGGAATCCACAGAACGAGGACAGCATCTCCCTCATCCTTTGCTGCTTTCCTGCTTTTAAATCCTGCTCTGGTGCTCAGCTGCAGAGCCCTGAACAGTTCCCTGGCAAAAGGGCATCACAGTCCAGATGTCGGGGTGACAGGCTCATCCCTGCCTGCAGCAGCCACTGCCCACAGCTGGTTTCAGCCTGGGGCATCCCCAGGGCTCAGAGCTCCCCCCACTGCACCCCAGGATCCTGCTGCAGAGGGAGGCGTGAGGCACCGTGGGTGCTCTGCTGAACAACACTCTGCCAGCTCCTTTCTCCTGGAGGGCAAGATTCCTCCTTCCCATCACCAGAGTGCCCCATCCATCATGTTCCCTCTAATTACCTTCTCATTTACCTCTTCAGTCAAATCTGTTTATAATCAGAGATGAGAAAGCACAGCCCAGGGAGGGGTACAGTGGGGAGGGGTCTCTGTCCCTGCATGTTTTGCCGCCCTGTGCCAAGGCTGGCCTGGTACTCTGAGAGCAGAGGGGGCAGGGGAGTGTGGCTCAGCACAGTGAGGGCTCACAGAGGAGCCAAGGCCACCAGGCTCCTGTCACCAGTCCCTGCCATCACTCCCAGCAGCCCAGAGTCCCACAGGTGCTGCCTGTGGGTTGTGCCAGTCCTGCACCCTCTCCCAAAACCCACATTTAGCTCAAAAGCCAACAGTGATGCTGCTGTTCCAGGGCCACAGAACCAGCAGGGTTAAAGCAGGGCACAAATCCCCCTGTCTGCAGCCTATGGCTCCTTCCTCAAGGAAATCTGTTATTGGCTCCACCTTTTAATCCTCCCTCAATTACAATAACGTCATTCTCCACAACTGCCAAGACTCGGGGTGCCCATCCTCACACCTCCAAGGCTTTTCTGTGCTGCTCAATATGACAGCACAAATGAGCTGGCTAGGAGCAGCACATTAAGCTGGATAATTACCTTAATTAATAACAGTGTGCCCAGGTGGGCCCCCAGCCTCTCCCAAGGACCAAGGCAGAGGATCCAGTGTTTCCCAGCAGTGGGGTGTGGGGCCAGAGCGTGGGTGCATGGCAGGGCCTGCTGTGGTTACCAGGATCAAAATCAAGTGGGCTCCTTTGGAGCAGTGGGGTTCCTCCCTCTGAAAGAGCTTGGAAATTAGAAGAGAATAATTTGTCATCCACCTTGTAAAAGCCTGATTTGCAGGAACCATCTCTGCACAAATTCCTCTGCAACATCTGGAGCACCTTCATCCATCACAGGGACAGTGGCTGGGCTGGGTGGGATGAACACACTGCCATTCCCTAATCCCACAAATTCTTCTTTCAGCTGGGGAACACAATACTCATGGCAAGGCACTCCTGCTCCCCAGGGGCAGCACCACAGCCCTGAGAACTGTGAGGGACAGTGCAGGGGTGGCACCCTGTCCCCAGCCCTGCAGAGGGAACACCATCTCACCTCACAGGATGCTGCTGAGCCCAGGCCCCACCATAGGCTGTGCCCATTCCTTCTCCTGATCCAGGACAGCACTGACTGCTGGCAGCTGGAGCAGTGCCAGGACCCTTTCCTGCTCCCCAGGGAACCCACACACCACAGCACCATACTTTTGGTTCCTCCAGCCCCTGTCCCTTGCTGCAAGAGCTTCCAATGTGAGTTCACTGGCACAACCCCCCGTGACAGTGACCAACATTTCACTCCCAGCAGATGCTGCAGGAGGTTTTCCCCATCTGAGAGGAGCCAACTCAGAGCAGGGATCATGCACTGCACACCCACAGCAGCTCACCAGCTGTGCATGGACATGATCACATGTACACACACACACGTGCAGCAAACAGCAAAACCAGGCTTAAATGGGCACTCAGATTTAAACTCACCTTGCCCTTAGGCAATTCACTGAAGTTTTCTCAAGACCTTCCCTGCCCTTTTCTCCCCCACTTCTCACCTGAAGCTGTTCCACATTCACTAAGTCCCCTTTCTGCCCTGCCTCAAACTCTCTGTCTGAGATCCCTCCCTTTCTCCTCAGCTCCTCCAACACAAGCACAGTGTGAGGACACAGCCAGTTATCTTCCAGGGGAAACCAGAGACCAGCTCTGACCACAACTCCACTGGTGAGGAAAGGGAATGATTCCCAAAATCAAGTAAAAACCTAAACACATCTGAAAACTAAAGGAAAAAACACCTCTAAGGAAGCAGATTGAAAACAGAAGAAAGAAATGAGGAATTTGACAAGTTCTGCACAAAAGAAATATATTTTTGCAGCTTTTTGTGGCTGCTGAAGCCACGACTTCCATGCTGATGCCCTGAACACCAGTGTTCAATAGCACCAGGCCAGCAGTGCCTGTGCAGTGAGGATTGAAGGAAGCCTTTAAGCTTGCCTGACAATGCATTTTTCTTGGAGATAAAAAATGAATGCTGCCAGCATGCAAATCTCTCTAAATTAGGCACGGCCCAGCTTGCGGGAGCCACGATGGCTTGTGATGACAGTCATTAACTTCAGCAGCAGAAAAGAGGATGCAGGAAAATATCCTCTGCTACTTCCCATCCCAGCTGGGAGTCCCAGCTCAGGGAAGCACTGAGTCTGGCACAATGACACCCAAAACCATACTGTGGCTGATAAGAATGAGCTGTGGCCCCTTTCCCTGGGGCAGGCAGGGCCATCCCTCTGCTCTCAGGGACTTGCTGCTGCTCCAAGAGCCAAGCTCCCTGTCCAGGAACCACAACACTGGTATTCTACTGAAAAGCACAGCCAAGACCAAAAACTGACTGTGAAAGCAAGGCAATGGAATTTGGGGATGGCACTGCTTACCTCCCCTCACTCTTAGTTTCTGGGTAAAACCCCAATGGACACATTCCCTCTTTTCCCTCTTCAGGAGGGAACAGTGACCAGCCTGTGCCAGAACCTACTTTCAATTCCCACTCACCTTTGGGAAGATGTAACAGGAATGGCTGATGTGGCCAATTCCTGGATCTCAGTGCCACTGAAGAAGGGATGAACTGGACACACACCACCACCTCAGCCTCCCTGGTTCCCATCAGAGCAAGGGTTGTACATTTTCATTAATGGATCAGGCTGGAATAACCTGCCAACAGTCTCTCGAGCCAGGCAGGCTTCCTCTCTGCCCTCCCTGCCACACATACATTTGTATTGTTTCACACTGATCCTTGGCAGCTTGATTTAGGGGGGAAAAGATAAAAAAGATGAGAACCTCATGCTGGCTTTGTGCTAGGTATGCAGCTGCAGCCCCACTCACAGAACACTGCTCAAATAACAAACCAGCAACTAAAAAAAAAAAAAGCAAACTATCTTTAATATCTCCCAAATCCCATTTAGAAGCAGTTTCATAGAAACATCACTTTGATCGTGCAAGAGAGGCTGGAGGAGGGGCAGGAGGAGGGAGGATGGCGCCAGGTCCTTGTGGGCAGACACAGAGGTGTCTCAGAAATTCTCCAGCAGATCCAGGATCCGTTTCTGCTCACTCTCCCTGAACTCCTGGTTCTTCCCATCCCCGATGTTCTCCGCGTACTCTGCAGGGAGAGAGAGAGCACAGGGACACAGGCTTTGAGTGCCACAGCAACAAACAAAGGGCCACAGCTCCTGCACACACCACAGAGGAATCTGCACCCACACTACTGCAAACAGCCACATGGGAATTAATGCAAGGAGCATTGATAGTTTTCCTGCCCATCCCCAGGGTTAAAGCTTTGCATAACAAACACTCATTAAAGCTCCTGTGGCAGACAGACACAGAGAACTCCCTGCTCTGGCCCAAACACACAGCAGCACCCAGGAGCACCCATTCCCCGGCATGGGAGTCATGGCATTATGCCAAAGAAATGCCAACAGTACCATAAATCACTGCAAATCACCAGCTTCCCAGGTCCCTTTGGACACTGAGTGTCATCAGGGAAGGTCAGGCGGGGTCTGTGACAACTGTTAATTATTCCCAGCCCTGGGTTTAACCTGCTGGCTGTCCAAGCATCCTGAATGAGGATTTTTGCCCAGGAGACCCCAATTCCTCCATCTACCCAGTGCTTTTAACCACACAGAAGAAAAGCCACCAGTTGAGATTTAACTACAAACTAAACTACTTGTCATCAGGCAGAGGACACCAGACCCTGACCATGGTTTTGCCCATCCATGCACACGGCCAAACAGCACAGAACTAAACATTCCCTCTGTAGCTCTCCTCCCTGATATTCATTTGGAGCTGGCAGCTCTCATCCCCTACCAGCTCCCTCCTTCCTGCAACCAGAACCTGCATTTTCAAAGACGGTTTAAAAAGAAAATATGAAAAGCAAGTTCTGAGCTGCAGAAGCAAGGAGCTGAACAAATCTGAGGAATCAGGAGCAGGCTGATGGTTAAGACAGCACTTCCCTGCCTCTGCCTGCTTGCATTCTTTCCCTTCTTCCAAACAAACAGAACAGCTTGTATTCAGCACTGAATGGTAAGTTGCTGCAGAAAGTTTGCTTTAATATTTATACATTTAGCACAGCTACACGCTCTGAGCTCCATCAAAGCCTTTGTTACAGGAGCACTGAAAGCAGTGGGGACAGGCAGAAGTTAGCTGATGTGGGAGTCTTCCCTCCTGTGTGTACACACTCTCTCTCTCCATGTGAAAGCAGTAGAGTTCTTTACCAAGCCTCTGGGAAAATATTTTTAATATTTATAAACCGCTCTGGTACCTGTAACATGAGCAGGTGGTAATGCTGAGGTTTGCTGCAGGTGAGCCTGAGCTGCCCACTGTCCCAGCGAAGGGACCAGATCAGGGCAGCTTCTCTCGGTGTATGAGCTGCTCTGCACAGCTCTTAAAAGCAGCAGAAAGCTCCTGGCAAGGAGGGATTCCCTGTAGCTCCCTGTGCATGGACTGATTGCTGGGAGGCAGCTCAGCCCTGCCGTGCTGTGCGGGCTCTGGGCTGGGCTGGGAATCCAAACTCAGGCAGGAGATGATCCCAGTGCACAGCGATGGGGTCCCCTTCTTAGCTCAGGCTCCCCTGTCCCCTCAGGCAGTACCAGAGCCTGAGTACTGGGGCAGCTGGAGGAGCCAGCTCTGTCCCCAGCAGCCCCATCAGGGTAAGTGCCTCTGGAACAGCTGCAGTGGATGTGTGCTGGAGTTTATTGCAGCCCAAGGCAACACTTCCCACCTGCAGTGGCCTCTCCAAGCCCAGGTGAGGGACAGCCATGGTTTCCAAGCCTGGCACAGCCAGCAGCTGTGCTCCCAGCTGTAAGGATGGCCAGACTGCTTGGACTAGGGCTGGAGCAGGGAGCCACTGAGTGGCACTAATGACACTGCCCTTCCTTTGTACTGGGAGATCACCCAAACAAAAACAAGACACAAATTCTTCTTATCTTGTCCAAAAGCTCAGCATTTCTCCTTCTAAACATCTAGGCTTTGTAAGACTAAAACCCCTGTTAATCTAAGGCAGAATGTTTACTGGGTTATGACAGCTGCTAATGCTCATTTGAAGCATTAGCAGCTTGAAGACACCAGATAAAACCCCCAGAACCAGGCTTAAAAAAGTAAATCTCCAACCGAGATTTTACGTATTTACTTTTTTATTTAAAATTCCACCACTTCACTGAGACTGCTAAAAAAAAATCAAATGTAAGCTGCTCCTGCCAACAGTTAACCAGAGCTTACACACTGCTGTAGCTACACAAAGGGAAAGGGCCCAAGATTGGTTTCTGCTTCATTAGACAAAATACAATGGTTACAGAACAGTAAAAATCAATTGGGAAATACTGAGGCTTGTAATGGATATTGGAAGCTCTGGAGCCTGCACAGATGGAGGCACCGTGAGCCAGACTGAGCTCCATCCTCAGAGCACACTGACCCTTCCTTTGTGTTCACCTGTGCTAACAGGTTTGGGCTGGAATGTGCAGCAGACATTCCACATGCCCAGCTCCCAGTGTGCCTGCTCACCTGACACCAGGTGTGAGGGGGGGCTCAGCAGGAGCAGCTCTGACAGAGCTCCTGAGGTAGCCAGGATCAATGGCAAGTCCCTCTGGATCAGTGAGGAACAGGGAGATTTGCCATTCCAGAGCCAAGTATCACTTCAGAGAAGCCTGTGCCTCACTCCATTCCCAATGACAGATGGAGATCAGGCACCACCCCAAGATACAGACACTGCTGCCATCCCCAATCCAGCCTCCATCCCCAAAACATCTCCCTAGCCAAGGTACACACCACTCAAGTTGTTTTCTTCCAAAGCATAAACTAACTGTCCTGTTGCAAGAAATGCTTGATCTTCCAGAAAAAGGAAGTGTGGGAGGACTGGTCAGCCTGCAGAAATGCATTAATGAGCCTCCTGTTATTCCCTGCCCACTCCTCCCCCTTGAAAGCTCCACCATAAGAAAACAGTCTCGCTTCCTTGCTTGCATCGTAAGTAATTCTGAGCCACCCCAAGGGATCCATCAGCTGTCAGGTTGCCAGAGAAACATGGAGAATATGTAGGCCATAAAAATCAAACTAAAAACTGAGCATCTAATTAGTATGCAAAAATAGAAAATAAAAACTGAACAAGAGCAAAACACTGAACGAAAAGTAAAAATAAACCAGCCCTCATCTGTCCTGAGAGCAAGTTGGGAAGTAGCCTGGAAACATTTTCCAGCCAAGGCTCAAGCTCCTAATCTCTCAGTCACTTGCAATAAAGTCTTGTGCAGTTGACTCCAGGGAAGTTTTGGAAGCCCCTTGCTACCCCAGCAGCAAACTGCAGGCTCCACATCCAAATCTCTGTTCCAACCCCTTGGCTCCCCTGGGAAGCTGTGTCCAGGGAAGTGACTCCTTCAGAGAACAGGTGCATGTCCCTGGTGCTGCTGCTGTTACAGGCTGGTGAATCTGTGCTGACTGTGCATGTGGACACAGGTGTGTAACTACTGAAATGCTCAAATTTCAGAGCCCAGACTGCAGCTGAGCCCAGTGCTGCTTCTCAGGTCCCACTGCAGGACTTCACAAGAAATTTATCTACTAAGAAATTTATCACTGAGGTTATGATTATTGTCTTTAAAAGTCTCTAAAACTAGCAAGTTTAAGAGTTGGGGAGAGCTGCAGTCAGAGCCCAAACTCTGTACCCATCCCTGCATTATCAAGAAGCCAACATGCCCCTTCAGGCAGGGAATGTGCTGCTGCAGAGAGCTCCAACCCAGCACGACCCTGAGCTTGCAACACCCGATATAAGCACAGAGAAAGTTTCACAATGCAAGTCACTGTCTGGGAAAGAAAGAATCAGATGAAATTTTAATGCAGCTGCCCTCCAATTCAGCTTGGTATGTAAGTCAACACCCCAGAGCCGTGACCGTGAGATGTGCAAATCCAGCAGGGTGTGCAGACAACTCCCCCAGGGACACACGGCCCAGGGCAAGTGTGGGAATCTGAACAGGGATGTGGCCATAGTCCACATTGGAAAGGGGCAGTTTAGAGGCAGGAATTTTCAAGTATCAGAATTAAAATCAGAAAAGACATCCTATGCAGCCCCCCTGCTCAGCAGCAGGCATTAACTTGCACTTCATTGTTAAAGACAAGGGCCAAAGAGATTGCCTATAGCTGCAGGTAATTTCACATTGTCAGAAAATCACTCTTGATTTTGTCATAGCAGCCAGCCCTCTGATTCCTTTTTTCCTGCATATGAGAAGGGAGAAAACCGACAGGTTTTGCAGGAAATAAGCTGAGTGTACCTGCCATTGTTGAAGTGGGGGCAAGAAAAGCCCAGGAGAACACCATTGCTCCCCAAGAAAGCAGAAACAGTGAAATACAGCCCACTATCCCAGAAATGCTGTCAAGCTTCCCTTCCCTCCAGAAGAAAAATAGACTCCTTTCCTCACACTGAAAACAACACAGCCCCTTTGGAGCAGATACATTCCATAAGGAAGCATCTTCTCCAGGCAGCTCTGGTTCCCTGCTGCTCTCACTAAGTCTCTCAGCTCTGAGGGGCCATGGGAAGAGGCTGAGTCCTGCCCTTCTCTCCCCCAGTTCCACTGGCTGCTGCTGCTGAAGGACAGCAGGCTGCAAAGGAGGGCTACAGCTCAAATAGGCATTGCTCTAATTCACCATGAGCATTAAAAATAACAAGCAGTACTTTAAAACTAGGATTGCAAATCACAACAGCTACATTTTAAAGCTATGGAGGATACTTTAATGCTATAATCCCTATTAATTTGACACTAAGAACAAGACAAATACACCACGGGTACTAATATGGTGCAGATGGTAAAGTGCAAGGCCATGTTAATGAAAGATGAGACTCCACTATTCTTCCCTCTAGCAGGCATGTGCACTTCCCTTAAATATTTACTCTCACGTTAATGTCAGCAGTGAATTCCAGCCAGGCTGGAGCTGATGGAAGCGTGCAGTGATGTGCTGCTCTCTGACAGCAGCTACAGCAAGTGTCCTAACTGGGAGGCAAAGCAAAGCACGCCACTAATCAGGGTGATTCCTGCCCTGCCAGGATCTCAGAACACTGCTCAGCTGCTGCCTGGAGATGCTCAGGAAGCCAGGGAGAATTACATGTGAAGGCTCAGCCTGCAAAGCCATGACCAAGCTGTCCCTGGTAGCAATGAGACACTTGCACAAAAATATCTCTACTCACCCTTCAGGATGTGTCGAACAATTTTAATGGAGCTGCCTCTCATGTTCAGGATCTGGTGGACTCTCTGACGAATCTGATGGAGAGTAGGACAGAGAAGAAAGAGATTTTCAACATGAGTCCATGCACAGCCCCACGTTTTCCCACTTTGAGGGATAAACAGAGACCTGAGCACCACAAAAACCAACTCAGTCTTGGCAGCCCTCAGCATCTGCTCAGGAACAACAAGGAAGGCACACGGCACAGAAATAAGAAGCCACAGAATGCATTCACAAACCCCAATGTATTCACAGAGGAAGCAGAGATGCAGCATTTTGCACACATCAAGAAAAGCTGTAGCTGTGCTTTTGTGAGACCTCCTGAGAGCATGTCCCTTCCCCCTGCTCTCTCAGCAATGGCATCAACATGGCCTTTCCATTTCAAACCCTGACCTTGCTCACACTGATTATATGAATTTAGTGACAGCAATCAACTTCTGTCCCCACTAATGCCCTATCTGCTGCAACTTGATGGAGCTGTACGGACACAAGTGCAATAAACAGGAGGTTTCCTCCCGAAAAGGAAATTAGAGAAACAATTACTCAACACAGTATTTGCAAAGATTTAGAGCCTTGTCTGCCCCATGAATGCAAACACAGATGATCTGCCAGCCTTGTATGCAGCTTTACCTGGGGAACATTGGCATTACAGATCTCTGCCATGATGTAACAGATGAGTTGCAGCACAAAGAGCCCGGCGTCCAGACGACGGAGATAGAATTCGTCTTCCATGTCGTCGTCTATGATCTCTCCTCGACGCACCATGTCCTGTAAAGCCACACAAAGGAAAGGTGTGAGAATTCTCTCAGAGCACAGGAGTGGCAAAATATTGGTTGAATTTGTGGTTTCTTAAGAATTGTTTTGTTCCCCCAAACATCAGCCATATATTTCTCACAGAAGAAGTATTTTTAATAATTCATTTAAATTCACAAAACATTTCATTCTGTTTTGAAGAAGTTTTGCCTTTGCTGGTCATGAAGTGTGTCGATCTGCAAGTCAAAATTTTAATTTAAACATACAAATCACATTTCTACATTGAGGGGTGAGAGTGTGTGACTATGGAACAGACCCATGTATCGGTGATTTACAAGTTCTTTGTCAGAATGGAACAAAACCTGCTCTTTTACTGGCCATCTGAGGGTGCTGTTCAGCAGTGCAGAACATGACTCCAGCACACTCTAAGAGCTATCAGCCTTCTAGCTTCATGATTGACTGATACATGAGAAAACACATCTGGAAATCCTGCTTTTCTGTACCCAGCCAGGCTCTTCCAGCTGTTTCTAAGGGGTGCAGCCAGGGCAGACCCAGGACAGGGTTTTTTAGCCAAAGACTCCCATGGGAATGATGACCCACCATCAATCCTTCTTCTGTATACATGAGTTTCACCAGAGAGACCTGCCCAGAGGAAGAATGAAAGAGGCCATTCCATCCCTCCATTCCATTCCATTCCATCCCTCATGCCCAGAGAGCTCATCTTCTTCAAAACACTGCCAAGAACCACCCAGCAGCGAGTTCAGAGCAGCCTCCTCTGAGCTGCCCCCAGGATGTGCCTGTGCACCATCCTCACAGGGACTGACAGGCCCAAACAACTGTGTCACTTGTCACCTTTTGCATTTTAGGGTTTGTCTTCAGGATTTGCTCTTAAACAAAGGAAGCAGCTCTGTGATTTATTCTACAGCAGTTGGCAGGTGGGCACACACCACCAGAGCAATATTTCCTCATTAGAGCCATCACCTGCAACGCTCTGCAGGACGTGCCTCCTCGGGTGCATGTGCTCCAGGAACCCAGGCACCAGCACCAAAGCTGACTGAGGATGCCAAATTTTGCTGTTCTGTCAAGCCAAGCCCTCACACCTCGTGGTGAGTTGAGGGGTTTAGGTGTAAGAAGGAAAATGAGCCCTGTGCAATTGTCCCTGGAGGAGGGCAATGGATGCTCCCTGGATGGAAATCTGATGGAGTGACTTAGCTGATTCTCACTTCCTCTTGAAAGAGAGAGGAAAGCTTTGGTAGTGGAATACTTCTCCTTTCCTCCTAGAAATCCAGTCTGCCAGTAAAAGAACAAGTTTAGAAGGCAGTGCCTTCTTAATTGTGTTGTGACATCAACTGCTTTGGCTACACTCAGATGTGACACTTTAGCATCAGATCTTGATGACTCCAACACATGCATGACTGTCATTTACTCCAGGTTCTCAAAATCATAGGCACAGGCATGACTGGGCAAAGCCTGCATGTGAGCTCTTGCCAGTAAATAGAGAAATCTAATTTTGTGCAGAGAGTGACTTCCCTCACCCTAAATCCATGCCAAATGGCTCAAATCTGGTCTCTAAAGCTGAACAATGATGAGTCTGGCTAGTGAGAGAGCTGAACGCTGACTGATTATCTAAAAACAACACTCAAGAAAGACAACACACTCACTCCTGTACCACTGCTCATGCTCCACACTGCACACAGGCTCACTGGCTGCTCTGCTCAACAGTGCTAAATTCCTGAGCAGAAAAACATCCACAGGCCAGGACTCTGAATCTCCAGAGCAAGAAACAAAAGCCAGGTCTGCTCTGTATTCTGATCCGAGCCCGGCGATCACAGGAGCTGGATCCAGGCAGCCGCGGTCTCGATTACACAGCGGTGGCGGCTCCAACAGCCCCTCTCAGCAGAGATTATTTTGTGCCAGTAAATTAAGCAGATATGAATTAGAAGACAAGTACAGTTTTAAGGTGCCTTTTCACAGTCCTTTTTTTTTAAACCACAGCCACCCTTTCAGTGCTAGTCAGCCTGCAGTACAGTAGCAAGCAGCCCCTTTCCCACTTGGACTCTCTTTCAAAGCTGTCAGTCGCTAACCTCCAAATGAGCGCTCAGGTGCCATTTCTAATCTGCCAGCAATATGTGCTGAGATGCCCCTTGCTGATGGGAGAAGACAGCAATAAGATGGGCTTCTGTGAAGCTAAAATGAGCTTCTCTCACACTAATGAGGCAGGACTGACAGGCCTCGAGGTGTCAGGTAGAAACTCCAAGCCTAAAGATGCGATGGATGTGCCAGTGCTGTACCAAAAATCACACTGCTCCACACAGGCACTGGAGGAGATTTCTGCATCCTTCTCCCTCCTCATCTATCACTCACCTTCCAGCACACACTGCACAGCTGGGCAGAGCAAAAGGATACTGATCAACAACAAAGAACACCCAGGATCTTGGTTTTACACCCTCACCACGTGGAACAGCAAGGCCAATCCAGGTGGGCAGAAATGAGCATGTTCCAAATAGCTGTGCACCAGAACAACCACCACAATGTGTCTCTCACTCTAAGGATGGAGTCTCTCCCCTTGCTACTTTCAGTCTGTAATATTGGGGAGAGCTGAAGGATGCAAAACATGCTCAGGAAGGGCCTTCAGACCACAGTCTCAGAGCCACACTCACAGCCATCACGTCCTGCCCTCAGCACAGCTCCAAACAATTCAGTCTTTCTACACCAAACTGAAAGGATGGGCTGAAACAAAACCCCACCTGTTATCCCCACCTGTGGATACCTCACTCATCCTAGGAGTTCCACTTCTTTCTCTCAAGGATGGAGTGGCTGAGCTGTACCACAATTAGCATGTAATTTGTAAGTCATTATAGCACAAAATGTCTGATGAGAATATTTTATTGAATAAACCTGATGAGCATAATTTTCCATGGAACTATAAAAATATTAAACTATCTCTTGTCATTTCCTACCATCTTTAGAGATCATCAAGGCTATTGCTGCCACCCATAATTATACCTCATTTTAGAGAGAGGTAAAGGCCACAGGATGTTGCACCGTTTCCTACAGAAATAATTAAAGAAATTGAGAGGAGAACAAGATATTTTCATTAACTAAAAACTCTGAGAAAAGTGCTAAGATGGGCATCAGGTGTTGGAGACAATGCTCTCATGGACTTTGCTCCTGGGTTTCCCATGATAATTATGATAATCACCAGGTTATCACCTCTGAACCTTTCTGAACAGATTCCACTGAAGCAAACAAAGGGGTAACACTACGAAGGGGCTCAATGACCTCATCCTGTTTCACAATCTAAATCAGGGTGTCACAATCTAAATCAGGGTGCAGATTATTACAACTGTTCCTCCTCAAAACAGCTGGCTTCAGAAATTCCTCCCCTCCCTCCCACCCTCAACTATTCCCCTACCATCACTGCCATGGACTGAAAAGCAGGGCTATAAACCAAATCACTAAAATAAGCCAAGCTAAAAGAAATAAAAAGGAGGAGAACTACAAGAGCAGAAACTTCTTATGCCAGCTGCACTACTAAAGATAAAGCACTCAGTCATTCCTTGTGTAAGCAGCTTTTGGCTCCTTGTAATGCAAGACTTACACCAGGATACTCTGTCCATCAGACTCAGATCTCAGTATTGCTAGTGTAGGCTGAACCTGTAAAATCTCACCAAGTTTCATTTTTCCATGGGGCAGGGAAAAAGGTGAGGATCTTTATACCAGATTTTTGGGGTACCATGTCCTCTACTGCAAGGGAAAGGTTAAAAGCCCCCCCCCCCCCCCCCCCCCAGTGACAAAACACCATTTCTAAAGTGTTCATACAATCCACCTCAGTGATTCATGTGCCACAACAAGGAACACTAAAGTGCCCCATAAATCCTGTCACAGCCAGACAGTGCCATGATGTGACAGACAGAATGATGGCTTTTGCCTCTTTCTGTAAGGAGAAAACACTTGAGCAACTTCAGATCTCAGGAGACCATGTCCCACTGACCATCCAATGATGCTACAAAATAAAACAAACGATAATTCTCCGAAAGTGTTCCAAGCTAGGAATGAACTTGAATATCATATTTTATACATGTTGTGGTCAATATGTTGCACCCATGAGATGCTTCTGCCAAATCTTATTATTAGTTCTAATAGAAGGTAAAGAATTGAGGCCCATTTATTTTGGATACAGGAGGAGAATCTGACATTCCTTAGTTTTACTTCTCTTATGCATTTAGTAGACACGAATGGGTTAATATTATTAATTGAAAAGCTTCCATAAAAGCATCTTCACACTCAAATTCCCTCCACTCCTGCTTTGTGCTGGCTGTTTGCTACAGATGTTAACGTTTGCAGGCTGCTCCAGGATGTTCCTGGATAAAGGGCACATACCCTTGCTCTGCACGTGGTATTTTAGGGCTCTGTACAAGCAGCTCAAACTACAAAGCTTCAACTGAAAAAATCCAATCTGGTTTTTGAGTTCTAAAGCCCCCACACCAACGCCAAATCATAAAGAATAAATAATTTCTCACCCTGTCCTGAGGAGGAAGGACAGAGCATGGAAGGAAAACAGGAAAGGGTAAACGCTGTTTTCCTCCAGGCCACCGCTCAGTAGTGCCACTGCCCATATGGAGCCTGAGTGCTGGCAGCAAAAGCAGCTCCATTCATCACTCACTCCCGTGCCTCTTTGAGCAGCAGCAGTGCCCTGATGCCCTCGGAATGTTTGGCAGTGCCTGGAGAAGCAGCCTTGGCAGCGGGCAGGCAGCTGTTTGTCGGGGCCTGGCGGGGGGCGGCTGCCCGTGGCACGCAGAGCGCGGCGCGCGCGACGGCAGCTGCAGCCATCGCTCTCCGTCGGTGCTAATCAATCTCACACCCTCCCCAGCACTGATACAGATAATCTTGTGGGAAGCTGGCCAAGCTGGCTAACAGCTCTGCAAGCTGCTTCCTGACTCCAGCCGCTCATTCCCTTTCAAAAGGTCTGTTCCAGCCTCAGTTCCAAGAAAGTGCTGTGCGGTACCAAGGCTCGTGTCACTCAAACGTTCACTGCTGGTGTGCAGAGAGCTCACAGCCCTTGGCTGCTCCTCAGCCAACTCATCAACACAGACACTTCCTCATTGCTGATCACAACTCTGCAGACCAGGGTAGGAGGCCTCACACATTATCATGTAATTGTCTCTCTGCATTTCACCTGCTCTCCATCTGCCAAACCAAGCAGGACTGCAGCCAGGTAAAAGCGAAGGCAAATTGAAGCACAGACAGACTTAGGTACTTCTAATAAAATTCACTCTAAGAGACAGCCAGAAGCACTTATAGAGAAATCCTTGGCCCACTTTACCTGAGACTACCTGGAACTTGGAAAGCGAGGTAATAGGATTAAAAGGAACAGCACAGGTATGAGGGCACACCTGAGAACAGTGACTGGCTGAGCCAGAAGTCCTGTACAGATGACATGGCTGTGCAGAGGTGTTACAGACATGACCTGGCAAAACTTAAGCAATACATACGTGTTTCTCCCCATCAATCTTCTTATCAGCTGCCTGCATTGCATCCAGGTACTTAAAATACAGTTCCATCAGCCTATCAACCTGCAAGGGCAGAAGAGAGAGACATAAGCAGGAAAAAAAGAGCAATGCAATCATCTTTAATCCTTCCTGCAATTTTGTTTTCCTCTCAGCTTCAGCCTTCACAAAGCAACAGGCAGCTCTGTCCCTCCTGGGAAGGAACATGTTACAGAAGGAGGGTACAAGTGCTGGTTGGATGAGCACGCTGGGGCTGCAGGCTTTGGATGTCATCCTATATGGGAACACAGTCCCATCAGTGCCAGATAAATGGCAGCAAACAGGCACGTGTCCCCAGCTCATTCTCTGTGCTGTGGTCCTCCAGGCTCCTGGTTTCCCCAGTGGACTTGTCTATCTGTGCTGGATGTTCCAGCTCTCCCACTCTCCTCTGAATTGTGTTAGGGCAGCTGAAATCCTGTCTAGTAATTATCTACAATTGGTAGAACAGGTTATGAAAAACACCTTTAAAACACACTAATGAGGAATACTAAGGAACCAGTATTTTCCCAGTGGCAGAATTTACAAATCTCTTGGGATTCCTCGTTTGCAAAAGCTATTTCTTTTCTGCAAAGCTTTGATCTATCCACCACCATGTAAATATTTTGGGAAGAATTTCCCTGAGCAAACACCACTAAAATGAAACATTCTAGGAGAAGAGTGGAGAACGTTAAATGTGTACCATAGCAACTGCTAAACTCTCTGCAAAAGAGCTTCACCAGACACACTGGCACCTTTCCACACTGTCCTGATCTCAGAGCCAGCACAATGTAAAACTGCAGATTTTCTTCTAGGGCCAGGTTTCAGCAGAGACACAACCCAGGACAGAACTGTCACTCCCATATGCAAGGGCACCAGAAAACAAGAGCACAGGGGAGGTGGAGGCCACGCACTAAATGTTTTGCAGTTTGTAGATACAACGTGAATGAGAGAACAAAGGTCTGTGACAGCAGAAGTCTCTGCAGGCAGGTAGGAGGATGGTTTTTCTTGCACCCTGGGCAAGAACCCTCCCAGCCTGGCAGCCCAGTGACTGAGACACATTCAGCACTCACCTTCTCACTGTCATTCTCAGTGAATTTATTCAGTAACCGTGTCCTCTGCTGCCCTCTCAGGTTTCGCAGAAGGGAAGCCAGGATGGAACAGACATGTTCTAGAAATACAAAATGAAAATTGCAGCCTGAGATCAGGAAGAGGAGCTTATTTCCCTCTGTAACAAGCCATTAAATTCACTATTAACACTCCAGCACGTTGATAAGCAGAACCCTGGTTCCTTCCCATCATGGTGAGAGGAGAGAGAGCAGCAGAGAGAGCCACAAGCCATGTTTGCAGGGAGCAGAGACAGCTCCTCATTCCAGCCCCAGTGAGGTCTCCTCCTCTTCTGCCTCAGGGACCTAAAGCACCTCACATAGTGCACAAGTTTCACTCTGGTTTTCTCCTCTTTTGTGGCTAAAGGAGCCCTGGCCAAAACCAGCACCCAAATGACCCTCAAGTCACCAAAGCAGGGACAGCTACTGAAACAAGAGAGCTGGAGAAAGGGAATAAGTGCACTCCTGCAGAGACTGAAGAGGTATGAGCTAGTGGAAAAATTCTCAAACCAACCACTTTCATTTAAAGAAAGTCCCATCAATGAATATAAATGGGCCACAACAAACCAGAAACTACCAAATAAACATGTTTACAGTCTTCTCAATTGCACTTGGGGGTCATATTTTTCAGCACAAACCAAGGAGACAAGTAAAATTCAAGGCTGCAAGCCCACAGGAGACACTTGTGTCAATGTCTCACCACTCTGAGAGGAGACTGAGCCACTCTCCTCAAGCCCAAGCACAGCAGTGCAAAGCAAAGGAGAAGGGCTTGAATCTCTTTCCCTTTCCAAACCAGTCAGTACAACTTCCCATCAGCATGACTGCATTAAGCACAGACCTGCTGGTTTAGCCGCTCCAGCTTTTCCAAGATGTCCTCACTGTAATCTTGCTGATTAAGACTGATGAAAATGAATGGCCATAAACAGTTCCTCAGCCATGGTGCTAGGGAGCAATGAGGCCTCAAGATTTGACATTTTCAGAGGGGGAAAAACAGCGTGCAGAGGAGAGGGATCACCATCTCATTGCTGTCACATCATGCATTTCCTCAGCGCTGCCCAGCCCAGAGCCACGAGCAGCCCTGACTGATCAGTCCAGTACAAAGAACCAGTGTTTGCTGGGAGCTCCTGGAAGGTGAAGGCAGGCAGGCTGCCTGGCCAGGGTGCCTGTGCTCCCTGCTGCACGGATTATCTGCATCCTGCACAAGGGCAGCACCACGAGAGGCTGCACAGGCACTCCAACACCCCCCTTTTCATTAGCTGCTTATAAATGGAGCTTCCTTTTCGAAACAGATTTCTGCCTGAGGTGGTGTCAATTTTTCATGTTGCAAGGAGATTGGGAGCGTGGCTGGCAGGAGGAGCAGCAGATAACAGGTTTATCGGGCGGCCGCACCGCGCGGCTGCTCCGTCATCCCGACAGCCCCACGGGGCTCAGCGATGGCTCGGGGGTGGCAGAGCACGCTCCCACTGCACACAAACTGCTACTCCACTAAAAGCTACACCAAATTAACTGTTGACATTAAAAGCACTGTAAAATCCTTCAAGTTCTGGCAAGTTTTCATTTTCTTAAGGAGAAAGAAATTCAACAAAATAAAATTTTTTTTTCTTTTTTTTTTTCCCATATATGCCAACATATGCTCTGCTGGTTTAGGAAGAAGTCAGTGTTCTGTATGTCACACTATTTTTTCCCCCCAACCTTCTTTTTTTGGAAGTGTTGATGCAGCATTTTAGCAGCAGTATTCTCACCAATGATCTATCTTCATTGCTTTTTTCCAATATTCCTTTACTAGGAAATGTATTTTAGCCATCATTTTTGCTTTGGTGGTTGTATGCAGATATTTATCCATTTTATCAATAAAATCTTTAAAACTACTGACAAGTCTAAAGGAGCTGACACAGAGGTTTTGAGAACAAGGCTGTTCTTTCAACATATCACTGCACAAAATCCAGGAAATACTGTTGCCTAGTCAAAATGTTCAAAGAAATATTTTACAGAAATATTTCTGAACTATCTAAACTGTTTTTTTTATCAGCTTCCTGAAAAATAACACACAAGTGTGTTTTATGTCACACCCCAAAATCAAGGTTATGTCTGATAATGCAAGGCCTGTCCCAATAAATACCAACATCCACAGGCGAGGACACTGGCCAAAATGAGGGCAAAGCTTGATGGAATGAGAGGCTGAGTCTATAATTCAGTGGATTAAAGTGTTTGCACAGCCATGGGAAGGGAGAAACACGAACCTTGGGGTACAGGCTCCCACAGATGGAGTCTCACCATTTCACCATGGACTGACCCAATCTCCATCTCACATGGGCAACATTTTAAAAGCTGTAATCACAATATTTACTCAGGGTTGGATCTCCTTTGGGAAATAGTGAGTTGTTGATGCTGTTTTGAGTCCCCAGAACCTGCAGCTGCCTGGCTTTGATCTCAGTGCAGACAGAGGCCATGAGCTATGCATTGCCCCAGGGTGAAGCCACAGGCAGCCTCCCTGCCTCACAATATTCTGGGAGCTTCTCCACAGGAATGTAACACTCAGCCAAAGTCCACATCCCCTGCACAAAAGGCATCACTTCCAGGGAGGGCACAGACAAGGCCAGAGGCAGAGGTTGCAGAAGAGCCCTGTTTCAAAGAATGAATAAATGTGATTCCTTTGAGAAGCAAACACCAAACCAAGCTGTGCTGAAGCACCACAAAGGTGCCTCCACAGAAAAAACAGGTACCACCTGGCAGCTACTATGCATCAAGAACAACTTTGTTCATGCAAACATCCCAAAAATCCCCTAAATTCATGGATGTGGGAAGATGGAAGGCTTCTCTCACCAGCCAGCAGCACTGCTGCTGCCCCATGGCTGGCTCACCTGCAAGCCCTGCCACTCCCCACGATCCCAACCCTGCAGGGCACCACCCCAGACACACCCCTGGCTCTAGGAGGTCACATTCCATGTGCTTCCTGCAGCAGCACCGGGGTCCTGCTTGGCCCAGCATCACCTCAAGCTCTTGGGAGCCTTTCCCTCTCCAGACAGGCACAGAGGCTTCAGCATGCAAGCAGTGTTTAAAACACCCTAATTAGATCGATCTTGACTTCAGCTCGGCGTGTTGGAATACAGATTAATCTATTCCATGGCTGGCACTGGCAGCTGCAACAGCAGGAGGTCCTGTCAAATCAAGCTGTAACACTACACTCCTCTGCCTTTATTATCCCCACCCCCTGCTTTTTAATTTTCTTTTTACATCTCATTATAATGGACATCTGCCTGGCAAGGGAGGAAGCTCAACAGTGAGGAAGAGGAGGCAAGAGGAGGCAATCATCCTGCAGGAAGGGGTCAGTGGGCAGTTCTGGATGCCAGAGACAGCAGCCCATTGGAGACCAAGCAGGATGATCTCATGAACCCAGCAGAACATATTTAAGAGCCTTCTGTCTTGTGAAGAACACTTAAAATAAAATGTAGTTTCTAATTAGAAGCAGGAAAATACCAGAAAAAAGCCAGCCAGCTCTTTGAGATACTCCTACCCCTCCTAGGCACACAACTCTGTGGCTTCAGGGCTGCTTCAGGGAAACCTGGATGAAGCCACTGGTCCATGCCAGCATTACAGGTGGCACTGGGACATGCCATTCCAGTGGTGTAGCATCTGATAACCTGACTTGTTGCCACGTGCATTAATAATCTACCTTTCAGAAGAATGACCCACTCAAGTATCACTGCATTTTGCCAAGAAAAATCTTATCTTAAAATACTGAGAACAAGCAAGAAACACCAATTTTATGGATGGGTGAAGGGGGGCCTGGGAGGGTTGGAAAAGCTCCACATGCAACAGCCCTGGTGAGCTGGATCCAGTCATCAAGCTGAACGTAAAACAAAATTCTTTCTATTGACTGAGAAAGTTTATTTTTCTGATGTTCTTGCAACAGAGCACGCTCACTTTAATTGAGATAAATTTAACTCTGTTCTCAGCATCATGGCTCACTCAAATCACAGGTTCCTGTCAGAGGGTGATGGTGAAATAACAAATTGGCATAATAAAGTTCTGCTTAAACAGACTGATGCCTTCCCAGGGTGCTCACTCCTCAAGACCACCAAAAGAAAAACATTTTTTGCTGGCTGGCAGAGGATGCTCAGTTAATACCAATAACTCCTTATCAGGCCATGTTTCTGCTGCTGCCTTTTCACTTCCCCACGCCCAGGGAACCTGGCTCTGAGGCAGACATTCATTCCAAGGGCTCGGCTGCCTTTAGTGCATGTCACAAAGGACTAAGAGTATATTTACTAAGAAATGGGTTTTGTTGTTGTTTTTAAAGGGAGGGTGTAGCTGAGGATCTCCAAAAGAGGCTTTGTTATTGACAGAGGGCAAACAAGCAAAACATCCCAGCAATAGGAATTCTCCTTTGGAAACTGGCTGAACTAATTCTCAGGTTATCAAATTAAGCATTCCTAAGTAAAACCGACATCTAAGACAAGAGAAGGCTTTTAAATGAAGATGAATTGGACAAACATCCTTTTATAGTTCATTACACTCTCCAAGTGAGCAAAACTCAGCTGCAAATAACCATCCTAAAAAAAAGCAGGAGGATATACAGCCTGTCGAGCCAGCTATGATTGCTTCACTACAGACTCTCTAATTCAGGAGGAATTTGTGTTTTCTCCATTTTTAGCTCACTGAGACTGTTCAAGAATTTTAAACCAGCATCTAATGCTGTGACTTGACTGTGCTGAGAGCTGCTGCACCCTCATGGACAGGGGGACACCCCAACTCTCAGCTCTGCAGCAGGAAGGTTTTTGCAATGTAGATGCTTATATAGCAACCCCCACTTTTCAAAAGCCACAACACTGAAGTTACTTAAAATCTTCCCCTCTATTTATGCCAAGAACCACCCAGAGGCAGATTTCTGTGCACTCCCTGCAATCACAGACATTAAAGGGACACTGCTGTTCAACCAGCTCACAATACACAACCACAACACCTCCTACACAGCCAGGCTGGTTCTCTTTGTGGCTGTCCAACCCAGCTGGGCACTCACATGAGTACTGCAAATCCACAGACACAGGAGAACTCTAAGCCATTTCTGTCTTCAGCTGCAAAATATTTCTGCTCTGAGTTGCTTCACTGCCTCAGAAAAAGGGAAATTGCTTCCAATGAGTTTTTTCTCCCAAATCTAATATCCTAATATAATGATCTGTACAAACACAGGCAAAATTCAAGTGTAGATAATGGGCACTCAGTTAGACACCACAGGCCCAATCTTCAGGCTCAGATCATCCATAAAGATGGTTAAGAAATTTTCCCTTTCTTTTTTCCTAATTACATAGTGTACATAAAGCATAAATATGTGCAGTTTGGATTTAAATTGTTCACAGGCTCCCTAGAGTAAAATAATTTTTAAACACTGACAGTGTTTAAAATGTAGCTAACCAGCACTGACACCTTTATGCTAGCATTTAGAAAGGAAAAAATACATTACAGAGAAGTCACTTTTATCAAATTTAATTTGGATTATAAATTTCTGCAATAAATAAAAGCTCAGCAAGTCACATTGAGATTTTTTTTTCACTGAGGTATTTATTATTTTGTCACATTCAGAACACTGCCTTAGAGACAATAAAACAAACATGGTTTTATAGACTATCTCTTATGTAAATAGCAACACTGCTATAAAATAAAGACAAGGGGATATTTTCCTACAAGCATCAAATACATACAGAAGATTTGGTGCTCTGGAGATTGAGCATTGGATGTACTGGGAGAGGTGAAGCACCTGGAGCCACAGTGGGTGCCAGGAGCCCCAGCCTGGTGGCACTTCAGCCACTGCACACAAAGGGACAGAGGGACAGGCAGGACAAACCCTTCAGCAGAGCTGTTTGGAGCCTCACCCAGGGCTGGCCTTTAGGCAGCTTAATTAGGGCCCAGGTTTCAGAGCCCACTGAGGATTTTGTGTTTTACAGCACAGTCTGGGATGCCCAGCCTGACACCATCCCAGCAGCAATGCAGAGAGGGCAAGCACAGCCCAGCTCCTCACAGCTGCTGCAAATAAACACTGATGCCACTGCTGCAAAGCCAGTCCAAAGAATCCTTTAAAGCAATCTCTTCCTCCATTTGGCATACACATGAAAGCTCTCCTAAAACAACATTGTTCTAATTAATTTTTTTTTTAAACTGATTGAACACAGGATAAAGTTTTTATGAGAAAAGATGCAGACTGAACATGAGAGTTCCTTTTGATCAATAAACAAAGGAGATAAGCAAAAAGCAGCATGTTCCTAGGACCAGAACAGCACAGAGGACACCAGTTCCATCATGCCACACCTGCATCATTTCCCTTAAGGCCAGAGGGACCCAGGAGCCTGTGCCAGGTTCCCCCCAGGAGCAGCTACTGCATGGTTGGGGCAACAGTGAGCAGAGTAAAGCACACACTGTGCTGCTTACACCGTGTCAGGACAGGCTGACAGCCCCCAGGGAACCCTGCTGAACATCTCTATTACCTCCTGTCGTTAGAAATTCACTAACTCACCTGCCCAGTGATGCAAAACAAAGAAAATTGGACTTACTACCACAGCCTTTTAGGGAGAGTTTATTTTAATATAACTGATTTCTGGACTCATCTTAATGTTCTCCATTTCTTCAGCATGATAATGAGACAGAGATGTGATACAAAACCTGTTTGCATGGATCACTTCACTCTCCTGAGGCCAGATTGCCTTTTCATGCTATCACAGAAATAGTCAGGAACTGACCCTGTCAGGGCTTTCCAGACTAATCCTCACAGCAGCCAGGACTGCCCACAGGTATCAACTGCAGTCTCCAGAAGAA
The DNA here is from genome assembly GCF_028018845.1 of Melospiza georgiana. Classification (NCBI taxonomy): domain Eukaryota; kingdom Metazoa; phylum Chordata; class Aves; order Passeriformes; family Passerellidae; genus Melospiza; species Melospiza georgiana. The sequence continues at coordinate 7,785,610 of NC_080446.1, forward strand.
GCAGATGAGACAGAGATTAGCTCACTTTCCAAAACTGAAAAATTAAGTCAATGGCATGAACCACAGACTCAGACTCTACCCAGAACCTCCCACTCCAGCTGAAGCTTTCTCTCAGTAAGAAGAATTAAACAAACCTCATTTTCACACTGCAAATGAAAATTTCTAAACCTCCCCTAAATCCATTGAAGCATAACTGTGTATTTTATTACATAAACCTGCAATTTTATTACATAACCTACAGAAACCAAACCTAGCTCTGCAAGTCCATTGAATAAACCCCAGGCCACAATTTCCCCCTCACCATTATCTATCCAAGACAAGCAACACAAGGCAGATAAAGCGACCAGAACTGTCAGCAGGTGTGTGAATTTCTCTGGGGTTGGTGACAGGTGAGCCCCAGCTCTCCATCTGTGCCAGGAAAGGAGGCCACTGCCACACATGCCCAGCCCATGCCACTGCCCATTCCTTGTCCTCAGGAGGGAGGACAAGCAGCTGTGCCCAGCTCAGCAGCTCTGCCAGACAAAGGAGCTGCTCAGTCCCAGCCAGCACCCAGAGAGCTCTGCAGGGACAGCACCTCCCTCCTGGCCTTGGGGGAACCCCTGAGTCCCACCTGAGCTGCCAGGACAGTCCCAAAGCAGGGGATTTGGGTTTCAAGCTCCCATGTTTTTGCTATTTCCTTCCACTTTCCCTTGGCTTGCTGTAAGAGCTCAGGATGGATCCTAAATCTGTGTGAGAGCCACTCACACCTCTTCAGCTTTTGACAATATTCACCCTCTAGAACTGAGCTGAGCAATGAACTGGCAAAAAAACCTTAAGCATCATTGGCAGTATTTAAAGTTTCTTCCATAGTCTATTTTGTTTCCCAACAAAATGGGAAAGGCAGTGTAACCAGGAGCAGGAGGGACTGACCACTCAGCTCAGTGTAAGGTCCCACAGTAATAGTAGCTTTACTCCACAGTAGAACTCTGTTAAAGCAGTTTTCCAGGGTAGAGAGTTAAAAAATATAAAAAGGGAAAAAAAAGTAACTTCAAAAGCAATGCAGTTTATTTCTGCAATGCCTGATGTTCATCCAGTCACACTTCAGTGCTCAGAGCCATGAAAACACTGCTTTTGAGGTGACATTTGTAGTTGCCTCATTACTCTTTTCAAAAGAGTTTTGCATCAGAGTAAGAGCTTCAAACAACAGACTCTACAGGAGTAAAATAACTTATTAACAGCACATGAAATGGAATTGCCAGGAGCTGCCGATACCAAAACAAGCAGGACAAGTGTGCCCTCAACAGCCAGCTGTCGCAGGAGCAGCAGGCTGGACACCCAGAGCTGAAAGACGATGGGTGCTGAGCCCTTCCCTCCTCCCTGCAGGTTCTTTTCAGACACTGGCTGTCCATTCTCCATTGCAATAAGAAGGACCTGGAAGCACACCTACCTTCGTGTTCTTTTTCAGTTGTTCCAACCTTCTTTATCTTTTTGGGTGATTTCATGAAGAGAGGGAAGATGGTTCTCAGCCCAAGGATGTCCACAAACTTGTGACAGTTGTCTGTGCCCTCTGGTCCGATCATGGCGTGGTCCAGCACCTTCAGGGCACTGCTGCGGGAAATCTTCTTCTCTCTGTGGAAAGAGGCACAGGAAATTGTGCAGGGACATGAGGAGCTTTGGAGCACCCTGCTTTATAGAGACAAGGAAAGGAACATGACAAGATGAAGAGTCTGAGCACAAGCTCTAAGCAAGATTTCTCTTCTAGAAGGCAAAACATTGTATGAACAGTAACTCTCTTCAAAACTGTGGCTGAGAATATTGTCTTGGTTATTTCTTTTTTAATGTCTTTTATTTCTTTTTATTTTCTGTTTTTATTTCATTTTATGGATTTTATTGTCACGGTTTTATTTTCTTATTTCTTGGCTACTGAAGAAGATATTTTTCTCACTCCTTTACAAACACTGGCACAAAACAGAAGGGGAGGCTGGGTTGGGTACAAAAGGCAAATACTATCTCCAAAAAGATCAGGATTGCAATCTAAAAACAGTTTAATTTAATAAAGGAGTAAGTTTGGTGAGCACATCTGGGTCAGTTTTAATGAAATCCCATCACCAGGAGCCACACAATGGAAGGAGGCTGACAGACTCTGGGCTGCTCTGCTTTAATGCCAGTTCAGAATGTTGATGGTGGTAACTCACACCAGTAACACAGGGATGCCCTGAAAATGATCTCCAGCTGCCCTGTACCTCACAAACCAAACCAGAGGAATTTATAATCCATCCAGGGGAAAACTGAAACTGAACTGAAAAACTGCTCAATAACACAGCCCAGACCAAGTATCAGTAGGAGCTAACAGGAGCTTGGAGAACATAAGCCACCAGTGTCCCCAGAGGCCAGCCTAGCAGGGCATTCCCTCCAGGACAGGACAGGACAGTCACAAGCCTCAAACCTTTACCCCAAGCACATGCAAATCCCCTCTGATCCTGCCCAGCTGCAGACTGAGCCACCAGGACCCCATGTCCATCAGCAGGGGCTCCTCAAAGCCTCCAGAGAGCTGTGGAAAACAACTTCCCTGCAGAGACACAACTTCACGAGCCCCTAACAACAGGCAAACTAAAATACCTATATATGAACACCCCAGAATGAAAGAAAGTGACCCTGCCCAGAGCAGCCCCAGGTACTTTGACCCCATGGCTGGGGGGCAGAACTGGAACCTGAGTTCCCCCCAGCAACCAAGGGCTGTGCAGGAAGGTGGTTTGGCACCCCCTCATCCCCACTACAGAGAGCTAAAAATAAAGTACTCCTTAGGCCAGGTGACACCAGAAATGTTTCCAGGGGAAGTAATTGCATATTGATCAGCATTTAGGAAGGCTGTGCAGGGCTGAGCTCTGGAATATTCATTGGGTTTAAGTTCAGGCTTTTAGAGATCAATAGCTGCTTGCCTGGACTGTCTGGAGTTGATTTTATTTGAAATATTTATTCTGCCAGAGGGCAAGCAGTTTATCTTAGTCTCATCTGTGCTCATTGAAGGAACTTTTAGCTGAACACTAATTCACAGACAAGCAAACATGAGAATTACCAAATACAGAGGGGCCTCAGTGTTCATGGAAACTCTGAATTACAACTTTATTCACTGATCATTGTTTTCCTCCTTTTAACACCTTTACATCTGAGACAATTCTTTTGATACATCTATTTTTTTTAAAAAGAGGTGCTGACATTATTTGTACTTTACATATTAGCCTTTAACTTTCCAAAATCCCAGTACAAGCAGAACACTAGATTTCCTGGGAAAGTGTGCATAAAATGGTTCCATTTAATTAACCAGAAGATTTAGTAAAGAGACAGCTTATGTTTCCAGGGGTCATTAGGAACAGCAGGACAAGAAAACATAAAAATATTTTAGTAATCATAAAAAAATCTAGCCTGAAATAGCTACAGAAAAGCTTTGGGGAGCCATGTGGAGTTGTCTGGTTTCACCTTGTTTTCTGTACAGGAGATAAAAGCTTTCATTGAGGGTCAAGAACAGCCCCAGCATAGCTGCAGGACAGAACATTTTGTGGCCCAAGTGCTGCAGGTCCCCATGAGCTCCCTGGGCTCTATTTGTCTCTGTGCATACACATGCTCCTCAGTTCATAGCTGGGAAAGCCACACATCATTTTCCCTGAGCAACAGAGAATGTCCCTGACACATCCCCTGGGAGTGACAGGGCTGCATCTCCTCAAACCCCACACAGCTGTACAGCCAAAGCAATAACTGCCTGTCAGAGCACCAGGAGCTGACAGGACAAGCCTGCTTTCCTCTCTTTGGGCTAAACTGCAATCAGGTTACTAAGGCAGGACTGAGGGAATGAGCACTAAGAAGTACTTTCTGAACTAAAAAGAAAATGTAGTTTAATTCTAAGGGACATTTCTAAACTTTCTGCTGGTGGCTGCTACCTTGGTAAACCATCTTTTTTTGATAAAAATGTGACATTAAATAAATGGTGTAGAGATGTAAATTAAATAATTATATATAGCCCTGCTCTCATTCTACTTCCAAATTTCCTCCTTCTCTCCTGCTGTCACCAGCTTCATCCCTCTCGACCTGATCTTCGTCCAGACCCTCTGCTCACCTCCCATTACCTGCTTGGTGAAGCCCCAGTTCCTTCAGGGCCAGCTGAAGTCCCAGACCACAGCACAAGTCCAGGACATGCACATAAGGCACATCAGCCACACTGGTCTCATTTTCAGGCATTACCACTGACCCCCCATAACCAGGAGAAGTTCACATGATACAACATTGCCTTTTGCTGTTGGCTACACATTTTAAGGCTCAGTATAACAGAATCCATCCTGTTCTCATGACTATCTGTAGGAATATCATGAGCACATTAAATGCTCATTGAAAGCTGCTGCAGCTCTCTGCAGGTGTGTGTGCACAACCATCAATAATGGAACGACTTGGCTGGATGGATCGGGCAGCACCAGACACAGAATGCTGTGTTCCCCACGACAGTAATGGAGATTCAAGCCTGATATCTTTATTCTCACACAGCTTATCTATCTCACATCATGTCAATACACTTTCAACTTTGCCCATTTGTCCTTTCATCTGCACAGGCTGTGGTACAGTGATTAACCACCGCCAAAGTAAAACCAAAAAATAACAGATCTCTGACCCCGGCCCTTCAGAGGACACCAACAGGAGAGAAAAATACTCTGCCTTGTTTGTGGGCAAGGTGGTCAATCACAACTGAAAGGCATGTCTGCTCTCTGCTGTTTATCATGGAGGTATCAAGGAGATACAGATGTACTTCAGCTTCAGATCACAACTATCCACATTCACTCCCTATTTACAACAGAGCAACACCTAAGTTGCTCTGTCCAAGAAAAACTGAGCACCTGTGAGACCTTCTAAGCACTACAACTAGATTAGAAGAATTTAAAAAATATAAAATAACCAGCTGTCAGTATAGCACATGCCTGTGGACAGTAGGGACAGAAGCTTCTAGAACAAATTCTGTGAATTGTTAGTTTTTTTCCACTGTCACTTTACCAATCCCACTCAAACTGTAGAATCCACAGATTGAGGCCTTGGAAACTCTGTCTATCAGACTTTGTCCCTCCCAACCCCTTTGCAACTACTACGGGGGGCACAATGCAGCCAAGGAGAAATTTTCCACTTGTCATAATTTTCCAGCTGGAATCCTGTGCAGAGAGTGGTAAACAGTGGAGTCAAAAGATGGGTAAAAAGCTCTTAAAAATCCAAATACTGAATCCCACCCACATGGCACAAGAACTCCAACTAATTAGTTCTGCAAGGCTGGTTCAGCAGCTCAGGACTCCAGGCAGAGGGAGGCCTCTCTCCCGTTCTTAGTTTTGGAGCTTTTCCTTAATTAGCCTCAAGAAAACCCAGTGTTCCTATTTGAATAATCCATGTTGGGTTATTTATTCAGTTCCCTGCTGCCACACATTCACCAGCCCTGAGCTGCTGGAGCTCAGCATTCCTGGCTGGTGTTTGCTAACCCACCAGCACACAGCCTGGCACTCTGGGGACAGCCAGACAGAGCCTGCTGTGCCCTCCTGCAGCTCTGGGGAGCCAGACAGCCCAGCAGACACAGCTCAGTGCCAGCCCAGCAAGGAAAAGTGGAGAGAAAGAGCAGAGAAGCCCCAGAGGTTCAGGGTGTGACAAAGCACAGCACAAGAAATGCAAACCTATGCCCCATTCACAAAAGTAATTTTTGTATCAGCATCCACAAAAATTCAGCAGCTCAGAGGCTTCACAACACAGCAGAGCCTAAGATGGGGAACAAAAGGAAAAATGTTTTCCCTAGAGACATCCAAAGGTCCTCTCCTGCCCTCATAGAGGTTGTTCAAATCCTCAGAGGGTTTACTTGACCTACAGCATTCTCTGTGGCAGACACCCAGATGAAAGATCTGCCACTCTCCAGCAGCCACTGTGGCAACCTCAGTTCTTAGGAAATAAAGACAAAGAGTGGAGATTCCATATCTGAGAAAATCCAATTTACTTACCTGCTGGAAAAAAAACAGAAAGAGAGGACAGACAAATATCCTAACAGAGAAGTTTTAAAATAAAAACACAAATATCTAGCTGGAATATGCATTGGTACATCAAAAGCAGGAAGGATATCACAAGGCTAATGAGGTACCTGAGCATCAGGTTCATCAGCTGCAGACCCTCACCCTTCAGGAAGCGATCACGGTTGGAGCTGAGCATGAGGCAGGAGCAGAGGGAATCAAACAGGTTCTCCATCATTTCCTGTTCCTCTGCTGTGCTTGGATTGTGTCGTTTAAACACCTGAAGGACAAAGAAAGCAAAATTACCACCAGATGTGGGGCTGTGCTGTTGCAGAACACACATGAAGAGTTTGCACCAAAAGCTCCAGCACCTGACAGGGGTCAGCCAGTGACAGGTCACTGCTGCATCCTCTGCAGCTGCTGCCTTTTGCTGCCCTGACTGTGCACCCACAAATGTGCAGCAGCCTGGTGCAGGATTTAAAGGATAACACACAGGGCGTGCAAGGGGAAGGGCAAATTCATACTCAAGCATGTGAGTAAGCTGATTACCAGAGATTCCTACACAATTCATACCTGAGGGTGCTGCAGGCAGCACTGCCTGAAGAAACAGAGGTGAGCAAGCAACACACCACCTTCAGCCAGCTCAAACATGGGCAGCCCTGTGCTTGGAGTGGAGCATGCTGAAAATTGACCAATTCCTGCCTACCTCCAACTCTCCATGAAACTGTAATAATTTAACTTCATCTTTACAAAAGGGATTAGTCTCACTGACCATGGATGACACACCACATGGAAGCTATTTGGGGACCATGCCTCACCAAATATGAAGCACTGCTAGGACAGCACCCCAGATATTTTCCACTCCTCCCACCCAGCCCATCAGTCTCCTGATGGAAGAGAAGGCATGTGGGAATTACTCACAGATAACTGCTGAAGCAGCACATCGATCCCATCCAGCTCCCCAAGCAATTCTCTGTTGTCTAGATGGAGGTGGGGGGAAGGGGGAAAAGAGAGAGAAAAATGAAGCTAACTGTCAGATTTTACAGCCATCTAACACTGATACATCAGCAAACAAAATCAATACAGCTTGACAGAGCACAAAAGCTGCAGAGAAAGAGAGGGTGGAGATGAGGGAGCACATGGGGGAGAGTTAAGGCAGCAAAGGAGAGCTGGAGGCAGAAAAGGGCTGCTGTGATCTGAGAGAAGGCTGGATTCTGCCCTCACTGACAGAGACATGGCAGGCATGGCTCACCATCATTATTCTGGAGCAGAATCGCCAGCACCTCACTGCAGTACAGCTTGTTGGCATCAAAGGGCATCTTAGCCTGTGGGGGAACGAACAAGAGACCCATCAGGGCATGACCCTCAGCATCTCATTGATTTGAAGAACACATTAATCAAATCACCAAATGTATGAGCAGCACATAAAATAAAACACAACTGCATTAATTCTGCAGTTTACCTTAGTGACAGAACAGTAACAATTCTGATTCAGGGTGATGGGAGGTGCTTGTTGGTTCATGCACACATGTAGAAGGTCCACTGTGATTCTTCACATCATCCTACATCAGTAGGTTTGGCTCAAAACCCCTAAGAACAGTCTCCAGCAGTTTGCCACACAGAATCTCTTTCCTGTGATATATTTCCCCCAATGTTAAGTGGGAGCATGGCACTTATATCTGTTCTGGAAGTCAGTGCCTGTCAGCAAAACCAGAATTTCAGAACATACATCCCAATAACATCATACAGTAACTGCCAGAGTTTCCTGTGAGGATCAGAGTGTCACAGTCAGAAGAACATGAGATGGGTTTTGCCTGCACAATCACATAACTTCCATTTCAGATACTCCCTCCATCCTCAAATATGCTAAAAAAGTCATAATGAAATGAAAATGCTGAATTTGAACCCCTCAAAAAATCCCTAGAGTGGATTCTGAACTGAATCCAATGTTTTTGTATGCTGCCAAAGCTGCTTCATCTACAGAAACAGACTGAACATTAACCAATTAGATAATAATGCAACCTGTTTTACTGAGAGATTCATAAAATAAAACAAGTCGAAAAATCATCAGTTACCAGCAATTTATACTCCACTTTTCAAGAAGGGAAAAAGCAGAAGTCCTAGGCTTAAAACACAGCATTTGTCACCCAGTTTTTCCACAAACACACAACTCCCTGCAGCACAGTGGACAGTCCTGCCTATGCAGGGCTGCTGGGCCAATCATCCCACCCTTCTGCCAAGGAACAAAGCATGGTGTGCAAGCACCAGGCAACACATGGAAACACCACCAAGTATGGACTTTAAATAAAGCTTTTCATTCCAAATGATCCCAAACCACTCTGCAGAATGATCCTCAACCACCCTGCAGAGGATGGCATTGACAAACTCCAGGCAGACCATGAGGGAGAGGGGAAGGTGCTCAGTGCTGTCCAGCCCTGCCACCTTCAGCCATGGGGTGACCAACTGCTGCCCTGCAAATGTTGGGAAACAACATTCTGATCTCCTAAGACTGCACACATCATCAAACCCTGCTTGTGTTTGCAGAAGTGAGCTATGAGCTCTCCACCTGAGCTTTCTGATGCAGCTCTGACAGTCACAATACAATTATAAGACCTGAAATGTTGTCAGAAAACAAAGTCATGCTCTGTACTGTGTGCCAGATGTCCTCATCACTGCTCAGACAGAACCCTGATCTTAAAACTTATCCCAGAGACATTCCACAGCAGCTCTACCCAGCTGCTGAGATCCTGGGTTAATCCCAAACACATCTGTCAGGGAGAGAGACTCAAGACCAAGCACTGCCAAGAGCCAAAGCACCTGGAGAGGGGTTTGTTAGCTACCCACAACCCTGTACAGGCAAGATCCTACATCCCAAATCCAGGGATAACACAGCCAGGGAACACATCAGACACACCCTACACAAGCTTGGAATACCATTGAGCATTCATGTTCTGTGGCACCAAGCAGGGGAATCCTAGCTGGGATTACTTTGCTTTCCCAAGTTTTTCAGTCTTTCAGCTGCCACAGCAATTCTAAGGCAGGCAGCAGTACCTACCTGCCAAGACTAAAATTAACGTCACTTTTTATTTTTAAGCAAAGAACATAATTATGTTACTACCTGTAGAGAGAAATTACAGATTACTTCTGCTAACAAGGATGTGAAGTGCACAGAGGGGTACCTGCACTTACACAGCTGATGGAGAATTTCTGCAACTCAGAGTCTTTCTAATCATGTAGACATTTAAGCATGGAAGTGCTAATGCCTTACTGACAGGTTAGAGAACAGCCAGAATTTCTTTGCTATATTTCCTTTACTATTTCTGTGAGAGGGCTGAACTATCCATTCTTTTTCTACAGCATTTTCCAGTGAATGTTTAGGCATTTTTTCACACAAGACAGAGTTAAAGTGTGTAACTCGCTGTCAAAGGATGCAGAGTATGAAAAGCAGCTTTTCATTTAAAAGGCAATTAGCTGAGTTCAAAGCAAAAGCTGCCCCCAGCAGCATTTAAACACAGACATCACTTAAAACTCAGAAATTGCTAGAAATGTGGGAAGCAAAGGCCAGAAAATGGTTAATATTAGTGTCCCCTCTCACTGGTCAGCTTTCATAGTCCTACAGAACTCACACATGGAAATTCAACATGTATGAATCATATGAAAAGATAAAAGAGACAATTTCTACTGCAAGACATTTATTAAGCCAAAACTCAAGTGTGCCTCTTTAAACTAAAACTGCTGAAGACATAGACCCTGAACTATTCACTTTTTATCTTTAACTGGGCTTTTACAACACATGCAAGCACAACTGGCTTTTCTTAAACTAACTGGTCTGTAGAAGTGAGAAACCAGCTCACCTTCAGCCTCTTGAGCAGCCACTGCATGAGGCCCTGCTGTGCAGCCTCCGTGCACATCTCCGGCCTGAACTCTGCCATGTTCTCCACAATTCCTGGCAAGAAAGACACAGAAAATAGATGGTTCTCCCCACCAAAAATTACAAATCTCTTGTTTCCAGTCTCTCTCATTATTACAGCCCTGGGAGATTACAATCCCAAAGGACTGCAAGGAGTGGGTGATAGTGTCACTGCCTGCAGGGGCACCACCCTGCAATGGTTCTGTGCTGTGCAGATCAGGCAGCAGAGGGGCAGTTGTGTCCTTCCACGAATTGCAAATGTTTTACTACCTGAAAGTTAAATATATTACTAAAACAGAAACAAAGTATAGCTCACAGATATGTTCATAGTAAATACATGGACAGTGGAGCACTTTGCTGGAGGTTTTTAAAAGTTGTGTAGATGTGGCACTTTGGGACACGGTTTAGTGGTGGCCTTGGCTGTGCTGGTTTAAGAGCTGGACTCAGTGATCTTAGAGAGCTTTACCAACCCAAATAGTTCTGTGATTGCCTCTGGTGCAGGGCAGTGATCCATGAATCTGCACCTCCCAATACAGCTGGTTTGGGAAGAGGCACCTTTCATGCAGCCATGGGACAAAGGACAAACTCTGGCTCCAGGGACAAGTGATTCCAAGCTGTGCTTGAATAAAAGCTGTGCCAGATCCTCTACTGCAGTGCTGGCAGTCCAAGAGAAAAAGATGAGGGGGGAAAGGAAGGGGTAACTCACACCCCTTGGTACAAACCACAGAAAGAAGCAAGGGGCTGTGCAGCAGCCACTTACCCAGGGTGTTGTGGACACCATCAGCCTCCTCCTTCACACTTTCATCCAGGCGCTCTAAATTCTGGACCAACAAGGCCACGACCTGGCCCTCCACCTAAATCCCCAGGGTCATGGAAAAGACAGAGATAAGAAACAAGAATGAAGAGAAGAAGACAAAAACGGAAACACCCTGCCAGACATGACCAGAAGACATGAACAACCCTGCTGTAATATCTCAGAGGAAGCAAAGGAATCATCATGTAAATCTGTCACTATATTTTCCCTAATTAATGAAACAACTTTTGTGTTTCAGATTAAACAGAAAACTATCAGGAGGGAAACATGCACCTTGTCACAGTCTTATTTCCTAAACCAGCCTGACTCATTAATAATCCCTCAGAATTCTGAAGCATGAGGTTCACAAACCACTGTGGATGGGAGAACTGTCAGCTCTGCAAACAGCTGGTCACAGCTGGTCACAGCTGGTCACTGCTGCCTGCCTACATTGCTGCTGGACCTTCCACCTAACAGGTACAAAACTCTGACAGAACAATGCTCACACACAGGTCCAAACCCAAGAGTTGAACTGTCACCAGCTGAAGTCCTGCAGTTAAATCCTCTCAAGATGAATGCACCAAGTTGACTTCAGTGAGTTAAGGAAAAGGCAGAGAGGCAGGGGGGAGTCCCTGAATCACAGAGCTCCCACCCAAAATAAGTCTTTAAAACTGGAATTGGAAAGAGTCACAGCTTGACTCTGGCAAACTTTCCATTGTGGAGGTGAGCTTGGAACAGTTAAACAAAATAACATTACCAATTCAAACAGTCTTAACCAGCTTTGGGCCCAGTAAATATGTGGACAAAACACATACATGGGCTGCTGCAGAAAACAATGCAACAATCTTCAGATAGCCTCCAACCTTTTACCTACTTTCCTAAACAAAAAAGTAATCTAAAAAGCAGATATCTAAACATTTCTCCCAAGATACACTTGACCTGTTTCTTTCAAACAGGACAATGAAACCTCTAAACATGGCTATTATCAGTGAGCTGGTGACAATGCAAACAGAAAGAACTTCACTTGATTTACTACCTCTCCACATATTTTATAGAAAACATCTTCTCTAGCAGCTCCTCTCTCCCAATTCCTTCACCCAGCAATCTCCTCACCAAGGCAGAGTAATTAACAACAGCCCAGAGGCCAGCTGGAGGAACTGGGCTCTGGGCACTGTCATTAACCTCTGGAAGGAAACATTCTAGTGACTGGACAAGGATTGTAGAAGAAAACAGAGCAGCCAAACAAAGCAAACAAAAGAAAAACTGTAATTTCCTGTCCTTCAAATTCAACACAATAGTTACAGAACCAGACACAGACACAGCCATAGTGATGCTCAAAGGCAGCAATTCACCAGCTCCAAGGTAGGACAGACCTGTAAAACTCATGTTTGGCTGGGCATCACCTCTCTGGGGGGGTTGTATTCCCCTTCTGCAGCTGGGGAGCAGGAGGCACCCAACACAAACACCAGGAAAAGGGGAAATCCACCCCATAGAGGCCAAGAGGCACTCAGAGGGCTAAGTGTGCAAGGAACACTTAACACCAACCAATGCAGCTGCCACCCACCTAAGTAATTTTCTGGCTTGGTTAACTCTCTGTGCAAAAAGGGATCCTTACCTCTGTACCCTCCTCCACCCTTAAAGTTCATTTGCTCTGCTACATGAAAATTTTCAAGTTTTTACTTCTTGTTAAGAAAAAAATCCCACCCTCACCAACAGATACTCCAGTTCAAGCCCAGATTTTTAGGCTTGAAACAAGTTACTGCACAGTCTCCTGTGCAAGAGGTGAGACTGAAAGATCACAGAGGCATCACTGTCCTTTGGGTAACAAATTTCAGTTCTCCATTAGTGAACCCAGGTCACTTTTCCACAGGAGAGAAGGGAAATGCAAACAAAGCTCCTGTTTTCAATGGGACACTGTCCAAGTCACAAATATTATTACTTCATTCTCCCTCCCTGCACCAAAAAATCCCCTAGCCTACACAAATTTTGCAATATGACAGTGCTCCTTCCAAAAAAGAAGTGGTGCAACAATGTGCAATTGGTGCAACCACCCACTCCTCAAACTCTAGCATTTAATCAAAAACAGCCATCATGGTCTCAGGTTCAAACAGGCTTCTCCTGGCTATCTCCATCACAATGTTGGCAGCAAAGTCACCCAGACACAGCTGCCAACTGCAGGATGGGCCAGTGTTCATTGCTGGGCTGAGGCAGATGTTGAGGCACTGAAATAATTTGGGGTTTCCTACTCACAAGAGCATCTATGAGAACTTCAGCTCCTTCTTCACTCTCATGGAGAGTATCAATATCAGTCAGCTCTTGCAGCAAATCAACCACAGCTATGGAAACATGTACTGGGTGTTAAGGAAAACCATCAGGGAGGCAAATGCATTAGTATCAATAGAAGATGGCTCTTAGGCCAATGTGTTCATGACATGACCCCAAAGCAACTAGCAATACATTACCAGTGAGGTGATAAAATGCATTGCAATCACAGCAGCAGGGCACAGGGTACCAGACACAAGAGCTCACAGACTACTGCAGCAGACCTTCCCCAGAAGTGCTAAAATTAGGGAATCTGAACAATTAGGAATGATAAAAACAAATGTGATTCCGTGCTTACTGTATCAGGCAATTTTACTGTTTCTTCATGGTAGTTACTTATTTTTTTTCAACCATGCTGGAGTTGGTCTAAGGAGGCACCATGTTGCATTGTCAAGACTGAACACATGCAAAGAGAAATGAGTTACAATAATGTGATTTGGGTATTCTGCTCTCAGTGATAGCCCTGCTAACCTGATACACACACACCCCTAACGAGGGCAGCGCCGGCAGCAGGAGTATCACACCCCTCTGCCCAGCCCAATTAGGGCAGCACACTCCTCAAACCACAGGCCTCACAGGAACAGCAGAGCTTCTGCCAGCCCAATTTTCACTCATTAACTCTGGGCTGCATAACACACAGCTCCCCTGCCTGCTGCACAGCTCCCTTGTACGACAAGACGCATTCCAGCTCATTAGACCCACTTCCCTATTCTCTCAGACACACTGATCAATCCTGCCTGCGTCCCAAGGGCAGAGCAGGAGCTGTGGTTTTCTCAATGTCCTAAATAACCACTCTGTGATGGATCTCTCTCAAGTGCCCAGGCTGACAAAGAGGCTCCCAGGTCTCCTATTTGTGCATTTGTTCAAAAACACAAGCAGCAACAGGAAAAGTATTTTCATCTGTCTTTTCTTAGTGAGGTTCAGCCGTGTGCTGGGGCTGGCTGGAGAAGTGAGCTCTGCAAGAGAGAGCCTGGACTTTCTGCTGGACAAGCTGCAGGAGAGTCACCAGCATGTCACTTCAGGCAAGTGTCACCTCAGCAGAGTGTCACCGCAGCGACAAAGGCAAATCACACACTACAGTGCACCAGCAACAGCAAAACAAGCAAGTCAACAGAAGGAATTATTTTATTTTCCTTGGCACTCATGGGGCAACTTGCAGAATATTTTGTTCAGTTGTGGGCTCTCCCAATAAAAGAGAGGCCTTGACATACTGTGTTTGGGAGAGCAGAGGACCACTGAGGTGGTCTGGGGGTTAATACAGGATGGATGAGGACAAATTGAGGGAATGGGGTTTCATCAGCTCGTGGGAGAGAAAGCTCAGGGAGGAATCAGTTGAAGATTTCTGCAGTCTCCTGGGTGCTACAAAGATAACTGAACCAAGTTCTTTTGAGAGTGCACAACAAAGAATTCAGTAGAGTTCATAATGCAGGGCATTCCTCTCTGGGAAGCTTCTGTTGGGGCTTGCAGTGAGAGTATCAGCTGTCCTATAAAATTTAGGAGATAGTAAAGCAAAGCCTCACTTGAAGCTTTCATGTCTTTCATTAATAAAATCTTGTTGGTGATCATCTTTCATTCACATGTTTTGTGTAAAACTGTATGAATCATTCAGCAGATTATTTGCTCCCCCTGGACATTTCTTTTGTCTCCTTCCATTAGTCCCTCAAGACACCACAATTAAATCGCTTCAAAGAGCCATTTGTTTAGTTCTCTCCTTGAAGAACTCATTTTAAAAAATATTTTCCCATTTGTTTTAACAAAACATCATTAGAAAACCTGAGCTGTATCAATGCAGTTTTATGTCTAGATGTTTCACTTCAATAGTGCTTCTACCCTGTATGTGAGCAGCAGCAGTCTCTGCTTCCAATGGAGCTCAAAACACTTCAGCAGTTTTATAACACAAAATATACTTTTCCCAAAATTGCAGCTCTCAGGCCAAATTCCTACCCATAAATTCATTGACAGGCAAGTTGCAAAGCAAATAAAAAGAGTTCACACTGGAAACCCTGACAAGTCTTTGACAGCAGCAGTGATCCCAGCACAAAGCTTTCCATGGCAGACAGGATAATGCAAGCTGTACTCTGGTGCACTTTATCTGGAAAACAGCTCTGCTATCCCAGTCAATATTCCCACTGTTCCTTTTTTCCCTATGAATGAGAAATTCAGTATAAAAGCACATAGTACAAACAAGTCTGTGGTGTCTGGTATAAAATAAATAATTAAACTACAGTAACCACGAAATTGGATTTGCATGGGAGGAGCTTCCCCCTGTACAACATAAATTGTTAACAGTTATTTGAGAGCCATTTCCTTGCAGATCTTGGATAAGGGAAGCTGTGGGGTTTACTGTTTTGCAGGGACCAGCATTCACCACATCAAGGTTCCACCTGATGCAAGTCAAAATACCCAAACACAGTGCTCGCTAATATAAACTGGCATGCAATAAAATATTTATGTTTTGGTTTTAGCTTCTGATCACTGCACCCACTTAGAAAGAATGAATTATGAATTCTCAATAGATGGTGCTATAAAGAAAAGTGCTAAAAAAGAAAACCAAGATCTGTGCATCAGACCACAACATGCAGCACTAACAGGCCTTTTCACATTGTATATTCCAAAACACCTCAGGAAAGCTGGTAAGTGTTATCTCCTGCTTTACACATAAAGAAGCAAAGAATAAATTACCTTCCTAAGGCCATGGATCAATAAAAATGGAAAAAGGACTGCCTGAGACTCAAGTCGACACGCAGTGCCCTTTCCACAGGGCTTCACTGCTCCCTCCACCCACAGATATTTTCAGGACACAGACATGCAATCTCCCAAGTCATGTAACAATTTTTCAGCTTAATCTGCTGTAGAATATTTTACAAGCAAAGCGGTCTGAGGTCTGCTTTTACAGACTGCACAGTGGTGAGCTGGGCATAGTGCCAGCTCCCAGATGACAGCTAAGCATCAAGGCATCAGCGTACTCAAAAAATGGCACTGGTTTTGATCAACACTACATAAATAGGAAGCTCTCTCTCAGGTGCCCTCAGAGCTCCAGAGGTACAAGAGCCAGGTGCACAGAGGGATCAGGGTCAGTGACATTGGACTTCACTGAGCATGGAAATGGAATTGTCTCTGAAAATGTACTTAACCAGAGGGGCCACCCACAGCCTTGAGCTCTGTGCACACCAAACCAAAGGTATGGGCACATGAAGAGGGCACATTTACAAACTAAGGTGAAGCATGTGGTGAGTTAGTCCATGACAAACAGCTGACAGCCTAACAGCTCAGCTCTCAGCAAGAAAGGGTAAAACAGTTTAATTTTCACTGAGGTTATTCCAAAGTTTGCAGTCTGAGATTATTGCTGCTAAGCCCAGGCCTTCACTTGTCCTGTGCTGCTCATCTGCTCACACTCTTAACACTGCCAGTCAAAACTAGATGAAAGGGTCATAAAACAAGAAAGGAGAATACCAGCACTGAAAAAAATTCAGAATCAATATTACTTGAACAAAGAGGGCTTTCACTGGGAAAAAAAATGAAAAACCAACACATAAATTCAGTGTGGTAGGAAGAGGAGAAAAACATCTACAGGAGCCTAGGAAAGAGGATATGAGAGATTACAGAAAAGTCTGCAGAAAGCCTCTCCCATGAGAGCTGCTTTAACAACTGAAGGATATCTGTGTTGTCATGTCCCAGCAGCCCAAGCAGAGACTGCACAGCATTCAGCTCCACCAGCAGGTGATACAGGCCGGGCATCGTCGCGATCACGTGCATTTCCTGAATGATGTCATTTAAATCCAGCTCTGACTCCATAAACCTGAGGCGAGACAAAAAAAGGTAACAAAAAGGCAAGAAGAGACCACTACCTTCCAGGAGACACCACATAGGACTTGTCACCCCAGGTGCACATGGCACCAGCATTTCTATCCTCCCTGTCCTACACCTGCCCCTCGAAGTTTAATCGTGCAGCAGCATAAACATTTCTACTGTGTCATTTACATAGAGTAAACAAGCAGATTTGTTCCAATTTTCTAAATCAGTTCTAGAATTTCAAGAAGAAAGTAAAATCAAGATGCTGCAGCCACACATGAGAAAACTTGCTTTTAAAATAAATTCTGCAGAGCACTGCACTTTCCCTAGCTAGCACATATTAGTATGTGGGTTGTAAGAGTCTGAAGTCCATAAATATAATCTGGGTAAGGCAAAGGACAGCAAACTGGACAAAAAATAATGGCACTGAACTGTAGGAAGAAATCCCTTTAAAGTGAATAACAGAACATCTTGAAGGGAGGAAGAGGTTTCAAGGACAGAAACACACAACTGGCTCTTGGAGCCCATCCCAGCTGTTCTCCTCACCACAGGACTGGGTAACATGAAATAATTTCCTCCCAACACAGACCTCTGGCTGGTATGCAAGCACACACCTTCATATCAAATGACAGAATGAAACCTTTAATTATTGCTGATAATGCTTTTTGTGCTGCCAGCCATATATTGGCCCCACCAGAGTCTCAATAAAGGCATTTTTAATTAACAAAATCAGTTTCAAATAATATTTAGAAGAACTACAGGGCAATAACTGCAGTTACATAAGCCTTATGTAACTGAAAACATCTCTATATTCCAGCAATTTATTTAGGCTTACACCTAAAATCAAAGGGAGAAAAGTTAAGCCCAGTCTTACTTCTCTGGATTATCAGGAAACTTGATCCGCAGCTCCTGGTTTTTGTAGGATCTCTTCTCAAAGGTGAGAATCATCTTCTTCACTGAGCTTTCATCCAAAGGTTCCTCCTGACCAAATGAGAAAAGGCAGAAAAATAAGCTTTGAATGGCTGAAGAAATATCAGCAATGTGGTGGGACTGCAGCCAGGCCCAGGCCCTGGGAATTCCAGCCAGCTCTGGAATCTCCCTGCAGAGAGCTGCCAAACACCTCACAGGCCATCACCACCCACTCCAGCTCACACCTCGAGCTGCTCTTTCACACCTGTTATAACCTGGCACCACCAGCTCATATCGAGGTTTTTTTGCTTCTGACATAGAGCAAACCTGCACTCACAGCCTGTGCCCAGGGAGAGCTTCTCTGCAGAAGTCCCTTGTTGTGCTATTGTTTTTTTGAAGTCTACATTTAACTGCCCTGAAGTTATGTTCTTCCGCATTTTCCTCACTTGGATAAGCTTTCACTGTTATCTTAAAGCCTTTTCCTAAAGAAAAAAATAAATCAATATTCCACTCTAGTATTTTCTCTTTATTTTGTAAATGCTCCTAAGGTGTTTCTCAGCTGGAGTTGTATATTTACTGTACAGCAGCAATACAACCTCGGCTGCCTCCCTGACACCTACAAACATTTTCCTTAGTTTATGACTTTAATGCACTTCTTTTATTAAAAAATTGATGATATAGATTTCCCTGTGTAACCTCCTCCCTCTCCTCTGACTGTGTTACAACCACTATTTAAGAGAAGCTCTCAAAACAAAAACCAAACCAGACACCCTCCCATCTTTAGCCAAGTGCCCCTCAGGATTAAATCAAGAGCTGCTGCTGGTGCTGCAGATTCTTTGGTCAGCGACTCTAAGCAGCAATCTGGTATGAGACAGAAAACCTCCATTTCTTCAGCAAACTCCATTACAATAACAACACCAGCCCCAGCCTTCAGTTATGATTGGATTTCCTCCGTTCCTTTGCCCAGCTGTCTCATTGCCATCCCACTCATGTCATCACCCCATCCAGCCAATCAATACTACAGTGCCCAAAGCACATTCTTCTTGCACTGGGATTTCAACCCACACATGCTGACACTGCTTCCTTCTGTTCCCTTTGATTCTTTGCTTCCTCTAACACATATCACTATGATATCTCCATTAGGATCTGCTTTATATCTTGTATTGAATTTGCATTAGGTATTGCAGTGTCCTACAGATTAGCTTCTTCACATCAAATTTACTGGGACAAAGCACATTTTAATGGCACTTATATTAACTGCAGTCCAAAGTAATAAACAAGATATTTGGATTCTAAAGCCTGGACTTTCAGCCTTTAAAATGTCTGGCTGGGAGGACTTCACTTGACAGAGATGAGGGACTGGCACACTGCAGGAATCCACAAGACTCCAGCCAGTCAGGAGGACTCCTCTTTCCTCGATCCATCCTCCCTGGAGCTGAAATGCTACAGAAATCCTGCATTATCTTCCTCTACTATCAGCAACAACTGTCATGGCAATAGCTCAACATCAAAAAAAAGAGGGAGATTCTTAAAGACGGATGCTGGCAATGCTGTATACAAAGGACATTGATATTTTACAAAGCTACACGATTCTGCAGTGGTGAATATCACTTGTTTTTTTATCAAACAGGACACAGGCAGCAGGAAGCAAATATCTTCTAGATTTATACCAATCCATGTGTCACATTTATAAAGTGATCTTTTCCCTGGCCCTTGGCAGAAAGGCCAATGCAGCATTGGATTTCTGTCTCCAAGGCTTGAAATCATTTACCCTTGACAGCTGCCACCCCCCTCCTCTGACCCAAGACCTTTCTTGTACAGAAGAATGTTTGTTTATTTGCTGCTGCTGCACAGCTACAAAGAGGGGGAGAAGCTGCATGGTCGGGGGTACTGATGAGAACAATAGTCAGGAAATTGGTTAGAACACAGAAACTGTTTCCTAAAAATATACTTTAGAAGGTGATCTGGGTATTCTCAGAACAAACAGAGATTAGACTTGAAAGCCTTCTCCCTTTTGTCCCCACTCTAAATCCTCAGCTGAGATATTTGAGAAATTTGAAATTAATGAACACCCCGCAGGGCAGGAAAGCAAACCCACAACCTGAAGCTGTATGAGAACAGAAAAATCACGTTAAGTCTCACCACCTACATGGCAAGAAATGGGAATCACAGAGAAGGAGTTTAGTGTTTGGTTATTCCCACTGCCTCTCCTTTCCCAGAGGACTTACTTCCTCATCTTCCTCTTCTCCATCCCTCTCAATTATCTGAAGGAGTTTCTTCTTCTCATCATCAGTTTCTTCCAGGGCAGCAGACTCCTCTTCCCTGTGACGGCCATGCTCTCGGGCACTGGCCTGTTTCCGACGTGCTTTGATTTCCTCTTCCTCTTCATCACGGGGTCTTTTTGTCCCTCTGTTGGGCTGAAGTCACACAAATAAAAGGTGAATGAATACAAGTGTTTAGTGACCCTTGCAAACCAGAATACCAATATTACAAACCATACTGAGGAAATTCTTACAAGTTTAAAAGATTTGCTTACACGACACTTAATAACTCTGAAAACTGGAAAGGAAATTAATTTAGTGAAGTGGAACATCACATGAGTAGATGAATGCCTCTGCCAAGAGCTGTGTCAACATCCTACCTTCTTTGATCTATGAACACAATTCACGGGAAAATATCTTCATAGACAGCAAGGACAAGGAGTGCACAGACAAGGAGTGGCCGAGCAGCCCTGCTCAGTGGGGAACAGCTGCCCATCAAGGAACCCCAGGCTGCTGACTCAGCTCAGACAACCCCACATTTCACAGCCAGCAGACTGATATGCTCAGCAGACAGCAGGGAACGATCATTTTTTACCCACAACGTACACAAGACTATATTGAATTCCTGTGTGCCGCCCATTTCACCCCCATCCTTCTGTCTGAAGTTTGCTGACAAGCAAAAGCAGAATAAACCCAACTCAGAGTAGGGAGGACAAAGAGGACTGCTGCTTGCTGCAGCTCTGCAGGGGCTTGGCACTGGATTAAACAGGGCCCAAAACATCATGGTTTGCTTGAAAAAACAATTCCTATTATTTTATCCCACTATTTCTAGTTGATTGTCAAAATTAAAGGTAATTTGCCAAGGACAAGAAGAAGTACGTTAATCCTAATCCCATGTTTTCATTCAGGCAGAAAGGGATAAAAGTATTTGCAACAGAAGAAAAAATTTTCCCCTCAAAAGCTACAAGGACATTAAATTTGGTCTCTCACATTTCTGAAGGACAACCAAGCTGGAAGAATACTCTATGCTCTATAACTACAGCAAAACAAAGCTTAATTCTTTGCTATTTAAAAGGAGTGTATGAATCAAGAATAAGAAAATAATAACAAAAACACATTTACTTTGCAACACTGCTCAAGTCACCTGGTAGGTGATTTTGTAACCTCATTAGGTCTAACACATGTCCATTTTAATTTATAAAACAGCACCTGGCAGGCAGCCCCTGCTCTTCTGCTCTGGGACCCTTTGTCTAAAATGGCAAAAGTCACACCAGGCTTCCATGAATACAGGCCCTGCTTTCATGTGAGACTGAGATTCCTTCCCATGTTTGATCCAAAGAAAGGTGCAGAGGAAATAAGTGACAGTGTCATTCTCCTGCCAGGTCTGGCACTAGTGTGAGCATCAAGATGGGAATTTCCAGCTCCCTGGCAGGTTGGGAACTTTTGGGCTGCAGAGGGTAATAAACCTTGCAGGCTCCTAAGGGAATCCAGCAGAGGTTCCAGTTCTGCCATGCACTGCACCAGTGGCACAGCCCAATGACAAGCTGGTAAATCATCTGCTCTGGAGAAAATGCTGCTTTCAGGAGATGTAAAAAAATAAAGCTCCCCCAGCCAGCCCCAAAAAGCACATGAGGAGTTAATTATAGTTAAGAAGCAGGGGCCAGACAGCAGCCTGGCTGGGATCACCTTGTTTTCAGGGTTACCACCTTGTCACACTTTAGGGAAGACACAGAATCAAGTTTCCCAGACAACACATTAGCACAAATCAGAGCTGTATCTGCTCGCTCCCAGGCAAACCTGTTCAAGCTCTGTTATCTGTCTGCTTTCTCTCTATATCTTCTCTGCCATTTCCATTACAGATGGTACATTCCTGACTTAAAACCTTTCTAAAGTGCCTCCATGCACTTTTAAAGCAGTTACTCAGCTCATAATTCAACAGCCATGACGTGGAAGCATACCCAGAGATTCTGTGAAATGAAAAATTTATTTGCTTGGAGGGTTTTGTGGATTGGGTTTTTTTTAAGCAGATTCCTATTACTTATCTTCTAGGTACATTAAAATATAATTTCACATAGATCCATTTGGAAACAAATGTGTCATTGACAACAACTAATAATTCAAACACTCCCTGAGCAACCAGCAAACCCATAAAAAGAATAAGGAAAAGGTGCTCTTCTAAATGACATCATCCAAGGAAAAACTTCAGTAAATCCATACTCATTACTCAATGTCCTTGATGTCACAAGGGGCCCTGCCCTTCCCCTGTCCTTCCATTCACTCCTTGGTAATACCATCCTAAACCATCTTTGACAGATTAATGTCACAAATACAGCTATAAGTGGCGTAAATCCCAAAATTTACATCTAAATCTCAACAAGATTTGTCATGGATATTCCTAATTTGGAATTGGAATCTCAATCCTCACTCTTATTTCTAAACATCAAAAAGGACCAAAGCCTGAGGTGTAATGAGAGGCTGAGGGAGCTGGGGGTCTATCAGATATAAAGTAACATAGGAAGGGATTGTATCCCAAAACAAAACCTAAACTAGAACTCCATCACAAAACCATCCCCATTTCCTCAGAGTACACAATCCTCAAGATCAGAATTTACACCCTTGCTTCCATCTCAATTATTTTCCCCTTTTCTGTATTTATGCATTGCTGGGGGAGGCTCTGTACCACGGAGCAGAATCATTATGATAAATCAGGGAAGTGCCCCGTGTGTGATCATTAACGCTGCCAGAGCCTGGCAATAGGCAGTAATTGAATTCGGGCAAACGCTATTAAGCAGGCATTAAGGCTTTGCCTCTCCTTATTGATGTTATGCAAAAACCTCGCTAAGAACATTGCTGTTCCCAACCAGCGCTTATTAAAGCCAAGAAACCGAGGCCTGAGTGGAACACCTGGGTCCTGCTCATTCCACAAGGGATGCACAGTCATGAACAACTGATTTAAGGCAGGCATTACTTTCTGCTCATTGATTTTCATCTTGGGTTTGCATTTGTGTTTTGCAAAGGACTCTTACCAACTAGCAAGAATTAAGCTCGTAGGTTGCTGCACTGAGCCTGGTGCATTTCGCTCAGCAAACACACAGATTGTGTCCAAACACATTTATTTAACCAATTCCACAGCTTCACAGACATCTGCACAAGTTCTGCCTTTCTGGTAGAAAAGAGAAAGTTAATTATTTGATAAACAAAATGTGGGGTTTTTTTACTTAGCAGTGCTAAGGTGAATCTGGCAAGAAGTTAGAATTCATTTGAAAATGCACAAGAAAAGCATTTTTCAATTGTTATGTTAGCTAAGCTTAATTCTGTTCCTGATGAATGCAGGGCATTCACAGTAATTTATTCAGCAGGCATTTTCATTTAAATCTAACACTGATAGCACCACACAAAAACCAATGAATACAAAAGGGTTTAAAAAAAGCTACTGTTTATAAAATATGATAAAGTAAACAGAAGCTGGTAATTGGGAACGGGAGGATTATCTTCCCCTTTCTCTTGTAGTCCTCCTGCCCTGGTTGTGCCTGTTGGCTGACAGACACTCCCTGGGGCCCAGCCTTTGGTACAGACTTTCCCCAGACACACCTGACACAGGTCCTGGTCTGGTAAGGCCAAGCCTGACCTCAGTGTGGGCAGCAGGAGCAGCATCAGCCACATGTCACACGAGGAACAGGGAAACAATGTCCTAAATCAAAGCACAATAATCTGCTAGCGCCCCTGGGCTCCCTCCAAGCAGTGATTGCACATTAATATCAGGGTTAAGTACACCACAAAAATCAGAACACACATTTCTCAGAATCCTGATTGCTTCAGCCTTTGCCAAACATAAGGAAGGTTTAGAGAGGTCTCAGCAGTTTCATATTACTCAGGAAATACTCAGGAGTTTCATATTACTAAGGTATCTGTTTTGGAAGTAACCTCATTACTGTGAGGCTCAGGAATTTTTTGTTAATGAAATCTGAAATAAATCTTTATAAATGATGCAGCTTCTGTGCCCACATCCCAGGCTGCTCCAAAGAGCCACTCAGCAAGCAGCACAGCAGCTGTCAGTTTGGGATCCTAATCTCCAGAGGAATCTTCAATGACTTCCTAATTCTGTTTCCAATGTTTGTGATAAACCAGGCTACGATCAATCTCACTTTCCCATGCTTTTTCTTCCTGAGGCATGACACACAGCACTTCTAAATGGTGCAGGATCTGAGTGCTAAAATCTGGTACCCCAGGAAAATCAGAAATCTCAGAGACCCAAGAGCTCCAAAATCGCACAATCTGAGGCAAATGCAATGACAATGCAATGACAGGTGGAAATGCAATCACAGGTACCCACAGGGATACAGATTATTAATTTCAGAGGGAATGCACCCCTGTGCCCTCCAGACTCCCTTGCAAGGTTCTGAACCATCCAAGGAACATATCAGGGAGGTGCAGGACAGGGATCTTGACACCCTCTGGTTTGGTGGTCAAAGACAATACACTGGGAAGTAAACTAGAGATTCATGTGCCACCCTGTGAGAGCACAGCTCTGGCAGCATGGGGCTGTACTCCCAGGAGCAGAGCCAAGGGATGAGGCAGACAGATGAGCCAATGTCAGCTCCTTGTTTTAACTGCTGGCAGCAAAGGAGGTATTGGGGTAATAATGCTGTGAGTAGCCAACAACCAGCTCAGCTGAGCTGCCCCTACCATCAGATGCATCCATTACAATGCAAATTGACAGCAAATCATCCATACCAGCAGCAGAAATGATGATACACAGAGATCCATCCCTGTACACAGACCCCGGGGAGATCACCCAGGATGCTGAAGGCAGATCTCACCCCACAGTTTCTGCTTCCTCTGCTGCTTGATCTTACTGACACTAGCAGGGCTCTGCAATGATCACTCACACTGATGAAATCTGCCGTTAATGAGAATTCAAATAACCTCCCTTATTCCCTCCCAGGACATCTGAAAGAAGACTCTGAATAGGCCCGGAGTTGGCTTTGTCCTCTTAATTACCCTCTGTAATCAGAGACCAAACACGGAGGATCTGGGCAAACAGCAGCAATATTTAATCATCACTTTAGACCATCTGCAACTGTTTTGCAGCAACACGTAAAGTTTATGGATTCCTGAGCTTCGGATAAACGGCCAGGTGCTGTTTAATTGTATTTTTTGTTGCAAGAGGTTTCTTTTCCCGTTCTGGCAGACACTTGGTGCTGAATTGGTGGCACTGTGCCTGCAGTCTTCCACGCCAAGTTTGGCTCTGAGGGAGAACATCTTGCCGAAGCAAGGGCACAGATTACACATTTAGAGGAGAAAATTCAAAACAGTCTAAGAGGAAAGCAATTATTTTGGGTTGTGCTGAGGGAGGTTAAGAAGACCAACTCATTTGAAGCAAGAGATTAAAATCAGAGAGCTGAGGCATCACACCACCTCCCTGACAGCCGGTACCATCCCTGCATTGAGGACAGCCAAGGAGACCTTGAGCCAGCCCACAGCCCAGCCCAGAGCAGGGAAGATCCCAAATCCAGGGCTGGAGTGGGCCAGGAGCTGCTGCAGGAGCTGCCAAGCCACCCTCCCCTGGCCATCCTCTTCAAGCCACCCTCCCCAAAGGCAGAGCCTGACCCACAGGATGGGAGGCAGTGAAATCTGCCGCTTGCAACTATTTTCCTGCACCTCTCAGCAGGAAATGCCCTCACAGAAGGGAATCTCATTTTCTCAGAACCAGAGCTATTTGCCTGCCTGCTGCTCCTCCACTTCTTTCACCTGTACCCACCATTGTATCCAGTTCTGGAGGTCTGAACTGAGCACCATTAACTTCCAATGCTCCCTAAAGCATCACCCCAGCCAGTGACACAAGAACCACCTGCATTCAGCTGAGAGCCCAGGAGAGCACAGAGCCAGGGCAAATCCTTCAGGAACTATTTCAGCAGTTGGCTGAAAGCTGCAGAATGCTTTTCCCCACAGCTAAGAACAATTTTAGCAGCAAGAAATGGAATTAAAATTTAGATACCCTGCAGCTAAGCAGCACTTCTTTACCTTGACAGAATAGAGCCCCCACTGTCACAAGCAATCACCCCCTGCCCGTGCTGAAAGCTCATCCAAGGGAAAACTGCACAAAATCCAAGAGAGCAAAGCAAAGTGGATGGACACTTCCCTCCAGAGTGGAGGGAATCCTGGAGAGTTCACATTCTGAGAGCAAGAGAAAAACCACCTAACAAAACCCCAAGCTGGAACTTGGTTAAAAAATGACAAAGTTGATTCAGGTTTACCTCTCTGTGCCCTAAACTGCATCCCAGGCATGTAAGGGATGATATAGCTAAGCCCCAGATGGGGTGGACAAGGCCAAAGAATCACAGGAATGTAAGAAATGAGAATTCCAATTTGATGTTGAAAAATCACATTTGAAAAAGATAAATACAGAGGTGGAGTGGATCTCAGAGCAGCAGGGCTGTGCTGTTGGATGCAGCAGGATGTGGAAGGATGCTTGAGACAGAGCAATCCACAGAGGGAAACATTCTGGAGATTATCAAGGAAGAATCCAGCAGAGCTCTCAAAACCAGACTGCCCCAGAAACTTCAATACCATCGGGAAAACGGCTGAGAAACTTCTCAAACCAACAGCAACTTCCCCTTTTCCCCTGAGCATCTCCCAACACCACATTCCCAAAGCACAAACACGGAGTGAACAGCAACACTCCCTTCACCTCCGTGCCCCACGGAATGAGGCACACCAGGAGGGCACCAGGAATTCCCTGCACACCAGGAGGGCACCAGGAATTCCCTGCACACCAGGAGAGCACCAGGAATTCCGTACTCTCAGCTCGGAGCAGAGTTGGTCACACCTACAGGCTGAAAATGCCTCGGGGTGTTTTCCTCACCCAGGGAATCCCCACGGCTGCAGCCGGGCTGAGAAGTGAAACAAAGCCCGGCATTATCCCAGCCAAGGTGTCAAAATGTTCATGCAGTTCATGCCCTCATTCCCTGTTTCACAGGAACACCTGAAATCTGCTCCGGGACAATAAACCACTCGATAGCTGCACACAACGAGCCATCAGTGACCGCAGGGCAAGGGAAGAAAACGCTCCGAGTAAAGGAAAACTTTTATAAGGAAAACTTTTTAAAACGTATTTTGATTAAAATGAAATTAAATGGGTTTTGTCATAAAACAGGGTAAAACAGACACGCTAGAACAGCCACGGAAGGAGCTCAGGCTCCGCTCCAGCTCAGGCGGGCACAATCTGTTCATCTGCGCCCGAACCAACACCGGCAAAGCCGCGGAGCCCTCGATAATCGGCTCCTACCGGATACTACCGCTCCGAAGAGGAGACAGACCCCCAAAACTTAGCGGCACTTTAACCAGCCCTCGTGCGAGTGCGGCCGGTGAGGCCCCGCACGGCGGCCGCCCCAGGCCCGCGGCCGCACCGGAGCTGGAGCAGCATCGCTGCCGCCACAGCGGGGCCATGGACGGGGTCACCTCCGGCAGGGGGCCGCGACACCCCCAGCGCGGCCCAACCCCCCGAGCTCACCTGGTAGCTGAGCAGCTCCCCCACGTCCATCGCACCCACCGGGCCCCGCCACCGGGAACCTGTCGCAAAGCACCGGGGCCGCGCGACACCTGCCGTAAGGCAGGCAGCGCAGGCCGGGTGGCGGGGCGCCACACTGCCGGAAAGCGAGGCGGGGTGGGCCGTGCCGGAAAGGGGGAGGCGGGAGGCGCCACACTGCCGTAAAGCAGCGCGGGCATGTCGCGAACGGGAGCGGGGCACCGGGGCCGCCCCCGCCCTTCACGGGTCCCGGGGCTGGGCTCGGGGCATCCCGCCTGTCCCCCGGTGCCACATGGCACAGGGCAGGGAGAGAACGAGACCCCGGTGTACCCCCGGTGACAGGAGGGCCCGCCCCGCCCCGAGCAGCCGGTGCCACGGCGGGCCCGTCCCCGCTGTGCTCCGGGCAAAGCGACACCCGGCAGAGCCCCCCGAGCGCTGCCCCCGGGCCAGCGGCAATCAGCGTTTTACGGGCCACGTTTTCCATAACCTTGCAAAGGCGCTGCCAGCGGTTATTGACAACACATTTCTATTTATACCCGGCGTCATTAACCGCTGTCACCTTGAACACACGCCAATAACCGGGCCCTGAGCGCGGCGGCAGCGCCGTGCCGGCCCCTCTGCTTGCTGAGGTCGTGACAAATCGCTCTGTAATTCCACAAGATGCAGAACCCCAGACAGATTGTGGCATTTCTCAATTTAACAAATAAGAATAATTAGGAGAGAGTCAACTCGGCCAAAATCGTACTGAATTTATTTCAACTGTGCTTTAAAAAACAGTTTTGAGCTAAAATAATTTTTCATAATGATCGCAGCTATTACGCAGTTATCTCAGCAGGAGTCTGGTTTGAGAAATCTCAGAAAATTAAAAAAATATATAATGTTTTTGAAGGAGTCCCTCGCATCCCCCATTGTTTCGAGAAAATGTAGGAGATCGGTCATGGCAAAATTAACTCAACAAATCTGCACGTTAAAGATGAGATAAATAGAAGATAATTATTAGCTCGTCTGGCTTTGGGATGTTGAGCATTCAGATAATTCCCCAGCTGTGAAACTGCCACATTTGGAGACACTGGAGGGATACTGGCACATACTGGGAACAGGATTCAGCTACTGGGAAGCGTCACCCCCACCCAGGGATAAGCACAACAAGTGGGGATAAGAACTGACCACACACAGAATGTGATGAGCCGCTCCTGCCCCGAGGCTTCCCCGCCACCTCATTCCCAGAGTGTGGAACAGCTCTGGGAGGAGCTGGGGGAAGGCAAAAACCACCAGTGACAGGAAGAGCCCCAGTCTGAGCACAGCGATCGAGGCCGGCACCTTTGCCTCGAGCTTCTTGTTAAAGAAAAAGATAGAAAATGTTCACTTCACCTCCCTGACAGGACTCAAAGGCCAGGGGCAACACTCAAAAAAAAAAAAAAAAAAAAAAAAAAAAAAAAAAAAAAAAAAAAAAAAAAAGGCAGGAATTTGAAGAACCCAGGCACTGCATTCTGCATTGCTGCCTGGGAAGCCAAATTCTCATCCAGTCCTACAGGGCAGGATGCAATAACAGAATTTTTATCCAATAAGGTGAGCTGGAGCACAGGGACAAAATATTGAATTAAAAAGCGAAACCAGGAGCAAAATCAAAGTATTAAAAAAGCTCTCAAGGAAATAAATGAAGGATGGAGATGAGCAGCTGCATGGGGCTGGCTCCAGCCTCTCCCAGGTGGAACATGCAGCAAAGCTGGGCGAGGGGCTGAAGGCTCTGGATAGGCTGGAGCAAACCCTGAGACTTGGCTTGGTCAGGAGAACAAGGACTCCTGGCTTCCTCGTCCCAGGCACCCTCCTTCCACAGGGGATGGGGCACCATCCTCAGGGCTGACCATGTCCCCACGCCTTTCCTGACACTTTTCCCTGGATGGGCACAGAGGAGCCAGGACAGAGCAGCAGCTGCAGATGGTGCTTATGCAATGGTCTCAGCATGGAAACACCAGATCCTCATCCCAGCAAAGCAGGGCTGCAGGGGATGCTCAGAACCATGGATGGGAGCGGAGGTGGGAGGAGGAGGAGAATCCTGCTTTAATTTTATTCCGAGTTCAGGTTTCAACCCAGATGCCTCGAGATCTAATTCCGAATAAATAATTGTACTGAGTAACCCAGGTCCCCCAGTGATTAACTAAACACACTGAGGCTCGCTGAAATTGAATTAGTGGTGTGCACTCAGCCGTTATTACCCTCCCCACGTCATGAATATTAATGAGGGGTTATTAAGAAATGTAAATGATGCCTCAGGGGGTTGGGAGCACCGGGGGTGCAGGGCCGTGTGGGCTGATATGACAAACCATTAGGAAAACAGCCTGATTGAAGCCACTTTTTAATTATGTCAGATCTCGCTCTTTGGCGGGTGCAGCCGCGTTTCCGGATGCTTTCGTCTTTATTAAAATGAGAAAAAGGGAACAAGTCAGAGCTGGAATGGAAATGAGCCTTTGCATGGGGGAAGAGTCTGCCACCCAACAGCCTGGCATGTGGGGGTGACTGGGTCCTGCACCCCACAGGGTCCCCCCCTGGCTCAGCTCTGGCCAGGGCACCCCCATGCTAACACAGGGGGCATTGGCACCCCCACAGCACCTGCACCCCATCCCTGGACCCCCAGAGTCCCCAGCTCCCCACCACAGCCCTGCTGCCTGCAGCCCCTTGCTCGGTTCAGCCTGGCTGGGCAGTGGAGCGGCTGCCACAGGCTCATGCATTTTAACAGGCTCTCACAGGGCTCCCCGCGCCGGAATGGGAGCTGACAGGGCCAGCTGAGTTAATCAGAGTGGATAATGGAGGGAAAGAGAGAAATCTCAGCCCAAATTGCTGCAGAAATCATGAGCCGGGACTCAAAACCATTGAATTAAGCTGGGATGATGCTTAAAGGGGAAGGCAGCAGCTCTCCCAGCCTGCTGTCCCACTGAAGCAGGGAAGGAGAATGGCCACAGTCCTCCCACAGAGGATAGGGGCCAGCAAATATTGAGGAGACCCTGTTCCACTGCAGAGATGTGCCCCTGGCACTGGGACAGACATCGAGGTCCATCCAGCTCTGCCCCATCAGGGGGTTACACACTGAGCAAAGCAGGCCAGGGGCTGTCCTTTGGAGGGCACCATCAGATCAGATGCTTTGTTGTGGTGACGGGCCTGGACCTGCTCCACCATCCCAACACTCACTCCCCTCCGTGTGCTCACCCTCTGAGAGCATCAAACCCGGGTGCCTGGACAGGGCTGAGCCACCAGCAAGGGGACAATGGGCACGAGATGGAATCCCAGCCCATCCCTGCGAGCCGCCGGCACCGCGGCGGTGTCACCGCAGACAGATGGAGCAGTCTGGGACAGGCACGCACGCAGGATCGTTGGGATTCAGGTCTCTCCGCCCTGATAGCTTCATAACACCAGGCTGCTGCTTAATTGCACCCGTAAGTGTTGGAATTACTGAAGGGTAAAATGCAAATGGTGTAACCTTTCCTGAGCTCACCCGGCACTGCTGTGCCGGCTCTGTGCCGAAGGGAGCTGCCTGAATCCCTTACCGCCTCTTAATTGCTCAGAAGCTGCTGGGAGATGCCCTCCCCAGGCCCCAGGAGGGAGAGGACAGGCCCCTTATCATGGTTGTCTGCTGGTTCCCTGGAGGTGTCGGGGAAGCCCTGGGAGCTGCCACCTCCCCAGTGTGACTGTGACACCCGTTCCAGCCCCACAGCACCGTGACCAGCTGAGCTGGGGCTGTGAAGGTGTAAGCACAGAGCAAAACACAGCCTGTGCCCTCCCTCTGCAGTGCCACCTTCCCACTCTGAAAGCCTGGCACAGCTCCTGCATGCTTGGTCCTGGGGTCTTGTGCTGCTGGATGCCAGGGCACAGCACTGGCTGAGCCCACAGCACAGCAGGAGCTGGAGGGCTCCAGTGCCAGCACAGGAACCCAGCTGTGCTCTCATGGTTAATGAGATTTTCATGAACCTGCGAATCATTTGGTGGGAGGGGTGGGGACAGGCCCGGGTAATTAAAGGTTGCTGACCTGTGAAATCAGGCTGTGAGAAGCAGGCACTGAGCTGAGGGTAGATGGGGGAGGGAAGAGGAAGGTTCAAGGGGAGAGGGTGCTTGTGGTCAGGCTGTCCCTGCTCCTCACCTGTGGCAGTGCCACTTACTGTCCTGGTACAGTTGGAGGCTGCGTGCTGAAGCAGCACCTTATTTATGGCTCTGCTTCCCTGAGATAAACTCCACAAAGTGTGACAATCAAAATTAAAGATTTCTCCAGAAAGGCAGCCTAGGGGAAATCACTTCTGCGGCCAGTGGAGATTTCCCAACGGTGACTTTTAAATTAAAGGAGAAAAAAATTTCTTTAATTTGGCAGCATGCATGGGATGCAGCTCACTGGGCACGTTATTATCCAGCTCAGCAAATGCTCCCAGAATTCACTCGTGCTCCAAATTACCAATCTATCTGTGAGGCTGCACATCCCCACCTGTGCCAGCATCAACCTGCACTGGGGGGTTGCATCCCAGCAGGGACTGGGTGCACCCTGACACCCCAGAGCTAAGTCCTGGCAGCTGCCCCCTCCCCACACAACCCATTTTTTCTGTCCGAGCTGGAGCAGCTGCTGCATGTCCCCAGTGCAGGAGCTGCCCAAGGCCATGGGGAATGGTGGCCCAGGGGGTGCAGGCAGCTGTGGCCCTGCCTGCCCTGGCACAGCTCTTCCCCTCCCTCTCCCCCGCCCCTTCAGGATGAAGCAATGAAATTATTTTTCTACTTGAGTAGTTTTCAATTTAGATTAAGAAAAATCTGCGCTCCGTTAGCGACGCTGCAGTAAATCACGCGCGGGCGGCGCGGCGCGGCCGCAGCCCCATCGCTTATCGCCTGCAAACCTTTTTTCACGTTGACAGGCCCTGAGTGTGACATTGAGCAGGGCAGCAGCAGCCTGGCAGGGACACTGCAAAGGGTGGGGGATCCCCACCTGGCACTCTGTCTGGGGCAGCACCCATGGCAGGCAGGCTCCCTGGGAAGGATCAGGCTTGCCACCATCCCATTCAATCCCTGCCAGTCCCGGCATGGCTTGACAGCACGCTGGGGGCACGCTAAGTGCCTGCTGCCAGCATCACTCAGTACGCCAGCAGCTCACCAAGCCCTTGTTGTTGCCCATCACCCAACACAGCTGTGATGGTGCCATCGCTGCCTGCCCTGCAGCCACACCACGAGCAGGTCCCATCCTCATGCTCATCTCAGCACTGCCACCATCACCGTGCCAGCACCATCAAAAGGAGCATTTGACAGAAAACAAACCTTTTTTTTTCCCTCTGGTTCTTGCAGCTCGTTTATCGCTGGCGCGGGGCAGGCGGAGCTGTCAGCGCCTGAACCTCACTCATCCGTTTAACCTTGGGGGAAGAAACACATTTGTGCCGCATAACGTGCATCAGATGGTGGCACCAGGAGCGCCTGTAGCTGCTGCGCCTGATGGATGGGCTACAGGGGCCTCGCCTGACCTGTGCTTGTATGTTATCTGCATTGCTGCGGGAGGCTTTTCATCACGCCGACAGCTCCGGCAGCACCAGCCTGCCAGGAGCAGCTCACCTCACCAGGAATGGCTGAGGGCACTGCAGCCACAGGCACCCGGCCCCATGGCTGTGCTGGCATCGTGGCACTGTGGCAGTGAGCCACCATGCCAGGGGACACGTGTCAGGCTGTGCCCGTGCCAGATGCCTGGCTGCGGCGGGGCTGGAGGGACAGGGAGAGTTGGTGCCTGCCATGCGAGGGGACAAAGGACTCCCTCACTGCTGGCACTGCCAACCAGGCCAGCTGAAAGGAGAGGCCGAGCCGCTGCACTTGTTCTTTGGGTGACATTTTGCCAACAAGGGGTCCTGTGACAGTGACAGAGAGGGCATGGTGCTGGGCAGCCTGCAGCCCCGGTGACGGATGAGCGCTGCCAAGTGCCGACACAAAAGCCATTTGGTGTAGGGAAATGATAGATGCTAACACTAATTTTAAGCACAGGCAGCCGAATTCCTCCAGACAGTCTCGGCACTCAGGATTTAGGGCACAGCTGCTGGGTTCAGATAAGGTGTGAAATCAGCCCAGCGTGCAGGGTGTTACTTGGTAATGAATGGCCAGTGATGGATGGAGGTGGCTCAGTGCTATAACCTCCACATTTGGAGCCTTTCAAATCTCTTGCCATCAATCCTGGTTGCTGCCAGGCACCAGGAGGAGGAGCCAGGAACTGGCAATGGGCACACACCATGCCAGGTGAGCCCCACAGTTTGGATTCCCCCTGAACCACTGGCAGGAAAACCAGAGGGGTCTGGGAACAGATCCTGCCCAGGCTGGATCTGGTTGCTCCAGTACCCCCAGCAGCATGGGCACACACACCACCACCACTTCCTCTCACCATGGAGCATCACTGGCTGCTTCCATGTGCTGGCAGCAGCCTGGTAAGGAAGGGGATGGTGAATGATCCTGGCCTCCAGCACTGCTGTGGTGAGCAGCCTCAGACCCACGTGGACAACGCAGGGACAGCGCCAGCCCAAAATATTTATGGTGAAAGTGATGCTGGAAATGGCAAGTGCTGTGCTTGTCTGTAGCGTTTAATCTTTCCTCTGACCTTATAAAAAAATCTATTTGTGTTGAGATTTTAAATTCACTTCCTAAATCATCCACTACAGGCTTCACACAGTATTAATTCCTCCTCAAGCAAATGAGTTTGGTATTTGTTCTTTTCCGGTCCTGCCAAAGCCAGAGTGCTGGAAGGATGAATGCCATGCTCCCCTCAGACATAATGCCTGTGTCCCAGCCAGTGCTCTGTGCCCCTTGCACCCCTGTGAGCCATGTCACCCTGTGTGCACACTCACCCCCACACAGCACCTTTGAGGGGATCCCATCTCCTCCAGCTCACAGGAGAGCTCTGAGCAGGATGGTCACCTCTGTACCTCTGTCACCTCCCAGGAGAAGGAAGAATCAGAGGTGGGGGTGAAAGCCAGGGTCTGTACAGAGCAGCAGCCCTGCCTTGTGCCAGAGGACACATGGCACTGCTGCAGCTGGGACAGATCTTCCAGAGGAGCACACCAACACACAGCCTTCAGTCCAGAGCCACTGTCTGCCAGGATGAGACATGGGCAGTCCTGGTATTGAGCAAATCACTGGGAATGCAAACCAGGTGCACCTGGGGAAATACATCAAAGAATTACTGCTGCTGAGGGTTACAGGGTGTTCCCTGCTCACACACTGCACCTGGGCCCCTCTTCTCCCAGGATCTAAGGGGAGGGGTTAATGATAAACCATGGGGTTTACCAGTCCCTGTGCAATGGGCATGAGCAGGGTGAGCGGACAACCTGCTCCTGATTTATTGTCCTGGAAACATTTTATATAGGCAATGTACTTAAAGGAACTAATTAGAATTGTATTAATATTTATGGACCATATGGAGAAGCTGATAACTGCTATTGGAGGGTATTAGCTGTTATCTTACACTGGGCAGGACTGTGATGTTTGGAGGCAACTTTAATTGTGGTAAGAGCAGCCAAGGTCTCACCAGCAGCCAGTGACAGCAGCCCACCTGTCACTGCAGGGCCAAACTATGCTGGAATTAATAACTCTGCTCACATGGTTCCCCTGAGTAGCAGAGCATCCCTCCAGGCATCCCTCCACAGGGATGGCAGCCCCTGCTCTCCCAGCCCCTGGAGCAGAAGCCTGGTCTCCATGCTGGACACGATGCTCCCAGCCCTGTCCCTGCCAGTGCTCCCATCCATCCAGCCTGGAGCAGGGGGCTGGGAGGGGCCCCAGGGACAGGCAGCCCCAGCAGTCCCTGGCTCATCCATAACCAGCTCCCTGCCCGCGCCCGACCTCTCGCTATAGCAAAGTTCACATCAATTTTCCTTCCCCTCATTTGTCTGTAAACCATGAAGAAAAATCACCGCCGTCCGCCCGCATCAGGCACTGCTGTGATGTATGGCTGTAATAAAATCCCCATTTTGGGAGGCCGCCGCGCCGCGCCGCCAGCCGGGCGCCACGCGTGGCCGTGCCACCAGCCGGGCACCACGCGTGGCACAGAGCCGTGAGCAGCCAGCACCAGCCTAGCCTAGAGCCTTGCATCTTGTCTTGGCTTCACTGCATTATGGATGGGGGATATTAGAGCTGCTGTTGAGCAGCAGTCCCTGCGAGTGTTCAGGCAGCCAGCGCTGTTTAACCCCCAGATGGTGAGGGACAGCTCAAGGCAGGGCTGAGCGAGGCTGTAGCAGGCAATACCCTGCCTGTGCTGGGCATCCTGCTCACCCTGAGCTGGGGGACAGCTGTGGGCCTGACT
This sequence comes from Melospiza georgiana, assembly GCF_028018845.1. Classification (NCBI taxonomy): domain Eukaryota; kingdom Metazoa; phylum Chordata; class Aves; order Passeriformes; family Passerellidae; genus Melospiza; species Melospiza georgiana. The sequence goes on from NC_080446.1 coordinate 7,821,414, forward strand.
GATGTCCTTCAGCTCCCCCAGCTCTAGGAACAGTGTCACATACAGGAACTTTCATGTCAGCACCCAGCAGCAGCCATGGTGCCAGCTCGGGACCAAGCAGTCCGAGAGCACATGGGACACCTTCCACTGGACCAGGTGCTGCAACCCCTATCCAACTTGGCCTTGAACACTTCCAGGGATGAGATGGCCACAGCTTCTCTGCACAGCCTGTTCCAGTTCCTCACTGCCCTCACTGCCCAGGGAAAAATTCCTTCCTAATCTCTAATCTAACCCTGGTTGTGGGAAGTCATTCCACCTTGTTCTGTCACTCCATGCCCTTGTCTAAAGTCCCTCTCCAGCTCCCTTGGGGCCTTTTTAGGCACCGGAAGGTGCCATAACTCTTGGGCTCCGTAACGGAGCCTTCTCTTCTCCACGCTGAACATTCCCAGCCCTCCCAGCCTGGCTCCAGAGCAGAGGTGCTCCAGCCCTCGGAGCATCTCCGTGGCCTTCTCCGGACCCGCTCCATCAGCTCCACATTCTTCTCATGCTGGGTCACCCCCGGGGATGGGGACGGGGACGGGGGGCGCTGCCGGAGCCCGGCACAGCCCGGTCCGCTCCCGGTCGGCTCCGGCGGAGCAACAGCCTCCTCTGCCGGCCGCCGGGAGGGATCGGCGCCGGGACCAGGACGGAACCGGCACCGAGCCGCCACACCCGGCGGGACGGGACGGGAGGAGCCGCCGGAGGCACCGGCACCGGCTGGGAGGAGCTGCGGGTGAGGAGGGGGCTGCCCAGCCCAGGGGTCCGTGCCCCACAGCCCGGTGGCGGAGAGCACGCCAGGCTCACACTGCCATGTGCCACACGAGTGGCACGGGCCATCGCTGACGCCCCTCCACACCGTGACACCCATCGGGCACACAGCAGCCGGGCAGGAAGAGTGCAAGCCCCCCCCCAGCACCAGCCAAAGGGCCGGGGCTGCTCGGGAGAGATAGGTGACCTCCCCACATCGCCACCACTGCACTGTGGCACATGTCACGCAAAGGGACCCCATGCATGTGACCAGGCTGTTCTCAAAGCCCCTGGTTCCTGCTCATGTTTCCTTTTGATTTAGACACAGAGTTCTGCCAGCAACAAATGCATTTGGCTGCTCGGAACAGGGATGACGCACACAGGAATTTCCAAGGGGGAAAGTATGATCGTTGAGCTGTAAAAGCCTGGGTGAGGTCACAGAGGTCGCACTGGCTTCAGCACAGATGCCTGCATCCTGGCAGGCTGGCCTTGTCACAGCTTCCCAGGCAGGGCGTGTCCCTGGTGTCTCCCCACACACTGGGACCCCAGGACAAGTCTCTTCCACCAGCCCCACAAAAAGCCTGGTTCTGTCTCTCTGCACCCACTGCAGCCCTGGCTGTCCCCTGTGCTTTGCTGCAGCCCTGCCAGACCCCTGCCCTGTCCCCCAAGTCAGATTGCCTCTGCCCAACTTGCTGGCAGCACCTTCAGGTGCCCTTTGCCATTCATTGAGGCACAGAGCTGTGCCTGCATGGCCACAGCTCAGCAATGAGAGGAGCCACAGAACAGCCCCCTAGCAGGGCTGCAGTTCCGACCATGCCCCTGTCTGCGTGGAACGGGATGCAGGAAGCAGACGTCCTGCTCAGCAGGGCTCAGACACAGCAGTGGCAGCACAGCGGGGTCCCAAGAGCAGGGAGCACACCTCACCCTTGGCATGGTCACCCTTCACATGCTCAGCTGGGCTCCCTGTGACCCCCCACACCTTTACCTTGGGCATCCCAGGGTCACCTCCATCAGTCTGGGAGCATGGGGAGGTGAGAGGCAGTGCTGACCCCGCCACAGCACCCATCTGCTGGGACATGTCTGCAGCCAGTGACATGTCGGCACGGAGCCACCGGCCTGTCCCCACGGAGGAATGGTGCTCAGCAACGGGTGCACCCAGCCTTGTGTCTCATGGAGGCTTCCCACGCTCTGCTCCCCCTGAGGCCATGCTTGCCCGCGGGGACCCAGCCTGTTGTCCCCTGAGGCTCCACCAGCGGACGTGGCGTGAAGCAGGCACCAGGCCAGGACTGGGACAGGCAGGTGCTGGGTTTATGGGATGGGCACGGCCCAGCACACCCACAGCCCTGTGGCACCCCAGTAACACACTGCCAGCGCAGCAGCCCCCAGGGGAACATCTTCCTGAGCAGCCCCCTCTGGGTTCCTGTCCCAAAAATTCATTTAATCACTTGTCACAGCTGGGTAGTTCGGGGCTCCTCATGGCTGTAGGGTGACCCCAGCCCATGGCCTCATCTCCCTTCCCCCATGAGAGTGCTGAGGGTCCTTTCCCTGATGCAGCCAGGTTGCTAGGGCTGGACAAGGCCAGGTAAATCATTTCTCAGGCCGTCATTGCCTCGGGCACAACTGTGACACGCAGCAGCAGTGAGTGTTTTGGCACACGAAGGTTGTGTGCATGGCCCCTCCCCAGCTCCACACAGATATAAACCCCGCCAACCTGCGCTCTTCATCCATACCTTTGGCATTCACCAACATGAAGACCACCATTGTTCTGCTCCTGGGCATCCTGGCCCTGTGTGCCCAGCTGCATGCAGCCCCTACAGATAGTGAGGAGAAAGGTGAGTGCTGGGGGGCTTGGGGTGGGTGCCTTGTGCTAGCTCCTGAAGCACTGCGGGGCTGATTGGGGCAGGGGTCCCCATGGAATGAGCAGGTAGGAGCAATCCCAGAGTACAGAGCCAGGCACATGCCAGGCTCCAGAGCATCCATGCACCACTGAAGTGTGGCTGTGCCAGCAGAGCCACTGAGCTTTGCACTGCAGGGACAGCATGGGCAGGGGGGCTCGGCTGTGGCAGGATGTGACAGGATGTGGCAGTGTGGCAGGAGCCCTCAGCAGGTGCACAGCTGGACCTGAGGGGCCATGCACCAGTCCATGCCCATGGTGTGGGGACCCTGTGCTGCTCACTGAGGGGCCCAGCATCTCCAGAGATGGGGTGTCCCTCTGTATCCCTGTACTTGCTATCCCTGCTCTGTGCCAGCAGCAGGAGGCTGGCTCACTGCTCGGGGGCACCTCAGTGTGCCCCTTTTAATCATTGACCACAGCAGTCAGGTGATGTGACTCCAGCACTTCCCTGCTGCCATGGAGGAGCCACGGTCACCCACGAGGCTTGGGCGCAGCCACCGTGACCAGGCTCAGTGCTGGTGAGCACAGCTCCCGAGGGATGCAGCACTTTGGGGCCTGGCTTGGGGCTGGTGACCCCCTGTGCTCAGCCAGGATCCTGCTTGCCATGGGGACAGCTGGCAGACCCCTGTGTTCCCCACAGCCATCCTCAGCCTTTGCTGAAGAAGCACCTGGCAGGGCCAGGGTGGGGACGCCAATATCCTGGATGCCATGCACTGGGGACAGGAGCCAAAGCATTCCTGTCGCCCAGAAGGTGATGTCAACTGCGTGGGCTGGAGCTGCTGGCCTCACTGCCAGCTTGCTCAGTCCCTCTCCAGCTGGCTGAGGGCAGCTTCAGCTGGATTGTCCCCTCAGCAACCAGCAGGGCACCTTGGAGCTAGGGCACAAGCAGGGCAAAACCACTGGTGCCCAGGCTGCTCCCACCAGCTCTCAGTTTCCCCTGTGCTTTTCTCCTCATCTCCTTCCATGAGCCTTCCTTTTCTTGGCTCCCATCTGCTGTCATCCAGCTGCTCTTGTGCTGGCATCCTCCCTCAGAGCCTCTCAGTGCTGGCTGCTCACTGCCAGCACCAAGGTCACCCCACGCTGGGGTCACCCCAGGCTCTGGCAGAGTTGTCACAGGGTCAGACCAGGGCAATGATGCTCAAGGACAGCACCAGCACAGGGCTAGAGCCACGTCACAGTGGGACACCAGTGACCCTGGGTGCACAGGGTGGGACTGGCAGCAGTGCTGCTGCTCTAGAGAAGCTGCTGCTGGGTCCAGGTGGGCTCTGTGCCTGTGCAGCACAGGTAGGGATGGTGCACGTCCCTCCTCTCCATCCTGGTGGTCAGTGTGCTGACCTCCATGCTGTTATCACCGCCGTCCCCCCCGGCTGACACAGCACTGTGCTCTGGCCCTGCTGCAGGGGCCACTGGGCTGCAAGATGGTTGCTTTCATTCCTGGCATCCCTGGGCCTGCTGTGGGAGCATCCCAGCCAGCCTGAGCGTGGCCAGGTCCCTGCAGCTCCTCAGCAGGTCCCCATCCGGGAGGGCACAGGGAAAACAGCTGCCTTGATGATCTCCCTGCCGCCCCGGGCCTCTGCCCGTGTGTCACCTCCCACTGCCGTCAGCGGTGACATGAGGTGCGGCAGCGGGGCAGGCGGCTGAGCGCCGGCTCCTGTTCCTGCATAAACACCCGGCAGGGAGGGGACCACAGGCAAAGGCAAACAGTTACTGATTTACTGCCACGCCGCCGTGCCACATTGTTGACTGTGGGGTTAAATTACCTGGAGACGGACCCCGGCAGAGCAGACGCCAACTCGTGACTCAGGCAGGGATCATGTCCCGGCCCCATGCACCCTTGGCCCATGCAAATTTACAAGATGCCTGGAGCTGGGGCTGCCTCCACCAGCAGCAAGAGCACATCACCAGGAACAGGGCAGGTTTCATCCTCCTGCAGGAGGATGGGTGCTGGCACAGTGGCAAACACTGATGCGAGCCAGGCAGCATACCAGGTGGGCGAGCTGGGCCCATTCAAACCATCCCCAGCTTGACATTGCCTGGGGCAGTTAAGTGTCCTGAGCCAACAGCAGCGCCATGGGAAGGGTATCCTGGACAGGCTGAAGGGACTGGGGCCGTACAGCCCCAGTACCACCATGCCCTGGAGCACTGGGAGTGCATGTCAGTGACATTCCCTGACAGCCCCTTGCACAAATGGTGATCAGATGGTCCATCTGCATCCCCAGTGCTGTGGGAGGCTGTGAGGATGGCAGGGTCCGTGGGACAGGGCTGCAGCTGAGCAGGAGCTCCCATGGCTGTGGGAACATGCAGGGCAGCCCCAGGGCAGGCACCTGCCCAAGGCACAGGGAGCCTGGAGCACCCTTCACTTGAGGAGCAAGAGCTGGAGGAGAACAGTGGCTGGAACAGGCGCAGGAGCTGGGTGAGCAGCAGCAGAGCCGAGCCACAACCCTGTGTGCACTGCTGGCTCCTCCCGGCCTCGGAGCACCTGCGACCCAGGCCAGGAGCTCCATTCAAGCTCATGCCCGTGGCCGGGGCGGTGCAGGGTGAGCTGAGCAGGGACGGGTCATGCCTCGCTCCCGGCGAGCGGTACCACTTCATCCCCAGGGCCGATCGCTGAGGGCAGGGCCATGGCGACCCAGCGGCCCGGCGGGCACAGAGCGGCGCTGCCCGCCTGGGGTCCGGCCTGCGGGGGCCGTGGCCAGGGGTGCTTGGCTGCTGTTCCTGCCCGGCGAGTTCTCAGCATGGCCGCCCAGTCTCCTCGAGGCTCCCCCTCCCTGGTCGGCAGCCAGCAGCAGCAGATACCTGATACTCGGGTTGTGCAAGCGCGAAGGGGGAGCCTGGCCCTGCCCGGCCCTTGGGAGCCACCCGGAAGGCCGAGCCCGCCGGCCCCACCTGGAGAGGAGCTTAAAGGCCGGCCGGGCGGCCACAGCGCAGCCGGTTCCTGCACCATGCCCGCGGCCCGCAGCGTCCTCATCTTGGCGGGGCTCCTGGCTCTGTGGGCAGAGCTGCCGGCAGCATCCGCCCAGAATGACACCAGTGAGTATGAGCGCATGGCCCAGCACGGCTCGTCACGGCACGCCCGGCGAGCGGCCAGCATCCCTCCCTCCCAGCCCCAGGGCAGCCGGCGTGGGGGCCGCGGCGAGCACCGGCCCGTGCCCGGCGCGGTCGGGCTCGGCAGCATCCCTGGACCCAGCCCTGGGGCCGGGGCAGCATCTCCCGGAAAGGGACGCAGCCCTCGCCCTGCCCGGCGCCGGCCGCCCCCGCCTGCCCACGGCCCCACCTTTGCCTTGCAGCCAAAGCCGGCGTGTGCCCCAGCCCGGCGACGGATGCGGTGAACTGCACGGTGGGGTGCCAGTCCGATGGCGACTGCGAGAGCACCCTCAAGTGCTGCCCGGCAGCCTGCGGCAAGGCCTGCCAGAAGCCTGACGGTAACACTGCCTCCTGCTCCTGGCCGTGCTGCCCAGAGTCGCTGCCACTGCCACCCAGCCCGTCCCAGCCAGCAGCACGGGTGCTCCAGGGCGCAGCGGTGGCCACGGGCCGGGGTGCCCGATGTGTGTTCAGCTGCAGGATTGGGGGCTGCATGGAAGCCCAGCAGGCTCGGGGCGTGCTCCTGCTGGGCCACGCTCGCACCTTCCTCCTCTCAGCGGTGCAGGGGCTGAGTGGACAGCCCTAAATGATGCTGGGGCTTGGGTGGAGGGTGGGGTCTCCGCCACTCCCCGTTGCAGCCGTTGTTGCCTGCTCAGCCTTGTGGGCAGCTGCCAGCCCAGGATGTGGGGGCACTGTTCTGTTGCTCACCACAACAGTCCTGGACAGTGACCCAAGGAGATGGGTGCAGGAGCTGGAATCCACAGGTGCAGACAGATGGATGTGACCTGGAGGCTCCAGTGCCTCCATGGCTGCCTGCAGTGCTGCCTTGGCTGCACCACAGTGGAGGGCAGCATGGTGCAGAGCCAGAGCTCAGTGCCAGTGGCAGGCAGTGGGACAGCGGGGCAGGGGCCCCACACTGCTGGGCAAAGGCTGTTTGGGGGGCCCATGATCCTGGCTGAGGCCTAGGCTGCTATGAACAAACAGCCTGGGTCATCCATGGCAGTTGTAGAGGACAGCAGGGCCAAGGCCACAGCTACATGTTGCAGCTGTGCATCCTGTGCCAGCCCTGTGTCCCTAAGAGGGAACACTGGGCACAGGGACCATTGGGGGCCACTATGCTCTGTGACCTCCCTGACATGTGCCCATCAGGTCCAGATGGCGCGGAGCACCAACAAGTGGATCTATGGGATGGGGGAAATGCTGGGTACTGTGGTGGTCCCTCCTCCATGGCAGATAGGGGCCAGGGCCATGCCCACAGCTTTGGGAGCTGCAGGGTAGGCCCTGCCCCCCATGCCAGGGCCAGCAGGTCTCAGCCATGTTCTTTTGCCTTTCAGAGAAGCCTGGCACCTGCCCACCCGTCAACCCGGGCATCCCCATGCTGGGCATCTGCTCCAACCAGTGCAAGACCGATGCCAACTGCGCTGGGATCCAGAAGTGTTGCAGGAACGGTTGTGGCAAGGTCTCCTGTGTGACACCCATCCAGTGAGGTCAGTTGGGTGCATTCCAGCCCCGGGGATCCCACAGCACCTCAGCACGGTGCCTATGCACCCATCCTGCTCACAGCCTCTGCTCCTTTGCAGGCACAGCCGCCTCCTGCCAGCCCAGCCAGAGGGAAGCTGCTGCCTGATGCCCATCCCTCATGCCCTGGCCGTGGCCCTGCACCATCCTCCCGACTTGGAGCCTTCAGCCTCAATTTTCTCCCTGGGGTTCTCTGCTCAGGGCAAGACCCCTGCACTCTCACCAATAAAGCAGCTTCTCCCTTACACGCTGTGGTTGCCTCTCCATCCCACACCATGGCCACCTCTTTGTTCATGCTGTGGCCACCTCCCCATCACAAGCCATGGCTGCCTCTCCATCCCATGCCAGGCATGCCTGGAAGGGCTTCACACAGGCAGCAGCATTGACTGACTCTGTCATGCCTCCAAGGGTCTGTGCCCTGCCCGGGGCTGTCCCATGGGTCCATGGCCCCAGCTGTCCCTGCACACTGGCTCCTCCACCTTGGGTCCTCCACCACGCTCAGAGCACTGTCAAGGTGCAGCTGTGTCCGTGTCCCATCAGAGCAGAGGTGCTCCTGCAGTGGCCAGGGGACAAACAGGCTGCAGTGTGTGCTCGTACATGAGCATCACCCAGACTCCTCCTTATCTCTGCCCTCCCAGCGTGGCCATGGCACCTTGCCCACAGCAGAAGCCTGAAGGAGCTTTAGGCAGTAGAAGCCACATGCCACAGTCCCATGCCTGCCCCTGTCACATCCCTCCCCACCTGCTCAAATCTGGGGGGGTCCTGTTCCTGTCCTGCTTTCCCCTGACACTTCCTGCTCTCCATGGGTCTCCAGGGGCCCTGTTTCTTCCATACCTGCCTGGTCCTGCTCCCAGCCCCTGGGATCAGAGCATGTCCCTCCTGCCTGGGAGGGGCTGGCACCCCCAAAGCCCCTGCCCTTGGCAGAGCCATCCCCTGGGACTGAGTGAGCCCCACACCTTGCCCAGCACTGCCCAGGGTCTGGTGCTTGTTCCCCCTCTCTGTGGGGCAGGTGCAGGCTGTGCCAGCACCACAGCTCCACAGCAGCTCTGCCTGCTCCATGTGGGCCAGGAGGCATCCAGTGGACACTGAAGATTGGGACAGGACACTGCTCCTGTGTCCACCCATGCTGTCAATGGTGTGGCTCTGGGAGTGCTGCTCAGCCCTTGGCACAGCTGCTCACAGGTCACCAGTGACCTGGAAAGGGAGCTGCAGATGTGTCAGCCATGGGCCACGAGCCCAGCACTGCCCCAGGAGTCTCCCCCAAGCTGAATTGTTCATGCCCAGCACTCCCACAGTCCTGGAACTGTGCTGCCATGAGAAGGAGCAGCTTGGCTTGGCCAGCCCCCACTCCAGCAGGGTTTAAATCCCAGCCCATTGCCCAGAAGCACATTGACTGCAGAGCAATGCTGGGCCACCCCACCCTTCTGGTGCTCCTGGCACTGCTCACCCTGGCCCAGCAGCACAGCCCCAGGGTCCAGGGCGCTGCCCTCGCCCTCCCTGCATCCCCACACGGGGCCCTGCAGGGACACTGGACCCCCACTGCCCCCCCTGCCCCCCCCAAAGTGGGTGAGTGCCCGGCGGGGGCGAGCGGAGCCCCCTGGCCCCCCAGCCTGTACTGCCTCTCCGACCATGGCTGCCCTGGTGCTGAGAAGTGCTGCCAGAGCGGGAAGGTCTGGACCTGCCTCCTGCCCACCACAGGTACTGCTGCTCACTCTAAGGGATGCCAGCACAAGGGTCGGGCAATGGGTGGGATGTGGGCTGGTGCCTGTCTCGGTGCCCCTGGAGCAAGCCCTGCTCCCTGGGACATGGCTGCACGGAGCATTTCCCTCTGCAGAGAGCCCAGGATACTGCCCCCGTGCTGGGAGTGCCATCGGGCCCAGCTGTGGGACAAGATGTCACAACGACACCTCATGCCAGTCAGGGGAGAAGTGCTGCCCCCGCGGCTGCTGCACCCGCTGCGTGCTGGCTGAGCCAGGTGAGGTGTCCTGAAGATCCCCGTGCCAGGCTGAGGATGCCCTGGGGCAGCCCCAAGGGTCTGCAGCCCCCATTGCACTGGAGGGGGGTCGTGGGCACTGGGGGCAGGCTGGCTGCATGCCAAACCCTGAGCCTTCCCTCCAGCCAAACCTGGGCTCTGCCCACGGAAGCGTGCCCAGAGCAGAGCTGCTGCCTGCCCCAACCGCTGCACCGATGACCGGGACTGCCCTGGGGAGCACAAGTGCTGCTTCTCTGGCTGTGGGCTGGCCTGCACCCCTCCAGACACAGGTACAGCCCTGCCAGCCCTCTCAGATCCCCACGTCCAGCCCACCACTGCACTGGTGTTTGCCCAGCTGCCCCTGGCAAAGCCCAGCGTGTGCCCGGCCCTATTGTGGACAAGGCACAGCGGCTGTGCCTGGCCAGGTGTGCAGCTGGTGGCACCCATCCAGGCCCCAGGGAGTGTGTGCCACTGGCTGCAGCTCCCAGTGCCACACGCCTGCCCTGGGCACAGCCCCAGCCCTCAGAGCTGGCCCTTGGGTGCTGTGGGAAGGGATCCCCATGCCCAGCTCCTCTGTGATGGGTGGGAGATGGCTCTGAGTGTGTGAAAGGCTGAACCCCCTCCTGAGCCTCCCTCCTGCACCCTCTCAGACTGCAGCCAGAGCAAGGGTTGTCCTTCACCACTCCAGCTACCAGCTGGCATCCCATACTGAGCTGTGACTGGTCTCACTGGGTCAGACTGGTATGGTGTGAGGCTGGTGACTGAGGTCATCGTGGTGCTTGGGGAAGGCAGATGGAGGACAGGGACAGGATGGAGACTGAGGCTGTGCCAGGAGCGGGACTGGGGACAGAATCCAGCACAGCTGCACTCTTCCCTGTCACCAGGGAGCCACCATGCCACAGCAAAGCCTGGTGTGTGCCCCATGGTGCTGCGGGGCTCCTTGGGGCCCTGCCTGGAGCTGTGTGACACTGACAGTGACTGCACTGGGGACAGCAAGTGCTGCACCACTGGCTGTGGCCACATCTGCAAACCACCCACCAAGGGTAAGCCACCAGCACCCTGTGGGGATGAGACCCCTGTGCCCCCTCCCTACCTGTCACCGTGACCCTCGGGGGGCAATGGGGACTGAGCTGCTCTCAATGGGACATGAGCTCAGTGAGGAGCTCACCGCTGCAGGAAGGGCAGCTCCCCCACCCTAGAGGGGTGCTCTGAGCCCCTCACTCCTTTCTCTCTCCACATGCATGGCCAGGTCTCTGTTCCCCTGCAGCAGAGGGTGATCAGGCAGCCAAGTGCCTCCTCCTGTGCCTGCAGGACAAGGACTGTCCCCCTGTCCCCCCTGCTGCCTGCAGGGCTGCAGCTGGGTCTGCATCCGCCCACTGTGGGGTACAGTCCCCTCCAGCCTGGAGGGGACAGAGGGAGCCAGGGTGGGAGCACCACAGGGCCCCCATCCCTCAGAGAAGGAGCACTGAGGCATCCTCACTGACCACCTCATTTCCCTCCTCCAGGTACAGCATAGCCATGGCCAGGAAGGGCTGCACCAGGAGCTGCCATTTCAGGATCATCCTCCACCCCACTGCCATTGCACCCATGGGCTGAGCAGAGGTGCACCCCACACCTCTCCCTGTGCTGGACCCTTTTCTCTGGCAGGATGGCACCAGCAGTGACTCCAATGCTTCTGGTCATGGTCCCTGGCACCCCCAGCTGGGACATTAAGGGCTGAATGCTGCCTGCACTACCCATGGCCAGCAATCCTAGCAACCCTGCATGAGGCAAAACCCTGCACCCACAATGGCCCCACAGCACTGAGACACAATAAACCATCCCACAGGCACCTCTGCTCTGGGTCACCATCCCTGTTCTGTGCTCTGGCTCCCAGAGGGGCTGGCAGCCTGGGCTGCATGCTGGCAGGGAGGTGCAGGCAGCCATCCCTGCACACAGGCACTGCCTGAGGGCAGGGAGAGGGTCCCAGGTCCATGCAGGTGACTTCCAGGCATGATCATTCCATGGTAACCATCCTGCTGGGCCTGGGGGCTGCATAATGTCCCCTCAGCAGTCATGGACTGGAAAACCAGTTCCCTCAGATTCCGTGTGCCGAGGAAAGGCTTATTTGCATCCCAGAGTGTCAAAACCTGGTGGGAAAAGCAGTCATGGGTCAGGCCAGATGGAGCACCCAGACAAGGACGGGGACAGGGAGCATCACCCGTGTGCCAGGGGCCACGGCAGGACCTGCTTGCTCATGGTGCTGGGTGCCAAGCAGTCCCTGCATGGAAGCTGCCCTTGGCTGAGCAGCAGCACCGTGGCAGCAGAGCTGTTAGAACCCCTCATGCTGCTCCCACCGCCATGCCAGGACCAAGCCATGGGGTCTATCCACAGCCCCCGCTCCAGGGAGCAGAGGGGTGAGTGGGGCTGGAAAGAAACCAGAGAGGGAGTGACAGCCAGCTCCAGCAAGGATGGGGCGGTGCAACATGAGGGGCAGAAGTGCCTGACCCCATCTGGCCTTCCCAGCCCCACAGGTCACCATGACCCCAAAGCAGGGCTTGGGCAGAGATAAGCGGGGTGGCTGGCAGGGCGCCGGTGGGTTCTGGGAACTGCCCCTCCTCCTGCCCCTCCTGCCCACAGCACAGCCAGCTGCCACAGCAGGCAGCTCAGCTTCTGCTGCCCTGCCACTCCAGGCACCCTGACACAGAGCCCAGCTCAGCTCCAGACATGCACAACATCCCCAGCAGCACCATGAGCACAGGAGTTTGCCTCCTCTTGGGCCTCCTCATCCTCAGGGCAGAGCCGAGTGTAACACCAGAGAAGGGTGGTGAGTACCAGGAGTCAAACCCAGCAGCTGCCAGGCACAGGCAGCCCCTGGGAGCAGCTCCTTGCATTCTGGCCCCCGTGTCCCTGCTGTGCCCCCTCTGGGACCATGTCCCAGCTGGCTGCAGCCCCTGCACCGCAGCCCCGCTGCCTGAGGGGGTGCAGGTCTGCATGCCCTCAGCCCCGTGGGCACCCTCTGCACCCCACGGGTGCAGCAACCATCAGCTCCCAGCGGTGCCACGTTCAGTAGGGTCTCTGCTGCATCCTGGGCATAGACCCCTGCTGCCACCCCCCTGCCATGGGACAGTGCCCAGGGCGGTGGTGCCAGCTGTGGCGTGGCTCTGCCCACACCAGGGCACGGCTGGTGCCCCTTTGTTTGGAGCAGCAGCTGCTGTTTGCAGTGAAACTCCACAGCGTCTGTTTGCAGCCCAAACACCCGGACAGGCTGCTGGCAGAGGCGGCTCCGCCACAGCCCCGGCTGGCAGCAGGAGCCGGGCACAGGTGCCAGCTGGAGCTCACCTGTACCAGAGGCAGGGCTGCCCCAGGTTTCCCAACATGGCCAAGAGGAGCACAGGGTGCCAAGAGGAGGAGGAGGAGAAGGAAGAGGAGGAGACACAGCAGTGAGGAGCGTGCTGCTTGCAGTGGGGATGCCTGCGGCAGCAGGACGCTCAGGAATAGATCCTGACCTCCAGCTGGTTCACCCTGACAGGGCCAGTGACACTCCTCGTGGCACTTGTGAGGGCACACACGGGCCGTGTCACCCCGCAGCATGACATGCCATGCTACACTGTGCCACACTGTGCTGTGCTGTGCCATGCAGGTCTGGGTGTGGGGATCCAGCAGCCCCCGGGCTGCAGTCCCGTTCCCTGCAGAGAGAGAGACACATCCTGCTTCCCCAGTGATGGAGGAGGAGGGGCTCTGGCACTGCCCTGACATTGCCATCCCACCGCAGGGGACTCCCAGAAACCGGGGCAGTGTCCTCGGGACTTCATGCGCTGCTTGCGCCTGGAGCCCCCACTCTGCGCCAACCACTCCAGCTGCCCCGCTGGGCTCAAGTGCTGCCTCTGGGAGTGCCGGCTCCGCTGCATCCCCCCGGCAGAAGGTACGGCACCGTGCTGGCACACCTCTGTCCCGGGGCAGCTGGCACCCCTCTCCCTGTGCGTTATGGAGCAGCCCCTGTGCGCTGCTAGAGCCTCCTGAGCGCCGCTGGGATGTGTGGATGGGAGGCCCAGGGGTCTGGCAGGGGCAGGGTTCCTGGCGCTGCCCTAGGACCCTGCGGTGCCCCCTCACCTCTCGGCCCCTCGGTGCTGCAGAGAAGCCCGGTGCCTGCCCGGCAGCGGCCCCCGAGGGGCTCATCGCCCCCTGCTCCTTCCCCTGCCTGGAGGACAAGGACTGCCTGGGAGCGCAGAAGTGCTGCCCGCTGGGCTGTGGCTCTGCCTGCCTGGAGCCGGAGCAGGGTAAGGACCCGGTGGGGACGGCGGGGAGCCCCGGCTCACCCCAGGGACCCTGTGTGCCGTGGCTGTCTCCCTGACGGCCTGGCCCCTGGGGCAGCACAGGCAGGGTGCCAGTGGGGGATGCTGAATCGTCACACTCCTTCTGCCCTGCCAGACCAGCCCAAGCTCAGCGAGGGCCCCACGGTGCAGCCAGGATCGTTCCGGGAGCGGTGCCGAGGTGACAGCGACTGCCCCGGCGCGCAGAAATGCTGCAACAGCAGCTGCGGCCAGCAGTGCCCGCCGAGAGTGCCGGCCGGTGAGGCGGGACGGGACAGCACGGGACAGCTCGGGACAGCATGGGACAGCATGGGACAGCACGGGACAGCACGGGACAGCACGGGACAGCACGGGACAGCATGGGACAGGATGGCAGCGAGGGTGGGGACACGGCTCACAGACCGGGAATGACGCTGTGGGTCTGCAGCCACCGTGGCACAGAGCTGTGGCACAAACGGGACCCCTCAGCCCATGCCTGCCAGGGTGGGCTCTGCCAGGTCTGGGGTGGGGACACGCTGCACAGCCCCCGGGTGGGCACTGGAGTGGGGAGGGAAGGGGACAGTGCAACCAACCTCTGGTGAGGCCACCATCGTGCTCTCATCCTGCTCCATGGTGCAGAGGACACCAGCCCTGCCCCAGTGACTCAAAGGCCACTGCAGCACCAGTGGGGATGCGTCAAGGACGAGGACTGTCCCCCGTTCTACATGTGCTGTCACCAGCTGTGCGCCAGGCACTGTGGGGCAAACAGCCCAGGTGAGGGGGCTGCGAGCCGCCCCAAAGGCTCCACAGCCCCACGCGCCCTGGTCCCCACGGCTGTGTCTCCAAGCAGTGACACTGCAGCCACCCCGCTCCACGCCTGCAGGGAAGGACGGATTCTGCCCGGTCCGTGCCGGGCTGTTCCCCAGTTACGACTGCAGAGCCTGGTGCCGGCACGATGGCGAGTGCCCCCGAGAGGAGAAGTGCTGCCTCCGTGGCTGCGACTCCGTGTGCCTGCCCCCATCCCCAGGTGCCACATACGGGCAGGGTGTCCCCCAGCTCCAGGGACTGTGACACTGGGTGGGGAACACCCGCTGTTGCTGCTTGCACTCCCAGCCCCGCTGCCTCCTGCCCGCAGAGAAACCAGGCATCTGCCCGCTGGCTGACGAGGCTCCGCTGGCCCCGTGTGGCACCGCCTGCACCAAGGACTGGCAGTGCCCGGGCGCTCAGAAATGCTGCAGCAGCAGCAGATGCGGCTCCGTGTGCTCAGCCCCCGAACCAGGTGAGGAGACGGTCACTAAAGCAGTGATGCCACCGGGAATGGTGGGATCAGAGCTCCTGGGTGCAGGATGTGGGACGGCGCTGCCACAGGGCAGGCACTCAGATCCCCGGGCCGGGACACCCCGAGGCACAAAAGGAGGTGCCTGGAATACAGAGCGGTCCCTCCTCCTGCTGTCTCTTCCTGCCCCTCTCAGAAAAACCAGGTGAGTGCCCAAAGGTGAGGCCACAACACGCACAGAAGCCGTGCACGGAGACGGACTCCTGCAGCCACGACAGGGACTGCTCCCGGCAGGAGAAATGCTGCTTCTCGGGCTGCGCCATGCGCTGCACCCGCCCTGCCCAAGGTGAGCACGGGGGGAAGAGATGTGACAGCGGGGCTGGGACCCCCGCCCTGGGGCTGGGACCTCTGCCCTGGGGCTGGGACCTCTGCCCTGGGGCTGGGACCCTCGCCCTGGGGCTGGGACCCCCGCCCTGGGGCTGGGACCTCTGCCCTGGGGCTGGGACCCCCGCCCTGGGGCTGGGACCCTCGTCCTGGGGCTGGGACCTCTGCCCTGGGGCTGGGACCCTCGCCCTGGGGCTGGGACCCCCGCCCTGGGGCTGGGACCTCTGCCCTGGTGCTGGGACCCCCGCCCTCACCCGCGCCCCCTCGTCGGGCAGAGCACCCCGGGCAGTGCCCGCGGGCAGGGCCGTGCTGGGAGCTGCGGCGCGGGCGGCAGTGCCTGGATGACAGCGTCTGCCGGCGCGGGGAGAAGTGCTGTGACACCGGCTGCGGCAGCGAGTGCGTGGCCGTGCCCACAGGTAGAAGGCACAGCCTGTTCGGGGGAGCTGGGCACAGCCCCTCAAGGCCAGCCAGGTGACAGCACGGTGGTGGCCCTGCAGACAGCGGGGACAAAGCTGATGGCCGGTGTGTGGAGGAGTGCCAGGCTGATTCACAGTGTCCCCGGGGGCAGCGGTGCACCAGCATCGGCTGTGGCCACGTCTGCATGGACATCCCTGGAGGTGAGAACCAGCCGGGCCCTCCAGGAGACGTGTGTGGCTGCCCTGGAGTGCCCCGTGGTGAGGTGGCCCCGGCCAGATGCGCCCCAGCTGTGATTACCTTGCAGGCAGAGTGGGAGTGTGCCCCATCCCCAGGCAGGGGGGCACATGCCTGGACCTGTGTGACTTCGACGAGCAGTGTCCCTGGGGCCACAAGTGCTGCAGTAACGGCTGTGGCCACGTCTGCACACCAGCCTCTCTGCAAGGTCAGCCCCTCACACCGCCCAGCCCAGCAGGGACAGAGCCCAGGTCCCCTTGGCAGCCCCCCAGGGCATCCTGGCCCTTTATCCCCAATGATGACCCCTCACCACAACCACACTGGAACCCTGAGCTGGCTCTGCCAAGGCAGCTGTACCTGTGGGGGTCTCACACCCTCCACAGATATGATCTGCCCCATCCTTCTTTCCATGCCTCCCCCTCTTTCTGTGTGAGTGATGAGCACACACAGCCTCAGCTTAGTCACCAGGTGACCATGCTGCCCTGCCCACAGAGCAGGACACTGTGCCTGTGCCCCAGCCCAGTGCTGAGCGCTGCTCGGACGAGTGTGAGGCCGACTCTCAGTGTCCCTGGGGACAGAGGTGCACCCGCACCTCCTGCGGCCGTGTCTGCATGGACGCTCCTGGAGGTGAGGCACAGCAGCCCCAGGGCTGCCCCAGCACACGTGGGGTCTCTCAGCCAGGGGGTCCATGGCAGGGTGCTGTGCCCTGCAGGCAGAGCTGGAGCGTGCCCCGTGCCTGGGGGCGGTGGGACCTGCCTGGACCTGTGCAGCCTGGATGAGGAATGTCCCTGGGGCCACAAGTGCTGCAGCAACGGCTGCGGCCACGCCTGCATGCGGGTGTCTGGTGGTAAGGAGGCCTGTGGCCACCACAGACCCCCAGGGCTAACAGCAGGTCATGCAGGGTGCCAGCTCACCTGTATGAAGGGCACAGCCCTTGGTGTGCTCCCAGCTCAGCATCACTGTGAGGCCCGTTCCCACTGCTGCCCCAGCAGATGCATTTGCAGGGCGAGGGGATCTGAAGTGATGCAGAGTGGGATGGAGCTCTCATGGAGCTGGCCAGCATGGCTGCAATCGTGGCCACTGGTCCCTCACTCCTGCAGTCTCTTTGCTCCCTAAAAGCACATCCTCCTTTTTCAGATGCTGTGTGATGGGAGAGCAGCTCCTCTGCAGCAGCAAGTTAGGGGACATGGGACAGTCATGAGCCCCAGCTGTCCTGTCCCCTCCCCACCACCTCCAGCAATAAAGTGTGTGCTTGATTTTCCCCAGCTGCACCACGTGGTCCTGGAGTGGCCTTGAAATCACCTGAGGCCTCCAGGGCCAGGAGGTTCAGCCAGAGTTGGTGCCACAGGACCAGTGAAGCAGTGCAGGGTCAGGGCAGGGTGGGGACAGGCACCACCCTAGGTGTCCATCAAGGCAGGAGCTGTTCCTCCTCTGTCATTCAGTGGCTCCAGCTCCCAGTCAGGTCATGTTGGCAGCTGGAAGGCAGGGCTGGGCTGGGAGCCCGTCCGTGGCAATGGGAGCTGCAGGGTGGTGGCTGGGTGAGCCCTGCCGTGCCATGCTGCTGGAGGCACCCACCACCCCGTGCCCATGAGGGAGGAGTGCCCAGAGGGACGGGCACTGTCTGCTCCTGCCAGCACAGGCAGGAAGGACCAGACCCAGACGTGCTCATCCAGGGACCCGTCCGTGTATTGTCACAGTCCAAGGGGAGGGACAGGCTCCTCGGCTCAGGCACCAGGCATAGGAGGGGGCATCCGTGCTGGAATGGGCACATGTCCCTATCTTTAGGCCAGTGAGCCTCCCAGGCAAGCCACAGCCCCCAGCATGGCCACCCAGGCCCACAGCCCTCATTGCCACCAGGTTTCCCTGTAGGGTCAGGGATGTGGCCACCAGCAGCAGCTTCCCCCAGGCAGGGGCTGTGCAGAAGCCACCACTTCCCAGCACTGCCAGGCACCTGGAACTGAGAGCTGGGGCATCAGGAGAGGGGCCAGGAGCAGCTGTGGCCCATGGCCCACAGCACAGTGCTAGTTACTGACATGGGAGCAGGCCTGGAAGCACTCGCCCTTGGTCTCAAAGTTGTTCCTGTTGCCGCCGCAGCCGCCGTAGATGAACTCCTCACACTGCTGGCTGGAGGCGTTGAAGAAGAAGCGGCGGAACAGAGCCTTGCAGTTCCCACACACTGAGGGCAGGTAGCAGAAGTCTGCAGGATCCAAAGGGGACAGGCTGAGCCAGGGCAGGGGGGACACTCAGTGTTCTCACACCCTCAGACAGCCCTGCACAGTTCTGGTTCCCTTTCACTGCCATACCCTTCGTGCCCAGAGCACACGGCTCTGCACACACCTGCCCCCAGCCCCACACACCAGCAGATTCCCCAAAGCACAGTGTGGTGACCCCCAGGGTCTGCAAGACACATCAAGAACTCAGGAACACCCCAGAGACATCAAGAGCTCAGGAATACCCCAGGGACTTCCCTTCCCAGTTTGCTACCCCATGTCAGCCAACACCCCTCCTGTCACCCACCCCAGGAATGCCACGCTGCCACTCCAGAGCCCCACCACCACCGAGTCCTCACCCAGCACTGGCTCCTGGCATGTGTGGCCACACTTGCTGGGACAGCACTTGGTGACTCCGTGGCAGTCGGCATCGCTGGTGCAGCGCGAGCAGGAGGCGCCCGTGTGGCAGGAGCCACAGTCCTTGTCCAGCAGGTACTCCACCTCTGCGATGTGGTAGCAGTAGCCAGGCTTTGCTGCAGGACACGGTGGCCAGGAGGCTGCTGAGAGGCACCCAGCAGGGGCCACAGCAGCCCCCCAGTACCCCAGGCTCCCACAGTCCCCCCCTTGTAGGCACCTAGCAGCAGATGGGGCAGTGGGCAGCACTGGGCAGCAGTGGCACCCCAAAATACCCCCATTCCCAGGCCATGACCCAGCCACACTCACCCATGCCCAGCTCCTCTCGTCCCGTTGTGTGCGGGGCTGGGCTGGACCGCCTGGCCAGGGGGAGCAGGGCAGCCAGGAGGAGAAGGCAGCCAGGTGGCAGCTCCATGGTGCCCTGGATGGCCGGGTCTGGCCCCGGGTGTGGTGGGCTGGGATTTAAGGTGTGCAGGAGGGGCGGAGGGAGCAGGGCTGGTGCCTAAACCAAACTCATACCTGCCATGCAGGTAACGAGCCACACCTGGGCAGGGCCTGCTCTCCCTGGTGGCATCCTGGCCACAGCCCTGGAGCTGGGGGGACCGGTAGGACAGGACAGCTGTCCCGGCACAGCCCTCAGGGAGCCCAGCTGGGTGGCAGCAGCACAGCCAGGCTGGGCTGGGGACAGCACCAGCAGCTGCCACAGCTTCCTGGGGACAAGCTTGTCTTGGGGAAGGTTGGCACTGGCCTCTCCATTGCCAGGGATGATGACAGTGCCATGCCAGGGCATGGAAAGCTGCCAGCTCTGGGGCAGCCACCAGCCAGGGAAGGGCTGGGGCACAGCACGCTGCAGCACTGCTCTCCCTGTGCTCCCTGTGATGCAGGTCCTGGGGAAAGGCTGTGCCAGAGGTGAATCCCTCATGGCTTTCCCCCATGCTCCTCATGTCTGACAGAGAGCATCCCGGACAGGACGGGCCACGCTCAGGGCTGAGCCTGTGGGCACCACCACACCGTGGCTGTGGAAGGCAGGTCCCGCTGATGCTCCCATCCATCCCCATCCTTTGTCCCTTTGTCACCTCCTTCACCACCCTCTCTCGGTTTGGGGCTGTCCCTTCACCCGCCCCCTCCCGCGGCACGGCAGAGCGGGGCCGTGCCCTGTGCCCTGTGCCCTGTGCCCTGTGCCCTGTGCCCTGTGCAGGTCCCTGCTCCTGGCAGCAGGGCGGGGGTCCGGGGGCTCCGTCGTGCCTTGGTGCCCCCCGGAGCTGGGACACGGCTCCCAGCCGGCCCCGGGCACTGAGCTGGGAGGCACCGCCGGTACCCGCGGGTGGGCGTGGGGTGAAACCTGCCAAAGGAGGCAGAAACACATTAAGATGTTCCCATTCAGCAAGAATAATTGTTATCCTAATTACCGCCGTAATTATCGTCCCAAGGGGGAAGCGGAGGGCGAGGAAAGCTCCGTGGGGAGGGGCCAGGAGAGCCGGAGTCGGGTGGGGTTGGGAGGGCGGTGCCGCCCCCCGCCCACCCCCCGCCGCAGCTTTTCCTGCCCGTCCTGAGAAGCCCCGGGATGAGGTCGTGGCCGTGTCCCCGGTCGGGACACGGTGACGTGGCCTGTCCTGAGCAGGGCTGGGAGCAAAGCCGGAGGGACGTGCCGGGGGTGCAGAGTCAGGGTGGGCAGTGGGAAAGACCCCCCTGCACAGGGACTTGGCAGCGCCAAAATCCACCGGGAGTGAATTTCCCTGCTGCTCCCCCGGGGAATCGCAGCAGCCGGGTGACCATGGACGAACGGATTGGGAGTTCCCGAGCAGCCCCGCCGGTCCCTGCACCGGCAGTAACAGCATGGCCAGGCTGGAGGGATGGATCCACACCACGGTGCATTCAGGGACGGTGCCAGAGATGAGGGGGGGCTGCTCTCAGGTAGATGCTGAGGTTTCACATGACAGAGAACCACTCCTAGAGGAGGACCTGCCGTACCCCCTTGTCCTGCCCTGACACAGGGTAAGCGATGGGTGCAGAGCCGCCTGCCAGGCCTCCTCCATGGGAAAGCAGTGACGGGGTACCCCGGGAACACCCAGGAATGCGGCATCTGCCTGGAATGCGGCACCCAGCAGGGACAGCGACAGGGACAGGGACAGCGACAGGGACAGCGACAGGGACAGGGACAGGGACAGGGACAGGGACAGAGGCAGCCTGTGCCATGGGGATGATGTTGCTGCCAGGCAGGAGCGGAGCCGAGGGGCTGAGCAGGAGCACAGGGAGCGTGGGCTGCACACACACACACACGTGTCCACAGCTGGCTGCCACGTGTGCACACGCACTCACACACGTGCAGAGTGAGCCCTCCTGCCTCTCCCAGGGCCGGGCACTCCCGGAAGGAAAAGCTCTGTCAGGGAAAGCCCCGGCAGCTCCGGTGCCGTCCTTGCCACACCTCGCAGTGTCCATGGAAAGGGCAGGGGCAGCTGAGCCCCGTGTGACGGGAATGTGAGCCCCCAGACCCGCTGCTGCAGCCCTGCAGTGCCCAGCCCTGTCCCCAGCAGCAGCAGGGCCCGGTGTCCCTGGAGCTCTCCTGTCCCCAGGTGTTGGGCCAGATGGGCAGCGCCTGGCCGGGAGATGCAGGGCTCAGGGGCCGCTGGCAGCGGGGGGCTGTGGACCGTGTCCGGTCACAGGACGTCCCTCGGGAACCAGCGATTGTTCCCGAGGCAGAACAATGCCCGGAGAGCTGCCAGGGCACCACGGGCTGCTCCACAGCGCCGGCCCGGGGAGCTCCTGCACTGTTTCAGCAGGCCGGCCCCGAGCAGGGTCCCCCGGCCCTTGGCTGCTGCCTGTCCCCTCCCTGTCCCCTGCAGCCGGGGATGGCACTGCCTGCTCTCGCCCTGTGGCACAGCACGGCTCACCTGGGGCTGCACGGGGCCCAGCACCGCCAGCAGCACCTTCCTGCCTCCCCAGGCTCGTCCAGCCCAGCTGCCCGCGGGAGGGACGGAGGGAGGGGACGGGAGGGTTCACGCTCGGATGGAGCGTGTCAGGTGCTGGGGCATGGGCCAGGTCATGGGCACCAACCTTGTGCCCCAGGAGGATTTAAAGCCCTGCCTGTGCCCAGGGAGGCAGCCCCCACGCTGCCCATCCACGCCATGAGGCTGCTGTCCCTGCTCCTGCTCCTGGGGCTCTGCTGCCTCTGGGCCCGGCTGCTCTCCCCAGGTGAGTCTGGGTGGGCACAGGGGGGCACAGGTGGATGTGGGACCCTGTGGAACAGTGCTGCAGGAGGGTGTGCAGCCATGGGCACAGAGACCACTGGGACCATGGCTGGGAGTACAGCATCCCACCTGTGCTGTCTCCCCTATATCTTTGCATGCTGCAGAAACTATCACAAACCCCCCACAGCTCCCTGGGAGAGCTGTCTGGGGTCTCTGGAGCCCTCACCCCCAGGGTCCCACTGTGGGGCTGTCAGATGTGCTCAGTCATGCTACAGAGGGAGGGCCTGACATGGATTTCTGTCTTTCCCAGAATTCACCTAGCCCCCACCTGGATCTGGACCTGGACCAAGGACCCAGTCTGTGCACACCAGACAGCCAGACAACAGCTGGACAGCCAGCCATGGAGGGCTCCATCAGCTGCTGGATGATCACCCAGCCTCCCAATCCCACCTCAGCACCCTCAGCTCTGTGCTTGCCATAGGGGTCTCTGTGCCCCCCACCCCCAGTAAACCCAGTCTGTGATGAACAATGTCTGGCTCCTGCTGCATCTGTCTCCTGGTGAGCCCCCAGCAGCTCCTGAGAGACCTTCAGTCCCTGTGGGAGGGATGGGGTCCCTGCTCAGGCTTTGGGAGGATGCTTGGGGAGCCTCAGGGAGCCACAGACCCCATGGGGAGGTTTGCTCTGCTCCAGAGATGCTCTGTGGGTCCTGGGTGGGAGCGTGCCTGGGGCTGTCTCTGGGGGTCTCCCACAGGGAACAGAAGCATTTTGGTGTCTAGAGGGCCCTGCTGAGCCCACCCTGGGCAGGAGCAGCACCAGAGGGTCCCTGGGCAGGGCTGGGGCAGCCACAGTGACCTGGCCGTGCCAGGCACTGACCAAGGACAGCTTGTCACACCCAGCCAGTGGCCACTGTGTGGGGTTTATTAGGAAGGAAAAGGTTCAGCCCGAAACACCACTGGTGCCCAGGACCAGCCCTGGTAGAGTGAGGCAGAGGCCCCTGCACCCACACTCTGTGGGCTCTCCTCACCTCACATGTTCCTTGTAACCTTCTGGCATCAGTCACCAAGTGTAATCACTGTCACCAGCACCATCACTGTAACCATCATCATCATCAGTGTTAAAGAAAGTTCTGACACCAGACTCTGAACTCTATCTGATATATTTATTGGTACAGATCAATCATGAAATCTGGTAGCTTGATCTGCAGCCTCAAAAGGAGAACCCCAAACAATGAAATCTCTGGGCAATTATACCCTTAGAGTGTAAACTCCCCATCCCTCACATGACAGTCCAGATCGAGAGTCTTGTTGGGCTCTGGGGTCTTCTCATTCTTCATTGTTTCACTGTTTTGTTACCCAGTGGCCTCCACGGGCTCATTTTCACACCCTCTGAGCTCAGTGTTGGTGGGGATTTCACTCAGATCTCTGGTCCATGTTACAATATGGTGGTTACAGTTCACACACCATGATCTATGAGCTGCCCACTCCAGCTATTCATTTTTAAGTAACATTTAAGCTACAGCTTCGTCTATTCTAGAATTAATGTTGAGATTGTCAGCCCTGGGTTTCAGTACTCTCTCTCTTTTACCTGCACAACACACCCACTATGGTTCAGATAAAGTTCAACTTGCACCTTACAGGTCCAGCTCCTGATATCAAAAAAGCACTCAGCTACTTTCAAATAATAGAAAATTTTCAGCAGTCACGACCACCACAGCCATCATTGCCATCATCTGCCTCCCTGTCAGATCCAGGATTCTTTCCCTCCTCAGGCTTCTCTGGCTTCTCCCCCAGCACAGATCTCTCCCACCAGCCCCCAGCTCCTCTCCAGTCTCCAGCTTTGCTACAGCCTTTAGTTTTTCCCTAGCCACAGTCTTCCCTCACATTCTGGGGATTCTTTCCCTTAATTTGGTTTCTTGCCAGGGGAATTACTATAAACAATCAGCAAATGTTTACACTCCAGTGGGAGTTTGTTAAAGGTATATTGTCCCTTCTCAAGGAAATGCCAATTTTTTTCTCCTCTAATAAGGGGGCTACAAAGGACACATATTTCATATCCAGTGCTGCCATCCAGGGGTGTGTGGCTGCAGAAATCCCACTCCGTGCTGCAGCAGGAGCTGGGTATTGTGGAACATTAGTGATTGTTGAATCAGGGAGTGCAGGAGCTGCACAGAGCACAAACTGCAGCCTCCTGAATTCAGGGTAGGGCTGGCATTTGAGCTGCTGGGTGATACCCTTCAGGACGGCAGACACCAGGTTTGGCCTTTCAGAACACCAAAACCCAAATGTTTCACTGTGATCTCTAAGAGCACAGCAAGTGGCTGACGTGCACTTGGTGCCAACACGCGCTCTTGCCCAGGGGCTGTGAATTACCCTGGGTGGTTTGGCTTTTGGCACTTGTTCTGCTTACTCCAGCAACTTTAACTCTTTGCTGACCAGGCTGAACACCCAACAACATTCTCTTAAAATTGAATCTCGTGCTCCCATGTCTGTTAAAAATTGCATTAATTTTTGTCCAATAGCATCAGAATGTCTGGACCATTATTGTGTCTGCCTTGATAGGATTTCAATTGCCAGATTTCAGTCTGGCCTGGCTTACAGCCATAGGGCTCTTGCAGATCAGTCATCTAAATCAAATCAAATGGGGCTGGTTTGGAGTATAATTTCCCACTCTATCCTAAGGTGCACTGGTTTCTTCTGTTTCTCTAATGAGTCTGGTTTCATATTCAGGGGGATTTGAAGGAAACAAAGAACAATCTTCTCCAGGTTCACTATGGTCAGGGCTACCCCAAATGTTTCCAATCTCATTCTTCATGGGATAAAAGTTAGTTTTCTAATCTATACAATATGAGAGGATGGGGAGTCCACATAAATATAACTTCAGTCTTTTCTTCTGACTTTTATTTTTTTCCTTTTCTTCCTGTAGCTTTTCTTCCTGTTTATGCAGCTTCTCAATTTTCAAAGACAATAATACAGCTTCTTTGCAACCTTCTATTTCTCTCTCAGATCTTATTTCTCTCTGCTATAGTTTTTCCTGTCCTAACAGGCAGCTTCTGTGCAAGTGTCCAATATCTTACACAAAACTCCTTTGCTCTTTTCATCTTTTATGCAGTCCCTGGCCACCTTTAGCTTTTCTTCCACAGCTTTCCAATCCTGCCAGTTGTCATTATGTGGAGCACAAATTTGAAAGAAAAATCATTGAGCACATTGCTCTGCATCTTCCCTCAGCCTTGGCATGTCAGTAGCCCACAGCATTAAATCTCCTGTAATGCAGGGTCAATGGATATAAATTAAAACAATTGTTGGCTGCCCATTGATAACAGGACTCACATAATTTGTCCAGATTGGATTGGGACAGTTGCAGGTGAAGCAGCAGTGAGCATAGAAAGCAAAGCAACAGGAACAGACAGTGGAAAATCCTTTTCAGTGGGCACACAGAGAGGAGCAGGGTCTGGGCTGGAATTTACCTCAGGATATCATGTACCAAGCCCACTCCTGAGCTGCTGCTTTTCCCGAGCTCAGTTATCCCATACACATCAATCTGCCCTGTGTACCAGCCCTGTAATCTGTGCTGAAGGCAAATCAGAACAGTCTCTTTGAAACCCCCTGTGTGGGGCACACTTCTGCAGGTTTTGTCCCAGCATGTCAAGTAATATATGGCCATTCCTCCTGGCATGAAATCACTGTGAGTTTTAGGGATCATTTAGTAGTGCCAACTGTCTTCTCCCTGTTCTGTAGTGCCTCAGATAAGGGCACCCCCTTCTTTAAGCCAGGTACATAACTCATCTTTCCCAAAACCCACAAAACTCAAACTTGTAGAAGGCAGGACTTGAACCTCCTTTAGAGATTTGACACTTCCTTACTCCAGAGCTCCTGAGTGAAACCATCCACTGCTGCAAATTTGGATATCTGGTGCTTGGAGGGAAATGGGCAAGTGAACAAGTGCCCCACTTGAGATGCCAAGCTGTTAAAGAAATTTTTGACACTATGCTCTCATATTCACTAGATACATTTATTGGCACAGATCAGGCATGAAATCTGGTAGCCTGAGCTGGACACTAGAAAAGAGGAACCCAAAAATCTCTGATCCCAGGGCAATTACATCCTTACAATCTAATATCTCCACCCCCCATAATCAGAATCATTTTCATTGCTATTGGAGCGATCATATTCATTGTAATTGGAGTCTCCATCTTCACTGCTATTGGAACTGTCACTGTAGATGTCATCATCACCATCTTCATTGCTACTGGAATTTTCATCACTGATGCCATCATCATCTTCTTCATTGCTATTGGAATTTTCATCATTGATGAGATCATCACCATCATCATTGCCATCATCACCAGCACCATGGCCATCATCACTGTCATCATCACTGTCATCGTCCTTGCCATCAGAAAGGTCATTTTTAACACCATCATCACCATCTTCATTGCTTTTGGAATTGTCACTGTTGACACCACCAGCACCATCACCACTGTCATTGCCACCATTACCATTGTCACTGTCCTTGCCATTAAAAAGGTCATTTTTATCACCATCATCACCATCTTCTTTGCTATTGGAATTGTCACTGTTGACACCATGATCATGATCATCACCATCATCATCACTGTCGTTGCCAGCATGATCATGATCATTGCAATCACAAAGCTGATTTTTATTGCCATCATCACCAGTTTCACTGCTACTGGACTCACCAGTTTCATGGCTACTGGAGTCACCCATTTCACCTCTATTGGAGCTGTTTTTGCCATTGCCAGGCACCGTGCTGAGCTCTCTCCCAGGCTCAAGGCTCAGGGTGCTTCCCAGCTGCCCTGGTGGTGGCCACCCAGCTGGAGCCACTCCGTGGAACTCTGTAGGAGAACAGAGAGCAGCAGCATCAGCCCCAGCATGCTGCCCTTCCATCCACGCTCCCACCCAGCAGCCCAGTTAGCCACAATGCTGTGCTGTCTTCCCCTCTGCAGCTTTTCCTGGTGGGTTTCCAGGGCTCTGCCTCACCCCTGCTGCCCTCATGGTGAGGCAACTCCCCATGCTGGTGCCTCCCAGCTCATGATGGGGCTGGTGCTCTCCTGGGCACCTCTGCCCTGGTGCCAGCAGCCACCCATGCCGGGGGAATCAGGGAGAGGTGGCACTGTGCCACTGTTCGCTGTGCCACAGCAGTGAGTGCCACATAGCCCGGGCTCATCGCACCCCACTCCCCCCGTGCCTTCCCTTGCCCTCCCAAGGCAGCAACCTGGCACCTGCCAGCACCTGCAAAACACCTGTGATCCTATGAAAATAAGGAGAAAACATTCTTAAATATTCCTCCCAGCCAGCCGTACTTGCCTGCAATGGGTGCTGCCTGCAGCTGTGCCCACAGGGTGAGGAGCCCCAGCAGGAGGATGCTCGGTGCCATGCTGATGAAGGCTGTGCCCAGGGCTCTGCCAACCTGCAATTTAAAGGGGCTCGCAGGCAGCCCGGGTGCAGGAATGGGAGGAGGCAGCCCACAGGTGACTTCAGGGACCTCCCACATTTCCCTCTAATTCTGTTTACCGAGGAGCCACTGCAGCTCCACCCTCAGCCAAGGCAGGAGCAGGATCCAGATTTGGCCGCACTCCAAGGACAGCACAAGGACTGACGGACAGAAGGGGAACCAGGAGTGCACAGAGGCAGATTCTTCACTGCTGCTCTCAACAGGAATCCCCGTGGTGACCTTTAGCAACAGCAGTGAGCCCAGCACCGGGCTCTGCCCCAGTGCAGGGCTGTGCTGCAGGCAGGAGCCTGTCCTGGCCCTGCCATCCCGGATGGAACAGGATCAGGGCAAGAGCACCTGGCAGCAGCACCAGCAGCTCTCTCCTTCCACATGCAAAATGCCCTCCATTCAAGGCTCCTGTTTCACATGTGGGGATTCTTTGCGGATTTTTGTAGGTCAAATATTCAAGGCTTCATTTGAGCACCTGTCTCTGAACCATCCCATTCCCGAGCAGATTACTCCAGTTCTTTCAGAGTTCCTACTGTTAGTTGCCAGGTTTAGGCACACAAATGAGCTCAAAGTCTCCTGAGCAAGTTAATGCTGTCCCACAGACCCATGGTCCTCCCCAGGACCCCCTTTATCACAGGACAGCCCACACAGCTCAGCACACTGTGGGCAAAGTCAGAGCTCAGTGTGTGCTGAGTGTGTCTTTCCCCCAGACCAACCAGACCCCATCAACGTGGCCTCCATGCAGCTTTTGGGAACTCCTGAACATGAATTGCAGGATTTAGTGTCCATGCATGAGAGCCCTGTTAATTTACACACAAGCATTCGATAACCACATGAATTTGCAACGGGAGTGCACAGTTACTGCATGCACAAACACCAAATTAGGTACTGTCCAATGAATATCTGCTCCAATGAAACAGTGCTGCATTAAAATAGACCTCTCTGGAGGAAAAGGGGACTTCAAGCACAAGAGCTCACCCGAGCTGAGGAGAGGACAGGAACCTGTCTGTAAACTGCCAGCCACACTGCTGGCCTCCACTAGAGACCCACAGTCAGAGCAAATGAAAATTGGATGCACTGCCACACTACCTCCCCTTTCCTCTGCATGGGATCTCAGGGTAAAGACATATTTAATGTGTTTGAGACAGCAGATTAAGCTTAACAAAGATCCAATTCTGTGAGTGCTAACCTATTTAAAGCAAGTTATTCTCCAGTCACCCGGGAGTACGTGTTGGAATCTAATTTGCCAATTTTTTCCTTCTCTATTTAATGATTTCTTTCTGAATTACACACAAAGCAATGTGCAATGAATAGGGTAGGAGAACTTAAGGACTGGTCAGCCCAGGGCACATCAGCACCAAGCACAAATGGGTTGGAGTTTCTGGATAATAGACAAAGTTTAAATTTGCACCTATGGGGTGAGTGGAATTAATTGGTTTGAGATTGACATTATTACCAAAACTCTAAGCTGGCACTTGACAGGAGAGCTGGAAAAGCCAAGTCATGCTCAAAGAGCTTTCCACTAACATCACATCAAGACAAAGCAGGGCCAGTGCAAGGGAAGGAGCACAGCTCTGCACAAACCTCCACCAATCTGTGTGGGAAGAGGGCTCATGGCAAGAAAAATGCTTTAAGTACAGGTTGATCCTTCTCCTCCTGCTGTGACTCAAGGTGGATGCAATTCCTCCCCGAACCACCCATGCCCATGGAGATGTGGTGCTCCACACCTGCAGCCGCCCGGCGGAACCCGCTGGCCCAGTGCTTATCACGGGTTCCTGTGGCTGCTAATCACCCCTGAGCTGGGCACCCCGGGGCAGGAACTGCTGGCCAGCCCGTGTCAGCAGCTCCAGCTCCCTTCCACGCACCTGCAAAACCATCTGGAACAACCTGAGGGATGGCAGGGCTCCTTCCGACTTCAGGAGTGCCGCGACGAAGAGCTCAGCGCTGCTGCTGTCCCTGTGCTTGCCTGGTGGTGCCTCCTTTTGGGAACAACACCTTAATTCTGGCACATTTCTGCTTTAGCAGACCATAATCCTGGATAACATTTAGGGAGCTAATGGGGGAGAATGTCTGACAAGAAAATTGCTATGATGAAATAAACACTTGAGGATACTGAGGGTCAGGGGACTTGTCCAAAGTCTCACTGAGAATCAAGCAGGAACATGGGTAACCTCAGCTGTGAATCTGGTGTTCATGTCTGGCAGACATGCACCCACCACAGAAATCCATGGAAAAATTACCAGTAAAAACCAGGGCCTGGAGGAGACCCAAATAAGGCACCACATCAGTTAGGTTTAGGTGATCCTTGACAGATGTTGTTCTGACACACTCTTGAAAAGATATCCCTGCAAAAACAGCGACTCTGTCATTGAGAATTTGTTCCAGGATTTAAGTTTTCTTCCAGGCTTCCATGTGAGCCCATGGTGGTCACTGTGGGGCCAACAGCTACAGCAGAAGAGTCACACTGAGGGGACACAGCCACAGGCTGCAGTGGCGGGTGCTGAGAAACACCAGCACAACATCCTCTGGAGGCGCCAACACAGCCCCCAGGCATTGGTCACAGAACCGCAAAAGGGTTTAGGTTGGAAAAGACCTCTGAGATCATCGAATCCAACCTTTGACTGATCACCACGCTGTCATTAGATCATGGCTCCAAGAGCCACGTGCACTCATCCCTTAAACACAAATGAAACAAGACTGAGCATCTGGCAAAGCTGGTGGGAAGGAGGTGCCACTTTCCCCTCAGCTGGGCTCAGGGCTGCCCCACCGGCAGAGAGGACAGGGATAGCCCTTGGAGATGGCTGCTGGAGAACACCCCTGCTCTGCACAGCGAGACCCACCCTGAGCTCTGGCAAATCCCCTGTGCTTGGCTTCTCTCACTGAATCATCTTGGAATGAGGAAGAACCTTACCAGCAAAATAGTAAATGGTTTATCAATACAAAGTGTTATCCAGCTGATTCAACAGAAAAGCTTCTCTTTGACCACAACATGGGGTGAGATTATTTGGAAAACGACAAAAAAGTTGTTTTGACTATCCTGCACACATTATACAAGATGAGGCAATGCTTTGGGGTGTTTGCTCAGAGAATCAATGAGAATCCAGAAAGAGGAATTACACGAGCAAACACACAGATCATGAAAGACTGGCGTTCACATTCCAGCCGCTCTCAGAGCCAGGGGCCGCGTGTGTCCAGCTCCACCCGCTGGGACAGCTCCTGCCCTGGGACAGGATGAGTTTAAGGGACTCGGGATGCCGTGCCTCGCCCTCCACTCTGCTCTGGGTGGGACAGGGTGAGTTTAAGGATTCGGGATGCCGTGCCTCGCCCTCCACTCTGCTCTGGGTGGGACAGGGTGAGTTTAAGGATTCGGGATGCCGTGCTCGCCCTCCGCACCGCTCAGCGCCGGGGAGGGCGGCGGGGACACCCGGAGGCAGCGCCCAGCGCCCCGGCGGCACCTCCCGGGCGGGCACGCTGTGAGCCCGGGCTCCGAGAGCCCACACCGGGCGTCCCCCCGGCCCTGCCGCTCCCGCCCGGCCCCGGCCCGGCCCCGTTGCCCCGGTTCGCGTCACATCCGTCGGGGCCCGATGATGCAGGCGCGGGATCCCCGCGCATCCGGTGCCCGGCCCCGCAGCCGGCAGCGCGGCCATGGGCGCCGCCCGCGATGCGGAGCAGCAGCCGGGGCCGCCGGGCGAGGAGGGCCCGGGCGAGGCCGAGGAGCAGCTGGTCAGCACGGTGAGGAGGGGGCCGGTCTGGGGGCCGGTTTGGGGGGCGGCGGGGCCGCGGCTGACCCGCTGCGGTGTGTCCCGCAGAACCCCTGGAACATCATGATCAAGCACCGGCTGGTGCAGCGGCGCGGGCGGCGCTCCCAGATGACCACCAGGTACGGCGGGGCCGGGATGGACACCGGGGCATGGGGGGATGCAGGGGAAGGGTGGAGCTGCGGGACCGGGATGGGCACCGGGGCACGGGGGGATGCAGGGAAGGCTGGAACCGCGGGGCCGGGATGGGCACCGGGGCATGGGGGGATGCAGGGGAAGGGTGGAGCTGCGGGACCGGGATGGGCATCGGGGCACGGGGGGATGCAGGGGAAGGGTGGAGCTGCGGGACCGGGATGGGCACCGGGCGCAGGGAGGATCGGGTCAGACCGGGCCGGGCAGGGGGTTCCGCGCCGCCTCCTGAGCCCTCCACCCGCAGCTTCACGGACCCGAGCGTGTCCATGGACCTGCTGCGCGCTGTGCTGCAGCCCAGCATCAACGAGGAGATCCAGGGCATCTTCAACAAGTACATGAAGGTGAGCGCTGGACAGGTGGGCAGCAGCCTGCAGGTGCTGGGGACAGCTCGGCTGGCACCGAGGCCATCGTGCCTGGCTGGGAGCCGAGCTGGCACTGCACAGGCTGTCACCCTCTCCCGCCTTTTCCTCCCCAGTTCTTCCAGACAGCAGCCATCAACGTGCGTGATAACGTTGGTGAGGAGGTGGACCCAGAGCAGCTCATCCAGGAGACCTGTAGGAGCTGCCTGGAGCAGGTGAGTGATGGTGAGGTGTTTCTTGAGTGCCCAGCCAAGCAAAGCAGCCTGGCTAGAATGTGTCCCTCTTAACAGCTTTGCTGTCACTGTGAGGGGACACCCACAGCCCTTGTATGACTGCTGTGTTGGGATTCATTCTCACAGGGAAGCAGGGAGCAGTCAGGGCTGGGCAGCTCATGCTGTTTCTTTTCACTGCTGCTGTAGGAACATGGCACACTGCTGGAGCCACAGAAACTGGCTCCCAGTACCTGTCAGAGGGTCCTGGCAGGGTAGGGCAGGACTTTTCCTTTCACGTCTTGCTTATCTGCCACTTCTCCAGAATTTATCATGCTCAGATTGTGCTTTTGCATCTGGCTGTCTGTGGAAGCATGGCCTTGGTAGCACTCCAAAAGCAAAGCTGCTGCAGGGCTTTTAGGCAGATATGTAGAGGTGGGGATTGGTTATGGGGCCGTCTCTGATCCCAGAATGCATGGAACCTTCTTTGTCTTCCTGCAGGCCAAGCTGTTGTTCTCCGATGGCAAAAAGGTGGTTCCCAGGTTGCCCCATGAGCAGGCAGTGCCAAAGGTAATTGCTGTGACTGTACACAGAGGCTTGAATGACCTGTGAGAGAGGTTTAAATGACGGGAGAAGAGTTGGGATCACTTTGTTCTCTGGCTCTTCTTGGCCACCAGTGCAGTAGTGCAGAGGCAGAGTGGGGGATATTTGGCTTGAAGGGAATACAGGGCAAGGAGAATCCCAGGTGTGGGTGCTGCTTGCTGCAGTTCAGGCTGCTCACAGAGGTGGGCTGGGGTCAGTGTTCACCTGGCCAGGATGGGAGAAGAGCCCTGCTCATCCCACTGCCCTTCCTCTTAATCCCACTGCCCTTCCTCCTCAGCGTGCCCGGCAGATGGATGAGGAGCTGAGCCGCCGAGGGAGCCCCATTCCAAAAAAGGTACAATGGTTTCCCCACAAGGGATTTTATTTTTGGGAAGCCTGGCCCTCATTCCTGGCCATTCCCACAGTGTGAGTGCAGGGAGGTGCACAGGACGCTTTTTTGAGGCGTTGGAGGTGCTCAGTCTGGTCCCAGGCAGTGTTTTTGCCTGTGACAAAAGCAGCAGCTTCCCTGGGAGAGGGAGGGTTGCTGAGAGGGTTCACAGGCAGCACAGCTGGGTCTCACAAGGGTTTTTTCCATGCAGAGGAAGGGGCGGCCTCCAGGACAGAGCCTGTCAAATGACCGTGGAGTCTCAGGCATGGCAGCGTGAGTACAAACCCTGAGCCAGAGCCCCTGTTTGGGGAGGGCAGGGAACATGAGGCTGCCTGTGGGGTGCACAGAAACCCCACAGACTCCTCTCCTGCACAGGGGTGATGGGAGTTCTGGGTGTGTGCAAAAGCAGGGCTAGGTTGAGGTGTTCCCCTCAGGAGGCAAAGACCTTTAAAGGAGGGATTTTAAACAGGCCCAAAGGGGTGAAAAGGTCCAGATGGACCATCCAGAGTGAGTGGTGAGACACAGGAGATGGCAGGATCTGGGCAACCAGGAGAGGAGGATGTGCAGCAAAACTGAGGGTCCAAAGCTGGGCACTGTGGGGGAATGGAGGGTGTGAAAAACGGTGGGTCTGGAAGGGCTTGGGCTCAGTCCCTGCTGCTGGTGGTGACTGGGCTGATCCCCCTGGGACTCATTCTCACTGTGTTTTCCTTGCCCTCAGGTGGAAGCTCAAAGTCTCTGAGCCTGTGAAAAGGGATGGACCAAAGGTATTAGCTGTCCGACACTGCTGGGCTCCCTCTCTCCTCCCCTTTGCTCCCTCTGGCAGAGCCCTGCAGCTGCAGGAGCCCAGGACAGCGGGGCTGTGCTGTGCCCTGACGGGGCCCTGGGCAGGGCTGGAGCAAGAAGAGGAAGCGAAGTGCCCGGAGGCCCTTGCTGGTCTCCCCAGGCACCATGGCCTGTATCCCTGCGGTGTGGTGCCGCTGGGGCAGCCCTGAGGAGACCGGGAGTAGCCAGGAGAATCCCACAAGTGTTTCCCACCAGGGAAACTGCTTAGATCAGCCCCGATGGAATGTAATGTCCCTCCCCTGCTGAAGGCTGGAGGTCATTGGCCAGCTCCCTCCCTCCCTCCCAGCCTGGAGGCAGCTCCAAGGTTCCCTGTCAGAGAGCCGAGGCTTGTGGAGCGTGGCCAGCAGCAGCTTCATTTCTAATGTTGCCCCTTTTCCAATTGCTCTGTAGTGGGATCCATCCCGACTGACTGAAACCACAACCTTTGTGCTGGGATCTCGAGCAAACAAGTAAGGAACGGCCCTGTCGATGGAGGGTGGCGTCCCCAGGCAGGAGCCCGTGACACTCCTCCTGTCACTTCGCTTCTCTGCCTCAGTAGGAAGGCCTTGGGGAGGAGAGGGGTGTCCCTGTGCCACCGCAGCCGCCCTGCCCACACCCCTAACACCCCTCGTGTTCCTGTTGCAGGGCTCTCGGGATGGGAGGAACAAGAGGGCGACTCTACATCAAGCATCCCCACCTCTTTAAGGTCAGGTGCCACAGCCAGATGGTTTCCCATGGGAATTGGGAGCGTGTGCTTCAGCTCCCTTGTTTGCCTCCTCCCCCATGCCCTTTTTTGTTGTCTTAGAGCGCATTCCCAAGGTTTGGCCAGCGCACAACGCGAGCCAATGGTGTCCTGTGCCTGCCAGGGCGGCGGATGGGCAGAGCCAGGGCTGAGGCTGGAGCAGGGCAGGAGGAGTGGGGGGCAGAGCAGAGTGGGGGGCAGTGTCCTGCAGGAGGGGGAGCTTTCAGGGCAGGGTCTGTCACTCATTCTTAGCTCGGTCCTTGGTGCTTTATTGCAGTACGCAGCTGACCCGCAGGATAAGCACTGGCTGACAGAGCAGCAGCACATGAGAGCCATTGGGGGCAAGATGGTGAGTGCACCCAGGCGCAGGGCCCGCCACGGGGGTGGGGACACTGCACTGCCAGGGTCTGTGCCCTGCCCACAGCACTGGGGCATGGCCAGGAGGCACAGCTGGCTCCCACGGGGACAGCGGTGGCTGCGGGCTCGCCCTGCCCTGGCTGCCCCTCGCAGCCACCCTGAGGTGTCCCCTGCCTTGTGTCACAGGCCTACCTCCTCATTGAAGAGGACATTCGGGATTTGGCCGCCAGTGAGGATTACAGGTGAGGAGCAAAGCAGAAACTCTGGGCCTGGGGCTGCATCCCAGGGGAGCCCCACCATAAGCCCCCTCACTGCTACCTTGCAGCAGTGTACTGTGCTGGAGGGATTGGGTTATGGTTGGGGTTTGGTGCCCAAGAGGCCATGTTGGTGACAAAGGTGTGGACTTGGTGTTGGTTGGGGTCCATGGTAGATTTGGGTGCAGTGCTGAGATCCATGGTGGGTTTGGTGGGTCTGGGCTTGGTACTGATGTGTGCCAGGGGACGTGGTAGGTTTGGGATCATCAGTGGGTGCTGCAGTCCCTCCATCTCGCCCTCCTTCCTCCCCAGGGACTCTGTTGATCTGCGGCTGGAAGAGCTGAAGCCTTTCATCCCACCAGCCTGGATGACTGAGAAGATGCAGAAGCACATGGAGACGCTTCGCCGCGGGGGGGAGGTGCCGCCCCCCGAGGACCCCCCCGAACCCTGATGCCCCCCAATAAAGCCGCTTCGTTCCCACCTCGCCGTTTCCTGGCACCGGGCACCGGGCTCTGCCCGCCGAGGGGCCTGCGGGACGCGCGGTCCCGCCCCCGCGGCGCAGCGGCCAATCACAGCGCGGTGCGTCACCGGGCCGGCTGTCAATCACCAGCCGCTGGCCGTTATCGTGGGAGCTGCATCCTCGGCGGGCGGTGATTGGCCGGCTCGAACGGGGCTGCGCGCTGATTGGTGGAGGGGCGGCACGCGGAAATATTCAAACGGGGCGCGGGAGCGGGCGGGGCGTACCGGAGTGTCCGGAACCGGGGCTGCGATCGAGCCGCTCCTGCACCGGAGAGGGGCTGGGACACAGCCGCTCCTGCACCGACAAAGGGGTCCGGACCGAGCCGCTGCTGAATCGGAGAGCGTCTGCAGTGGGGGTTGGGATCGGGCCGCCGCCGCCGCGCAGGAGAGCCCCAAGCACCGCCGTTCGGTACGGGGCAGCCCCGCTAGGGGAGCCCTGACCGCCGCTCGGCACCGGCAGAGCCGCAGAGGGCCCGAGTCCTGCCCCGAGCGGGACTGCGGGAGGGAAGGACCAGCGGAACTCGGTGCGGCGCCGCCAGGGAGCGGGAGCCGCGTCCAGCCCGTGACCCGCCGGCAGCGGCGGCCGGTGCCGGTGTGCTGCTCCGTGCCCCGGGAGCCGCTATGGCCTCACAGAACGCCGACCCCGCCGCCGTGTCCAGCGCGGCCGCCCACAAAGCGGCTGAGACCGGGGCCACGGCGGCCCGCGGCGCGGTGGGCAAGAGGTGAGCGGGGCCGGGACCGGGGCTGAGGGCGGGGGCTGCCCCGGTGAGCCGGCCGGTAACGTGCGCTTTCCCCGCAGGCTGCAGCAAGAACTGATGGCGTTGATGGTGAGTGGGGCCCCGGGGCCGAGTCGGGATTTGGGGATCCTGAGGCCAAGCCGGGGGCTGGGGGTCCCCAAAGGCACCTGGGGCTGACCCGGGGTGGGTGGGGGATGTCCGGGGCCGCCCTAACGCGCTGCCCCCGCAGATGTCCGGTGACAAAGGCATTTCCGCCTTCCCCGAGTCCGACAACCTCTTCAAGTGGATCGGGACCATTGACGGCGCCGCCGGGACGGTGAGAGGCGCGATCCCGGTCTGGGGGGGCCTGACCGTGCCCCACTCTCCTCCCTTCGGCTGAGGGTGGTCCCAGCCCTCCACTGCCCCTGCTCCTCTTCCTCCCCGCACCTCTGGGGCTACAGCCCCCCTGACTGCTGTCCCCTCGACTCCCACCCCCAGGCCTACGAGGAGCTGCGGTACAAGCTGTCGCTGGAGTTCCCTAGCGGGTACCCCTACACAGCACCCACCGTGCGGTTCCTGACCCCCTGCTTCCACCCCAATGTCGACACCCAGGGCAACATCTGCCTCGACATCCTCAAGGAGAAGTGGTCAGCGCTGTATGATGTCCGCACCATCCTGCTCTCCATACAGAGCCTGCTGGCAGGTGGGTCTCGTGGACAAGCTGCTATGGAGAGCTGAGGGAAGGGGTGGTGGTGGGGCTGTCCAACCCAGATCAGGGCTCAGGGGTGTCCAGGTCACCTCCCACCAGCTGACCCAGCCACTGTTTGCAGAGCCAAACATCGAGAGCCCTCTGAACACACATGCAGCCGAGCTCTGGAAGAACCAAGTCGGTAAGTGCCTGAAGCAGAACCCTTCTGCCCCCTCCCCAGTGGGATGAGCAGCAGCACAGCCCCAGTGCCTGTCTGACCCCTCAGCTGCCCTGGCCACTGCCTCAGGTGGTGTCATATTCCCCCTCTCTCCTCAGCCTACAAGAAGTATGTGCGGGAGACGTACAACAAGCAGACCAAGAGCCAGGAGACCTGACCATCACCATGGCCCCTCAGCCCACCCCTTCCCTCCCTCCCTCCCGGCCATCCCCGCCTTCTGTATCATAGGCTGTTTTTAAATTAATGTCGCAGTCCGAGCCACGGTTAATGTATAAATAAATGAATAAATGCAGGTTTATAACTTCTGCAGGGGATTCTGTGGCAGCTCTAGCATACTCTGAGTGCCTAGAGGACCCTCTGCAAGTGTGGGCAGGAAGGGTGGAAGGGATAGTGACCCCTGTAGGGTAACAGGAGTTTATCAGTATATATCCCATTTTGTCTACAGGGTGGGAGCAGCTCCCACCATCACCTGTAAGGGCAGGGGTTGAGATCTGTAGGGGTACCTCTGTCCCCTGCTCTGTGACAGGGGTGCCACCTCTCCTGCCCCCCAGGTCAGGGCACCCCACAGCAGTGCCCAGCACAGGCGCCTCCCCAGGCTGCTCTCTCTGCGGTGCCGCTTGTCTCTGCCGGCTGTGTGGTCTCTGTGGCTTCCACTGTCCACGGTGGAATGTTGGCTCCGCTCTCCATCTCTGCCAGCGTGGCCCTCACCTGCTCGATCTCCTCCTCCAAGCTCTGGGTGGTGGGGGGCTGTGTGGGAGCCCCTCCTCTCCGGCTGGGCAGCCCCCAGCCCCCCAGCCCAGTGCGCAGAGGGGCCACACCACCCCCTTGCACGGAGAAGAGCTGGCAGAGGTGCTGGGCTCTGTACAGGTCCTGCAGGAAGAGCTCCAGGGCGGAGAGGAAGAGCACCCAGAGCCGCTCCAGCTCCTGCCGCTCCCGAGGGCTGGCCGGGCCCTGCCGCAGCCCTGCCAGCAGCGTCCGCCGCAGCCCTGCGGGACGGCGTGTGAGCCGGGACCGAGCAGCCTGGGTGCCGAGGCTGCCGTGGCTGCTGCCCGGCGCAGCAGTGCCCTCCTTACCCATGCTGAGCTCACAGGCCTCTGCGCTCCTCCTGCGGCGCTCCTCTCGCAGCCGGGGGCCGTCCCCGCTCCCCCCGAGCTGCAGCACCAGCTGACGGTGTCCGGCCGTGGCCTTGCAGAGGGCAGCCTGGGCTGTGGCACACGTTCCCACTGCCCCCCGCCCGCGGCTCGCATCCCTTCTGCCTGGTGCCATCACACCCCGTGACAACGGGGCAGGGGCAGGATGGCCGCGGTGGCCGCTGGCTCTCCGGGGGCTCGGCTGCTCTGTACCACCACAGCGCTGTGCTGTGACCAGCTCTGAGCTGTGTTTTGGTTCGGTGGTCCCACCCACCCTGGCTGGGGACTGCACTCCGCCTCATCCCCCTGCTGTGCTCCACCCCTGCCGGTCCCCAGGGAGCTGTGGTTTCCAGCAGGCTGGCACAGCCCCTTCAAAGAGAGACACAGAGACAAGTGTCACCTTTCCCCTGGAGGGAAGGGGCTCTCCTGCCCTACCACCTTATAGCCAGGTCCTCTGGGTGGGAGATGTGGGTCTCAGTGTGGGGCTCTCTAAGCCCCTGTGGTCCCACAGCCCTGCCCTGGCGCAGGACCCTCAGGGCCATCCTCCCTCAGCCTCTGGCGTGTGAACGAGCTGCTCTGCACGGAAACTCTGAGCTCAGCACTGGCGCCTGCCCAAGAGGCCGTGGGAACCACAACTCCGGGCTGCCCCTGTAGCTCTGCCCTGTGGTGTGAGCCCGCCCACGTTCCCTCCCTGGGGAGCGGAGCAGGGACACACTGCCACAGCCCCCCTCCCCGTGCACCCCCAGTGAAATCCTGCACCAGCAGCTCAAGCCTTTCCTCTTTAATTGAGGCTGGAATCAAAGCCACGGGTGACAGATGGGAGGAAAAGCTCAGCCGCCGGTGGTGAGGTGAGACCAGGACCCTGGCACAGAGTGAGGTCCCAGCCAGTGCTGAGGGCCAGATGCTGTGGAGCTGCTGCTCCCTGGACAGCAGGGGAGCAGGGCTGGGTGCAGCAGCTGGCCTGAGGAATGTCTGGTCCCTTACTGCACACCCTCCATCATCTTCAGGAACTCTGCAAGAGAACAGCAGCCTCAGCCCATGGCCCTGCCTGGGTGCACAACATGGGCGCTTGGCTGGGGCCATTGCTCACCATCAAAGTCGATGCGACCGTCATTGTTCTTGTCTGAATCCTTCATCATGTCCTCTATGTCCTCATCAGTGACAGGCTCCCCGGTGGCCCTCAGGATCTCACCCAGTTCCTCGATGTCAATGAACCCATCCGCATTCCTGCAGGAGGGAGAGGGAGGGATGGGACCTTGCTTGCTCCCACAGACAGGATGGGCCACTTCGCCCCCACACTCACCGGTCAAAGATGCGGAAGCAGTTGGCCAGCTCCTCCTCAGACTTGCCTTTGGCATCCTCTTTCATCTGGCGCACCATCATGACCAAGAACTCCTCGAAGTCGATGGTGCCGCTGCCTGTGGGGAGGAAGCCAAGTGTGGGTCAGGCTGCCTGCCCAGGGTTCAGCTCCCCCCCCTGCCACCAGCCACCAAGGGCTGCTCACCGTCCTCGTCCACCTCCTCAATGATGGCATCCAACTCCTCTTTGGTGGGGTTCTGGCCCAGCATTCTCATCACTGTCCCCAGCTCCTTGGTGCTGATGTCTCCACCGCCGTCAGCATCGAACATGTCGAAGGCGGCTTTGAACTCTGTGGAGAGATGGGTCAGGTCTCTGAGCAGTGGGGCAGAGCCAGGCCCTGCACCATGGCCATGTCTGGCCCCTGTCCCGGCTGTCCCCACACTCACCCGCAATCATCTCCTCACTGAGGAAGGCACGGGCTTCTGCCTGCTGGTCCGTCTGCAAGGCAAGGGAGAGGGGTCACCCATATCTGACCAGAGACCCCTCATACAGCATGGCCCAACAGTGCTTGGCTGTGGGAAGAGCCTCTGCCCTGCTGCAGGACAATCCTGCGCTGGCATAAGCCACAGACACACGCAATCCCTACAGTTCTGATGCCTTCCAGGCCGTCCATGAATATGGAGGGCTGCAGGGAGCCCCTGCCTGAGTCCCCCATTATCTGGGGGGCTCCATTGTGCTGGGGTCATGGTCCCTGTGCTCAGCCTTGGCATCCTGGGCATGCAGAGCTATTTTTGGGAACTCCTCAGCTCCCCTTGTAGGGATCGTTGGGGCTACAGCCGTGGCACCTGTCAGCCCCGATCGAGTTTCTCCTGGAGGCGCAGGCCGGCCATGGAGCCAGCAGCGAGGCCGTGTCGCATGACCCAGCACTCGGCTTTCAGCCACCCCCTGCTGCCCCTGCCTCTGTGCAGCCCTGAGCTCCCAACAGGGCTGAGATGGTGTCCCCAGGCACCTGCACCCCCTCAGCAGTACACACTCACCCTCAGATCTGTTCTGTGGGGACCCTGCACCACCCCAACGCCTCCCTGTCCTCACTGCCATGGTCAGCCCAGCACTGGGCACCATATCCCTGCTGCCCTCTGCTGCAGAGGCACAGCCCAGACCCCCCTGGTGCCCCTTGCCCAGTCAGGTCTCTTTCTGGCACACGGCACGCAGCACACAGGAACACTCACCATCTTGGGAATTGATGGAGCTTCCCACCCCCAGAGAATCACCAGCTCCTGCAGCAGGAACTCCCAGAAGCTTCGTGGTGCCGCTGGCACCCCAATTTGTAGTGTCTCCTCTGTGGGATGTGCCTTCAGCTACTGCCCCCTGGCCCCCCTCAGCCTATCAGCGCTCTGGCAGCACTCAGCCCCTCTCACTGGCAACTGGCGCCTTTACCTAATTTAGCCAAAGCTTTATTGGTCAAGGGCTGGGATTAACATGGGGATGAGGCTGGGATGGAAATTCAAGCCCTTCAGGAGGGAGATCAAAGCCGTGGCAGGAGCTCAGCTCTGCCCGCCCCCAACACCCCCATCCAAGGCAACTCAGCAATGAGGGGGTTAAAAATAGCCCTGGAGCCATTAGCATCACCTGGGTAAGGGGGACGGGGTCCCCCCGCTCAAGGGGCATGGACTATCACCCACTGGCCCCTGAAAATGCAGCCCTTCCTGGCTCAAGCTCCCAATACCAAGCTGGTTTTCGCCAACACAGCGTCCCCCCCCGTACCCCCATTTTCTGCTCCAGGGGGCCCAGGCAGAGCAGTGCTGCAGCCCCCCACCCCAGAAAAGGAAGGGGTCCCCTGTGGGGCCTGGGGCATGAAGTCCCTGGAGAGATTTGGAGCATGAGCCCCATGGTTTGGGGTCCCCAGTGCTGTTGGCACCTGTTCCGGAAATGGCTCCATTTTTTCGTGCTTCTGAGGAGTGGGAATTATGCCCGGTGCCTCCTCGAAGGCTCAGTCCTCACACTCACAGCCCGTGCCAGCCACTGCTGCCAGGACCGGCTGGGGCCCGTGGCTCTGGGGAC
The DNA here is from genome assembly GCF_028018845.1 of Melospiza georgiana. NCBI lineage: Eukaryota > Metazoa > Chordata > Aves > Passeriformes > Passerellidae > Melospiza > Melospiza georgiana. Next base: position 7,862,815 of record NC_080446.1, read on the forward strand.
ACACTGGCCTAGTGGCCCATACCCTGTGGTGCTCAGAGCCCCAGGGCTGCAGTGGGGACAGGGTGACCAATCTCTGTCCCATAAGGTCCCAGTGCCAGGGGTGCCCAGGGGTTTTCTGGCTCCTGCTTTTGCTGGGACTCCCATTCATCGGGTGGGAACTGGGAACAAGTCCAGCCCCTAGTGCATCCCACCCTGCCCAGGGAAGCTCAGGGGTCCCATCTGAGCTGAGTAGGGTGCAGGGTGCTGGAACAGGGCACACTGAGCAAGCAATGGACAGAGCGATGGCAGCAGCTGGGCTGGTTCCTCGATATTTATAGACATTCCCAAGGAAGCAGTGAGGAGTGAGCAGACAGACACTAAAAAAGGCTGGGCAAGTGCCGGAGGTGCTGGCTGGCCATGGGCCGCGTGGTGAGGCCGACTGAGGCCGGGGTGGCAGTGTGCCAAGGTGCCAAGGTGGCCCGGGACACATCCCCGAGTCTGGGCTAGGAGGATACAGCGGTGTTGGCCAGTCTGGCTGTCAGGGCACAGCGGTGCCAGGGTATTGGGGTATCAAGACCCTGGGACACCACAGCGCCGAGCACCGATATGTGTGGCTCCTGTGGCCCCAGGGCAGATATCCGGGGCTCGGCCCGACCACGACATCCCGGACAGGGGACAGAGGGGCCGAGACCGAGAAGGGCGGGGTCGGTTCCTAGGCAGGGGCTGCGGGCAGAGCCAGGCTGAGCCCTGAGCCTGATCCGAGAGTCCCGGGCGGTGCTGCAGGGACCGATCCTGATCCCGGCCGTGCCGGGCAGTGCCGGGAGAGCCGATCTCGATGGCGCCGGACGGTGCCGCAAGCGCCGATCCCGATCCCGGCCGTGCCGGGCGGTGCCGGCTCCGCCGCCCCGATCCGGGTTCCCGGCGGAGGCGGAGCCGCGCAGGGAGGATCCCGGGACGAGCCGTGGCGGAGCGGCCATCGCTCGGCACCACCCGGCTCGGCTCGGCCCGGCCCGGGGCAGCGCGAACGGCCCGGGGCGGGGGCAGCACCGGGAGCGCGTCCCGGGGCCGGGCTGTCCCCGCGGGGGGCCGTGCCGCGGTGGGCAGCCCCGGGCCGGGCCGTGTCGCGGGGCCGGCCCGCACCCCCCGGCAGCGATGGCCGCCCGCATCCTGCACCGGCTGCGGCACGCGCTGGCGGGCGAGGCCGGCCGCGAGGAGCCGGCGGGCGGCGGCGGCGAGGCCGAGGACTGCCCGGAGAGCTCGGAGCTGGAGGACGACACCGAGGGGCTGTCGACGCGCCTCAGCGGCACCCTGAGCTTCACCAGCCACGAGGACGAGGAGGAGGAGGAGGAGGAGGGGGACGGAGCTAGCGAGGAGCTGGAGGAGCCGCCGCAGGCGCCGGGGGCGGCAGCGGGCACGGAGGACGGAGGCAGGTGCTGGGGCGGCGAGCTGGGGGGACTGGGGTGACTCCAGGGACACTCGTGCCATGGTGGCGTCCGACAGCCCGACGGATGTCGGAGCCCTGTCCCCACGGCGGGCACTGACACCCCTCTCCCGGCACAGAGTGGGTCTCTGTGGCGGAGCGTCCCGGCGGCAGCCTGCTGACCCGGCAGCTGCAGGAGCTGTGGCGAAGGTCGCGGGGCAGCCTGGCACCGCAGCGCCTGCTCTTCGAGGTCACCAGCGCCAGCGTGGTCAGCGAGCGCTCTTCCAAGTACGTGGTGAGTGAGCCCGGCGCGGCTGGGCGGGCACGGGTTGGGTGCGAGTCTTGCTCTCCCCGGGGCAGGGATGCTTATTTTTTTTCCTCTTTCCCCGTGCTGCTTGGATGGTGCCGGCGGCTCAGATGAGCCTCAGGTAACTATGGCTGATGGGTGCTGTGGCTGCTGCAGCCCAAGCCACTCCCTTCTGTTCGGGCAAACTCCCCCAGCCCCTTTGAGGCCGCACACCCCGCTGTGCTTGTGCCGGGAGCAGCATGCCCACAGCACTGCCTGACACCTGCCTCCCCCGCAGCTCTACACCATCTACCTGATCCGCTCTGGCCAGTTTGACAAGGCCCCTGCCACCATTGCCCGGCGCTACTCGGACTTCGAGCAGCTGAACCGCCGCCTGCGCTGCCGCTTCAGCTGCGACATGGCCAACATTGCCTTCCCCAGGAAGAGACTGCGCCGCAACTTCACCGCTGAGACCATTGCCAAGCGGAGCCGAGCCTTCGAACAGTTCCTGTCCCACCTGCACTCCATCGATGAGATCCGCCGCTCTCCTGAGTTCCTCGAGTTCTTCTTCCTGCCGGACCTGCAGGCCGCGCAGCGCCTGACGTGCACGGGCATGTACCGTGAGGCCCTGGCCACCTGGGCCAACGCCTACCGCCTGCAGGACCGCCTGGGGGTCTGCAGCTCCGGCCGCTTCCTGCTGACACTGGCGGGGCTGGCCGTGTGCCACCAGGAGCTGGACCAGCTCAGTGAGGCCCACGGCTGCTGCGAGCAGGCGCTGCAGCTGCTGGAGGCCCAGGGCAGCCACCCGCTCCTGGGACCCTTCCTGCAGGCCCACGTCCACCTGGCCTGGAAGGTGGGCAAGGACAAGCGGCGCTCGGAGGCCCGGCTGCAGGACCTGCGGGAAGCGGGGCTGGGCCTGCAGCAGCAGCCTTCCCTGAAGGAATGCCTGATCAAGGAACCTCTGGAATGAGCCACCTGTGCTCACATGGGTGGGAGGGGAAGCTCACACACCTGTGGCAGCTGGGAGCAGCGAGGGAAATGCCACGGGTGGCAATGGGGCAGGGAAGCAGCACTGCAGTACCACAGGCAGCACAGTCCATGCCTGGAGCTGCCTCTTGAATGCACTTTGTCTGTGGTTAGTCTGTTTTGCAAGGCTGGGGACTCACGGGGGTCCACCACCCACACTGGTGCTGCCCAAAGCTGCTCCTCCTCTGCAGGGGATCCTGGAGTGGCTGAGACTTTAGCTGGGACATACTGGCACCTTGCAAGGGAACGGGAAAGCTTCTGGCAGGGTCCAGGGCTCTTGCCGGGAACTTCCCATAAAACTTACACAATAGAAAGGACTTTATTAAATAAAGTCTTGGCAGGAAGAAGAGCAAGGCGCCTGCTGTGTCTCTTTAGCCTTACTACCCCAGGGCATCATCAGTGGGAGGCCTCAAGCCTCCACATAGAGGTGGGAGCTGCCTCATCCCCTTCTTCCAGCTGGGCCCAAGCCCAAGCCCAGTCCTAGGGAGGAGCCCAAGGACAAGCAGAAGCAGCTACTGAGGAGCCAAAGCAGTGCAGAAGTGAGAAGAGGAAACAACGTGAGCCAAAGTAGCACCTTCCTCTCCTGTGACCCCGCCTGGCATGGGGGCAGAGCTGATCCACTGTGCTCCTGGCATTGCCCGCCCTCGTGCAAGCCCAGTCACACGTCCAAGGGGACAAACTCCAGGGACAGAGTCCAGCTCTTCACCCAACGGCTTTATTTTAAGGTGGGTGAAAGATAGCTGATGGCAGCATGTGCTTACATGCTGTGCAGCTAGCAGCTGGTTGCAACGATGCTCTGTTGGTCACAGTCTGTCGCAGACACCTCTGGCGCCAGGACTTCCTGCAGTGCTTGGTCTCACCTGGTCTCCTTCCTGTTCCTGTCCAGGTCCTGCCTTCATCTCAGGGTCCCTCCCTGGGCATGCTTCAGCCCCAGTCTGTAGGGTGTCCTCAGCTAGAGCTTGCTCTGGGTTGGTGTCTGTTCCACCCTGATGACACCTTCCTGTGCGCAGGTGACAGCCAGGACCCCATCCCTGCGCCACAGCCGTCCCTGCACCAAGCCCCGGCACCCACCTGCAGAGAGAGAGAGAGAGACTGTCAGACTGCGGCCCACTGCCCCAGGACAGCCAGGGCTGGCCTTGCCCATCAAGGTCTCCCAAAGACACACTAAGGACTTACCAGCCCAGGGGCTCTCACACTCGTACAGCATCCAGTGGTCAGCTCGGAAGGGCGCATGGAACCACATGGAATGGTCGAGGGACACCATGAACTTGACGCGGTACTGCCGGTGCGGGAGCAGGGCCGTGCCCAGGAAGGCGTAGTCAGAGATGTAGGCAGCCACACAGCAGTGCACCTTCATGTCAGTCTCTCCTGCAGAGCAACCAGCACTGCCTATCCCGTGGGGGCCCCTGGGACATGCCTGGGGTGCTCCACTCCCCTGGAGCCAGCTGCCAAGCACAGCTGGAATTCTTCCAGACTTGTTCCCTTTGCCATGCCATGCCCCAGCATCACCTCTGCAGCCACACCTGTATTACAGCCTTGAAGTACCCAGGCTGGGGCACAGGCAGCCCCCTAATCACAGCCCTCCCAGCCCACTCTGTTGAAACAGTGCTCCCCCTTGGCTTGGGAGGCACCTGGACCCAGCAGGACCCACCTATGTAGCCTCGTGCTCGCACCCAGAAGAGCTGCTTTGGCTCCTGTGGCTCTGAGCTGAATATATCTGGTGGGTTCACAGGTTTAATGTCGATTGGCACATCTTGAGCTTGGATCTTGGTGAGACGCTTCCTGTATCCCTCAGCCAAATTAGGATTCCTGCAGCCCAGCACAGAGAAGCAAGGTTAACACCAGACAGGCAAGTTGGAACACATCCTACTGGCAGCAGCTCCAGCCCAGGGACCCAGGGGCACACAGAAAGACAAGAGGGGCACAGCTACTGTTGTGTCCTGCTCCTCTGTTCCCCTCTCAGGCACATTTGAGAATTCCTCAGACAGTACTCTCCCACACCTCCCTGTGCCCCAGGCACCAAGGGGCATCCCCGGTGTGTCCCTTCCACCCCACTCACTGCAGAAACTTCTGGATGAGCTCCTCCTGTGTCAGCAGCTCCTCGGGGGGTGGCACGGTCGGCATGGTGAACTGGTGCTGCACTGGGCTCCCCTGCGAGAGCTGGAAGGAGGCCTGGCAGGTGAAGATGGGCTTTCCATGCTGGATGGCCTTTACAGAGCGAACAGAGAAACTCTTCCCTGTGCGGGTCCGCTCCACCTCGTACAGCACCGGCACCTTGGGGTCCCCTGGCACGGGAAAGGGACGGGAAAGGGACGTTCTGCGGCCGGGCCACGGCGCACCGCGCACCGGCGGAACCCACCTGCAGGGGCCGGGCCCGGCAGCGCCACTCACGCCGTCCCTGTTTGCTGGCAGCGGGATGACGACGCTCCTCACTCCTGAGAACTTCCCCAGCGTCCCAACCCCTGCCGGGCCCCTGCCGAACCCCAGCACCCCGTCCCCGCCGCCGGTTCCCCGGTTCCCCGGGCGCACCTGTCCGCACGAAGTAGCAGTGCAGCGAGTGCACCTGCTCGTCGCGGCTCACGGCGTGGGCCGCCGCCACCAGCGCCTGCCCCACGATCTGCCCGCCGAAGAGGCGCTGCGTGGCGGGCACCCAGTGGTGCTGGCCCCTGCGGAGACAAGGCGGCCGCGGTGAGGGGGGCGGCGGAGGAGGAGGCGGCCCGGTCCCGCTGCCCCGGCGTCCACCCGCACCTGAAAAGGTCGACCTCCAGCCGCTCCAGGTTCAGCACGCTGGTGATCAGCACGCTGCGCAGGTCCCCGGGCGGCGGCGGCGGCCCGGATCCCGGCCCCGCTCCAGCCCCGCCGGCGTCGCCTGGGGCCCCCATCACCTCCGCGAACCGGGACCGGCACCGCGACCCGACCAGCACGGCGGACCAGGAAGCACCGCCCATCCGGGGCGCGAAGGCCGCCATGTGGTTGGGCGGTAGAGCTGCCAGTCACCCTTGTCTTGTCAGGATGCTCTGGGCCGGTTGGTTCGCCTCCTGTCAATCGGGAGAAGCCGGCGCTGATTGGTCAGGATCAGGGTGCGGGCGGTGCCCCGCTGGTTTAACGGGGATGGCGGGGTGGGCTTGGGCGGCTGAGCGGAGCCCGTCCGGGAGTTACGCCGTGTCCACCGCTCGCCATGCGCCCGCTGCCTCACCTGCAAGGGCTGCCCCTACGGGCTGCGGAGCTGCGGCCCGGTGCGCAGCCACAACCGGCAGCACGGCACCGCTGTCCGCCAGGACGCCAGGTAAGGCCCGCCCGCCGCGTCCGGCTGGAGCTCGCAGCAGCCCCCGTGGCAGGGCCGTGCGCCCGCGGTCCCCCTGGGTAGCACCGCCAGGCCCCATGGCGCCGCCGCTTGGGCGCAGCCCAGCTGTGCCCCGGGCACCGCCCCTGTCCCGTACCTGGCTTTGATAACCGGGCTGATCCCGGTAGTGTGATGCCCCGGTACCGGGGTGCTGCCAGCTGTGCCACACACCTGCTGTGTTCGCTGTATAGCTCCTGCCTTTCCCAGCTCAAGGCCCCAAGCATCTCGGCATCTGCAGCATTCCCCAGCTGTCCTTACCTCACTGCAGTGGAAGGTGATATCAGGTTTCCCTCAGGGAGCGCTTCATTCCACGGCCTTCACTTCTCCAAGCAGATGTAGTGACATTGTTTCCTTTCCATCTTAGCTGGTGGATCTGCTTGTGTGCACAAAGGCTACAAGGTCACTCACTAGTTATGCAACTGCTCCCTTTGCCCTTTTAAAATATAACTTGACTTCTTAAAATACAATTTAACCTCGTTCCTTAAAGCTTTTGTTGTCACTGCTCTAGCCTGCTCCTCCAGAGCTGCAGAACCGCGTGCTTTAGGGATAAAGACACAAACGTGTGGGTATCAGCTTCCACAGCAATGTGATGAAGTGCTTCTTCAAGCAGTCACTGTGAGGAGGAGAAGGGAGGACAAGTCCTCCATCCCTTCCTTGTGGGGAGCAAGCAGTGAGGGTGGAAAGCAATGCGCTTGTTGCTGAAGAGAGACAACAGGGAGAGTGCGGTCTCTGAGCCTTTAGCTGCTGCACAGCGGTGCGGAGGGAGGACGGGGAGGCAGCCAGGCAGGAGCCGATGCCCGCACGCCGCCCCGGGGAGCGGCCACAGCGAGCGGCGCTCCCGGTGTTCCCGGTGCGATGCACGGCGGTCACAGCGAGCGGCGCTCCCGGTGCTCCCGGTGCGATGCACGGCGGTCACGGCGAGCGGCGCTCCCGGTGTTCCTGGTGCGATGCACGGCGGTCACAGCGAGCGGCGCTCCCGGTGTTCCCGGTGCGATGCACGGCGGTCACAGCGAGCGGCGCTCCCGGTGCGATGCACGGCGGCCGCGGCGGGCGGCGCCCGAGCGCTCCGGTGCCGCCGCGGCGGGCGGAGCCCAGCGCCGGTGAGGCCGCACCGCGCCGCCACCGGAGCGCGGCAGGGACCGGGACACGCCGCGGGCCCGCACGGACAGCCCCAGCCGCGCCTGCCCGGTGCAGCTCCCGGTGCTCCCCCTCCGCAAGCGGCTGTGCCCGGAGCACCGAGCGGCCGGCCGTGATCGCCGCCGGGAAAGCCGTGGGTGCAGGCACTGAGAGCCACCGGCAGGAGCTTCTCGTCGTCCTGAGAGCCCTCATCACACCGGACTGGCTGCCTCAGCTCCACCTTCAGCGGCCGCTCGAGGATGGGATCTGGGCAGCTGGGGGGGAGCAGAGGCTTCTTCATGGAGCTGGAGGTTGTCATCCAGGGTTAAGTGAAATTTTCAGTGCTAGGCTCTCTCTGGAGAGCTGCATCACCACCTTGGCCTGGCATTAAGAAGAGTGTGTTTCTAAAGTCCCTCCTGATGCCGTGACACTCTGGTCCCCATCCTGATCACTGTGCTGCTTAGGCAGTTCCCCAAAGTCTGCCTATTTCAGACTTGCCTCTCTGGTGTGCCATGGTAACACATCCCAGAGTTCTGGCCAGGCTTCCCCCACTGTGGCAGCAGCTCAGCAGAAGCAGCAGCCCATGTCAGCCTCTCTTGTGGCTGTTGAGAGTCGTGTGATCGTTCTCCAGAGTCCACCAACTCCCTGAAACACCTCATGCTCTTCTCCAGAGTGAGCTGGCAAGCTCAGCTCCTGTTAGATCCTGTCTCCTGTGGCAAAACTGGAGGCCACAGAAACCTCAGAGGATGACAGTGAAGATTAGATTACCCAAAGGACTGAAGACAGCATCAGGCAGTCTTTGAGTGGCATTTGCACAGAGGCTGCTGCCAGGCTGTGCCTAAGGCAGTGGTTTGGAAGTCCAGGCAGCTGATTTGCACCAGGTAGGACAGGCTCAGTGTACAGATCCAGGAGGATGCCCACCCTGTGGGGAATGCACTAGTGGCAAGTAGCTACACTTGCCACTTCAACCTGGCCTTCCAGCTGCCCTGCTGGCACATCTTGGCTGTGCTGAATTCAAACAAGAAGCTCTTGCAAAGGGAAATACTCAGTAGACCATGGGAGAGGAGATGTGATGCCCATCAGGCTGGGTGAGACAGTGCTGATGGCCTCTTGGAGGTCCTAAAGAGCTCCTGGAACAAGTCTTTGGATAAATCCCTCGTGGTTATCCTTCCTCACAGCAGAGATCAGCCACAGCAATAAGGACTTGGAGCACAGGACTCTGTGGGAGCTGGCTGACAGCTGGATCAGCTCCACTGAGGTGAAGTTCCAGCACTGAGTGGGAGCTGAGCTGGTCGCTTCCACTGTGTCCTGTCTTGCACCTTCATTCCCCTCAGCCTGTCATTTCCTCGGCGTGGAAGGGGCAATTTGGGTCCTTGATCTGCTGAGTGAGCGACACTTCTTGCACGGGGCAGCAGAGGAACTGGACTGGGAGCTCCTGATCCTGCAGGAAGGGTCACAGTCACTGACCTGGCTAACAGCTGTGGCCAGGAGCCAGCTCTGGGTGGTGCAGTGTGGGAGGTGCTGCTATCCTATAATCTGCTGAGTTGGAAGGGACCCATTGGGATTGTGTCCAACTCCCAGTCCTGTGCAGGACACCACAAAAATCCCACCATGTGCCTGAGAGCGTTGTCCAGACACTTCCTGAACTCAGACAGGCTTGAGGCCAAGACTACTGCCCTGGGAAGCCTGTTCCAGTGCTCAGCCACCCTTTAGATGAAAAACCTTTTTCTGATAATCTGCCTCACCTTTATACCATTTCCTCGAGTTCTGTCCCTGGTCATGACAGTGAAGAGATCAGTGCCTGTCCCTCTGCTTCCTCTCACGAGACTGCTGAAGACCACAATGAGGTCTTCCCTCAGTTTCCTCTTCTCCAGGCTGAGCAGACCAAGTTACCTCAACTGTTTCTCAAAAGCTTCACCTCCAGTCCCATCACCATCCTTGTGGCATCTTTTGAATAATGTTCTCTAATAGTTTAATGTCTTTTTTATATTGCAGTGCCAAAACTGCCCCCAGGACTTGAGGTGAGGCTGCACCAGTGCAGAGCAGGGCAGGACAATCCTCTCCCTTGCTGGCAATGCTGTGTCTGATACCCAGGACAGGACTGACCCTCCTGGCTGCCAGGGCACTGCTGATCATATTCAACTTGCCATGGACCAGGTCCCTTTCCACAGTGCTGGTCTCCAGCTTCTTTTCCCCCATGGGTATATACCACCAGGATTGCCCTGTACAAGGTGCAGTGTGTCACTTGCTCTTGTTAAACTTCATACTTTTGGTGATGACCCATCTCTCCATTTGTTGAGGTCTCTCAGCAGGGCCTCTCTGCCCTCAATGGAACTGACAGCTCCTCCTAGTTTAGTGTTCTTAGCACTAAACATTAATATATTACTTCATATTCCTTCAAGTCCTGAGTCCAAGGTGTTAATGAAGATGTTGAAGAGAATTGGGCCAAGGGTGAAACCCTTTGGAACCCTTCTAGTGGCTGGACACCAGCCTGATGTCACCCCATTCCCTCTAAGTCTTTGTTTGTGCCCAGCCTGTGAGCCAGTTACTCACCCATTGTGCAACAGGATTATTCAGCTGCAAGCTGGACACTTTGTCCAAAAGAATACCGGGACAGACGGTGTCAAAAGCTTTGCTGAAGCCCAAAAACATTACAGCTACTGGCTTTCCTTGGTCAGTTAGGTGGGTTACCCTGTTGTAGAAGAAAATCATGTTCAACAAGCAGGACTTCGCCCTCATGAAGCCATGCTGGCTGTAACCAGTGTTGTCCTACAGGTGTTTTTCAGTACCTGCTAGAATGATCTTTTCCATGATTTTACTGGGCACTGAAGTGAGACTGACAGGCCTGTAGTTTCCAGGGTTATCCTTGCTGCCCTCTGAAACTGGGACATCGTTCCCAGCTTCTAGTCATGTGGGAACCTCTCCAGATTCCCAAAACCACTCCAAAATCATCGAGAGCCTTTGTGATGACATCAGCCAGTTCTTTGTGGTTTCTCAAATTAATCCCATAAGGGCCCATAGATTTGTAGGGATCTAGGTACAATAACACGTGACAAAACTATTTCATCCGTGGCCAGCACCCGCAGGTCCTTGCAGCATCCAGCTGTGAGGTGTTGTGCAACTGAGCCAATAAATCACCCTGGTGTTGTTTGGGAGCTGAGCCTGTCCCTGTGCCAGCTGCAGCCACCCCTCCCTGCCCAGGGAACAGAGCATGGGGAATCAGCAGGGCTTTGGGCAGTGCTCCTCAGCCGTCCTGTGGTGCCTCAGGTGGCAGGAGGTGGCAGCTCCTGAATCCCTGCGGTCCCACTGCGCTGCAGCCCCTTGCAGAGCAGGGGTGTTGTTTGTCTGGTTGCAGCAGCTGCTCTCAATTCCTCAAGAAACAGGAACTCGCCCTCGTGTGCAGGGGTCACTGCCGGGCAGATAACACTGCAGGGAGGTGGGGAGCAAAGGCTTCGTGCAAGGGTGGGGGAGGGAAAACAGCCTGTGTGCAAACTCCCTCCTCTGTGGGAACTGCTCTGGAGTGGGTGAGCTCCTCAGCCCCATCCAGCCCCAGCAGCTCCCAGCCTGTTGTTGGGACATAGCGGGGAATGTCACAGACCTCGCTCCATTGCTGTGGTTTGGTCACTGCCCATGTTTTCACATCGAATTTAGCAATTTCTTCATTAACACTTTGGTGTTGATGGACTTGGCTGTGGTTGAGGGCTGGGGATTTCCTTTGAGCACGAGTTTTGTAACATGATACTATCTCTGACTAAATATAGCATCGTGTTTCTTTAAAACATCTTTTTGTCAGCTCAGAGCTGCTTGTTTCCCCTTTGGTTGTGCTGTGGAAGAGGCCTGGAAGGTTTTGCTATCTTTCTGGAACCCCTCTGATTTTAGGAGACCTCTCCCCTCCAGGCTGTTCCTCTGCACAGCTGCCACCCTGCCTCCCCTCCAGCCTGCCACAGGCACTGCAGGATGCCATCCTCACCTGCCAGGGGCTGAAGGGTGTGGTTGAGGGCACAGAGCTGAGGGCATGGAGCTCCAAGTCAGGATTGCTGTGCCCCACACCAGATCACTGTGACTGGCTCTGTGGCCACAGACACGTGCCCAAGCAAGGGCTGCTGCCAGCACTGCTATCTGGGTGCTCCAGCATCTGACTCGTCCCCCTCCAAGCTGAACACACAGGAAATAACTCATCATTCTCTGGGTAAACATCTTTCCCAAGAGTGAAACTGCCCAGGATGAGTGTCCAGCTGTAATTTACCTCCACGTGAGCGCTGTGCTGTGCTGTGCCCTCCCACGCTCCACCCGCTCTGATCCACCCTTGACAGTCCCACTATAATTCCAGGGACATGTCCTGAACCCCACAGGACTGTGGCCTGTGCTCCCTTCCTCACTGGTGGAGGAACTGCTCCCACAAGGGGAAAAGCACAGGGGATCCCAGCCCCCCAAGCCTCCTTTGACAGAGTCTTGTCTGGAAGCACTTTATTGCAGCCTCTGACCCACATCAATCCCCCTGCCCGTGCTCTGGGCGTGCCACACCATCAGTGTGGGGAAAATCCCAACCTCACTTTGCTCTGCTCTCATGTCAGCCCTTCAGCAGCACTTGAAGGGAGGGGCACAGAGCCTGCCAGGCAGCCATCCCTGGGGGCTGTTGATGTGGGGGGCAGCCCAGCAGCACCCTCAATACCTCACTCATGTTGGCAGGAGCTCTTGAGTAGCGGGGGCAAGTCCAGGCCATCGATGGCCAGGCGGTGCACAATGTGTTTCTGGATAACCAGCCGGCACAGCGTCTGCAGGGAAGGAACTGCAAGAGAACAGAGAGTGTACCTGAGCTGGGCAAGTCAGCAGTGAGGCTGAGCACAGGGGGGTGGAGGAGCTGGCAGAGCTTCCCAGAGGCACTGTGGTAAAAGGCAGTGGTGGGTGAGTTTGTTCTGTGGCATCCTCCTGCCCTGGGCTCAAACTGGCTGTGCGGGGGCTGGTGCCAGGCTGCTCCAGCAGGGCTGGAAGCTCAAGGGCCCCGGGCAGCAAAGCTCTTCCCGTTATTAGGAGGAAGGCTGAGAGACAGTTATGTGCCCAAGCTGTGTTTGACTGTAGCTGGTTTGCATTTCTTTCTCTGGTGGCTGTCAAGCAACTCCCCAGGGTCTCACACACCCATGCTGTGCTTCTTTTCCATCCCACTCCTTTGGTCTGCCTGCACTGGCCCCAGCAGCAAGCTGCTGAGTGAGTGCAGGCTGGGGCTGCACTGCCTGCAGAGACAGTGCCCACCATACCTTTGGGGCAGACTACCATGAGAACTGTCCCCTTGGGCACCTGCACAGAATCTGCCTGGTTCCTGCTCCTGTGATACGACTTCCCAGAGCCATGGGTGGCTCAGCAGCATGGGAACTGTCTGCTGCAGCCACTACTCTCCTCAGCTGTTACACCAGGGAGAATACCAGGTTCCAGCCTTGGGACAGACGAAGTTGCTCGTGACATCAGCGTGTGAAGCAGTGGCTCCCAGTGCTGGGGGCAGGCAGTACTCTGACTCTAGCTCTTCTTCTGGCTCTGTCTCACCTGATCCATCTCCTCATTTTTCCAGCGTGGTGCTAATTAGCACTTATTAGCGTGGTCCCTCCCAGCAAACTAAGGGACACGGGCTAATGCCCAGGCTCTGATGGCATCACAGGGTGCCTGCCCAGGGAACATCATGTCTGGGGCACGCAGCAGGCGCGTGGGCGCCCTTTGCTGAGCCCTGGTGGGTGTAGGTGGATGTTTTGATGCCAGGGCAGGATCTTAGCTGGCTCTGGCTGCCACGTGCTGTAGGCAAGGCTGGGCACAGCAAGGCCTCACAGCTGTGGGACAGCCCCAAACACCCAACCCTATCACTCTGCTCGGGAAGGGTGGACAGGGGTGTCTCTCCCTTAGCCCCAGCACAGCACCCACGGTAGAGCTTTCATCAGACACTGCCCAGCAGTGGTACTGTGGGTCTCACCTGTGCTCCACAAGGACCAGAGGCTTTCCTGTGCCTTCTTACCTCCTGTGTCCCTCTGCCCAGTGGCACACGCCAACCTTCCCTCTGTTGGCGACTACGGCATGACCCCACCAGAGCTCCCCCGCTCCGGGCCCACGCAGCAGGGAGGGGCACAGGTACCTACAGCCATAATCCACGGGGATCACCCGGACGCTCTTGGTGGAGGCAAAGACGTCGATGACGGCGTAGAGCGGGCGTGAGGCGGGCAGGCCGCGGGCGCTCGGGCCCATGTCCTCGCCGTTGATGACGATGTGCATGTCGGCGGTGCCGTCGGGCTGCGGGGCGTACAGCACCCCGATGCGGCTGCGCCGGGCGGTGGCGGGCAGCACGTTCGTCTTGAACAGCTCATCCAGGATGTGGCTGTAGCGGCCGGGCCGGCTGCGCCCCACCAGCGTGTCCCGCGGGATCCGCACCCGCTCGATCAGCAGGAAGGGCTCCCAGGGCCGCCCCCGCGGCTGCGCCTGCTCCCCCTCCAGCACCACGCGGTTGTGGTTGCGGGTGATGGCAAACACCCAGGTGTCCCCCAGGCTGACCAGGTCCGGCAGCGAGTACTCAGGCACTACCTCCAGGCTCTGGGGGTCATGAGCTGTCAGTCCCACGCGCAAGTGCCCGCACCAGCCCAGCTCCTTCTCCTCAATCTCCACCAGGAAGATCTGCCCAGGTGCCAGAGGCTCCTGGCTGAAGCAGAGCCCGTTGGCGAAGCTTTCCACCCGCGTGGCTTGTGTGTGCGAGGCGTCCAGGCGGATGTTGGCGCCGTGGATGTGGTGGAAGCGTGCAGCAAGCCGGCACCGGGCAGCCATTGCTGCCCGAGCTATTTTTAACTGTCCCTGTCACAGCTGCCGTGAGGTGCTGACAGCCCGGCTGGGAGGGACAACCGGAGGGCTCAAGGGGGGTCCTGGTGCCATGGGGGCGGTTCGAGGGGCCCTGTGGCTGCTGGGCACAACCGGGCCCAAACAAGAGCCACAGACATTCCACCCTGGACTGTCCAGCGCTGCCACCTGGGCCGGGGTGCCTGGCTATGCCCATGCTGTCCAGCAGCAGCTAGCAGTGCCCGGTGGTGCCCAGTGGTACCAGTGATATCCAGCAGCGGCCAGTGGTCATGTCATGGTGATGACTGGCAGTGCCTGGAGATGCCCGGCTTTACCCGGCGGCGCTGGGTGGCACCCAGCAGTGCCCGGTGGTACCCAGCTGTGGCCGGTGGTGCCCGGCACCCCGTTTGGGTATAGGGCCCCATCGGTGCCCCCTCCCCACTGTCCCGGTCCCGGTCTGGGGCCGCTCCACGTGCGCGGGCGGGGCGGGGGCGGGGCGGGGCCGGCCGCCCCCGGGGCGCTGATTGGCCGCCGTGGGGCCCCGCCCCGCTCACGTGAGGGCCGCAGGTCATATGGGCGCGTGTCATGTGCCCGCCGTGACCGCCGCCTGCGAGCGCCGCGCCGGGAGCGGCCGCGGTCAGCGGGACCGGGGGGCGCCGGGACGGGACCGGGAGGACGGGGTGGAGGGACCGGGACCGGCGCCAGGGGAGCCGGCTGGGCCGGGACGGGGGTCAGCCCCAAGTTGGGGGGACCGGGCCGGGGCAAGCGAGCCGGGGCGCTCGCGGGGCGCTGCCGCGGCCGTTCCTGACCGACAGCAGCCTGAGCGTCCCTTCCGCCCACCGCAGATGGGGCCAGTGTTGCTGTCGTCGCTGCTGCTGCTGGGCTTGGCCTGGGCCGCCCCCCGGGACCATGAGGTGACCTACCTGCCCGGGCTGTCCAAGCAGCCGTCCTTCCGCCACTTCTCGGGCTACCTCTGCGCCGGGCCGGGCAAGTACCTGCACTACTGGTACGTGGGACTGCGCCTGGCGACGGGGGGGCATCGGCTGGCACCGGGCACTCACAGCTACATGTCCACAGGTTCGTGGAGGCCCAGAGTGATCCCCAGAACAGCCCCCTGGTGCTGTGGCTGAACGGCGGCCCTGGCTGCAGCTCCATGGAGGGCTTCCTCAAGGAGCATGGCCCCTTCCTGGTTAGTAGTCACTGCTATCCCGTGGCTCAAGGACTCAGGGGATGACCGGCTGCGTGGCACGAGCCGTCCAGCTGTGTCCTGTCCTGCTTTGCCCATCGGTCACCACCTTCTTCCTCAGATCCAGCCCGATGGGGTCACACTGAAGTACAATGAGTACGCATGGAACAAGGTACAGGCACTGCTTTTCTTTGTGGCTTTGAGACGGGGTGGCCGTGAGCCAGTTCCTGCTCTCTCAGTGGAGCCGAAGACCGCTGCTCCCCTCCCACCCAACACACCCTCCTCTGGAGTGTGCTGTTGAGCAGCGCAGGAATGTGGCCATCCCAGTGCAGCCTGGGGCGGGCCACACTCCTGTGGGTGCTGCCATGGGCGGGGCTAGCAGTCCTTGGCCCCACTGAGCCAGAGGGTCTCCCCTCATTGCTGGCTCCTCTGCTGTCCTTGCAGATTGCCAATATCCTCTATGTGGAGTCTCCTGCTGGTGTCGGCTTCTCATACTCTGATGACAAGAAGTACGCCACAAATGACACGGAGGCAAGTGACTGGGAGATCCCTGCTCCCCTGCCTGCCCACTCCTGGCTATGGGGTGCAGCCTCACCACCTGACCGTGCCACCTTCTCCCTGCAGGTTGCTCACAACAACTACCTGGCACTCAAGGATTTCCTCCGGCTCTTCCCCGAGTACTCCAAGAACGATCTCTTCCTCACAGGGGAGAGCTATGGAGGGGTCTACATTCCCACACTGGCAGAGTGGGTGATGCAGGACCCCAGCCTCAATCTGAAGGTGGGCAGCTTGGCTCTGCCCAGCCGGGGAGCAGAGGGCTTGGCACAGCCAGGGTGGGACCATTTAGGATGCAGGGCACGCCTGTCCCTGCAGCCTTTCATCTCTTCCTGGGGTTCTGGCAGCAGCTGCTGGTGGACGTGTCTGTCCCTGCTGCCGGGGGAGTGTCCTCAGGCACCCCCAACCCTCCCTGTTCCCTCCGCAGAGTAAACAGTTCCACATCTGCTTCCTGCCTGTGGCTGCTGTGCTGTGACTGCCCCGCGGGGAGCTGGAACACAACAGGGTTGTTTTCTTCTTGCCTCGCAGGGAATCGCTGTGGGAAACGGCCTCTCATCTTATGAGATCAATGACAACTCCCTGGTTTACTTTGCCTATTACCACGGGCTGCTGGGGACCGAGTAAGAGCAGAGGGAATGCTGGATGTGCCATCCCTGTGCAAGCAGGATGGCTGCACAGCTGAGGCTGGGGCTGTCTGGGTTGGTGGTGTTGAGACAAGGGCAGCACCTAGCCTGGGCCAGCATCTGGGCTGTGGCTCCGTGTCCCAGGGCAGCTCCCATGGGGGGGTTTGTTTGTGGGGTAAAGAGGGCACAGGGCCAAGCTGTGTGCCTTGTGGCCACTGGGCAGAGAGCTGCAGGGCAGCTGTCATGTCAGTGTTGCCACCTGGTCCAAGTGGTCCTGGTCTCTGCCCACAGGCTGTGGAAAGACCTGCAGGCCTATTGCTGCTCCGAGGGGAAGTGCAATTTCCATGACAACTCCAACCTGAATTGCACACTCAAGGTGAGGGGAGCCAGAGCCCCTATACATGTGCCCAGCAGAACGTGCCTGGGCCCACAGGTCCACAAGGGTCCTGCTGAGTCCCAAACCCTTTTTGTGATTGCTTGCAGATGGGGGAGATGATTCAGATTGTAGAGGAGTCTGGCCTCAATATCTACAACCTCTATGCCCCATGTGATGGAGGTGTCCCCGGGAGCATGAGGTGAGAGCTTTGATTGCACTGGCACAGAGGGATGTGGTGGGCTGGGCAGGGGGCCCCTCTGGGATACATGGATGGTGCTGAGGACTCCCCCCAGGAGAGCCCTTAGCCCTTGTTCTCCAGGGTTTTCAGTCTGTCCTCATACTCTCTCTGGCTACAGATATGAGGGTGATTATCTCATCACACATGACCTGGGCAATTCCTTCATCCGGATGCCACTGAGGTTCTCCTGGCGGCAGGTGAGCCGAGGTGCCCGTGCTGCTGGGCTGTGAGCAGCCTCTGTTCAGCCAGTGGTGCTGTTGTGGGCAGGAGGGGCAGAAAGCAGCTGCTCTATGGGGCAGGTGCTGCTGTGACAGTGACTCTCTTGACTCTCCCAGAACCTGTTCCGGATGCCAGTGGCCCGAAAGAAGGTCCGGATGGACCCGCCCTGCACCAACTCCACAGCCCCCAGCATGTATCTGAACTCCCCTGAGGTGCGGAAGGCTCTGCACATCTCCCCTGAGGCCCCAGAGTGGCAGGTGTGCAGGTGAGCAAGCTGTGGGCAGGGAGGGACTACTCTGAGAAGGAGCAGACATGCTGCCATTGCTTCCTCCACAGCTTCGAGGTGAACCGCAGCTACAAGCGCCTGTACATGCAGATGAATGAGGTGTACCTCAAGCTGCTGGGAGCCACGGTGTGTGCAAGGGAGCCCACAGACCCTGGAAGTCTCTCTGCCAGCTCAGCCTCCTACCTGGCTGGGGCTGCTGCCCTGCCAACAGCTCACTCTCTCTCTGCTACACAGAAATACCGGATCCTGGTGTACAATGGGGACGTTGACATGGCTTGCAACTTTCTCGGGGATGAGTGGTTTGTGGATTCCCTGTGCCAGAAGGTAAATGGGCAGGGCCCAGGCCAGGCCAGTCACTGGCTCCAGGCTATGTGCTGTAGCTGGCTGTGGCAGGAGCGTGGGCAGGGCCAGCCGCAGGTGCTGAAGGCACTGCTGCTACTCCCAGGTGCAGGTGGCTCGCCGGCCCTGGCTCTACACGGAAAACGGTGAGAACCAGATCGGTGGCTTTGTGAAGGAATTCACCAACATCGCTTTCCTCACTGTCAAGGTAGGGCTGAGGGCTCTGGGGGCCAGAGATGGGGCTGTGGGTTGCTGCAGTCAGGGGTGGGTGATGTCAGCAGCACCCCACCCACACTGCCAACCACTGTCCCTTTCCTACAGGGAGCTGGCCACATGGTGCCCACAGACCGGCCGCTTGCTGCCTTCACCATGTTCTGCCGCTTCATTAAGAACCAGCCTTACTAAGAGCTGCAGAGGTAGCGCCCGGCGCTCCAGCTGCTCCCACCGCCCCACCCGCCCTCACCACCGGCACCTTGCACAGCCCGGCCTCGCTGCTGCTCGGCTACACCACGGACCTGTCATGCCTGCAGCCTTCTCCCCCGGCTGGACAGGGTGAGGGGCATGGGCTGGGGGACTCTGTCCTTGTGGGACAGGCGTTGTGCACCTGCTGCAGCCACACCTCCTCCCTTGTGGCTTCCTGTCTTGCCTCCTCCCTGTCTGCGGTGGCAGCTGCGTCCCTCCTAGGCAGGGAGCAATCCCCAGCACTTCCCCTTGGCCCCACATGCACACGGCCCGGGCAGGCTATGAGGAGCAGCAGCAGGGGGCAGCTGGGTCCTACTCACACCTCTACCTTGGCTCCCACCACCTCTGCTCCCACTGAAGGAGGCTTACCACCACTACCACAACAATCCCACTGCCAGGGCCCGCAGTGCTTCAGAACTCGCAATAAACTCTGACCAAGGCGGTTCTGCTCCTCCTCATGCCTTTGTGCCAGCCCCTGCTTCGCTTTCCTCCGCTCTCTGAGGAGCACCAGTGAGTGCCAATGCCCTTTGCCAGGGAGCTCTGGGCTCTGTGAGCTGTGCCCTTTCTGCAGGAGTCCCTGCATCCTGGAAACGAGTGACCTACCTAAGTGGCAGCAGCACAGTCACTCTGAGCCCTATGGCACTGCACTGAGCTGCATTTGCTCCCAAGGACCCAAGCTGGGCAGCAGCTGCCTCCTTTCCATCTCCCCACCATGTACCCCAGCATGGACATGTCCTCCAAGCAATGAGGCCATGTGGTTGGAGTCAGGTGGTTTATTAGTGTAATGAGCAGGGCTGCAGCAGGGATTCCCAGAGCACCCTCTCCACCTTGCTGTGCCCCACCGGGGCCTGGACGCCCTGACAATGTGCTGGTGGTACCAGGTGCTTCCTACCTACGGTCTACGGGTCCAGCCCGGGATCTGCCCTTGGTCCAGGGAGGAGAGCTAGAGTGAGCTGGGATCCAGGCTGGGCTCTGCAGGCTGGGAGCTGGAGCGGCGGTTGGCACCGGGCGGTATTTCTCAATCACCTCCCGCAGCCCCTTGGAGAAGTGGAGATCAGCTCCCACTGTGAGGAATCCCTGCAGAGGGAAGAAGGTCAGTGCAAGGCTGGAGGTGACAGTGCCCTTCCCAGCAGGACACGGAGGCACAGGCTGTGCCCATCCCACCACGTACCGCGTGATTGGTGACCACCTCCCTGGTGAAGTCCATGCCTTCGGGCAGTGGGATCTGCACCCCCTTCTTTGTCCTCTCTGCAGAGAGGGAGAGCTGGGATGAGGCTGAGCTCTGCTATGACCCTGCCTACACTCCCAGTTGTGTGGGAGCAGTGATGCCTACCGTTAATGATGGGCATGATGGTCAGCTGCAGCAGGGTCTTCAGAGGGGCCTGCAGTGAGAACAGCTGTGGGAGAAGAGCTGGGGTCAGTGTAGTGGCAGAGCTGCCAGCCAGGGCAGGGAGGGCTGTAAGGGGGGATCCTGAATGGACAGCCTCTCCCCAGCCCACCCCAACTGTGGCTGGGTGGAGGGGTCCCAGGCCATCACCATTCTCTCACCGCAAGCGACTCCAGCGCTGACTGCTTGGAATAGATGCGAAAGCTGCACAGAAGGAGGCAGCTGTGAGTAGGGTGTGGAGGGGACCCTCCCCACACCCCCATGGCACCCCAGCCATACCGTCGTAGGTCCAGCTGCACACGCAGCGCCTTCCCTTGCAGAAACACCTTGGCACTCAGCTTGGTTTCCTGGGGAGGGAGAGGGCTGAGTCGTGGCAAGCAGAGGACAACCAGGCCAGCTCATGCCACAGGTCCAGTGTCCCTCTGCTCAGTGACACCAGTGCCTTACAACACAGGATGGGGGACACTGCTCCTGTATACAGTGGGGTGGCTGCACAAGGAGCCCCAGCCCCCTCTCACCATGGCCATGCTGGAGAGCTGGACAGGTGGGCGGTCCGGGGGCACCAGTGAGATGTTCAGGAAAGCAGAGACAGAAACTGAGGTCCCTGAGGGTTTGATGGTGCAGCGTGGGGGAGCAGAGACCTGCAGCACCAGCTGCAGCGGAGCATCCACAGAAGGGCTCTGGGGAAGGCAGGTGCGTTGGAGGCTAGGCACAAGGCAGGCTCTGTCCTGGGGCTCTGCCATGCCTTCCATCCTGTCTGAGGGCTCCTTACCAGCATGAAGATAGTCCCAAAGAATGTGGCTCTCAGCAAAACCTCCAGGTCCTTGGGCACCTGTGGAGAGCACAAACCACTGCAAGCCACTGCTGCAGGTCCCAGCAAAGCTGCTCCCTGGCTGGCACCTCCTTTGCTCTGTAACACAGCTCACCCCTCTCTCCTGCCTGCACACAGTCCGAGTGTCTGGTGCTCCTTACCTTCTCCCCCTGGAGCTCTATGGTCAGTACTCCTGCCTGGAAGTACGAGTGCATGGCTGAATCGAAGAAATACTCGGAGAAGGCAACGTAAACCATGCGCTCGGTCTCCTTGATCACCGGCTCCACCGCGTGGTTCTCCAGCTCCTGGTCCTCTCTCACCCGGGGGAAGAACATGCCCTGGACCAAGAGCAGGAGAGGTTCCCACAGCCATGGGGCAGCCCTACCTGCTCCATGGAGCCCAACGTGCCTGCTGGCACAGCCTCTTCCACAAGGATGGGGAAGGACCAGCAAGGCAGGACCCAGCGTTCACCTTGAAGTCGAGCTCAAGGGTGTCAGTGGTGATGGAAGGATCCCGTAGGAGGGAGTAGTCAATCCCAATATGCTCATCCACGTAGTTTCTCACTGCCAGGGAAGATGTGCTGGTGAGACTTAGCCTGGAGCTGCCTGGCAGCTTGATGCCCAGCCCTGTCTGCCTGACAGTGAATGGGATCCAGCCCTTTCCCAGGGCAACACACACCAGGCACTGTGTCCAGCAAAGAGTTCAGCAGCACCAGGCTGGCGTGCTCCAGGGATGGGCAGATCTGCAAGGCAAGGAGCCAGGCTGAGGGGAATTGCTCCCAGAACTGGATGAGGAGCTGCAGAGGCAGGACAAGGCCCAGCAGACGGGTAGGATAGAACTCTGCCCTCTCCCACACACAAAGGGCCGAGCCCTAACATCCCGCAGCCCCTCTCTGTGCTCAGCTGTACCTGCTGGCTGAGGAGGAAACGCATCCCCGTGACAATGAAGGTGCTCAGGAACTCATAGACCTTCCTGGAAAACACAAGAGTGGTTCTGCAGTGCCTGTTCTCCCTGTGGTTCTGTGCCCATTCCAGCACACAGCTGGGCTGAGGAAGCACTGAAGGTGTGGGAAGGGGGTCAGGGAGCCAGGCACACACAGAGGGGTCAGGTATACCTGAGTGTGCCAGAGAAGCCAGCGTGCATTCTCGCTATGGAGGCGCTGCAGGTCATATTGGAGATCTTGAGGCGCCCAGCCTCATCCTTGGCCAGCTGCAGCACTGTGTAGATGTGGACACCATCCGCAGAGGCATTGATGGACCCAATGTCATAGCTAGAAGGCAGGAAAGCAGATGAGAGGAGCACACAGTTCCTGCCAGCTGCAGGACAGCAAGGCACCTGTGGCACCCAGCAAGCACAGCTATGGGGTGGGCTAGCACCCAGAGCAGGAGGAAGGGGACGCAGCTCACAAGAACCAGTAGAGCAGCTGCCTGCGGAAGCGTAGGCTAATGGAAGCATTGCTGATGTTGAAGACAAGGTGCTGCTGGGGCTGGAAGTTCAGGTCTGAAAAGGCCAGCTGCAGGTCTGTCACCTTGACCCTGCAGGGAGGGGACAGGAGTGGTTAGACAGACAGATGGACGTGGGAAGCCGTGGGCAGCAGGCAGCACTCACTGGCTGATGTTGTACTGGAACTGCCCCTCACTCCCATGCAGGTCCGACACGGTGATGTTCTGCAGCTCCTGCTCCACAAAGCGCAGCCCCTCCTGCTTCACTGCAGGGAAAACGAGGCTGGGCTGGGACGTGCGGGGACATGCCGGGCTGGCAGCATCCCCCCTGACAGCCCCCACTGCTCCCCGGCCACCCCATGGTGGAGCAGTGCAGGCAGAACCCTACACAAGCACAGACCCCAGGACGGTGCCCAATGTCCCTCTTTCCCAGACTGAGACATCCTGGCCGGCCCCTTACCCAGGTCCAGCCCCTTGGAAGTAATCCGGATCTTACAGCCAGGAGGGCTGTGTGAAGCTGTGACCAGCGAGGGCAGAAGGAGAAAAAGGAGGCAGCCGCCGGCAGCCATCTCGCACCTGGAGGCAGAGAGCAGGGTCAGCACGGACTGGCTGGGGACATACACAGGTGTCAGCACAGACAGGCCCAGGGGACACACTGGAAGGGGAAGCAGCTGCTGTCCAACCTGCCCGGGGCAGGGGATAGTTCCAAGGAGCACCCCACGGGTCCACTGTTCTCCCTGAAACCCCCCAGTGCTGCCCAGGTCGCCTTTGCCCGAAACCTCTGGCCCAGCAGCCCATACACGCCTCCCACCCCAGGGCGCTGTGCACAAGCCCCCGCACTGGCGCTGTGGAGCCCGAGGGTCCCACATCGGGGAACACCCACTCCAGCGCTTCCCCGCCCTGAGCACACCCCGCTCCCCAAACCGCAGGAACAGGAGCCAGCTCCGTGCGTGCTGCTGCAGCGGGGAGCCCCAGCAGCTCGCAGAGGAGCGAGCCCTCGCCCGTGAGGCCGTCCCACAACCCTCACAGCCCCCCCGAGATGTGCCGCCTGCCCCTAGGCTGGTTTGAGACGGAGCTGGACCCCGTCCATCCCGCAGCAACAGGCAGAGCTCCGTGCGAGCCTGTGGGATGGGACGGGGCTCCCCCACAGCGTTTTCCTCTAATTCTATGAAGGGAGAGGATGGGGGATCCACTTCCTCGGGGCCCGGAGCCACCGTCCTGCCCAGCGGCTGGGGGCTCCCCCACACAATGCCGGCTCAGTTCGGGTACTTACAGCGAGGCTTGTCCTCGGCTCCCGGCGTGGGGAAGCTGAATCACGTGAAGGCAGGAGGGAGGGAGAACACCACCAGCTCCAAGACTTTCTTTTGAGCTGGCTGAGGTTTCCCTGCCTTTATATAGCCCCCAACTGCCACTCCTTGTGGGCTCACAGCTGGGAGGAGACAGCGGGACGGACGGACGGGGAGGATGCAGGTCTGTGTCCCGCCGAGCCCGGCTGGCTGCCAGCACCGGCACAGACAGCGGCTCGCCTGGCCACCTCCAGCCTGGACACGAAGCCTGCCTTCCCCCCGAAAACACCGCTCCCCGCGTCCTGCACACGCAGCCACAGCCACGGATCTCTCCGGCACCCCCCGTGCAAACGGCAATGTCCGGGAGGGCCTGGGCTATTGGGGACTCCCAGTCTGTGTTACGAATCTCCTGCTAGTGCTCAGCTATCCCAGCTTCAGTGCAGACCCGGGGGCCGGGGGTGCTGCTGGGGGCTGGTTCATGGCCGTCTGTAACATGAACCTGAACAGAGAAGCTGCGGAGCCTCAGGACTGCCCGGACCCCAAGGCAGGCAGCACTGGCTCTGCAGGATGTGCCTCTGGATAGCCTTGCCCCGTGTGTTAGCGGCAGCTGGGCTGGCTCCGGGATCGCAGCACCGAGATGGGCACTGCCGGAGTGTCCCCATGGGTGCCCATGGAAAAGACGGGCAGCTCCTCAGCCCGGGGCTCCCTCCCGATAATTCTGCCTGGCCGAGCCATGCCGAGAGTCTGCCCCTGCCCTCACCACCCCCTCGGCCACTTGAGCTCCCTCGCTCCAAGGCTGGAGTTTCACTGTGCCTTCACAGAGTCCCCTCTGCCCTCAGGGGTCGGTCTGAGCCGCCCTTTGTGCCCCGGGGGGTTATCGGTGCTCTGGGCAGCGGAGCTGGGCTGCTGGAAGCCCAAAACGGGAGCCTCAGTGCTTACACAGCACTTACCCCCCAGAACTGCAGCGCCAGCGTTAACTCATTAAACTGACCCCGCTGCTCCCGGAGCAGAGGGCAGGACTCCAGGAGATGGGAAACCCCTTGGAAAGCTGGGCAGCAGGGATATCCCAGAAGAAAAGGGCAGGAGAGGCCTCGCAGTTTCCCCATCCCGTCTTCACCGAGGGCCGTGGGCCAGCACCGGCCAGCGGCGGCCCAGGGAGCTGCAGCCGAGGCAGGACGGGTGCTCTGCTAGGAGAATGTGGCAGAAGCTCCGCCAGCTGCGAGGAGTCCTGCGGCCCCCAAGGAGCCCCCAGTAACAGCCGTGTCCTCCTTCCACGTCCCGTGCCATCCTCCAGCATATGCTGTGGAGCAGCAGCCGCAGGACAAGGGAGCGACTGCCAGCGCCCGCCGGCTGTCACCGGGACCCGCGGGACGGGGAACGGCCACGGCAATAGTGTGGGGAGGGACGTGTCAGCGCTGCGCCCGAGGGAGCGCCGGGACAGGCAGCGGCTGCCAGGGCCGGCCCGGGCTGAAGCGCAGCGGGAGCAACCGCTGTGCCCGGCGGGCGGCGGAAGCCCCGCGCCCCCACATCAATGCAGCCCCCCCCGCCCCGGCGCCGCCGCTCTTCAAAGGCCCTTTGGTGGCGACCGCTGCGGCCGCGCCCTGTCAGTGCCGGGAACCGCCCGCGGCGGGCGGGAGGCGGGGCCGGCCCGCACGGAGCGGCTCCACGACAGCGCGGGCAGGACCGGGACCGCTCCGCAACCACCGCGGGGCGGCGCCCGCCACAAAGATGGCGCCGGGTGGGCGGGGTGACCGCGCAGCCTTTGCGCATGCTCCACGTAATTCCCCCAAGCGCGGGCTCTGCTTCGCGCATGCGCTCCACACCCGCGGCCCCGGCGCAAGATGGCGGCGGCGGGGCGGGCGAGGCGGAGGTGGGGCGGCGGCGGTGGCGGACGCAGCGGTGCCCGGTGCCTGCAGCCCCTAGCCTCACGCCCAGGTAAGCGGCGCGACCGCGTGTCCGCGGCCCGCCGTGCAGGAGGAGGCGGCGGGGGCCGGCGGCGGCGCGCGGGCGGCGGAGGGGAGGCGGCGCAGGCCCGCGGCCGCCATCTTAGAGCGCTAGAGCGCGGCCGCTGCTGCCGCCGCGCTCCCGCCGCCGCGCCCCCACTGTGCCCCCGCCGCGCCTGCGCGTCGCGCGGCCCCTCCCCGCGGCGCCGTAACGGGCTCCTGTCTCCGCAGCCGCCCCCGCGGGCCAGGCGCGGGACGCCCCGCTATGAGGATGCGGCCCCGGCGCGCCAGCGGCGAGTACGGAGCGACGGCCACGCGTCCCGCCAGGCAGCCCGCCACCGTAAGTACCCGCCCGGCCGGCCGTCGCCCCGCTTAGGCCGCGCCCCCGGACCGCTCCCGGCCAGACTGCAGAGTTGTCGCCGTCGCCGCCTCCTCTCCGCACTCGCTGGGTGCCCGTGGCCGCTCGCCGGCCCCGGCCCGCCGCGCCGAGGAGCTCCGTGCCGTCTTCGCCGCCGGCAGGGCAGCCCCAGGAGGTTCCCGGCCGCTTCCCCGCGCAGACACGGTGCCCCGGTGCCCAGTGCCCGTGGTGCCCCGGGAGCGCTGCGCTGCTCAGCTCCGGGCCCGCCGGCCGGCGCTCGGAAAGGGGATGGGTGCCGATGGAGGAGGCGATGGCCTGGCTCCCAGCCTCCTGGAGCAGCCGTGGTTCTGGGATGGGGGAGAGCCGCGGGGTTGTCCCGGGGGGCTGTCGCTGATCTCCTTTGTCTGCATTTGCTGTTGTCTTGTACAAAATTCTACCTCGGTGAAATGGAAACAAATACCGGTCCTGTTTGCTGTACTTCTTTACTCTGTGTCTCCTTACCCCTCGCTGTGGTCTCTGGTCGTGCTGCTGCTCTAGGTTGTAAGCTCTCTGGGCAGGGACAGCGTTGTACCGTGTTTGTGAAGCACTGTATGCATTGCCATGGTGTATAAAAACATACCGTAATCACCATAAAATGCTTCCTCTGGATCCCTGTCACTGTCTAAGTCCCAGTGTAGTTACATAAAAGTAGAGTGGCTTCTGCCAGGATTCCTGTTAGTTTGGCTGTTTCCTTTTCCCAGACCTTAAGGGTACTTGGATTTAATACTTGTTAACACAGATCAAGTGATAAAACTTCTTGGCTACTTCCACCATTCCAGTTTATCCATAAATGGGAGGAGGCAGAGCCAGTCACCCTATTTGACAGCTCTTTTGAGCGATGGGTGGTGAAAAACACTGGCAGGTCACTGGAGCTGGCATGTGCCATCCAAGCTGGCCAGGGCTCCGTGCCCAGTGCTGTCTGTGAATCCTGACAATCATGACTTTGGGAGCTCTGGTCCCCCCAGTACACACCAGTTCACTCCAGGCTGTGTAACGTGCAGGACACAGCAGCAGCTGCATGTGCAAGTGTAGCTTTAGTTTGAGGAGGAGGGACTAAACCTCCTTCAGAGCTTCCCTGTGCTCCTGCCTCACAGCTCTGCCATCTCCAGGGTCCCTGTACCCACGGGCTGACACGAGCCTGAGCTGGCCCAGCTCACCTTGGCACGTCTGCAGAGTCTGTAAGGACACGGTGGGGTTGGAGTTCAGGAGGGAGTGTGAGATTGCACAACGCTCACTGCTGAGGCCGTTAAAGGTCCCCTGTTGTGTCCTGCACTCTGCTGCAGGCATGAGGCGTTACCTGCTTGCTCTGGGGCAGAGACCCAAACTCCAGGTATCACAGTGTCCCACACCTTCCTTTGTGTACCCTGCCTGGAAGGATGGAAACATCTTCCAAGGTGCTGATCTCAGCCAATGCTGTGGGCAGCTGAGCTACTGGCCACTCGCTCTTGACCACTGTTTGCTCCTGCCATTCTGTTCTGCTGAAATAGCCACTGGCCTTTATGCACAGGAAGGGCAGTGAAGACTTCAAATCCCAGTGACAACCCAAAAAAAAATCAGAGTTTTTATTGGAGAGCTCCTGTACGTGGCTCCTGCTGTCAGGAGTGTGCTGCTCAGGTGAGGAGCATGCTATACACAGCACTGTGCTGCTGCTGCCCTGACTGCTGGTGTGTGCTGTGGGGTGTCTCCAAAGCCTGAATAGAGTTAAGTGTCTGAGGTAGCTGGGAATTATGTAAAATGCCTTGTTTCCCCCCAGTTCATTGCCAATGCATTTTGGGCTGCCAGAGAAGAGCAATCTGTGGCGCTGTTTCAGAAACTTCCCCAGGGGAAGAGTGGTGACTAAGAGAGGAAAAGCCTGGCTGTTTCTCTCCAGCTGGCAACATTAAATTATGATTAAGAGGAGCTTTATTGTTCCAACAGACCTTCTTTTGCATAACTGTTGTTATGCAGATGAAAAAGCAGCAAGGGCCAAAACAGCTGGCTGAAGCCCTGCTTGTGGGACTAGGACTAGCACTGGGACGTGTCAGCCTGGGACATGCAGAGGGTAATAATAGGGAGCTCCTGACTCCCAGCCTGTGGTTTTCTGAACCACAGAAGTTGTTAGTGAACCTCCAGGGCTATTTTATATAGCAGATTTTTATTTTAATGAAAGCCTTTTGTTGAAATGATGTGCAGTTATGTGTGTGTGAGTTGATTCAAACTGTCTCTGAGGATAACATCAGACCTGGCCAGTGGTATTGGTGTGGCAGAAGGTGGCACATAATCACAGAGGAGGTTATGTTATTTTTTACGATCTGATGCTTTGCTCTTTGGAGAGGTCTAGCTGAAAAGGGAATATTTTGAATGCTGGGCTAAAGAACACCCTGGCTAGCCCCATTTAACACTGAGCATTCCTCATAGCTCGTTGTATCCAGGATAACAAGGTGTTTTTCAGGGCTGAGGTGCAGTTTGTGTGTACTGGTTCAATCCCTGTTTTATTATCAGAATGAACTTTTACTGCTACACCTGAGTATGCCAAGCAGATCTGGGACCTTTCCTGCTGTAACACTGGATATTACTCTGTTTTTTCCAGTGTGGTTGCTGAGAAATGGCCAATGAGAATCACAGAAGCCCTGCGGAGGAAGCGTCTCTCATGAGTCACTCACCTGGCACCTCCAACCAGAACCAGCCCAGCTCCCCCAAACCCATGCGCCTGGTACAGGACCTGCCAGGTACCCACTCTGCCTTCGGGAGTTCTGCAGGGCCCTGGCAGCTGGGAGAGGGGTGAAACAAGGCTGCCAAGGGAGGCCAGGAGTGATGTGTGTTTCAGAGAGTGCTGTGACAGTGCTGGGCACTGCAGGGCAGGTCTGTTGTGCAGGATGCTCCTCTCCTGACTCTCACTGTCCTCTCAGATGAGCTGGTGCAGGCTGGCTGGGAGAAGTGCTGGAGCAAGCGGGAGAACCGCCCGTACTACTTCAACCGCTTCACCAACCAGTCTCTGTGGGAAATGCCTGTGCTGGGACAGCACGATGTCATAGTAAGTGCTCACTCACCTTGGGAGTGCTGTGCCAGGACTGGGGTCTTCAGATTACAGGTGTCTTGTGTGCCTTCAAAACTCCTTGCTCAGTCCATTGTCTGGCGTGATTCTGGGGAAGTGTTTCTCTGTCAGGTGTTGCTGTTCCAGGAGTCATGCACCGCTCATCAGCGTGGGGGATTTGTGATGAGTTTTTCTCATTAAAATATTTTTAAAAGGCATATAGACATTAGAAGAGAATCTTTCAGCTTTGTGCAGGTGTGACTAGTGGTGTCCTTATTTCCATCCACGTGGGAGCTGGGAGCAGTGCAATGTGAGGCTGCAGTGGCAGTTGGTGAGCTTGACGTGTGCTGTTGTTGTTTGGACTCTCATAGTCAGACCCTCTGGGACTGAACGCGGCTCCCATGCCACTGGAAGGTGGGGTGGCAGATGCCTCTGTGGAGAGCAAGCAGAGGAAGAGGAGGTTCTCAGAAGAGGTTCCACCAAGTGGCAACAGTGTGAAGAAGCCCAAGGTGGGTTTGGTGCTCTGAAACAAACATGCGCAGCCTGAAACCAAGGGGAGCTGGTGAGCTCATGGGGGTCTCCCACGTGGTGTTCTGGTGTGGGACTGTTTGATTCACTGGGCTGCTTCTCCTTGACCTGTCTCTTTGGTGGAGTCATTCATCTTTCACACACACAGGCGGATGTCCCAGGGAACCCAGCTGCTCAGCCAGTCCCCAGCTCTCCCAGTATTCCAGGAACCTCTGTTTTGAAGGCATGGTGTGTTTCACCTGAAGACAAACAGCAGGCAGCTCTTCTACGACCAACTGAGTGAGTTGTGTCCATTTGTCTTCTGTTCCTTTCTCAGTAAAGTGTTTGAGACACACAGGTTGCAAGAAACCTGAGGGATAAATCACTGCCAGGAGTTTTGATAGTTTGGTTTCCTGACTGGTGAAACAGCCCAAGGAAGTATCTTTAAAAGTAATATTTGATAATTAGCCAGTGATCTGGTTATCCTGATGACACTTGCTTCTGCCACAGAGTATACTGGGACCTGGATATTCAGACAAATGCTGTGATTAAGCAGAGGGCACCATCAGAAGTGCTTTCTCCACACCCTGAGGTGGAGCTGCTCCGGTCCCAGCTCATTCTCAAGCTGAGGCAGCATTACCGTGAGCTCTGCCAGCAGCGAGAAGGTGAGTTGGGTTCCTTTGATTTCCTTCTCAGTTCTAGTGTTGTGGTAATTTGACTTTTGTTTTATGCCTGTCTAGTCCCTGTGTTCTCTTTTTGTGATGGTTATACTCTGTGGCATTGTTGGTTAAGTGATTAGGCAGAACTTTGTGTGATGATCCTTATCAGAGCTACTGGGCATTTCTGTATTGTATTGATTAGACCCTTCTTCTGTGCATGTGCAGGGATTGACCCCCCAAGGGAGTCATTTAACCGCTGGATGTTGGAGAGAAAAGTGGTTGATAAAGGGACAGATCCTCTTCTCCCGAGTGACTGCGAGCCAGTAGTGTCTCCTTCCATGTTCAGAGAGATCATGAATGACATTCCCATCAGGTACTGTTCACAGACAGAGCACTTTGTTGGGATGGTTCTGGGTCAGTCTGGTCTGGTGATTTACCTGCCGCGGTTCCGCTGCGGTGCTCCCTTTGTTTGGATGCTGGTGAAGGAAAGCTGGGGAACTGAACCTGTTTTCCATGCCTTTGTGAGACTCATGCATATGAATTTAACTTACCTCAGGTTATCCAGAATTAAGTTCCGAGAGGAAGCCAAGAGGCTGCTCTTCAAGTATGCTGAGGCTGCGAAACGACTGATTGAATCCAGGTGGGAGCTCTTCTCGCAGTGCTGTCACGTTCAGAAAAGACAAAAGAACTATAGGGACTTCTCATCCTGCCTTATCTAGCACTGGGCATAATGTTATTGAGGAAGAGCAAGGTTGGGAACATACAGAAGAAAAACAGTAGTGCTGGAGCCATCTTTTGATAATTACTGTTACTGTAAAATGTAATACTGGGGAGCTGAGTGTGTGTGGAGACAATGAAGTACTGGGTGTGGAATGTCTTTTGTCATCCCTGGGATAATATCAGGAGTGCTTTAGTACTCACTGCTGTTACAGAGCAACAAGCTTAGAGTGGCATTTTGCATACAAGATGGAGTTTTTCTGACCAGTTCTGCCACAGCAGGCAGAACTGAGGAAGAGAGTTGGGGAGAGGCTTGTGGGGGAAAGGAAAAGCTTGTAAACAGGGTAGTTTTCTTGGAGTCACAAGCCCCTAGCAGTAATTGAAAATTAGAGGAAGTGTCAAAATGGACCAGTGCCATGACAAATAAAGGCTTTTGGGGCCTCTCCTGTTGCAGAGAGGACAGCAGCCAGCTACACCAAATTTTGGAGAGAATATAGCAGTCTGCAATCATGCAAATGTCTGGAAGGCCTTTCCAGAGAATGGAGGGGAGGGACAGGGATGGACAAGGGACAGTGTCCACATTCCCCAGTGATAGAAAACTTTGGTGGGGGGTGGAATACCTGGCTGTGCAGCTGTGAGTTAAATTTTGCCTCTGTTTTTGTAGGAGTGCTTCCCCAGACAGCAGGAAGGTGGTGAAGTGGAATGTGGAGGACACCTTCAGCTGGCTGCGACGGGACCATTCCGCCTCCAAGGAGGACTACATGGTCAGTGTACCACTGATGTGTGGCTGGGCACAGGGAGCTGGGGAGGGGACATGTGGGGACAGGTACAGGTCCTTCTGGAGACACTGAAGACCCCTGGAGAGCCAGTGGTGGCCATGTGAGAGACTCTGCTTCTCTGTTTCCACAGGACCGCCTGGAGCACTTACGCAAACAGTGTGGGCCCCACGTGTCTGCTGCAGCCAAGGACTCTGTGGAAGGCATCTGCAGTAAAATTTACTACATATCCCTGGAATACGTCAAGCGCATCCGGGAGAAGCATCTTGCCATACTCAAGGAGAACAATATCTCTGGTATGCAGCCAGCTTTGTGGAGCTGTAGAGCTGCAGCACTGCAGTAAAAGGCCCCATGGTCTTGTCCCTATTCAGAGAGTGTTACCTGTTGGGAGGGCAGCTCTGTCTCCAAATGTTAGAAAGTCTGTGTTTCAAAGTAAGAAACAGCCAGTCCAACATAGGCCTCAGCTTTCAGTCACAATGTGTGTGCAGTGACAGGCTGTCTTCCATCAGGTGCTGTGACCAGCTGTAACGTCAGATACTACAAATATGTGATTTGCCAGGATGAAGTAGGTGTTAGGAGCAGGTCACACTGAGCAGGGCATTCGTTCATTTCACTGGACCATGCTTTTTTGCTTTTCTGCTTCATGAATTCCTGGGGACAGCTGACACCCCCTTAATAATGCTGAGTGTTCTCCCTTTATTCTCATTTGCCACGTTTCTTGTGTTTTGAGCACCCCTCTGCCTCCCAGCTTGTCACTGTGCACCCTTTCTTGGCAGAGTTTGTGTTCCTTAATCTTTCCTCTGTTCTTTCTTTCGTTCACATCTGTATATCTCTCTCTAGTCAGCTTTTTCTTCCTCCATGGGGTGTGCTCCTTTCATTGCCACTGTCTGTAGTCCTTTTCCCTTTTGGGTCCTGGCTCTTCTCAGGCTCCCTTCAGGTCCCAATGCCTGCCTCTTGGCATTGTTTTTGATGCTTATCTTCCAATCCCATTAAGTCAAGAGATTACTTCCAGCTGATTTATGAGCTCTTCCTGAAGCTGAGGCGATGGATAACCACAAGGTGCAGGGAGATTCCTTTGCCTCCTGCATTTGGCCGCCTGTGAACTTTTATTGTGCTCTGGATGAGTTTGGGGCAAACTGAAATAAGAAACAGTAGCTACAAAAAGAGGGTTTTGTTTGTTTGGAACATGCCTCAGGACTCTGGGGTGGCTGTGTGCTGTCTGCATTGAGGAATCAGCTTTGAACCTAGGTAGCTGCCTACAACATCTGTGAGGGACCACCATGGTGGTTTTTTGGGAGGACCACCCTATTCTTCAGCCCTTTTGGATTGCTGTGTCTTTTGAGTTGGACTGAAGATTGGTCCTGAATACCCTTGGCTTCTCACAGGCTGCCTTTCTATTCATTGTCCACAGCTGAGGTGGAAGCTCCTGAGGTCCAGGACAGGCTGGTGTACTGCTACCCCGTGAGACTGGCCATCCCCTCCCCACCACTGCCCAGCGTGGAGATGCACATGGAGAACAACGTGGCCTGTGTGCGCTACAAGGGGGAGATGGTCAAAGTGAGCCGCAACTACTTCAGCAAGCTGGTAAGGGCTGGGCACTGCTCTGCTGCCCCTGGGGCAGGGTCATCTCCTGGGCAGGGCTGGGCAGAGGCTGGCCAGCTGACCCTGCAGAGCTGTCACACACTGCCATGGCCATGAGGACAGCTACTCTCACCTTAGCTGGGGTCAGGCTCTGCTGGGAGTATTTCCCAGGTGTTGGGTGTGTGCTCTGAATAAATGTTGTGTTGCCAGAACATTGTACTCAAACCAAGGCAGCCCTTGCTGAGAGACATGTGCTGCTGTGGTAGTTCATTCATTTTGTGTTAGTGACAAGCTGGTGGCTCTCGCAGTGACAGCAGATGTGCTGACAGCTCCCTGCAGAGCCCACCTGCTCCTCAGCCTCCCTCTCCCTGTCACAATGTGCATGTATCACCAT
Organism: Melospiza georgiana; assembly: GCF_028018845.1. Taxonomy (NCBI): domain Eukaryota; kingdom Metazoa; phylum Chordata; class Aves; order Passeriformes; family Passerellidae; genus Melospiza; species Melospiza georgiana. The sequence goes on from NC_080446.1 coordinate 7,895,986, forward strand.
AGCTTGGCTGTTCCTGATGTCTTCAATGGCTGGGCTTTCTCTTCCAGTGGCTTCTTTATCGGTACAGCTGCATTGATGACTCAGGCTTTGAAAAGTTCCTGCCCAGGGTTTGGTGCCTTCTCCGTCGATATCAGGTACGATCTCACCACAGCTGTACGTCAGAAAGCCTTGGCAGCACTGGGAACTTGTCTTTGCTCTGGGAAGGGGTCACAACTTTGGGAGCCTGGAGCAACATGGGGTTTAAACTGGGTCTGTAGTCTCCTCATGCTATGCTGAGGTAGGACTGTATACTTGGGAGCAGTTGTGGTCTTGACACGAGACCTCAGTGTGGGTAAAGATCTTTGTGAAGGAACCTTCAGTAGCTCTTGACTCTGAGGGCAGCTGAAGGGTCACTTGGTACAAGAGAAAACTGATGGTTTTGTGGGGTCAGAGTTGGATAAAATCTCTAAAGAGCATTCTTGGGTACATGCAGGGACCTACACGAATTTGAGAAAGGACGAGGGGGCCCTGCATACCTAGAGGAGTGGGTGCATGGACATGTGGCCCTGGGTCCATGGTCAGTGAAGGGAACAGCAGGAACAGTGAGTGCTGGCACAGCTCACCAGGGTTTGCTCTCCTCAGATGATGTTTGGTGTGGGGCTGTATGAAGGGACTGGTCTGCAAGGGGCACTTCCCGTGCACATCTTTGAAGCCCTCCACAAGCTCTTTGGAGTGAGTTTTGAATGCTTTGCCTCGCCCCTGAATTGCTATTTTAAACAGTACTGTTCAGCCTTCTTGGACACAGACGGGTATTTTGGATCCAGGGGGTGAGTATTGCGTTCCCTTGCTCTGCGTGGGTGTGGGTGCATGCCCGTGAGATGACTCAGGATGAGCTGATGGGGATCTTTGCTTCTTTCTTCAGCCCGTGCCTGGATTTCTTCCCTATAAGTGGTTCTTTTGAGGCAAATCCTCCGTTCTGTGAGGAGCTGATGGATGCCATGGTCTCTCACTTTGAGGTATGTCTGCTCACAGTGAGGTTGTTTGGGAGGGAGCTGTGCTGTCCATCCTCTGCTCCCCACCACTCCCGCGCCCTGAGGGCACGGACAGAGGACAGTGTCAGCTGGGCACTGCTCTTAAATCAGAAGCATCTCCTTTCTGTAGGACTGATTAAACACGTCATTGCTCAGTCAGTGCTGAGATTGTTCCTTTTCTTGTTGCACTAGAAACTGCTGGAGAGCTCCAGCGAGCCTCTCTCCTTCATTGTCTTCATCCCTGAGTGGCGGGACCCCCCCACGCCAGCCCTGACGCGCATGGAGCAGAGCAAGTTCAAGCGACACCAGCTCATCCTGCCGGCCTTCGATCACGAGTACCGCAGCGGGTCCCAGCACGTCTGCAAAAAGTAGGCTTTGTTCTCAGATCCTTTGGGAACACAGCTCTGAAGCTGTGTGACAGAAATATCCTCTCCCAGGCTGAAATCAGTGGGAAGCAGGGAGCAGACAAGGACAAGCGCAGCGCATCATCACTTTGGGTGTTTAGGATGGGCAGACAGCATGGTGAATTCAACGTCTGTTTAATGACTGCTAAGTTTAGCTTGTGAGAGGTGTGTGCCTCGGGCACGAGTCCAGCTGGAACAGGTCACACCTGTGGCTCTGATCTGTGCTTCTGCCAGCCCTCAGGCCTGGTAGCTGCTTGTGCTGCAGCATCTGGATGTCACTGGGAGAGCAGAGGCAAGGGCCAGTCAGTGGGGGTTTGGTCCCCAGTGGGGCAGGCTGGTCTCTGCTCTGCTGCTGAGGCAACAAGTGTGAGCAGCAGCTTGTTTAAGCAACAGGTGCCAGAACACTGAATTTCTTACCTGCTTAGGACTGATGCCTCACTGTGCTGATACCCCTCTGCAGGGACAGAAAGGTTCCAGCACATGCGTGTGCTGGTAGGCAGCAGTTGGACTCTGCACCATCAGTGTTTCTTCCCTCTGGAAGCTTAGGAGCCTCTACTGTACTCAGAACTGCCCAAGGCTGCACTGTGCCTCCCTTCTGGTCAGAATAATAAGAGAAAGGATGGGACAAATACTTGTTCCTAGTGAAGGCACGAAGAGGAGGAGCAGGTGTTGAGGGTTTTGGGCGGGGGCCAGGGGAGGTGCTGATGCCTGTGCTCTTCCCTTGCAGGGAGGAGATGTACTACAAGGCTGTGCACAACACAGCCGTCCTCTTCCTGCAGAACAGCGCCGGCTTTGCCAAGTGGGAGCCCACGCCGGAGCGGCTGCAGGAGCTCGTTGCAGCCTACAAGCATTCGGGCCGAACCCTCAGCTCCTCGTCTTCCTCCTCCTCGTCCTCATCCTCCTCCTCCTCCTCCACAGCGGACAAAGAGCGGGAGCTGGGCCGAGAGCAGAGCAGCAGCCGAGAGACTAATCCCAACTAAGGCAGAGGTGCGAGGCAGCAGGAGAGGTGCCGGTGGCCCCGGGGGAGGCTGGCTGGGGCAGCAGAGACTGCTGGCTGCGCAGCACGGCCCGGGACTCCTGCGCAGCAGCTCCACGGCACCCGCTCTCCTCTGCGAACTGCACGCCAGCCCCCAGGAGCCGGGAGCGTCCGGCGGCCGGTGGGAGAGGAGGCTCGGCCACGGCCCTCAGCAGGGCGAGGGAGCCCAGCGTGGCGCGGCAGGAGGAGCCGGCAGCTCCGCGACGCCGGAGCGCCGAGGGAAGGGACGGCCAGAGCTGGGACGCGCGCGTGGGCAGGCAGAAGGACGGTGGAACAGATGGAGGGACGGATGGCAAGCGCGAGTGCTGGGCGCTGAGCGCCGCGGCCGGAGGGGCCCCGGCAGGAGAGGGACGGGCAGAGCCCGGGGGCTCCTGCGGCCGGACTGGCCCCAGCACGGCTCCGTGTCCATAGTGTAAATAGTTCTGTCTGTGGCGCCCACGCTCCTCGTGGGGCTGCTCCCATCGCATCTGTGTTTCTTTCTCATGTGTGAGTCCTGTGTTCGCTGACATTGTGTCCTGGAGAGGGGAGGAGCAGAGGAGAAGAGTTTATTTGGTGTGTAAAGATGTCTTTGCAGCTGTTTTTGTAGTCATTGTGGTTTTTATGCGGAGCCTCCGGGCTTTATTTAACCTCCTTGGGTTTTGTTTTGTAAGGATTAATTTAACACCGCTAACCATTTTATTACTTTTATCAAGAAGAGCAAAATCTATTTTTGATTTCTGTTTCCTAGTTCTTAGGAACATTAAAACCAGCATACAGCTCTGCTTGTGTCCATGACTTGCCTTCTTTGGTGTATGGGGTCTGTGCTCACCCCTGTCTGGTCTCTGCCTGGGTGGAAGGTAGAAAAATGTTGGGGTTTGGTTTTTCAGAACTGTCTGGCATTGCCCTTTTCCAGGCCTCCTGGTGAGGGAGGAGTTTTTTACTTATTACCAGTGTGAGCCCCTGAAGCAGCCTGACCACCCCACTGCTCCAGTGAGGTTTTGGTGCCTTCCTTCCCATTGGAGAAGTGCAGAGAAGCGCACTCAGACTCCAAGTGCCTTTCGACTCATTGGGGCAGGCGCACAGCCAGCCTCTCCTGGTGGGTGCCACAACACTGCTGGTGCTGGACCAGTGTCAGTGCCACGGCAGTGACAGTGCCACCCTGAAGTGGGCAGGAATTGCCCAGCGCCTGATGCTGCCCACTCCCAGAGGCTTCAAAGCTCTCCAGAGATGCTTTTGATGGTGGCAAGATCATTTATGTCCTTCAAGTCAGGGCGGTTGGGAATGTCAGCTGTGAATGTGGCAGTTTGTAAAGGCTTTTTCTCCCCTTTAATCATTGTTTTTGACTCAAGACCACCTGTTCCTGAGGCACAGGTGAGTAGAGATGTGCTGATGCTGGGAGTGTCCCCAACCCACCCCTTGACCAGTCAGTGCACCCTGAGCCCTTTGCCTGCTCCCTCAGGTGAGGGAAGTTACCTGGTTGAGTACCCAGTGGCTGTGGTCTCACAGGGATGTGTAGGTGACATCAGTGGCCAGAAGCCTGGTGGTGTGGGCTGCTTCTCGAGTCTCCTTTATCGTGACAGAGCAAGAGATGGTCGATGGAGCGCATCAGGTTGGCACTGGGGCCATTTCAAGGGCTGATAACCAGGACTAGGTCAATCTGTGAGGGGCTGTGGTGTGAGGGGCAGCTGTGGAAGGGTTGGGAGCAGTGGGTGGTACGGGCAGGACTGGGGGGAATGAAGCACACCAGGAGCTGAAGTCCATGCATAAAAGCTCCGTCAGGCTGTACTGAACCTGGACGATTTAGACAAAAAGGCCATCACTCCCATTGTCCCTGTGGTGGGCAGTGCTGCCACTCCTCTCAGGAAGGAAGGAGGGGATCCCTGAGTGCTTTTGCCCCCCAGGGCTCCTGGAAACGCCCTGTAAGGGCAGCAGCTGGGGGAGGATTTGACTGGGCTTGGGAAGCACAGCCTGCAGTGCAGGACCTGCAGGGGGCTTGGCTGTGCCCAGCCTGAACCTGTCAAGTGCTGTGTCCCCCGAGTGCCCCCGGCTCGATTCCCCGGGCATGCTGAACCCCAAGCGCCGCTACCGCAGGCCCCACGCGGGGAAGGAGCATCCCAGGGCTGACCGTGAGCGGGGAACCCCGGAGTACCGGGAGCCGCACCGATCCCGCACCAAACCCCGCACCGCCCCCTGCGCCGACCCCTGCGCCTGCCCCTCAGCAGCCGGCGGGGCCCGGTTCTGCACGAGGGGGCTCCGCAGGGCCCCGGCACGGCCCGTCCGAGCTCCCCCTCCGTTCCCCGCTCCCCGTTACCGGGCCAACGCCGCGGCGCTGCCGGCGGCCCCTGCGCCGTGCTCGCCCCCGCAGCGCGGCGGGCAGCGCCCCGCGCCTCCCCCCATGGGGCTGCCGGGCCCGAGCCCGCCGCCGCCGAGCCCACCGGAGCCGCCGAGCCCGCCGGCGGCGGGGACCGAGCCGCCGCTGAGCCCCCGCCGGGAGCCGCAGGTACGGGAGAGGATGCGGTGCGGGCCGGGAGCGGGGGCGGGCAGTACGGACCGAGAGCGGCTCGCCCGGGGAGCGGGTGCGGGGTGCGGGGTCCCCGCCGCCGGCACAGCCGCTGTTCGGAGCCATCCCGGGCCCCCAGCGAACCCGCACGCACCGTGAGGGCCAGAGATGTGTCCGGGGCTGCCCTTCCGCTGGCGCCGGCCCCTGGGAGCGATTTTTTCCCCGCAAGGCAGGGGCGGGCGGGATGACGGCGAGTCCCAGCGCCGGTGGCACCGGGCGGGGGTTGCAGTCGGGGTCGAGGCTGTCGTTCTGCTCTCGCTGCCCCGCTGTCTCACCGAGCCCCGGCTCTGACCGCACAATGGCCATGGCATGCGGCGGAGCTGGGACCCCACGCGTGGGAGGCAGCGGGCCCGGGGCCTGCCCTCAGCCCTGGCTGACAGCGGTGCCCCCTCCCTGCAGCCCGGACAGCCCCCCGCAGCCCCCCAGGAGCATGGCCCAGCCGGAGAGCAAGCTGGTGTCCCCGCCGGTGGCACCCTCGTCCCCCGAGCTGGAGTGCCACATCTGCTACAGCCGCTTCGACGCCCGAGCCCGCAGGCCCAAGCTGCTCCGCTGTGGCCATCGCCTCTGTGCCCGCTGCCTGCGCAGGATTGTTCCCCCGGGGGACGCCTCGACCCCCCAGCTCCGCTGCCCCTTCTGCCGCCAGCACAGCCCGGTGCCGGGCGGGGACGTGCAGCAGCTGCAGGATGATGGAGAGGCGCTGGCACTGCTGACAGGCCGTGAACGGGCCAAGAAACGGGGGCCACCCCTATCTCCTGAGGTACTCCTTTGCCCCAGCGTGCTGGAGCCCACATCCAGCCCCGACTGCCTGGTTGTCACCATCCTGGAGGTGCCGGAGGACGTAACCCCACCAGAGAGCCTGGGCAGGCTGGAGGTGGTGCGGCTGTACCGCCCCACGAGCCTGGGTGCCCTGCCCTGCCACGGCCCTGGGCAGAAGTGGCGCTCCTGGGGGTGGCAAGCCGTGCCCCGCTTCATTCTGGGCGTCCTCTGCCTCCTCTACTTCAGCTCCCTGCCCTTCGGCATCTACCTCCTGCTCATCGAGCACCACAGCCTGGGCATCATCCTGGTCAGTCTTGTGCCCTCCACCCTCCTTCTCTGCATTGTCTACAGCCTCTGCCAGTGCCTGTGCCTGGAGGTCTTTGGGTTCCCCCACTCCTGACCCTGCGCAGCCAACCCCTGTGCCTGAGCCAGGCAGGATTTGGGTTCCTTGGGGCATTGTCCCTTGAGGTACACATGTCCTCTGACCCACAGCATGCTGCGCCTGGACCATGGGGAGCAGCTCAGTGCCTGGTGCCTTCCCACGCAGAACAGCACTGTCCTTTCCATGTGGGTGCTCAGACTGGCTGGAGTGGCTGCAGGAGCTCATTGCAGCCTACAAGCATTTGGGCCAGACCTCAGCTCTTGTCCTCCTCCTGCACAGCGGACAAAGAGCAGGAGCCAGGACTGATCCCAGCTGAAGAAAAACCGCGGCCGGAGGGCCCCCGGCAGGAGAGGGACGGGCAGAGCCCGGGGGCTCCTGGCTGGTCCCAGCACGGCTCCGTGTCCGTGGTGTAAATAGTTCTGTCTGTGGCACCCACGCTCCTCGTGGGGCTGCTCCCATCGCATCTGTGTCTCTTTCTCATGTGTGAATCTCGTGTTCGCTGACATTGTGTCCCAGAGGGGAGCAGTGGAGGAGTTTGGTGTGTAAAGATGTCTTTGCAGCTATTCTGTAGTCATTGTGGGTTTTTTTTTCTTTGCACAGCCTCCAGTCTCTATTTAACCTCCTTGGGTTTTGTTTTGTAAGGATTAATTTAATACTGCTAACCATTTTATTACTTTTATTAAGAAGAATGAAGTCTATTTTTAATCTCTGCCTTGGACCTGCCCTGCTCTACAGGGGCTGCTCTCTGGAGTACTGGCAGGAAACTTACCCTACCATCTTTGCTGACACCCCAGCATCCCCACCAGCATCCCCACTGCACACAGGCAACACCAGGACACCCAGGACAGAGTCACATTTATTACTGTTTTTTGTCCCTCTCACCCACATCTCCCACTCTCCTTGTTGAGGCAACTGCTGCATCCCATGGCTGTCTCTCCTGTCGTGCCCTTGGGGACAGGTCATGACTGTCTCAGCCCTATATCTGCTCCAGCACCACTGGCACCGCCGGGGGACACTCGCTGTTGCTGGGTGAAGATTCCAGCATCTCTGCCACACTCCAGATCTTGGGTTTCTGGGGCTGCTTGTCCTGCCCAGGGCCTGTCATCACCTCGGAGCTGCCCCCACACCCATCCTGCACAGGGCTGGAACTGGGAATGGGGACAGCACCCGATGGGACCCCCTCTCCCTCGCTGTCCTCGCCATCTGAGGCGCTCTGTGTGGCCCAGCTCGCCTTTTTCTCCTTCTTGAGGCGCCGGCGGGCATTGGCGAACCAGGTGGAGACCTGGGTGAGGCTCATCCGGCTGACCACAGCCAGCATCACCTTCTCCCCCTTGCTGGGGTAGGGGTTCCTGGGGTGTCGTGCCAGCCAAGCCTTCAGTGCCCCGGTGCTCTCCCGCGCCGCCGCCGCCTTTGCCCGCCCCGGCTCTGTGGGCAGCCCCAGGGGCACCTCAAAGGGTGCTGAGACCTGGAGGGGCACAGGGGTGTCAGGGTGGGACAGGGGGGCCGGAGGAGAGGGGCTGTGGGATGTCAGGGCTCGGGTCTTTGTGTGTGGGAGAGGGCAGAGCTGTATCCTGCTCGGATCCTGCTGTATCCCCCGTTTTCCTCTCCCATGTGCACCCAAAGTGCCAAGTGCAGGATGGCGTGTGTGTGAGGGGCAGGGGAATGCCGGGGAGGGGCAGGGTCCCCGGGACAGCAGGGCCCCAGCCCCGATTCCAACCACCCCACACAGTCCATCCTGATCCCAGGAAAGCCCCGCATCCCATTCCTCCCCCGGAGCTGCAGCGCGGCACTTACCAGCGGTGTCATGAGGCTGAGAGGGGGTGGCAGGAGGCTGTACCCAGCCAAAACGGGACAGGGGCAGGAGTAGGGGTAGGGGCAGGGCAGTAGGGCTTGGGGTGGCCCCCGCAGGGTCCCCCAAGGCCCCCCGCAGCCCCCCAGCTCTTGTGCTGGGCTCCTCTCGCCCCGAGGTGCTGCCATACTGCAGGAGAGGAGCCGGGGAGCTGCTCCCGGGTCTTTTATAGCTGCTGGGGTCTGCAGTGACTGACAGCTGATTAGGGGGTATTAGCACCCACGAGAGCAGCAGGATCTGGGGCACCTGGTACCCCCCCTTCCCAGCTACTGTTGGGCAGGGACTTGCAGGGACCGTCCTTGCCTGCCTGCCACCAGCCAGAGCCCTGGTCCCTCCCAGGTCCCCAGCTCAGCACAGCCCACACAGCTCCCAGGGATGGGGTACAGTGGCACCCCAGGGCTGGCACATAGGGCCCACCGAGTGCCCCAAGGACACCCAGAGCCACAAACACACAGCCCAGTGTGTTTTCCTGCAGTGCTGAGCTGTGTCCCACCCATGACCCCAGCCCTGACTTGGGGCTGTGGGTGGCAGAGTCCCCTGTGGTCTGGAAGGGTGGGTTGGAGGGCCAGGGGCTGGTGGAAGAATTATAGCCTGGTGGGAGGACAGCAACTCATGCTGCCCCATCCTGCTTGTCCTCTGGCTTGGCCAGGTCCTCACCCAAGCCCCAGCACTGCCATGCCTGCCACTGGATTCCCAGCAGCAGTGACAAAGGAGAAGGGTCCCACAGCCCGCCCCATGGACACTGGGGACCCCTGCAAGGCACTGGGGGGTTCCTGTGGTTGGCACAGCAGGGCAGTGGTGGGCAGGGCAGTGGTGGGCAGCTGTGTGAGGGGCCCCGAAAGCCCACGACCCCCTGAGCCACCTGCTCCTGCCACCACGCCTCCCCACTAAGGCTGGGATTATCCCACAGGTTGTATCCGTCATTAAATACCGACTAATAACGCTCTCAGGATATTAAATATGTAACAAACCCGCTTAGCGCTGGCCAGGACAGGAAGGCGAAGGTCACCGGTGCTAATGAGCCCGGCCACATCCCTGCATCCCTGCAGGCCCTGGTGACAGCACAAGGTCCCAGGGTGAGGTGCCGGCACCCAGAGGTCCCATGCCCCTGCACTACCCCAAAGCCAGAGCCTGAGCAGCGCTGGAGCTCCCAGCATACAGCAGCCAGAGCTCAGGTCCCATCCATCCCACAGTGGGCTGACGGTGTGCTCTGGGCAGCCACAGGTGTGGAAGCCTCAAGCCAGCCAGGACACTGGTGCTGCTGGCTGGGACCAGCCCTGGCCATGGCCCTGCAGTGGCCCCATAACCTTGTCCCCACGGGACTCGTCCAGCCCTAATCAGCACCGTGGATCTGCTTGATTAGATAATGGGGCTGTAATCTAGGAAAGCGCCTGCAGATTGCGGCAGCACCCTGACCCTGCTCAGCACAGCTGGAGAGGGAGGGCCACGGCCTCCGGCACAGCAGGCGGACACAGCTGGAGCCGGGCGAGGCACAGCCCTGCAGGCACAGCCACAAACCGCGCACAGCGAGGCTGGTGTGAGGGCAGCGGGACAGAGCCACAGCTGGGACAGCCCCATCAGCCGCAGCCACCTCGGGCAGGTGTGGGGTCACCCACTGCTCACTGCCCTGGGGGTCCAACCCGAGGCAGGTAAATCAGCCGAGGGTTCTGGATGGTCCCAAGGAAGAAGCAGTGGAGGCAGCCATGCTGCGGCAGTTTTGCGGCCCCGGTGCCACCACCCGACCCTGCATGAGGGCAGGGAGAGCCCAGCAAAGATCACCCCACCCCGAGGGGCTCAGGCTTCACAGAGGCTCTCACCGGGCCAGGGTGGTTCCCGGCCTTTTTTCCCTCCGTGGATAATCAGTTTAATGCAGGAGCAGAGAACTAAATCTCTGCGATTAGCTGTTATAATCACATGTAAATAGGCCCAGACAAGCCGCTCAGGAGGGTGGTGTGTGGCTCGGGACAGAGTTACACGGGATTTAGGCTGTTTACCACTCGATTAATTTCATGACTCCAGCCCCCAGCCCACCGCTGTCCCAGCTGCCTGGCTCGCTGCTCAGGAGTCAAGGTCACTCGGGCGGGAGGCAGCTGATAGCCCGGGGCGTCTGCCAGCAGCAGCGGCCCAGCACGGCGCTGGGCTCCTGGCCCCGGGGGACTCAGCTCCAGGGCCATGCTGAGGCGGGGTTGTCGCATCCCTGTCCCCTGGACCCCCCCAAGCAGGCACACACACGGCTCTCCATCCCTTTTTATTCATAAGCATAGTCAAAGCTTGAGAATGTCACAGCTGAACCCTCCAACAACCACCAGTGGATTAACACAAGAGTCCATTCCTCTTCAGAAGAAAAATAAAGCATCTTCTGCCTCCTTCTCCTTGGGTTCCCTCCAGTCCAGAGCCCTGCTGCTGCCTGCCCGCAGGCTGGAGATACCACAGGAGGGCTGGCTGCTGGCACACTAGGACCACTGGCCCCATGGCTGCGGGGAGCAGTGGCTGTGGCTGCACACACCTCATCTCTGACACTGCACCACACAGCTGAGCCCAGCCCTATGGCTTATCTAGGACCCCCATGCGCTGGGCAGATGCTGATCCACGGCTGCCCATGCAGACCGTTCAGGAAAAGGGGTTTCAGACCATCCAGTGCAACAGGCGAAGTGACTGTCCACACAAGGGCTGCTCCTGTGGCTGCTGAGCAGTCTCTGGGGGGAGGTGCAGGACCCCCACGGCACAGGGCCGAGTGGCAGCGTGTCCCTGGCTGTGTCTGTGCCACCACGGCTCAGGTGCGTCCCTCGCAGCCCCGGCACAATAAGGCAACTGCTGGCTGGGGTGGCTGTGCCAGTGCAGGGTGCACGGAGCGCCGCTAGTCCGACAGCGTGATGACATCGTAGTGGATGGCCGGCTGCAGCTGCTGCATCTGCTCCGCCGCTGCCTCGGCCGTGAACACGCCCTGGGCCTGGGCCATGGCCGCATCCGCCACTGCTGCAGGGGACAGGGGTCAGTGCTGCCTCCCACCGAGGGCAGGGGAGCCGCTCCCCCCTCAGGGCTCCCGTCCATGTTCCTCACCTGTCCCTGGGAAGGGACAAAAGGCCACCCTGCCCATGTGGGGCTCCAGCAGGGAGCCCAGCTCTGCTTAACCCTGACAGGAAGGGACCTGCAAATATCTGCCCTTGGACACCATGGCTGGCAGCAAAACAGTGATCGAGCCTGATCTTCCCAGCCCTCCCACCAAGGACTGCTGCACAACTTGCTGCTAACCCCAACAACAGGACAGGCACTCCCAAACCTGGGAGGACAGACCTTCTGGCACAGGGCTGTGCAAATACCTGAGACAGCCGAGTGTGCTGCTGCTTCCAGCTGTGCCTGGGTGACGAGCTGCTGCTCCGGTGACACAGGCATGTACTGGATCTACAGGGGAAAACAGGGAATGCCTGAGGGGAGGGTTCCTCCTGGAGCTGCTCCAGCCATGGCTGCTGCACTCAGGCATCAGCCCATGAGCTCGCTCTATTTCACATATCCCTGTCCAACTGCAGGCTCAGACTCTCCGGCTCCTGCCACCACGCCTGGCTCCTTACCTGTGACTCCGGGAGGAACTGGCCACCCTGCTCATACTGGATGTGGGTGATCTGACCATCCTGTACCTGGGGACAAACAGTGAGGCTGTCGGAGGGTGTGTGGGTGTCCAGGCCCCCAACAATGCTGTGACCCAGAGTAAGCAAGAGGGAGCAGGAGGGGGCCCAGCCTCACACATGACACCCCATGAGCCCCACCCACCATGTGATGGGAGCACACTGTCTGAAGCTCACCTGGATGTGATGTCCCTCTGGAACAACAACATACTCTTGGGGAAGCAAGTGTGGGACACCTTCCTGGGCAATAATGTACTGAACCTGCAAACATGGGAATTCAGACCCAGAAAAAACATCACCACTCCCCACCCCCCATCACAACAGCTGGATCTGGTCTGTCTCCTGTGCCTCTTTCTACCACCCCAGTGCCTTCAGCTCTCCCTGTGGAGCCCTGCTCTCCCTCACTGCTGCCAGCTCTTCCCACTAGATAAGTCTCCCATCTTGGACCATGTCCCCTCACCTGGTTGTCAGCAGTCACTAAGTGTTGTACTGTCTGTCCGTCAGCAGTTGTGATCTCCTGGATGTAGGCTGCCTCCTCCTGCAGTGTCAGCAAATTCCCAGTGTGGGCAGGGGGGCTGGATCTGACCACAGCCCCCCAGGAGACCCCCACTGTGTGGAGCAGCCACACAGGACATGAGCTGAGGCCAAGGGACCCAACTCACCTGGCTGGTGACGCTCTGCTCCTGTGCAACAAGGATGTGCTCCTGCCCCAGGGCCTGCTGCAGCCGCTCGGGAGCCAGCACGGCCTGGCCAGCCTGCAGAGCTGCTGCAACACAGAGAGAGGCAGTGGGGACACTGCTGGGGACACTGCCAGGGCTACCAATGGCCTCGCTCCCCTGTGGCCAATGCCTGACACCTGCCCCAGTGAAAAGCACAAGGCAGAGGCACTCTTTGGGCTGTGCTCACACAAGGTCAGAGTTAAACAACCAGGGGCAGAACACACCCTCCATATCAGAAGCTCAACTCTGCTTCCAGTGTGAGCTGCCCCCATATGTACTGATCTACCAGGACCTGTCTGGAGGGAACACAGGCCCCCCTCATTCTGCACAGTTGCTTGGCCCAGCCCCTTGGTCTCTGTCTCCATAAGCAATTCCAACTGCAGGAGGGTCCTCCTAGCCCTTCAGCCCCACCTGACCCACAAGCTGGGTGAATCCTGCATGGGGCTCCAGATGTAGGACACGCACAGGTCAGCCCTAGTCCCAGGGACATGTCTTACTGTGTAGGGTGGCCAGGGTGTCCTCGTTGCTGTTCAGGATGATGGTCTGCTGGGCAGCAGCTGGCCCTGGCCTTTTGCCCTCTGAGCTGTGCAAACGCTGTGTGTGGAACTTGAGGTGTCCATTACGGTTGAACCTATGGAGAGGCAGGGTGAGGCGGAGCGTGCCACAGGCAGCACAGGATCCTGTGCTCTCAGCAGGACATGGGGCCCATAAGCACATGCTACAACACGGCTGTCCCCTCTCCCAGCATGTTCCCATCAGTGCTCAGGGACTGAACCCTCCTATCCAGAGGTTCCTTGGAGACAAAGTTGGGTCCATCTGCAGCAGAAACCATTCCCAATGGGCTGATGCTGGGGAAGGTTTGGGGCAGACAGCTCTGCCAAGAGTTTATCTCCTCTTGAGCCTTGTAGAGCTCTATGGGATCCCTCAAAGCAGGATCAGCCCAGCTCCAGCACTCACCTCTGCCCACAGACCTGGCAGGCGAAGGGCTTCTCATTGGTGTGGGTCAGCATGTGCCTGCGCAGGTCCTTCTTGTTCTTGGAGGCAAAGCTGCAGTGGGGGCACTTGTGTGGCCGGAGGTTGGCATGCTGAACCATGTGGCTCTGGGGCAGAAGGACAAGTGCTGGGTCAGAAACCCCTGTTTCTCCAAACCCCTTGTTCCCAGGGCTGCTCTGCATCAGGAAACTTACCCGGACCTCTGGCCAGAGTGTGGCAGTGAAGGGACAGTCGGGACACTTGAAAGTGCTGGGCCCAATGTGGGCTCTCTTGTGACTCTCCATCTCCGCTCTCCCTGTGAACATGGCTGTGCAAATCTTGCATGAAAACTTTTTGGCCGTGGAAATCTTGCATGAGAGCTTCTTGGCTGTGGAAACCTTGCATGTGAGCTTCTTGGCCACGCCTTGGATTGCAGGCCACTTGATCTTTGGGGATGACACTTCGTGCCCCTCGGAGGCTGGGGACAAAGACGAGTCATTCTGGGCCAGGCTGGTGACACACTGCACCACGGGCCACTTGATGCCGGCGGGCTCTGCCTCCTGGCCCTCCGCAGGCGAGGAGAAGGCAGCGTCCCCACTGAGGGGCTGTGAGAGAAAACACCAGTCACACCTGCTGCCACTGCTGCATGGGATGGGGAGAAGGCTCAGATCCTTACCTCCATGGCCTGGAACTGGCTCCCTGGGACACTGGATGACATGATGTAGTGATTGCTGTGGTCCTTCAGTGCCTCCTCTGTCATCACAGCTCCGCTCACCACAACTGTGTGGGAGGTCTCCACAGGACTCTCCTCCTCACTGCTGGAGAGCACCAGGTCAGGGATGGTCTGCCTCCTCCTCCTCACCACTAAAAGCCTCCCAACTGGAGGCCAGAAGTGCCTCCCCCTCCCCACTCCTCCCGTACAGCTGACCTGTACAGTGTGGCAGGAGCCTGGATCTCCTCGCTGATGGGTGCAATGATGCTGTACTCTGCTGCTCCACTGAAGGGGATGGTGATCTGCTGCAGCTCTGAGCCACTCAGGCTTGCTTCCCCATAAGCCTCCTGCACAAGTGTCTGCCCAGGCTCTGCCATGTGTAGCATCACCAACTTTTGCTGCTGCTCCTTAGAGTCCACCTTTGCCTCCTCCTCCTCCTGTGCCTGCAGCTCACAGGAGCCTGGTGTTTCTCCTGGATCATCTGGCTTCACCACTGCCACCTGTACAAAACAGCAGCTCAGCCAAATGGGCAAGGCTCTGCCAGACACCCCTGCAGCAGAACAGGGCTGGGAAGCCTTCTTGTGCCAGCCCCCAGCAGGCCTGGCTCCCCTTGACTCTGCCCACCTGCAGCGAGCTGGTGGCCAGCTCCCTCTGGGTGCTCATGTTCAGCAAGAGATCCAGGGCCGTCTGTGTGGCCAGCTCTGCTGATCCAGCCACATCTGGGGGGATCAGATAGGAAGGGTTAGGCAGGAGCTCACCCACTTCCTTCCTCATCCCATCCCACCCCCTTCCCAAGTGCTCACTTGCCTTGTTCATAGATGATGGTGGCCCCTTCCAGGGAACCTTGTGAGAGAACAGAGGGCTCTGCACCCGCAACAGCCTGGACCGTGTGGCAAGTGATGGGGCCGAGAGGTGCCTGTGTGAGAGAGAGTGCTGACAGCACAGTGGGCTCCAGCACCAGGAGCTGCTGGGACGAGGCCTGGCACTCACCGGTGGGCTGGCCTCTGGCTCAGCCGGTGCCTGCACCTGGCTGTGCTGCTGCTTCAGCTCCTCGATCTGCTGCAGGGTGAAGAAGGGGCGGCGGCGGCAGGGCGGCTCCTCAGGGTGCCTCTGTGCCCACTCCTCGAAGGAGTCGGCGTGGCGGCACTGCACGTGCAGCCGCAGGTTCTTCTTGTGCTTGGTGGTGAAGTGGCAGAACTCACAAGCAAATGGCTTCCCTCCTGCAGGGCCCGGGAGGGGGAGTCAGGCAGGAAAGCCCCAGGGGATGGGAGGGAGAGCAGGCAGGCTCTGATTGTCTCTGGGAGATTGGGGGTGCAGGCCATCAGTCAAACAGGTTCTCTCACCTGTGTGCTTGACTGCCATGTGCGAGACCAGGAAGTCCTCCCGGAAAGTAGAATACTTGCAGACACTGCACTTGTAGGGCTTGTCATTCATATGTGACAGCTGGTGGTTCAGCAGGACCTTCTTGTCCTCGCAGACATAGTCACAGAACTCACACTTGAACCTGCCAGGACAAAGTTACCTGTGGCACCTGCTGAGGGGAGCAGGACACAGGCTCTGCCCAGGCACACTGGGCTCCTACCTGCGGTTGGCAATGGCCTGGATGTGCGTCAGCAGGTGCATCTTGAAGGTGTAACGCTTCTTAAAGGACTTCCCGCACTGGTGAAACAAAGTGAGGCAGCACTCACTCCCTGCCCTTCCTCACCCACTGCCAGCCCCTCCCCAGGCTGTTCTCCCCATTCACCTTGTCACACATGTGTGGTTTCTCTGTACTGTGTGTCTTCATGTGCTGTGTAAGCCTCTTCTGCATGGGGTAGACACGGTTGCAGACAGGGCATGGGAAGGAGTTCAGCTTTGGTGGCTGGATGGAGAGCATAAAGATGGTATCATCCAGATGAGGTCACCAGTTTCTTTACCCTCTCCCCACTGGAGGACCTGGGTTGCCGTTCCTCAGAAGATCCAGAAACAATGCCCTCAACAAGGCACTGAGATTTTGTGATGACCCAGATGTGCCTCTTCCCACATAACAGTGTCAACAGAGTATTCAAACTCACCGGATCAGCTCTCTTCTTCCTGAAAAAGTAAGGAAAGTCCCTTGTGTCAGCCACACCCCAAGCTTCCTTGTACCCAGACACCAAAACTCTCCATTTTGGAAAGGGTCAGGGGATGGGGCAGCCATGGCCACCCTCCCAGGACAGGAAGAACAGTGTCAGTGCTGTTCAGTCCCCAGGACTGTGCTGCCCTCACCTGTCCCTGCTGTGCACTGTAGAGTGCCGAATGACATCCTTCTTGTACACGCTGGTGTAATTGCACTCCTCGCACTTGTAGGGCTTGCTGCCCACATGGTTGAACATGTGCTCCTGTAAGAGGCAGACCAGGGCCATGAGACCTGGGGCTGCCAGGCAGCCTTTGGGTTTGAGGCAGGGCAGATGAAGCTCACCTTGAGGGAGGACCAGCGCCGGGAGCGGTAGCTGCACTGAAGACACTTGAAGAGCTGCGGGTCATTGGCCTCGTGCGAGTTGACGTGGAAGCGCAGGTCATCGTGTGTGAGGAACCGCGAGCCGCAGATCCGACACAGGTAGGGCCGCATCAGGGGCTTGGGGGACTTGTAGTAGTACCTGCAGGAACAGGAGCAGGGCTCAGAGCTGCAGTGGCAAACGGGCTGGACCGGCCCTGGGCACAGGCCAGAGGGCCCAGCACACCCCTCACCTGCGCCCCATGTACTTGCGGTATTTCTTGCCCAGGAAACGGCGGGAGGGCCGCCCACGCCGCCGGGGGATGATGTCTGCATCCTCGGCACCGGTGTTGGAGGAAGGGTCCTTGTTCTCAGAGTCAGACTGGCTGATACCAGGCTCTGCCAGGCTCTCACTGGTCCCATTCTCCAGGCTGGAGGAACTGGCTGCTTCCGAGTTCTGCAGCTCCCGGCTTGGTGTGCTCTGGGACGTCACCAAGGGCTCCACCTCCCCTCCTGCTGCACAGAACACAGCACAGCTCCATCACAATCTCACTGCAGCTCCAGGAGCACCACTCCCTGCTTCACCCCTGAACAGGGCTGCTGCCTCCCAGCTCCCTCACCTTCAGGCATGTCCTGGGACATATTCTCCAGACGAAGCAGCTTGCGGGGCCTCCCTGGGCGCCGACGCGGCCTCTCCTCGCTGGAGGTGGCGACAGTGCAGCCATACTTGGGCAGTCGCCCCCGGGGCTCGTCCTCAGCTGGGTTGTAGTCACTGTCCTCTGCAGGCAAGTGCCCCAAACATCAGAAGAGATGATGGGAAAAGACTAAGCTATGTAAGATGTGGGGAAGGCGAGTCCTACCTTCAGGATCATCAATAGCACCAGCATCCATAATATCATCATCTTCTTCTTCTGCGGCCTCCTCATCCTCAGTCTTTGGAACAGCTCCCACCTTTCGTGGTCGTCCCTTCTTCAAAGCCAGAGCTGAACCCACTGCCACAGAGAACAGGGTGAAACTTCTTTACCAGACTGTGCCAGAACAGGCCCTTGTGCTCCAGCTCCTCTCTTGTTTCTTCCCAGGAGAGAGCAGAGCCTGTCTGCAGCGAGATGGATTTCCCTGAGCCCTTGGAACACACCTGGCTGGAAGTGACGCTCTTTCATGTGGTTAATCAGTGTTTTCTTAGAGACACTCTTGTACTGACACATCTTGCACTTGAACTGCTGCACCACCACCACTTCCATCATCTCTTCCAGGGCCTCCAAGTCTGGCTGGTCCAGCTCCTCCCCACCATCTGCCTCCTGGGCTTGGTTTGGCTGTGCAGGCAGCTCCAGCACTTCCAACTGCCCGGAGGGCTCTGAAGGGCCGGGCTGGTCAAGGCACGTGGAGGTAGGTCCATCACCAACAGCCTCTATTGCCAAGCTATTGGCTAGAGCAGAAGTGGCCATCTGGGACACCATGGGGGCACCTGAAACATCAAAACCCACTCAGCCAAGACCCTCACCTGCATCCAAGGCTGCACCCACACAGGGGGCATAGGGCTGAACACAAGCTCAGGAACAGGCTCCCAGCAGGACTGTGGTACAAGCACCGTGGCTCATACAGCTGGGACACCCACTCCAGGCCCTGCTCCAGTGGCACAAGGCTCAGAGGCACAGATGATCACCATGGACAGCCCAGGGAGCTCCCTCACCATCATCAGGGCCTTGCAAAATGAGGTACTGCGTGGTCTCTGCCCTTCCATCCTCTGCGCTGGTCACGGCGATGCAGCCTGGCAGGAGAGGAGAGCAGAGTGGTGACTGTGAGATCCAGGGGCTGGAGAGTCACTGGGGCTCCCTGGTGCTCTTCCAGCTCAGATAGAAGCCTGAAGGTGGGAGGAGGGTCTGGCTCTGGGCTCTGAGATGGAGCCTGCCCTGGGCTGAAGGAGCAGCTGGACAGAAGGAAAGCTGTCCATCAACATGAGCTCCTCACCAAACCCTTGAGTCACTACAGCAAAGCAAGAAGAGAAAATTCTGCTGACCAGTTGGACTCAATGATCTTAGAGGTTTTTTTTTCCAGCCTTAATAATTCCATGTCCATAGTTCCCCCACCCCCTGAGGTCTGGGGTACTGGCTCCCTCCCCAGCCCACCCAGCCATCTCCACACGGGAGCACACACTCACTCTGGATGATGTCAGGCCCGATTGTGGACTCGATGATTTTGTCAATGGCAGAACCCAGGTCGGAGGAAGTGGATGCAGTGGAGTCTGACACAACTATGGCTCCATCGGTGATGACACTGGAGTGCACCAGGACCTGTGGGGACTCTGACACCATGATGGACTGGCTCACAGTGGACACACTGGAGACCAAGGTGGATTGGGCAATAGAGGATGAGTCTGGCAGGTAAATCCTTGGAATGGCATCTGTGCTGGAACTGCTCTCTGAGACCTCTTCCTGGCAGATAAAAAGAGTCCAGAAGAGCTCAGGTGAGAGACCTTTGCCAGCCCAAGCCCTTGGGGCTGCCAGCTTATGCAAATGACCCGGAGTATCACTGCAAGATTTCCAGGAAAGGCATCAGAGCAAATCCTTTGGTACTGACAAAAACATGGAGCTGCAGGGTTGCTCTTGCTACCAAGGGGAGTTCTGCTCCTCGGACTGACAAGCAGGTGCTGGACCAGAGGTATAACAGCGCCTGCCAAAGCTCAATCCGTCAGCAAAGTCTACAGAAACCCCCAGGAACCAGAACCGCGGCTGCCCTCCCTGCCACCCCATGCTTCCCAGCGGCACCTACCAAGGAGACCCCGCTGCTGTCGGAGCTCTGCCCCACGCAGGAGTCAGCGGCCCGGGAGAGGAGCCCGTGCCCCGCGGCCGCATCGCTGCTGTCCGCCGACACGGCCACCGAGCTCCCGACGCCCAGCCCGCTCTCGGTGGGCTCCTCCCGCGCCGCCTGCGAGCTCGCGTCGCTGCTGCTCTCCACCGCATTCTCCTCCATGCCCGCCCTGCCGGGGCCCGCTACGCTCGACCTACGGGAGGGCCGCCGCCGTCAGGGCCGCCGTTCGGTTCCCGCCGTCCCCGTGCCCCGCGGGGGTCCGGGCTGGGCGGGCCCCGGAGCCGCCGCGGGCCCATTCCCGGCGCTCCGAGCTCCCTCACGGGGGTCCCGGCGCCACCTGGCGCTCCCGGTCCCGGCATGCCCCGCGGCCCCACCCGGCGTTTGGCCGCCATCTTGCCGCGGGGTCCCCCCCGCCGCCTCCGCGCGCGCGCACACGGCGGGGCGGCCCCGGTGCCGCCGGGGCGGGGGAGGCGCCGCCACGCCGGGGCGAGGGGGTCCCGCCGCCGCCGCCCGCCCACCGACCCGCGCCCTCACCAGGTGCGCCGCGGCTCCGCCGCGCCCCCGCCGGAGCCGGCACCACGGCGGCCGCCATGCCCCCCCGCCCTCTTGCCGCGCAGCGATATGGCGGCGCTGGCCCCCCACGCCGGAACTACTTACGGCCGGCCAGCCCCTGCCCCGCCTGCAGCGCACGCCGCGGCGGGGATGCACTCCGCTCCCCGGCCGCCGCCTCTGCTGCCTCCCGGGGCCGCCCGCCTCCCGCGGGAGGAGAGAGGCCTCGGCGCCCCGCCGGGGACTACTTTCCCCGCGGAAGGGTCGGCGGTGGTGGCACCGTGCGTCATGGCGTCAGGAAGCGGCGCCCGGGCCCTGAGCGTCGGCGTCGCGCCGGGTTGCGCTGGTCACGTGATGGGAAGGCGGAAGCGGCGGAGGGACCGGGCCGGGAGCGGGCGCTCGGTGCGGGCACCGCGTTCTCTGCTCTCCCTCCGTTTCCCGCCCGGCCCGACCCGACCCCACCCGGGAGCGCGTTCCCCCTGCCGAGGTCCTTACCTTGGCTGGGCCGTGCAGCCCCGGCGCTCCAGCTCCCGTTCCATAACCCGCGGCGGGCGCTGAGCCCGGCGTGCCTCGTGGGCTGGGGCCGCCCATCCCCGGAGTGATCCAGGCCGAGCCGCGGGACCTCCGCCTCGCCCTTCCCTGCGAGGCCGTGCCGCGGTCAGCCCGGGCCCAGCCTCAGGCTGCTGGGCGCTTTCCCCCTCGGTCTCTGGCGGGGAACGGCACCGACTGTCCGTTTGTTCTTGGTGCCAGACCTGCCTTTTTCGACGGCAGCTCCGCATCTGAACAGCAGCCGCCTTCCGATGGGCTCTGGCTCACCGAGTTCTGCCCTCCGGGATGGTTTTCCCCAGAGCAGATGGTGGCGGGCACCCGATTTGTCTGCGCTGGGGGTGCACAGTCTGGGGCGGCTCCCGGAGCGCTGCCGGCAGTGGGGCATCGCTGGCACCCCCTGATGCCCAGCATTCCCTGCAGGGATGCGCTTAGACCGTGCAGCTGTCCCTGCTCCCTCAGATCCTCCCGCTGAGCTCAGCTGTGCATGGCCTGGGCTCGGCGTGTGCCCCATGGTGATGGCTTTAGCAAAGCCTCAGGTGGCTCCCTGTTCCCACTGATATTTTCTCATGTCGCAGTGCTCTATTAAGGACGGCTCTATCCCAGTTTTTTCCTGGAGGAAAGGCAGCTCTATTGTGCCTGTGCTCTGTCGGGGCTGGGCCGGAGTGGGCTGACCCCGGCTCTGGGTCCCTGTGGAAGAAACACCCGGCCCGAGGGGGGTCAGGGCTCAGCATCCCAGCCGGTTCCGGGGCCACTCAGACCAAGCCAGCCCGCAGTGCAGGTCGGGGTGGGCAGTGCCATCATGTCACTGGCCAGGACGGCCGGTCCCGAGCCGGTGCTGACACGGTGCCAGCGGCAGGAGGACAGACAGTGTCTCATCTGGCACAGTCTGTGAGCAGGACGGAGCCTGCCAGAAATCCGAGCCGATGGGTGCTGGGCTGGATCCGTACTCTGCAGCATTTGGCTGTGGTGCCTCTGTGCCTCTGCTCGGGGCGAGGCAGGCGGTGCCGGGATCCAGCCCCCACAGCCCGGGGCTCTGCGCGTCCCCCGTGTCCTGCCCCAGGTGACAATTCCCGGAGGCACCGTGTGTCCGGCAGAGGCAGTAGAGGAGCCGCACCGCCAGCTGCTGCGTGTGCACCTTCCGGCTCTTTTTCAAGCTAATTAAATGCATCCTTGAAAGGTTTATGCCCTCATCCATCACGGGCAGACAGCAGCGGTGAGAGCCATCCCCGGGCTGGCTGTGCGAGCTCTGCTGCCGCAGCGCTCTGCCAGTGCCTCAGGGCTGAGTCCCCACATGCGCCCGGCTGCTGCCGTCACTGTCATGTCACAAACGCAGAAACACCGAGGGCTTGAGCTTTTTTTCTTTTTGTCCCACTACTGCTTTTTAAAGCAGCCCTGTGTAGCTCAGTGGGGGAAGTGGAGTTGGGGAGGGTGGGAGGGAGGCGCTCCTGTGCCCGATGTCCCCTCTCCGTGGTTCTGTAGCTCACACCGGCGGAGCCCAGCACTGCCCGGGACCGGCTCTGGCTGGGTTAGGATTGCCCTTGTGCCCCCTCCTGGGGGACGCTCCGCGTTCCTGTTGGGGAGGGGCAGCGGTGTCAGAGGAACCCCTGCAAAAGCTGCCTGCCAGGTAGAGGAAGCTGGATGGATTTGTGTCAGACCAGCAGGTTTCCTCTTTCTGCCTTCAGTCAGCTGCTGTGTGAGACAAATGAAGCATTTTCCCAACTGGTGATGGCCGCAGGGCAGAGCAGCCTGAGCTCCAGGGCCGCAGGGGCTCACACAAACCCTCCTGCTGCTGGCTCGGCTGATGGAAAGTTGTGCCAGGCTTCCCTGTCCCCCTGCAGAGGTGCCCCATGTCCTCTGTCTCGGTGAATTGTCCCAAGCAGAGGTTTGCTGGGATGGGTAACCTGCTATTTTTAAAAATGCTGCGTGCCCCCAAGCGGGGTGAGCGGGGGATTTCCAGGGCAGGCAGAGCACGGCTCCCGTCCTGGGTTCTGCAGGCACAGCTCCTTGCTGATAACTCTCTGCTGTTGTGCCTCCAAGCCTGAAATCACTTCAGAGCCAAAGAAAACACAAAGAAATCTCAGCAAGCTGCTTAAAGAGAATCCAAAAATGGCTGCAACACGTGTTGGATGTGTGTCCAAATACCTTGGCGGGGGGAGCAGCAGGTTAAAGGCCTTTTGGGATCGGGCTGAGGAGACAACGCAGCGCTTGTGCCTGGAGGACAAAGCTCAGGCTTGGGCGGAGTATGAGGCTGCTTTTATCAGGCTGCTTGATGGGCTGCTCTGACAGGCTGCCCCACTCCTGGGGAGGTTTCCCAGCTCTTCAGCCTGGATGCAGCGCTGGGAAGGAGCTCCCATCAGACGAGCTGCCACTGAGGCAGGGTGACCCTCAGTGGGGCTGTCCCTGCTGGTGCCCCTGGCCACGCCGGGCTGCCCCCTCCCCAGGACAGTTTGCTCAGCTCCCACAATGGCTCTTCCATGAGCTCACAGCCTCGGTCACTGTCCCAAAATAGGAGATGGTTGTGCTGAGCACGGTGCCCAAGGCAGAGCCTCAGCTTCTCCCCCCTGCAACCCGAACCCCGGACTTCCACTGCCGGTGATTTTGTCATCCGCGCTGTTTGTTCCTCCTTGTTTTCTTTCTTCTTTTCAAAGAAAACATTGTTGCGATGTTTGTGTAGCTGCAGGGCACGAATCCACATCAAGGCTTGTATTTATATCCCACCTGGGAAGGGCAGTTGCATCAGCACATTTTGTAAAACGTTGAGCAAAGCAGCCCTTGCTGCAGGAAATGGTTTTTCTTCACACCAGATTGCCTCACGGCCCTGTGCCTTCCCAGCAATGCTGGCTCCTGGAGAAGGCTCCTGGGGCACTCCTGGGGATCACTCCATGCCAGGGTGGCCGTGAGAGCTGGCACAGCTTCCTGCTGGGCACTGCCTCGGCCCCTCTGCCCTGTGCCAGGGTGGTGCTCATGTGGCGAGCAGCCTCCCCCTGTGCTGTTGTGCTGGGATCCCCATTTCCCAGAGCACTGGTGTGAGTGGGAGTGCCACAGGATGATGCCTGTGTTCTGTGGCCACCAAAGCAGTGGCTGAACCCATGACCTCAGCCATAATGCCACCCTTGGGCTCAGGCAGGGCACTCCCAGTGGAGGAGCCCATGGAAGTTGATGGTGAGGCCACTCAGAACCTCACACAGTCCCCTTGGCAGGAGGCAGCTCACTGGCCCTGGAGGAGCTGCTGGTGGCTGTGCCTTGGGCATGGAGGGGCTCTCCTCTTGTGCCCTGACCCCAAAACAGAGCAACAGTGGCACCGAGCCATGCATTCCTTCTCTGATGTATCTTGTCCCACACCCAGTGCCACAGGTCTTGTCCCACACAGGTCAGTGCCATGGCTGCCATTCCTGTAAGTTTTTGGGGCTATCAGCAGCCTTTCCAGGATGTGCTTGGAGCTGCTGGATGCAAACAGCTGGCTCCCTCACGCCTGCCAGAACTGCTGCTGCTACTGCTGAGTGTTTTTTTTCCCCTTCTGGAGGGATCCTGTGGCTTCCTTTCCAGACCCTGAGACCTTGGAGCCACAGTCCAAGGCCACCAGTTTCCACCCTCTCCCGTGCTGCTGATTCATCATTGCTGGTTAGTTAAAAAATGGTAATCAGCAAATTACTGAAATATAAGTAAAATAAACAAGGTGGGCAGAGAGCTGTGTATGTAGCAGGGGCCCGAAGGCCTTGGGTGTGCAGTGTGCTGAGCTCTGTCTGTCCCCTGAACTCGTCCCCAGCGCAGGGCCTGTGCCTGGATGAGCAGGGGGTCAGTACCCGGTGCTGCCATGGCCCTGCTGACCCTGCCAGTCTGGCATGCCTGCCCAGGCTGGTCCTGCAAGGCTGCTCTGCTCAGTCCCCATCAAATGAAAGAGGGGTTGCTACACCCCAAGGCAGAGCAGGCAGACTGTGGGGCTGCTCCCCACCCCGTGGGGGCATGGCAGCTCCCACAGGTCTGCTGCCTCTTGCCTGGGTGCTCTGCAGCCTTTGTCCTCCCCAGGCAGCATGGCAGCTCTGTCCATCCTGGTGTTCCTTCAGCCCGGGGTGTGCCTTTCTCTGCTCACACGATGCCCGGTTTTGAAAGGTCTCAGGTCGTGTGGCCGGGGGCAGCTCCCGGCGGACAGCCAGGCTGTGTGCCATTCCTGGGCTGCCTGGGCTTTGTCCATATGCCTGTGTTGACAACTGAGCTGCTCTGAGTTAATTTGGCAGCAAGCTCTGGAACAGTTGTCAAATGTTTTACTGAAATCCGAACGTGTTGCATCTACCGCCCTTCCTTCTGCTTTGCGCAGTTTACAATTAAATACCACCAGTTTTGCCCATATTCCACCTTCCACAAACCCCCGCTCCTTATTCCCATTGCTGACAGCCACGGATTCCTGGCAGCACATTGTCCCCTTGCACACAGGTTCCTTGTCATTGTCACAATTGCTGCTCTTCCTGTTTTAGCAGGCAGCTGCCGTGCCCATGTCACTGCCAGGAGCAAAGCGCTGCCCACCCGTCCTGTGCCATGGTGCTGATGGCTCACGGCAGCAGCTGTGCCCTCTGGAGCTGGCAGCCACCCAGCTCTGTCCTGCTCTGCTCCCCTCCCACCTCCTGCCTCACTCCTGTGGTGCTCAGGAGATGCTTCCATGGAGCTGATCCAGCAGGTCACCCAAGAGGGGATGCTGAGGGGATGATGGCCATGAGGCTGCCCATTCCCCTTCCCAAATGCTCCCCAGGCGACCTGGACCCTGTGCCCCTCTCACCTGCCTGAATACCCCATGCTCTTGCTCCCAGCAGGTGGGAAAGTATGGGAGAAGAAAGGCTGGTCAAAGCAGGAGGCAGAAGCTGAGGCAGGAGGAGAGTTAAGGGATGGAGTTTACAACAAGGAAGTCCTGAAGCACAAGAGCCCTGCAATGTTTGGAGCAGACAGTGTGAGCTGTGCCAGCTCAGCCTCAGCACCTGGTGAAGGGAGGTCCTGGGTGGGACTCCCACTGCAGTGTTCCAGTGGGACCCCAACAGATACGGGGGGTTCCCAGGGTGGGCATGGAGGGGATGTCCCAGCCCAGCTCAGGGAGGTGACTGTGCCACCCACCTGGATACCGGGAGTCGGTGTGGCAGGCGGGGGATCCGTCATGTGTGCTTTGCAGCTGGGCTGGGTGGTGACACGGCAGCGCTGGTTTCAGTGCCTGCAGGGTGGAGCGTGAGCTGCCTGGTGATAGCAGCCACGTCATCCCCACCCAGACAAGGTGTGGGGACAGCAGCATCAGTGTGGGCACAGTGGGGCTGGGTGGCAGTGGGACTGAGGGGTAAGGGGCTGGGACAGCAGGCAAGCAGGGGGGAAGGGTTGGCAAGAAGGGGATGCTGAGAGGTGGGGAGTTCCCCAGGTGAGGCAAGGGACTGAGCAGGTGCCCCACAGAGCTTGGGCAGGCAGGGAGGGGATGCAGGGCCAGGCACTGCTGGTGCTGGAGCGCTGTGGGTCTGTGGCTGGCAGGGTGGTTGCCGGGAAGGGTCCTGGGCCCAGCTGGAGACTGCAGTCCCAGCCCATGCGGGGCCAGCGCCAGGACAGCAGATACGGGAAGTGTGTGCAGGAATGTTGTTTCTGTCTGGAGCCCTTGTGCAGGAGTGATGGAGCTCCAAGCTGTGACGCAGAGCCGCTCCCTCTGCCCTGTCCTGCTCCCACGCCAAGTGTCCCTGTGCCTGGTCACTGCATACCTTGGACCAGGGCTGGTGTGTCAGTTCTGCTCCCTGGGCATGGGGTGGTGCAGAGCCCACGGCACATGTTCAGCTAGAGGCATGCAGTAATGCCCTGCCCGCTGTTCAGGGTGTCTGGCTGTGCTGTGGTGGCCGTGGCACTGCAGCTTCTGCCAGGTCCCAGTGCTCCCTTCCCTCTGCACAGGTCGTGTTCCCACTGAGACCAGCACTTGCTCTCTGCAGTCCGGTGCTGTCTCACCCGCACAAGATACTGACTCTCTCTCACCCCACTTCCCCTTGCCACCACGCTCCTGCTTATACTGAGAGGGAACCTGCTGTGCCTGTCCTTTGCTCCTGTGTCCCCCTGTCCCCTGCCTGGGGTTTCTGGCTGTGAAGCAGTGACTCTGGCAACTGGGTGTTCCCTCACCCCTGGCTCCTCAGCTCCCCACCAGCTTTATTGCCCTGGTGCTTCCCATGTTTGTGGACCTCTCCTCTGGCTGTCTGGTGCCACACTCCCTCCCTGGCTGGTGCCCATCCTGCTCGCCTCTATGGGGGAATTGAACTGGGGGAAGTCTAGGGGATCCAGACAGGCACCAGCCTGCTTTGAGGTCCTGGAACAGTTTCCCACAGAGGGTCTGCATGAGGGTGGCCATGAGTAAGGCTGTGTGAAGGGGCTGTGGTGGCTGTTCCTTCCCCTTTTGGCAGCCACGGTGGTGACCGGCAACCTCGTGGCTCGGGCACTGTCTGGGATGCAGGATGTGCCTGGGTTTTTCCATCTCACTGCTTTCAGGGGCTCTGGGAGTGAAAAAGGCCATGGGCTGTGCACAGTCTCTGCCATCCACAGCCCTCTCCTGCTGTGGCACTGCCCCGTCACCACTGCCCTCCTCTCTTTCCCACCGGCTGCAGTGGCTGCCCCAAGCCTCCCTCCACACATGCACTCTCTGAGGATCCTGTGCCTTGACCCAGATCCCACAGACGAGCTGATCGAGGCTGCCTGGCATGGGGCTCATGCCAGCAGTGCCGAGCCCATCCCACAGAATTCCCTGCCTGGCACAGAGGCTGCTGGCACTGCCAGACATGGGGGATTCCCTGCTGCCCTGGCCCTGCTCCCTGACGAGCCTCCAGAGAGTCACCAGAAATTCCCCCGGGATGGTTCCAGGAGGAAGCTGGTGAGCGGGGCCGTGAGTCAGTGGGAGCGGCCAGGACGGGGGCAGAGCTGTGGTTGGCAACCCCCATGGAGCTCCCACTGCCCAGCTCGGGGCTTGCTGGGACTGGGGCACAGTGTGTGGGGCATTGGCCCTCATCTCCTCCTGCCATCACTTGCTCCAAGGTCCCACTCCCCTCCCAGCCCCGTTTCTGCCAGCCTTACTCTGTGCTGCTGGGCTGTGGCTCTGCCCTCAGGGTGCCACAGGCAGCATGATGCCATGGTCTGCCCTGGCAGAGTGCCCAGGCTGTTGGAGCTGCAGCTTCTGCATGTGGTGGAAACGAAGGATGGGAATAGCATGGGGAAGTCCAAGGGATATGCCACAGTGCCAGGGAGACCAGAGCTGGATCTGAGTTTCTGACAATATCCCAGAGCTGGAGTCAGAAGTCTCCTTGTTGGGGATGCCCTGCAGGTTATTTAGCACCCATCTCCCACAACAGCTTTGTGCTGTGGGCTGAGGTCCTGGCAGGCTGGAGAGTGGAGGAAGTGGAGCAGTGCCTGCTCCCCAAATGCCTCAGGAGCCACCAGCTCCAATGGGCTCTCAGGGCACCTTGGCAGAGGCTCTCCTCACCTTGGCTGCCAAACAGGCAGGGAGCACAGAGAGCCACTGCCTCCTGCCTGCTGGGCCATCACAGGGACAAGGGAGCAGGCTGGACCCTGTGGGAAGGGGCTGCAGGGTGACCTGGCTGCAGGGTCCCTGGGCTGTGTCCCACCATGAGGGAATGTTTGGCTGGATGTGTTTGTCACACCGGGCGCAGGATGGCAGCTGCTTGTGAAGCAATTTCCTGTGCCAGGGAATGGGGGCTGCTCTTGCAGGGCTGTGGTGGGGGAGTGAGGCAACCCCCTGATTTCTCACCATTGCTTCCTTCCCAGCTTAGCCCATGCTGCCGGTGAGCTTCCTGTGCCCAGCCAGCTGTGGATGCATCCCACCAGCACAGGGCATCTGGCAGGTGATGCTGCCCCAGGGATGAGCCCTCACTTGGGCATGGGGGCTCCTCTCCAAGGACACAAGGAGCAGAGCCCTGACCTCTCACTGTCCCCAGCTGTGCTGGGTGCCAGCATGACCTGCTCATCCTTTGGCAGGGCCAGGAGCTGCTGGTTTGGCTCAGCCAGAGCTGGGGGATACTGGGAGGGAGCAGCTGCTGAGCCCCAGTCTGGCAGTGTTGGGAGCTGGGAGGACAGGCACTAAGAGCAATGGGGTGAACAGGAGGATCCTCCTGATGAAGCCAGCTGAGCTTCATGGGGCTGAGCTTGCTGGGGCTCAGGGGGTTTGTGAGGGCTGGGGCAGGGGATCTGCTCTGGGACCTGTGTCTCAGCAGCCTCGCTGGGCTGCACCAGTGCTCCCTCCCCCCCGCTGACGCTGCGCCTTCTTCCCTGCCATCTGTTTTCTCCTCGCTCCTCATCCCTGTTTGCTTTCCCCTTCACTGCTCTCGTTCCCACAAGCGTCGGCACTTTGGGAGAAGCAGGAAAACACCATCCCATGGCAAGGTCTGTGCTGCGCTGTGCTGGGTGGGAACCTGAGTCAGCAGCACCCTACAGAGCAGGGCAGCAAGGAGAGGGCACCCCTAATGTCCCAGGGCCCCAGGTGGAGCATTCCTGTGCCCAGGCATTGCCCCTGGTACCAGGAAGCTGTGCCATTCAGCTGCTGGCATTTGGGCTTGGGGTGAGGAGTCATGGGCATCTCCAACGCTGGAAACACTCTGACCCACTGGGGTGAGGAAGGATGTAGAGTCCTGGTGAGGGTGCAAGCTCCCAAATCCCAGGCAGGTGGGCTCCAGGTGCTGGCGCTCAGGTGGAGGTTCCACTGCCATCTGTCCCCATGCCCACCCACGTCCTTGCGGGTCTGGGTCCAGCACCATCAGCCCTTGGCCAGCCAAGCTCAGTGTCAGCCGGGGTGATCCTGAGCACAGCGTCAGCTACAGGATCCTGAGCACCTGGCTGGCCTCCAGCGATGCCCTGCTGTCCCCACAGCTAGCACGGTCCCGGGGCCAGCAGGGAGCAGGGCAGTGGCTGTGCGGGGCAGCCCCAGGGTGGCCGTTCAGAGCTGTGCTGTGGCCCGGAGCAGCTGCCCGGCCGCGGTCCATCCTGTCCTCGCGTGGCTGCGGAACGCGGCGTGTTTAGTAAACAAGGTGATGAAACAGTTAAGGCAGAGATGGAGTGTGCGTTTCGTCACCGTGGGAAGGGAGAAGGGAGCGTGAGTCGGCGCTGAGGGGTCTGAGGGTGACTCACTGCCCTCCCACCCCATAAATAGGAGCGGGTAGCCCGGCGGCACCCAGAGCAGACAGCGGGGACCAGCACCGCCACATCCCTCCTGTCACCGCCGAGCCATGGCACTGCTCCTGGCCCCGCTTGTCGCCGGGCTGCTGGCCGTCTCCTGCTGGGCAGCCCCTCTCCAGGGCAAGCCGCAGGCGGTTGTCACCTTCCCGGGGGACCTGATCAGCACCCTGCCGGATCTACAGCTGGCAGAGGTGAGGGCAGCACGGCCCCGTGGTGCCCTCCTGGCACCCACGTCCCCAAGGGGGCACCCAGGCTGGCAGTGAGGGCTGCAGGCACGGCTTGAGAGCTGTCGTTCTCCTTGAGCTCAGGGAGGGACCCAGGCTGGGATGGGTGCCGGGGCTGCTGGAGCCCCCTCCTGCCTCGCTCACCCCTCTGGCTGCCTTCCCTCCACAGCGCTACCTGCAGAGGTTCGGCTACACCACCGAGGCAGAGGCCAAGATTGGCGGCAGGCAGGTGTCCCTGGGCAAGGCACTGCTCAAGATGCAGAAGCAGCTGGGCCTGGAGGAGACGGGAGAGCTGGATGCTGCCACGCTGGAGGCCATGCGAGCCCCTCGCTGTGGCGTCCCTGACATAGGAACCTTCCTTACCTTTGAGGGGGACCTCAAGTGGGACCACACGGACCTGACTTACCGGTGAGTCTGCTCTGGAGATGAACCCTTGTGTCCCCAGCGTGATGGTCCCAGGAGAATGGAAAGCCTGAGGGACCGGGAGGCTGGCAGCCTCTGCTCAGCCCTTCTCCAGGCTTGCTGCTGCCTGTACAGCTGGGTCCCAGTGCTGCCAGGGCCAAGCTGGGATGGCAGCAGCATCTGCTCCCCAATGCCCAGAAGAGCACCTGAGCCCTGGGTGAGGTCAAGGGTGGTGACTGCTATCATCTCTGGAGGTGGGGGTCTGCTCCTTCCCAGAACAGGGTCACTCCTGCATGAGGAGGGGAGCTCCTCATGGACCCTCTGCCTCCCTTCATGAGGAGGGGAACTCCTCATTGACCCTCTGCCTCCCTGCATGAGGAGGGGAGCTGGCAGCACTGACCCTCTGCCTCCTTGCATGAGGAGGGGAGCTGGCAGCACTGACCCTCTGCCTCCCTGGCAGGGTGATGAACTACTCCCCTGACCTGGACCGTGCTGTGATCGATGACGCCTTCAGACGGGCGTTCCAAGTGTGGAGCGATGTGACCCCTCTCACCTTCACCCAGATATACAGCGGCGAGGCAGACATCATGATCATGTTTGGCAGCCAAGGTGATGTCCTTTGGGCAGGCAGGGAGTGAGGAGGGGCCTGGTGACGCATCCTGCCTGTGAGATCCTTGCCCCACGTCTCCTTGGGCTGTGCCCAGAGCCCCCCTGCCCCCAAATGTGCTGGGGATGTGAGGGCTCCTCTGGCAGGTCCAGCTGAGGGTGCTTTTCCCTGCAGAGCATGGGGACGGGTACCCCTTCGACGGCAAGGATGGGCTCCTGGCCCACGCCTTTCCCCCGGGCCAGGGCATCCAGGGCGATGCCCACTTTGACGACGATGAGTTCTGGACACTGGGAACGGGCTTAGGTAAGGGCAGGGTGTGGTGGGCTGGGGGGGCCTGATGGTGCCAACTGCAGCAGCAGCATTGAGCTGCCCCTCTCTGAGCAGTGGTGAAGACCCGCCACGGGAATGCCAATGGAGCCGAATGCCACTTCCCCTTCATCTTCGAGGGCCACTCCTACTCCCGGTGCACCACGGAGGGGCGCGAGGATGGGCTGCCCTGGTGCGCCACCACCCCCAACTACGACCGGGATAAGAAATACGGCTTCTGCCCCAGCGAGCGTGAGTAGTGGTGACCATAACCCCTGCCCAGCCCCACGGTGCCTGGGGCCCTCCTCACTCTCCCTCACCCCACAGTCCTCTACACCAATGGTGGCAACAGCGATGGAGCCCCCTGTGTCTTCCCCTTCGTCTTTGAG
Organism: Melospiza georgiana; assembly: GCF_028018845.1. Taxonomy (NCBI): domain Eukaryota; kingdom Metazoa; phylum Chordata; class Aves; order Passeriformes; family Passerellidae; genus Melospiza; species Melospiza georgiana. The sequence continues at coordinate 7,927,457 of NC_080446.1, forward strand.
GGCACCTCCTACGATGCCTGCACCACAGACGGGCGCTCCGATGGCTACCGCTGGTGTGCCACCACCTCCAGCTTCGACCAGGACAAGAAATACGGCTTCTGCCCCAACCGAGGTGCCAGCAGGGAGGGTGGCACGCAGGGGAGGGGGGCATGAGGGGTCTCAGCATTGTCCTGGGTGCTGGCCAGTGCAGCCAGGGGCCAGGGAGAGCCTCACTGACACTTTGCTGCAGACACGGCGGTGATCGGTGGCAACTCCCAGGGGGACCCGTGTGTCTTTCCCTTCACCTTCCTGGGACAGTCCTACAGTGCCTGCACCAGCCAGGGCCGGCAGGATGGCAAGCTCTGGTGTGCCACCACCAGCAACTATGACACCGACAAGAAGTGGGGCTTCTGCCCTGACAGAGGTACTGCCTGTTCTCCCCTTTGTGCCTCTCAGACCCATGGCATATTGTCACTTTCCTTGTGGGGACCACAGTCTCTGGATGGTGTGTCCTGCCCTGTTGTGGCCCACCAGGCACTTAGGCCAGTGTTTTCTCCCAGGTTACAGCATCTTTCTGGTGGCTGCCCATGAGTTTGGACACTCACTGGGTCTGGACCACTCCAGTGTGCGTGAGGCCCTGATGTACCCCATGTACAGTTACATCCAGGACTTCCAGCTGCACCCCGATGATGTCCAGGGCATCCAGTACCTCTATGGTGAGCAGCTGCACTGCAGCTGGGTGCATTGGGTGTCCTGCAGCACCAAGCTGATCCCAGCCCTCGTGCCCTCCCCTGTATTCACTCAGGTCGTGGCTCTGGCCCTAAACCCACTGCACCTGCACCTGCTCCCACTGAGGAGCCCCAGCCTCTGCCCACTGAGGAGCCCGAGCCCATGCCCACTGAGGAGCCCGAGCCCATGCCCACAGAGGCTGGCAGCACCTCCACCACTGAGGAAGAGGAGGAGACGACACCAGAGCCCACAGTTGGACCCATTCCCGTGGACCCCAGCCGGGATGCCTGCATGGAGAGGAACTTTGATGCTATCACAGAGATCAATGGGGAACTGTACTTCTTCAAGGACGGGTGAGTGGCAGCATCTGGCACCTCCTGCCCTGGTGAGGTGGCATGTGGAGGAACACAGAGATATGGGGGGGGACATAGGCTGTGGCAGACTGAGGTGATCAGGACAGCTCATTTTCCCCACCAGGAAATACTGGACCTACTCCTCCTTCTGGAAATCGGGCATCCAGGGTGCCTTCTCTGTTGCTGATACCTGGCCTGGCCTCCCAGACACCATCGATGCTGTTTTCCAGGATTTGCTCACCAAGAGGGTCTTTTTCTTTGCTGGTGAGCTCTGCCCCCCCTACCCTCGCCCAGTCCCACAGGCACAGGGAGGAGCCCGGTGAAGCCTGGGAGCTGCCAGGGCTGTCTGACACCCCCACTATCTCCCACTGCAGGTCGGCAGTTCTGGGTGTTTTCTGGGAAGAGCTCGCTGGGCCCCCGGGGGATCGAGAAGTTGGGTATAGGGAAGGAAGCCGGCCGCCTCTCGGGGGCCCTGCAGCGGGGCCGCGGCAAAGTGCTGCTCTTCAGCGGGGAGAGCTACTGGAGGTGAGCGGGGCCGGAGAGCAGCAGCGCTGGAGAGCAGCAGCGCTGGAGAGCAGCAGCGCCTGCCTGAGCCCTGGCCAGGGACTGGGAGGGGGTTCCCAGCAGCCCTGAGCGCGGCTCTGCTCTCCCACAGGCTGGATGTGAAGGTTCAGAGGGTGGACAAGGGCTACCCCCGTGCCACCGACGATGTCTTCACCGGTGTCCCCCTGGATGCACGCAATGTGTTCCTGTACCAAGGTGAGCGGGACCTGGCGGGTGTGTGCTGTGTGTTCAGGCCTGGGCTGCCTGAGCCTCTCAGGCATTGCTCCGGCTCCTGCTAGGGATGCTCGGGTGTGTGGGGAATGGCTCTGGGACAGGGCATGCCATCAGCCCCATGGGTCCTTGTGGTGGAGCTGGCAGGGTGCCAGCAAGGTGCAGGGTGTCATGTGCTTGTGCTGCTTGGGCAGCCACCAGGATGGATCTTTGTATGGCCAAACTCCTGCTGACCCTCCCTTCCCTCCATCCCCCTCCTTGCCCAGGCAAGTACCACTTCTGCCGGGGCAGCTTCTACTGGAGGATGACACCGCGCTACCAGGTGGACAGGGTGGGCTACGTCAAGTATGACATCCTGCAGTGTCCCCAGAACTGAAGGCCTGACCAGCCACCAGCTCTGCCAGCGCTGCTCCCTGCCCACTGCTCCCAACCTGCGGGCTCCTGTCTCACGGACTGACCCCTGGGAGCCTTGTGGCTGTGGGTAGCCCCAGATGAGATCACCATCTTCCTGGAAGAAAGGGGCAGGGGGTCCTCACCTCCTGGGAGCTGCCCAGCCTGGAGAGCCCCAGCTGGGGAGAAGGACTCTTGCCACAGCTGGCATTGTGCCACTCCTGCCAGTGCCAGCTCCACTGCACAGAGGCGTTTGTCTGGTGCAAACCACACATGGATTCGAGACAAATTTGTCTTTTTCCTGAGCCAGCGATGCCAGGTCAGGCTGAGCCCCACTGGGAGCTGGCGTCTGGGGTCACACCAGGGTGGGACACAGGGTTTTGCCTACTCCTGCCCACTGTCCGCTCTGCCAACCACCCCCTCTGCCAATTGCCTGCCCATTTGTAATAAAGACAATTCTTTGGACACAGGCTCGAGTGCTCTATCAGCTGTTGGGACCGTGGTTTGGAGAACTCCCATGTGCTGGGAGCATCATCCTCCCCAGCCCCGGGGGTGCCAGCACCAGTGGGCATGGGGGCTCTGTGGGGGGACTGTCCCCAAATCCCCCTTTGCTAAGGACTCTGGATCCTGCAGGGACACTGGGTCCAACGGGGAATGATGTTTCTCGGTCCCACCATTGTCCACCACCGGCCCTACGCCAGGGGCGGCACCGCTGCCCCGACTGGCCGGACCTCCCAAGCCTTGGCTCCGCATAATCCTCCACCCACCGCCCCCCCTGCGCTCCACCTTTGCACCGAGATGAGGAGCGGGCGGTTGTCGCCGCTTGTGGCCGGCACTCAGCGTGTGACCGAAGTCCCCAGTGCAGCTGAGACCCCGCCGCGGGCTGGCCCCGTGGCTCCCCCGGGCCCGGTCTGTCCCTGCGTGGCCGCACAGCGCGGCGGCAGCGCCAGGGCCGGGATCGTGCCCGAGGGTGCCCGGGTCCGGGCAGGGTGGGGCAGCCGCAGCTCCGGGGCTGTAATTAGCTGTAATTAGTGGCCGCGGCTCCGGACAGGGCGGGGGCAGAGCGCGGCCCCCTCCGGTCCCGTTGGGGCACGGTCCCAGCACCCCCAGTTCGGCGGCGGCCGTGGGACCGACCGGGCGTGGCGGAGCGGTCCGGTCCCGTCGAGCCGAGCCAAGCCGAGCCGAGCCGGACCGGGCCGAACGGGGCCGAACCGAGCCGAGCGGAGCGGGGCCGAGCCGATCCGCTCGGACTGGAGCCAGCCCTGCGGCCGCGGGGGCGGCGCGGCGGGCGGTGCCGCGGGCACTAGGACCCCGGTCAGCGCCCGCCGGGGCCGCGCTCAGCCACCGCCGGGGCCGGAGCCACTTGTGGCGACGACGGGGCCATGAGCGGGCGGTTCACCGTCACCGGCGGCGGGGGTGAGCGCCGGGGGCGAGGGGGGCCCGGGGAGGCTCCGGAGCGGGACACGGTCCGCGATGAGGATCCGGGGGGCAGGACAGGCTCCGCGGGGAGGGTCCGCGAGAAGGGTCCGCGGGGAGGGCCGGGCTGTCGGGACACCGTGAGGGCGCGGAGCTGCGGTCGGTGTGGCCCCTCGGAGCAGGGCAGACCCCCGGGGTAGGGATGGCTCGGAGCTGCGGGATCCGGAGATGGGAGGTGCAGAGCAGGGAGTGGGGCTCAGCCGCCCTCCCGGGCAGGACCCCTCGTCTCGGACTCTTCCCCGCGGCCACCTCAGCTCCTCAGGGAGCTCCCCCTGTTCCGTCCCCATACCGGGGGCTGTTGGAGCGAGGTCCTGCTGATGCCGGACCGGCAGCGGGATGGAGCGGGGTTACAGCTGTGGGTCGGCTGTGGGTGCGGGTCACATACTGCTCCCCAGGGAGCCACGGTGGAGGGTGCTTGCTGCCCAGCAGGGAGAGGGCAAGCTATGGCCAGCCCTGAGATGCAGCAGTGCCCACCGGGCTGCCATGGGCACAGGCGCTGGAGCCGGCAGCCATCGCTGGTGGCGCCCAGGGGACGTGGCGGTGGGGCTCTGCTGTCACCGGAGCCGTATCGATCCCAGAAAACCGGCCGACAGCAGCACCGGAGCTGTGCTGCCGGAGCTGTGACCTTGCACCCTCGGCGAAGGGCGCGGGTGGGAGGCGCGAGCAGCCGGACGGACACCACGGCCCCCGGGCTGGGCTGTGCCTCTGGCAGCGGGCTCTGGCCTTTGGGGCCCTGTCTAGGATCACACTGTCGTGGGTGATGTAGGGCTGCGTCCAGTGGCGAGGGGATGCGGGGCCACTTGTCACTTTATGGCAGCTGGGCCAGCTGGGCCTGGCCTGTGGGCTGTGTTGGGGTGGAGCGGACCGTGATGAGCCAGGGCTGAATTCTGGGGCCCTCCAGGAACAGCTCCTCGGTTTGGCAGCCAGTCTGCTGGTGGGGGCCTGCAGGGAGCAGGCGTGGGCATGCTGAGAGGCCGTGGTGGCACCAAGGGACACATCCTTCTGGCTGAGCTGTGACCTTGCGCCCTCCCAGAGGACAGCCGGTGGCAGGTCCTGCTGGAGGTGCCCTGTTTTGGGGGGTGGTCACGGCTGTGGCAGGGTGGCTCCTTAGGGCTTGCCAGCGTTCAGGGATTCCTCACATCCCGCATTTCTCCACAGTGCTGGGACCGTGGATGCCGCCTCTCGGGGGGATGGATGGGAGGAGGGGTGCATGGGGTTGCAGGACTGGCAGGGGCTGTGGATGGCAGGAGCTCTGGACAGCAGTGATCCAGAAGAGACTCGGCCCTGGGCGAACGCTTGGTGTTACCTGACCCCACGTCAGTGTCACGCGTGGGGACAGAGTGACGGAGACCCCGGGGGACCTCGGGGCGCTGCGGGAGCGAAGGCTGCAGCCGGCCGTGCTGCCGGGGCGGTGCGGGGACCCCCGGCCAGCTGCAGGGCCCCTGCTGCTCCGTGAGCCGGCGCCGTGCTCGGGGCGCCGTGTGGCTGCCGGGGCCGCCCTTTGGGAAGGCCCTGCCCGGGAGCGGCCCCAGGCGGGAGGTGCTGAGGGGGGATCTCAGCCCCGGGCACGGGCGGCGGCGGAACGGGACCGCCCGGTGCGGGCGGGGCAGGGCACGGACAGGGCGCCGCCGCGGGGCCTCGGGGCCGGGGGCAGGTCCCTGCAGGAGCACGGTGGATCCAGGGCTTGGCCTGGGAAATGGGATCCGTGCGGGCGGCGGCGGGGGCGGACGGGGCTGCGCGGGGCCGCCAGGGGGCGATAACGGGACGGGACGGCTCCGGTGGGGGCGTGTCCCTCCCGGCCCCGCCCCCGCGGCCCCGCCCCGCCCCGGGGCTCGCCGGTGCCGCCGTCCCGCGGGGACCCGGTCCCGCCAGGAGCGCAGCGCGGCCCGGCCCCGCGGCACCGGGGATCGATGTGCTCCAACCGGGACCCACCGTGGGGCTGGGGCTCCCCCGCGGAGGGGCTGCACGGGGGGCGGCTGCCCCGGTGCCCAGTGCGCTGCCCGTGGGGCCCCCGCCCTGGCCCGAGAGGGCACCGGAGCATCCCCAGCGCGCAGCCCCTCCGTGTCCCGAGCGGTCGGGCTCGGCGGCAGTAGCCATGGCAACCAACCAGTTACGGAGCCTCTCGTTGCCATGGAAACCGGTCCCGGTGTCACCCGTGCCGTGGCTCTCGGTGCTGGGGGGGGATCAGCGCCTCTCTCGGCCCCCCTGGGGGCTCTGGGCTCACGGGTCTGTGGGCCATGAGCCATGGACGAGGCTCGGTGGGGCAGCTGGGTGAGGCTGGCCCCAGGTGCGAGGTGAGGCCCTGAGGGGGCTTGGGGACAGCAGGGCCCCCCCAGCCCTGGCTGCACCCCTGCAGTGCCCCTGCCGAGGGGCCAGGACACAAGGGAGGGGACGGGGGCACTTGGGCACCGTGCCAGAGGGGTACATGTGAGGGACAGGGGCTGCTAAGGAGGCTTCCCCAGCCCTCCCATCCCCTCCTGCCCCCTCGCTGACACTCAGGCCAGGTTTGTGGCAGTCTGGGTGCCCTTGGGGTATCATTAGATGAGGCAGGGATGTGCAGCAGTTGGAGGCTGATGATGTGGGGGGGTGGGATGCTGCCAAGGGGCTGGAGCAGCCGAAGCTCCATCAGTACCTTCCCAAGGAGTCTCCATGCCACTGAACACACCACAGGTGCTTCAGTGGGGTGCCACAGTGGAGGTCCTTGCACAGGCTGTGGGGCTGAGTGACGGGTGCCGTGTGGGGCACAGGGCACTCGAGTGCCTCATCAGCTGATCCTGCACCCAAACCCTTCTGGCAGCAGCTGGCAAGTGGCCGTGCAGCTGCTCCTCGGCCATCATGGCCCTCTGGCCACGGCTCAGCAGTGGCTGCCTGCAATCCCCAGGGTACTGCAACTGGCACAGGGCTGCCTGGGGGCTCCTCAGCTGCAGGGCCTGGTGGGAGGAGGCTCTTCTGCTGCTGATCCCTGTGCCAGGCTGCCCGGCCGCCCACTGCCGTGGCCCTGCTGCTGGCAAGACATCTGGGCAAGGGCAGCTGGGGACGCTGCGCCAGCTGTGCTGGGCTCGTGTGACGCAGGAGCTCTCAGCCCTGCCCCACTGCCTGTGCCATCCCTGCCCCACGGGCTGTGCCAGCCCTGCCCCACGGGCTGTGCCATCCCTGCCCCACGGTCTGTGCCAGCCCTGCCCCATGGCCTGTGCCAGCGCTGCCCCACAGTCTGTGCCATCCCTGCCCCATGGCCTGTGCCATCCCTGCTCCATAGCCTGTGCCATCCCTGCCCCACAGGCTGTGCCATCCCTGCCCCACTGCCTGTGCCATCCCTGTCCCATGGCCTGTACCATCCCTGCCCCATGGTCTGTGCCATCCCTGTCCCACAGCCTGTGCCATCCCTGTCCCATGGCCTGTGCCATCCCTGCCCCACGGCCTGTGCCATCCCTGTCCCACGGTCTGTGCCAGCCCTGCCCCATGGCCTGTGCCATCCCTGCCCCACAGTCTGTGCCATCCCTGTCCCATGGCCTGTGCCAGCCCTGCCCCACTGCTGCCCTTCTGCTCTCAGCCCCAGCAGCTGCAGTGCCTCCCGTGGCTCCCCACCCAGCCCCACAGGACACTGCACCTCCCTCCATGTCCTGTCGTGCTGCTGCAGCTGGAGTCAAGTCCCAGCTGGTGCCAGCTCTGGGCTCTGCTTTTGCCCCGTGCTGGTGGCAGGGCCCTGGCCTGTCTGGATGGAGATGAACAGGAGCACTCCATCCTGCCAAGGTGCTGCAGGATGTGTTGCCCCTGGGCTCCTGGGGCTGTCAGGACAGTGTGGTGAGGGCACATTGTGATGCCAACCCGCTGCTACGATATTTGGCACACGGCCCTTCTGCCCTGCTGCACCTCCATCATCTTGGGGTCTCTCCTGCCCCGGGTCTTCTTTTCCCTGGCAGCTGCTTGTCCCCGTGCCTCAAGCCCTCAGAGTGGGGTGTCCCATGCTGGTGGGATGTGCACGGGCAGACTGTTGGCAGTGCCCAGGGATCACAGCGGGCAGTGCAATGTGCTGACCAGCATCTCCAGAGCACAGCCGCCCTCCCTGCCCGTGTGGCACGCTGCCAGGCTGCCCGCTCCCTGCCCTCAGGAGGTTTCCCAGTGACTCCAGCACGTGTCTCGCTCCTGGGAGGTTTGACCGCTGCTGGTAATAGGACAGGCAAGGGCTGTGTGGCCAGCAGCCAGGATTCCTGCCCTGGGAATGTCTGTGAGAACGGTTCCCCCCACCCAGGCTCTGTGCAGAGGGGTCTGGAGCATTCTCAGGAGTCTCTGCAGGGGTACAGGACCCTTTGCAGGGATGATTCTTGGCTTGGCCGCTCTCCGTCGTCATTCCTGGGCAGCCTCTTGCAGTTAAGTGGGGCACTGATGCTCTGCCTGGCCTGCTGCCAGCATCCTGCCTGCTACTCCGACTCAGGGGCCACTTGCAGTTGATCCCCCACTCCATGGCCAGGGAAAAGTGTCACTCTTCCTCTTTCCCCATGCCCTCATGCTGCCTGCAGCCCAACTGCAAGCAATGCAAGGGCATGGATGATGCCCAAACCGTGCCAGACCTCTCTCCTTTCGGCACACTGCACCACATACCCCAGTCAGGGGCGTTTTGGCCAGGGTTAATGCCAGTGCTCTGCTGGGGGATCAAGCCCCCTCAGTCTCCTCTGCCTCAGAGACACTCTCAGTTGCCCCCACAGGCTGCTGGGACCCTGCGCTCAGGATAAGCCAATGCAGTCTTGATAGCGTAGCCCACTGTGCTGCCGTCAAATCCCAACCCCTGAAATGGAGCCATAATCCAGGGATTAGGGGATTAGTGGTCTTTCACGTGCTCCCTCCCCCGCATCTGTTTTAGTAGGAAAATCCCTCTTGTGCCGAGCCCACGCGCTGTGGCCTCCTGCAAAAAACCACCCTGTGCTGCTTGGCACTCACCATGGCCGGCTGGACCCTGGCCTGCTGCCCTTCTGGCCAGCCACAGCCCCTTTGGGGGGATTGGGGGTGCCCTCTGACCCCCCAGATCAGCATGGGACAGTGGTTTTGTCCACTGCATCCTGTCTGCAGCCCCTTTCTTCCAGTCCCAACCCTTGGGAGCGGACCAGCCCCTTTGCTCCAGCGCTGGCTGCTGCTCAGGGCTGAGGGGCGCAGGTGTGAGGGGTTGGTGCTGCTGCAGCTGGATGGGGCAGCCCCATGTGGTGACTGCCATGCAGAGTCCTGGGCAGGGGCTGCCCACCCTGAGCTGCCCACCCTGAACTGCCAATCCTCTCTGCATCCCTCCTGTGCCACTCTCCATGGAGCTGGGGCTGTGCTGCTGCAGCTCCCCGGGGATGCCAGGTGCCAGGTCCTGGCAGGGAGGGATCGGTGCTGCCTGCAGGGCTGGGGTGAGGGGTCTGAGCCTCTCTCCTGGCCGCGAGGTCAGGCCGGGGAGCACCTGCGCTGCGGAGCAGCTGGCTCCACACCAGGAGAAAGTAAACAATTAATTACAGCCGTCAAGAAGTAACGGAGGCCAGCGGGCTGTCATGATCTCAGCCTGTGCTGGAGGAGATGCCGGGAGCTGCAGCCAGCTCCGGTTGGGGGATCCTCCCGAATTAAGTGCATGAGAGAACAGGGGGCTTCAGGCAGCCTTGCAGGGTCCCTCTACAGCCCCAGCTCGAGGGTGGCCTGTGCCCTGGCCCTGTGGGTGACAGCTGCAAGAGCTGGGGCCTCCATAGACGGCACAGGGCCTTGGGATTCTGGCCCCATTGCAACCCTTCTGCAGGTCTGAGAAGGTTGCTACGGGTGTGATCTTGGCCCCCTGGTCACCAGGGGAGGTGACATCAAGCCTGCTCCCCTCTGCAGGCAGTGTTCCCTGCCCCGCAGGTCAGCTGGGCACAGCAGGGTCAATCACCTCTGCCGTCCCGCCAGTGGGGTGGTCTGGACGTGTCCCCCTTCCCCAGGTGCCCTGGTTTTCCTGCTACTGGGGCAGGGGTCTTCATCCTTGGCCGAGGCCCTGATGCCCACAGAGGGGTCCCCTGCATGCCGTGCTGCTCCCCAACCGGGAGCCGCCCCCGCCCGGTAGCCGCCCGTGGCGGGGCAGGGGCTGCCGTGACCCCGGGCCTCAGCCGCCTCTCCTGTGTCGGTCCCGCAGTCGCAGGTTCTGCCCCCTCTGTGCCCCCCGAGTGTGTTCCAGGTCCCGAGGCTGCGCCGGGGTCCGGGCCGGGAGCTGGTGTGGGGTGCGGGGGTGGCGGCGGCCGCGGGGCCGGTGCCGGTGCGGAGTGCGGGGGCTGGGGGCGGGGTTCGGGGTCGGTGCGGTTGCGGGGCCGTCCCGTCCCGTCCCGCCCGCCCCAGCCGGGCCCGCAGCGCTGCCCTAGTTCCCCCCCACGCCTGGCGCAGCCGGGAGGCGGCCCCGCTCCGCTCGCTCCTCTCGGTGCCCCCCCGCGCCGCCGCGCCCCCCCCTCCCCGCCGCGGCGGGGGCAATGCCTCCCGCATACGTGATGAAGCGGGCGGCCGGGCTGGGCTCCGCCGGCAGCAGCCGTGAGCCGTGAGCCCGGGCGCCTCCGCACTGCAGCCCCCTCCCACCGGCGCGGGGGGCGGCGCGGGGACGCGGCTGCTGCGGAGCGAGAGCTCCAGCTCCGGCGGCAGCGAGCGGCCGCGGCACCGGCGCCATGCTGAACAACCTGACCGACTGCGAGGACGGCGACGGCGGCGCCAGCCAAGGTGAGGCACCGGCATCGGCACCGACGAGCGGGACAGCGGCACGGCCCGGGCCGGGGGCGGGCGCGGGGCAGGAGCGGCGCGGGGCCGGGGGCAGCGGGGGCTGAGGGTGCCGCGCCGCGGGGCGAGCGGGGGCACCGGCACCGACACCGGCCGCGACGGCGGCTCTCGGCCGGCGGCCCCGCGGGGCTGCGGCGGGCGGTGCGGGGATGCTCCCGCTCCCGGCGCCTCCGCGCAGCCCCGGCCGCGCTCCCGCCGCTGCGGCAGCCCCGGGAAGCGGCGGTGCGGCCGAGCGGTGCGGGGCTCGCCGAGAAGCCTCCTCCCGGGCGGGGGCTGCTTGCCGTGCTCCGAGCGACCCTGCGGGGCTGGCCCCGCCGCTTCCCGGACAGCCCCCGCCGGTCGCCGCACCGGTCCCGCTCCCGCCCGCCCGGGATCCCCGCAAGGGTCCCCCCACCTATCTGCCGGCCCCCCACCCCTGCCTCCCGCATCTCCGCTGCAGCCCCCCCAGCCCTCCCTGCTGCCGCCCCCCACCTCCGGCTGCCGCCCCCCCATCTCTCCATATCGCCTCTCTCACCCCCGCTGCCCTCCCCCCATTCCTCTCCTCTGCCGCCCCCCATCTCCGGCAGCCGCCTCCCCATCCCGGGCAGCCGCCCCCCGCTCCCTTCTCCGCTCCCGCCCCCCACTCCCTGCCCCCTCCCCGCCCCCCCCGGGGCCGCTCCGCTGTCCGCGGTGCTGAAGTGGCCGCCCGGGCCCTGCTCCGCGCCCACAGGAGCCGTTCGTCCCGGGGCCGAGGGCAGCCGAGCCGGAGCTAGCCCGGCTGAGCCAAAGTGAGCCCGGTCGTGCCGAGCCGAGCCGAGCCGGTCCGGTGCAGTCCGTGGCGCGCCGCGCTGTGCCCCGTCCCGTTGCAGCCCTGGCGCAGGGCCGCTGTCCTCCGCCGGAGAGGGGCCGCTCGGCCCCGCGGCAGCCCCGCCACTGTTCCCGCTTTGGCCTCAGCCCCTCCCGGCACTACCGGGCTGTGTGAGGGTCCCCGTTCCTCACGGGGCCACGTCCAGCACCAGGCAGCACAGGCCTCGTTCTTGTGGGTGTTCCTGCCGGGTGCAAGGGTGGGCTGCAGCCAGGGGGATGCAGTGCGGGCACAGGAGGACTTGCACTGCCCCTCTGACCCTCCCAGACACCGCCAAGTCTCCTCTCCAGACCCCTGGTGGGGTCTGCCACAGCCCCGGCCGGCAGCGCATGGCCGGCTGTGGCAGTGGTTGTGGGGGTCCTGGCTGCCCACAGTGGGGCTCTGGGCACAGCCACAGACAGGCTCTGTGTATTCCTCTGCTCTGCCGACCCCAGTCTGTTTATTTGCTTGTTTATTTGCGGCTCCGCTCAAGGTCAGGGCTGGCAGGAGACTTTTGGGGGCACCTTGCCGGGCTGGGGTTGTCGCACTGGCCCCCAGCCGTGCCCTTCGCTGGGCACTTGCCCTCCCCTTGCCCTCTGCAGCACCAGGATCTCTCCCACTCGCTGATTTCCAACACGGCAGTGCCAGCGGCGTGGCAGCAGGCGGTGCAGCCATGCTGGGGTCTGGCAGGAGGGCTGGACACGGTGCCACTACAGATGGACCAGGCAGACTGTCCCTGGAGCTGCGCCTGCCGAGATGCTGCCCTATGGGACAGTGGGTGTAGGGCTGGAGGAATCGGGGGTCTGGGGGACTTGGGGGAGCAGGGTTTGTCTGTAGGAAGGGGCTCAGCAGAGCTCCCCACACCTGTGACAATGGTGGTTGCAGGTGGGGGGGGGGGGGTTGTCCCCCCATGCCGAGGGTCAGCTGAACTCCCATCGTGAGCTCTGTCTGCAGGGATCATGGAAAACCCGTCGGGTAGCAAAGCTGTTGAATGCCAGTGGGCCCCCTCCACATGTCCTGGCTGCTCCAGGGCCGGCTGTCCAGCAACTTGCCAAGCTCAGCACGACCACTGAAGCCCTGGGTGCCACTTAGGCCTTAGGTGTCAGAAAGGTCAGCAGTGTCCCCACTCGGGTCGTGCTCTGGACAGCACACGTGAGCCGCATGACAGTGGCTGGAAGGGCTCCGGCCCCAGCCGCCCAGCAAGGGCTGGACCCTCTGGGGAGATGCTGGGAGTGGGGAGCAGGCAGGGCAGGGCTGCTGCCTGCAGTGTCCGGGCTGGCACCTCGCGCTGCTCTGGTTGGGGTGTTGGGATGTCAGCCGCAGCCCCACTGCAGGGTGCCATGCTGACACCCAGCCCTGTGGCACTGGGATGCCTGGGGAGCCCAGATCCAGCACCAGGAGCTTTGCTGGGACTTGTGTCCACGGCCATTTCCAAGGCAGGGCTTGGACTGTCGGAGAATCTAGGAAGCTGTTTAAATGCAGCCAGCCAAAACGCCTGTGCTGGAAATCCTGCGCTGCAGGGCCGGCTGATCAAAGGGAGGATAATCCCGGGTTTAGGAAGGAAGAGGATAGGTCTGAAGTAGCAGTTGGTCCAATTTGGGTCAGGCTGTGAAGGAATCCAGCCCAAAAGGCCACTGGGTGTGCTTGCTGGCTGGAGGGGGAAAACGCAGCCCTGGCGTGGGGGGAGCATCCTACTCCCCCCTCCACCCCTGACCCCCAGCCCTGCTCCCCTGACACGCTGCAGCTGGAGTGGCTCTGCTGTCACGCTGCCAGCACGAGCCAGCTCTGCTCTGATCATCAGTGGTCTGTGCCTCGGGGGGCTGCAAGGGCTGTGTGGCCTCTCCAAGGGTCCCCCTCCCCAGAGCAGCTGTCAGACACTCCTGTGCAGGGTAGAAGGAAGCCGGGTGGGCACAGAAGCGCCACTGCCGTAGGAATAGCTTGGCCATCCCCATCTGCCTTAGGCACCCCAGGCCAACAGCCCAGGGCCAGGCAGTGTGTGTCCAGCCAAGTCCCCTTGATAGCCGGAGGTGACAGAACAGCAGCGCGGCCTCCCTGGCCAGCAGCTCCTGCAAAACGGCAGCAGCTGGGGACATCAGCCAGGGCACGTGCTCGCCCATGTGCTCGCCGGCCTGCCGGGGTCACCCTGGGGTGCCCCTTGCTGCAGGCAGGGCCCCGGGAGCCCAGGTGTGCTGTGGCAGAAGTCAAGGTGTCCCGTGTACCTGCAGGGGAGCCCCAGGGCACCCCTAGAGCCGTGAGCGGCCATCGCGCTGCTGCTGCTGCCCCTGGGGCTGCGGGGATGGGGCGGGGGTGGCGCAGGGGATTCCGGAGCCGTCAGCAGCCCCGTGCAGGAGCGCAGACGGAGCCGCGGAGGGCTCTGAGGTCGGGGCTGCTCCTACCACGGCCCCCCTCGCCCTCTGCACCGCCCGGCAGTGCCGCAGCCCCAGTGCCCGATGTGCCTGGCTGGGGCTCGCTGTGCTCTGGATGCTGCGGAGGGCACGGGCCGTGGTCGGGTGGCAGCGTTGGCAGCAGCTGTGGTTAATTAGCCCGTGGGGGGTGGCTGCTGGGGCTACCCCAGCCAGTGCTCGGTGCCCTGCGCCGTGTAAAGCGATTAGGGAGGATTTGGGATAAGGGACATGACGCTTCCCAACCCAATTTAGGGCTAAGTAAAAAGCCATTAGAAGATCAAATTGTGGTTGGTGCTGCTGCCTGAGCCCTGCCTTGGGGGGCTCCGAGGGTGCCGTGACGTTCCTTTGGCGCTGCTGCGTTTGCTCCGGGCTGCCCCGGGCAGACAGGTTGGTGGAAGCCCTGCTGAGAGCGGGGCTGCGCGGTGCCCACGGCGGGGCTGCGGGTTCCTGCCAGCGATCCCGCTGCCAGCCCTTCCAGCCGCCGCAGCAAATTAAAAGGCCGATTCGTGTTGAGTGATCCCTGGGGAGGGGGGCGGCTGAGCGCCGGGATCGAAGCCTGGCACGGCTCGGCTCGGCTCTGCTCTGCTCTCACTGTCTCTCCCGGCTCGGCTGCCGGCCTTGGGGCTGCCAGCCCGGTCCAGCGCTCCGGCCCTGCGCTGCTCTGTCCTGGCTGCGGGGCAGGGGCAGCCCTGTGGGCGTTGCTGGCGCTGGCAGTGTCCCACGTGTCCCCAGGGCCGGGAGGCAGCGCCCCGTTTGTGGGACCCGGCCGTGGCGGTGGCAGGTGAGGGACGGGGCATTGCTGCTGCCTGCCCTGGCTGCCCCCGACTTCAGAGCGCGGGTCTGAGGCAGCTGCCGGGGAGAGGCTGCACCAGCCCCGCTGCGGCAAAATGGTCTCCGTCAGGAGCAGGAGCAGGAGCGGGAGCGCTTTGTCACCTGGGACCCTGCGCCCTGGTGCTTAACTCCTTCCAGCCTGTGGGGCTGCAGCGACGTGGGAGCTCAGAGTCTCCCCGAGCCCTGCTGCATCCTCATGCTCGCCAGCCCGGGGCCTCTCCCAGTGCTGCTCCTCGCAGCAGCATCACCCGGCGGGCGAGGGGCTCCTGCCCCGGGCAGCCCCGGCAGCCCGGCCGGTGCCAGCACGGCCCGCGGCCCCGGCGTGAGCAGCGCTGGGCAGAGCTGGGGGTGAGGGACTGCGAGCTGCGGGTGCTGTTGTGGTGCCAGGGTTGGAGCTCGGGCACCCCGGGGTGCTGCTGGCGCCTGTCGTGCGGCCCAGCAGGGCAGTCGCGGGGCTCGGGGTGCCCTGGGGCCGGGGGTCCGGCCGCTCCATCCCCCGGGCACCGGGTGCCATGTGGGGCCAGCGTCCGGCTGCCTGCGCCGTTACATAAGAGCGGGAGCCGAGGCGGCCGTGGCTCGCCGTTGCCATGGAAACCTGCACGGTGATGTCGTCGGCTGGGTACCAGGCGGTGAGGCGAGGCCCCCGCGGGCTCCGCTCTCCCGGAGGGGTCCCGGAGCCTTGCCGCGTTTCCAGCACGTCTCCCTGCCAAGCTGCCCGCGTCCCCCGGTGCCACCCAGCCCCAAGGGGGAGGTGAGATCGAGCCACCCCTGCTCTTGCACCCTTCTGTCACCTCACTGGGGATGGCCTGGAGGGTGTCCTGTCAGCGTGGTGGATGTTTCACATCAGTGTGGTCCCCAGGGCTGGTGCAGGTGGGCAGGAGCTGTGGCGAGTGGGTGGTTGCCAGCCCACACCACTGCTGTTACCTAATGACAGCAGGGTTCAGTGGGGCTTTAGACCAAACACAGAGCAAGGAGCGCATGAGGTTTGTGATGAGACCCATTGTGGGAGATGCAGGGCAGGCACATGGCACTGGGGCAACCTGGGGTGCTGGGTGTGTGTCCAAGGGGACTCTAGAGAGGAGCTTGTGGGTCTGGGTGTCCCAGTGGCACTGCCATGGCCACTCCTGCACGGGAGGAGCCTGCAGGCTGTGCCTCAGTGTTTGGCTGTGCCCTCAGGGACATTGCTGCCCCGTGCTGGGGGAGCCCAGGGATGGTGGGACTTGGGGCCAGCCCGCAGGTCCGTGTCACCTGTAGCATTTGAGGCTTCACCTCCTGGTCAGCCAGGAGCACCCTGTGTGCCAGGGAATTGCAGATGGTGAATCACTGCTGCACACGGGCTTCCAGGATCCCGAATATGAGTCAACTGGCAGGAGAATGGCGGTCTTCACAGGACCAGGATGCTCCAAACGGTCTCAGGGTTTGTCTTGTGGCTGGCACGATGAGTGGGTGACTACACTGCTAGGGCACCATCCCTCTGCCCCAGGGCACTCATGGGCTCCATGCTGGAGGATGGTGGAGGGGGCAGTTCTCTCCCACGTCCCAAAGTGTGGAGCTGCTCTGTGACCCTGCCCGTGTGGGCAAGCTGCCCAGCAGTGCGGTGGCCACTGGCAGTGTGACTGCTCTGGCTGCAGGGCTGTGCTGCTGGGATGGGTGTGTGGCAGGGAGCCTCTCTCCCTGCACTGAGGGCTGGGACTGGCCTGGCTGCCCAGGTTTCCCCGTGCCATGGGTGCCTCCTCAGCTGCCCTGCCCAGGACTGTGTCCTTTGGCTCCTGGCCCCCATGTCCTGGTCCCTCTCTGCTCTGGATCTTCTCTTGGAGCTGTGCTGCTCCAGCAGCACCATGCTTACTGCTGCTCCATTTCCAGCTTGATTTATTTCTGCTGCTCTGCAGCTCAGCTGTTTTCATCGCTATTAAGCCAACTCCAGGTTTCTTCTGCACTAGGTCATTAATGCAGTGAGTGCCTGTGGTCCCTGTCCTGCTAGTTCTATGGGCCTGGCACTGCTGTGGGTGGCTCCACTGCCCCGGGCATCATCTGCCCTCAATGATGTCACCTCTCGCCCTGTGGTGCATGTCTGGGAGGAGGACCAGACACCTGGCCGGTGGCCCCAGTCCCAGGCACTGCGCCGGGACCATCCCCTGTGCGCCGATGCTGAGCAGCCCCGCAGTCCCGGCCCCGAGGGCAGTCCCGGCCCCGAGGGCAGTCCCGGCCCCGAGGGCAGTGCCAGGGCGCTCACCCACAGGTGCCGTGAGTTATTGCGGCCTTGCCGTGAGTTATTGCGGCCGTGCCTCCCGCCGGAGCTCCCCCGATGCACTCCGCTCGCCTCTCTGCGTGGATGCGCTCCGCCGGCTCCGCGTGTCGGCACGGCCGGGCGGGGCAGCGGAGCCTCCTGGGCATGGCAGCCCCTGCGTGTGCTGTGGGAGGTGATGCTGGGGGCTGCCATGCCCGCCTGGCACTGCCTGTGCTGGTCTGGGTGTGAGCGTGGTGCCCACAGCCCTGGCAGCTCTGCTGGCAGCCCCGGGCAGCTGTGGCCCCTCGCAGCAGTGACCCTGTGGGGTGGATGTTCTGCAGCTGTGGCTGGGGCAGGGGCTGCCCGACTGACTCAGTGCTGTCTCTGCAGGCGATGGCAATCCCAAGGAGAGCAGCCCCTTCATTAACAGCACGGACCTGGAGAAGGGCAAGGAGTATGATGGCAAGAACATGGCCCTCTTCGAGGTAGGGCATGCAGGCAGTGGGGCAGGGGAGGGGGCTGAGCTAAGCAGCTGTCCCAAGCTGTCCCACAGCACCCAACCTGCACCCTGGGCACTGGGACATGCCAGAGCCATTCCTGGAGAGGCAGGCAGTGGGGCAGCATCTGGTGAGGTCTCCTGGGGCTGGCTGGGGTCCCAGGGGACTGGTCTCACAACTCGGGATCTGCTCTCCACAGGAGGAGATGGACACCAGCCCTATGGTCTCATCCCTGCTGAGTGGACTGGCCAATTACACCAACCTGCCACAGGGCAGCCGGGAGCACGAGGAGGCTGAGAACAATGATGGAGGCAAGAAGAAGCCGGTGCAGGTGAGGACTTAGAGGGAAGGTAACTTTCCTCCCTCTCCAGCCCTTGCCTGTGTTGTGCCAGGCCCTAGACCTGGCACAGGAGAACAGGAGACCCATTGGCCTCCGCCAGGGGCAGTTTTACCCTGGGTTCCTGGTTGTTTTGTGGGAAGACTGGGATCTCTTGCTCCTCTGCCAGCCAGGCCCCTGAGCCCTGGTGACTGCTGTTCCCTCCACAGGCCCCACGGATGGGCACCTTCATGGGTGTCTACCTGCCCTGCCTTCAGAACATCTTTGGAGTCATCCTCTTCCTGCGCCTCACCTGGGTAGTGGGGATCGCTGGCATCATGGAGTCATTCTGCATGGTCTTCCTCTGCTGCTCCTGTGTGAGTTTTGGAGCCAGATAAGCCTTCACTAGCCTTGCCCATGGCCTGGGGTAACCAGTCTGGCTGGCTGGACCATGGAGGGGTGCACTGGCTGCCAGCCCACCATGCCCTGCCCCAGCTCTGCTCCTGCCCCAGCTCTGCCCCTGCCCTAGCTCCTGCCCCACTTAGAGCAAGGAGAAGCCTTCAGCTTCCCAGAGGAATCAGCAGTGGAATGGTGCTTAAATGGTGACCCAGATCACAGCTGCCATGTAGGGGGATGTGCTGGGGGTCCCCTGATCTGGTACCAAGCAGAGAGCCACCTCACCAGGACAGTCACCCCAGGCTGGCCTTGCCCAGTGTCCTGAGCCACCCCAGCACTGCCAGCCCCTCCGAGGGCTCAGCTGTGTCAGCTGTGCTGCCAGCCAACATCCTGCCTGTCCATCCACACACACATCTATCCATTCATCCTCCCTGGGCGTCCCTGCCCTGTGGCACATCTCAGCGTGGCCCCAAGAGGCCCCTTGTCCTAGCCTGGCCCCAGCTCTCCCTTCACTGCCCTGTCCCTCTGCTCCTGAACTCGCCGTGTTTCTTCCCGCAGACGATGCTGACGGCCATTTCCATGAGCGCTATCGCCACCAACGGTGTGGTGCCAGGTACAGCCGAGCCCCGCGGTGTGTGCGGGCAGCAGGGTGGGGTGGGATTCCCGCCGGGGCTTTTCCCACAGAGCATCCCCCGGGGCTGCCAGCCGCTCCCCAGCCTTCTGCCACCAGCCCGCGCGGGATCCCCGGGGCCCGGGGGAGCGCAGCGCTGGAGCCGCCACCCGTCCCCAAAGCCGCGAGGTGCAGATGGCAGCGAGAGCCGCCAGCCGCGGCTCCTCCCTCCGCCAGACTGGCGAGGCCGCGGGGAGCCGGGAGACACACGGCAGGAGGATGGGAGCAGGGCGTGCTGAGAGCCGGGGCTGGGAGATGGGAGATGGGATATGGGATGTGGGATATGGGATGGGATATGGGATATGGGATGGGATATGGGATATGGGATATGGGATATGGGATGGGATATGGGATGGGATATGGGAGATGGGAGATGGGATGGGCTCTCCCACCGCCGGACACGGGCACGCTGCTGTGTGTGGGCTCTGCCCCGCAGGAGGCACCGTGGGCTGTGGCCGTGGGTGCCCTGGCTGCCTCCCCCAGAACATGGCAGCCCTGCAGAGCCCTGGGGAGCCGTGAGCTGCGCCAGGCTGGGCACAGCGCTGACAGCCCAGCGCGGGGTGTAATTAAAGCTATTTATCATCCTGCTGCCGCAGCGGGACCATCGATCCCGGCAGCCCGGCTCTGAGGGCTCCTCTGGGAGCATGGAGCAGGGTATGGCCCAGGTCCCTGGGGCTCCAGCTCCTGTCTGGTGTCCAGGGAACACCTGTGCCACTGGCCATTGCACCTGGCTGCTGGGGAATGACTCTGCCTGTGTGGTCACTCCTGCTGCTCTGCATCTTGCTCAGTGCTGGAGCAGGGCCCGTGGCTCTCCTGGCTCCAGTCTGCCCTCTGGGATACCTGGCAGGGCTGAGGGTGTCGCTGGGGTCTGGCTGGGACCCACTTTTGCTCTCTCTGACAGCGGGTGGCTCCTACTACATGATCTCACGCTCGCTGGGACCCGAGTTTGGTGGGGCTGTGGGGCTCTGCTTCTACCTGGGCACCACCTTTGCGGGTGCCATGTACATCCTGGGCACCATCGAAATCCTGCTGGTACGTACCCGCTCCTTGCCTTGTGCAGTGCCGTGGGCTCAGCTCCTGGCAGGGCAGGGGGCCTGAAGGACCTTTCTCCTGGGGCCCCTCTGCAGGCTGTTAGCCAGGTGGTGATGCCATGACTCTTTCCCAGGCCTACATCTTCCCGGCCATGGCCATCTTCAAGGCAGAGGATGCCAGCGGGGAGGCAGCTGCAATGCTCAACAACATGCGTGTGTATGGCACCTGTGTGCTGACCTGCATGGCCACCGTGGTGTTTGTGGGTGTCAAGTATGTCAACAAATTCGCCCTGGTCTTCCTGGGCTGTGTCATCCTCTCCATCCTTGCCATCTATGCTGGAGTCATCAAATCTGCCTTTGACCCACCAAGCTTCCCGTGAGTACGGGGTCCTGCAGGGATGCAGCCGGGCTGGGGCATGCAGGTGCTGAGTGCCCTTGTGCCCCCAGGATCTGCCTCCTGGGCAACAGGACCCTCTCACGCCACGGCTTCGACCTCTGCACCAAGATGGTGATGGAGGGGAACGAGACAGTTGGCTCCAAGCTCTGGGAGCTTTTCTGCACCTCCCGTTTCCTCAATGCCACCTGTGATGAGTACTTCACCATGAACAACGTCACTGAGATCGAGGGCATCCCTGGTGCTGCCAGCGGCCTCATCCAAGGTGAGCATGTGCCAACAGAGGCATGGGAACGTGGGCATGGGCATGGAGGCATGGGAATGGCAGCATGGAGAAGCAAGGGAGCTGTGGAGGGGCAGTGGCTGTGCCTGCTGGGCAGCTCTGCCAACAGGGATGGTGGGTGTGCTGTGGGAGTCATGGCTCCTCAGCCATTCCAGGTGTTGTGGGGGCAAACAGGGCTGGGTCCAAGTGAGAGAGCATGTGGGAGATCCCTGCTGGGGGCTGCTCTGCTCCTGAGGCACAGGGAGCTGTGCTCATGCTGTGCTGGGCAGTGGGACACTCCTGCACTGGGTGACAGAGCAGGGCACTGCAGCCTCCTGCCTGCAGTCTGTGTCAGTCAGTGGGGTGGCTCAGAATGAGGCCCGAAGGCTGGGGAGGAATAAATCTTCCAATAAATCTTCCTCTGCTTCCTCTTGGCCTTCGGAAAGGCTGGTATTGATTTGAGGTTTTGAGAGAAGCGATCACCCCTTGGGGCCACTTAGCTCCTGTGGCTACAGCCCTGCTGGGACAGTGACCAGGACCACAGAAAGATGCGTGTATTTGTTGGGAGGAGCCACTTATGACCTGTTTTTGTGGAGATGCTGGTGTATCTGCTAGGTGCTCACGCTCTGCAGTGGGTGGCAGAGGCTGATGCTCTGTGCCACATTCAAAAAGTGTCTGCAGACCCTAATGCTGGAGTGGTTTTGGGACTCAGGAAAGCAGCAGAGCCACAAGCAGGATCAGTCACTCCTGATGGCTGCAGGGCTGCCCCAGCCATCCTGCCCTGGTGTCTGCGTGGCCACGGGCGCGGGAGGTCAGACTTAGCTGAGCACGTGGTGCTCAGGGCTGCAGCTGTGATTGATGGTGATTAGTGCAGTCACAGGGTGTTTGGGAGCCTCCCGGTGATGTTGCACTCTGAGGTCCTTTGGGTCAGATAAGGAGTTCCTGGCTGCTGGGTGGAACCTGCTCCTGTTGGCAATGGTGTTGGGGAGGGGGTGCAGACCCCCACCCACCCAGCTGGCCTCTCTCAGGCACCAAACCCTCCTGCACTGGGGGCGGTGGGACAGAGCCAGGACCCCACTCTGGGGTGGCTGGTGACAAAGGCGACCCGCCCAGCAGCATCGTAAGATGGGTGGCACAGTTTGGCCCTGGCAGAGGTGACTGGGGCTTGCTGTGCCCTAGGTGAGGGTGGGGAGAAACACAACATTTCAGGGAGGATGAGGCAGGCGAGGCCAATAGGAGCTGCCAGCCCCATCTGTCACCTGTGAGCAGCCATGAAGGGGGCTCAGGGCCGGGGGCTGAGGTCTGGCTGCCCCTCTCTGCCCCCCCGGCAGTGACATGCCAAGGGCAGTTGCCTCTGCCTGCCCTGCCCGGTGCTGGCTGCTCTCCACTGCTCCAGTTTCTCCCCATGATCTGCGGCCAAAGCAGCACATGGAGGGACACTAAGCCTGTTACATCAGCCCCGCACTCATAATCCCATCAAAAACATTATCAAGTTACTTTGACACGATCCACTTCCCTTAAACCTGTGTTGATCAGCATTAATTATATTACCCTCTTAATTATTTGCTACTGCAATCCCATGTCAGCTGCTCCAGTATCTTGTGGGGACGCTGCCAACAGCAGTATGAGCCTGCTCTGGTTGCCCACCTGTGCTGCCATCCTCACCCTCTGCATGCCCGTGTGCTGCTCAGCTGGCTGCTCAGTGGGGCCGGGGAAGGGCTGGGAGAACCACACACCCCCCAGTTCCATTTCTGTGGGGCGCGGATGCTGTGCTGGGTGTGGGGGCTTGCGGGCATCTGCACTGCCCAGCCTCCTCCCTCCTCACAGAGAACCTCTGGAGCTCATACCTGACCAAGGGCGTGATCGTGGAGAAGCGGGGGCTGCCCTCGGTGAGCTCCCCCGACACCCCGGTGGACATGGACCAGCCCTACGTCTTCAGCGACATGACGTCCTACTTCACCCTGCTGGTCGGCATCTACTTCCCCTCGGTGACAGGTGGGAGCCGCTCCGTGCCGCGGGCACAGCACGTGTGGCCGGGCGCGCTCCCGCACGTGTGCCACCCCCGCTCCCGGGGGTGCGTGCGGCGGTGACAGCGGCGGTGACAGCGGCGGCGCGGGGGCGGCCGGTCGCCATCGCCTCCCCCGCAGCCGCCCGCGCTCCAGATCTGTCGGTGCGGCCCGGTGCGCGCTGACGTCCCGCCGCTCCGGTATTTTTAGCTCTCCGGGGGCAGAGGAGCCCCCCCGGCCCAGCCCCGCTGCGGAGCCGAGCGGGCGCAGCCTCCGGGGCTCCCCTGCAGCTCCGCGGGGCCAGGAGCGGCGGGTGCCCCCGGCTTGCCCGGGCATGGCGAGAGCTGGAGGGTCCGGCGCTGCGGGGTCCCCGGCAGCCGCTCAGCCTCCGGTGCCGTCCCCCTGCCGCTGTTCACCGGTGCGTGCAGGATGCCGGTGCCCCGGTGCCGCGGCTCTGGGGTCCTGCCCCGGCACGGGTCATCCCCCGGGCTGAGCTGATCCCGCCCGTGCAGCCGTGTCCCTGCGCGACCTCCTGCCCTCCCCGAGCAACGTCGGGGCTGGACCCTGTCCCTGCCCCTGCGGCAGCCACCGTCCCTGCTTGAGCTAATTAAGGGCTAATGAGACAAGGCACTTGAGAGCTTTCGAGCCTAATCCTTGAGTGGCCTCAGGCTGCGGTTTGGGGTAGGGGGGGAAGTGTTGGAGGGGGGTGAGAGGAGCAGGCTGGGTACCCCAAGCCGCAGCAGCGCCTTCTCCCCCGTCCATCGTGGCTGCTTCCCGTCCTGGTGCACACCGAGCCGTGTCCTGCTGTGCCCAGGGCTCACACGGTGCCTGGCATGAGGGTATCTGGGACACGTATGGGCTGTAGCTCTGCTCTCCCTGACCCCATCCCCTCTTTTCCCAGGCATCATGGCTGGCTCCAACCGCTCGGGAGACCTGCGGGATGCCCAGAAGTCCATCCCCACGGGCACCATCCTGGCCATTGCCACCACCTCTGCGGTCTGTATCCTTCAGGGCTGTGGGCGGGTGGGCTCTGCAGGGCAGATCAGCTCGGGTGCTTCGCTGGGCTGGGCAGGCAGGACTCGGCATCCTCCTGGCTCTCCTTGACTACCTGGCAGATATCAGCTCTGTTGTCCTCTTTGGAGCCTGCATCGAGGGGGTCGTCCTGCGTGACAAGTGAGTGTCCCAAGGCCGTGGGGGGCATGGAGAGAGTATGGCAGCCCCCCAGAACAGGCTGGGGCAGGGGCAGCCCCAGGGCCAGGCAGAGGCGGGGGGAAGGTGCAACCATGACACACCGGGCAGACGTGGGGGCATTGAGGGGCTCGTGGGTGTAACCAGGCAGGGGGGGTGGAGCTTGTAACCAGCGCTGGGGGCTTGTATGCATCCCAACCATCCGTGTTTGCTGCATTCCTCCCCCTCCGGGGCTGCAGGCAGCCACTTGTTTGTCAACAGGCAGGGCTGCCTGTGCTCCTGCTTATCTGGGGCAGCCCTGCTCACCGCACGTGGCAGGTGACACTTCTGGGTCGCCAGCACCAACACAAACAGGATCCAACTGCATGCATCATCATTGCCCCCCCGGCACAGGGATGAGGAGTGCTGTCCCACACCTGCCCTTGTCCTTTGCCACGATAATGGGTGCAGGGATGAGGACAGACCCCTGGCAACCTCTGAGCCTTCTCCATTGCTCACCCTTTGAGTCAATTCCCAGTTGTGTCACATACCCCCAGAGTGGTGCTGTTGTGGGGGGCTGGGTTGTGCCACTGTGGGGCTGGTGCTCGGTCATGGGCTGGAGCTGCAGGTGATGCTGATGCCCGCAGGTTTGGTGAGGCTGTCAATGGGAACCTGGTGGTTGGCACCCTGGCGTGGCCGTCCCCGTGGGTCATTGTCATTGGCTCCTTCTTCTCCACCTGCGGGGCGGGGTTGCAGAGTCTCACCGGAGCCCCCCGCCTCCTGCAAGCCATCTCCAGGGATGGGATCGTTCCCTTCCTCAGGGTAGGTGACCCCCGAGTCCGGTGCTTCCCCACCCTGAGCGCCCACTGTGGGACCCCACCCTGCCTCCCCCCGGCGCCGTCGGTGCCGGAGCAGCCCCACATCCCTGCCCTCGTCCCGCCGGTACCGGCACCGCCACGGCGGTGGGCGGCCGTGGTGGCTCTGGCTGCGGTGTCGGTGGGAGGAGAGTGTCGGGAAAGGTCAGAATTCCCTCCCCCCCGCTGCCGTGCCGCTTCATATTTTATCTGCTCTCTGAAGACGCGTTCCCACAACCTCATCTCTCCAAATCCAACCCGACAGCTCCCCCCAGGGAAGAGCGGGCTAATTTTATCCTCCCTCCTTCTCCTTGCCAGCCCCAGCCCGAGCTCTCGCTCGCACCGCCCGCACCCTCTAATGCGTCCGGACACGCGCCCCCGGCCCCCTCCCCGCTCCGCCCGCAGCCGCAGGAGGGGCCGCTGTCCCCCGGCTGTGTGTCCGTCCCGAGCACGGGGTGCCCGGCTCTGCGCGGCCGTGGCCAGGCTGGGAGCTGGGGCTCGTCCCTGC